>NC_086103.1:40377526-40996526 GCF_963921235.1 Mobula hypostoma
ATCTACAGACTCAATTTGGTTCAGATTGCTGTCGTTGTTGCTCACTTCTGTTGTTTGCATGATTTGTTTTGTTTCTTTTTCTCTGTGGGCACTGGGTGTTGGTCTTCCTTTTTTTTAATTGGGTTTATTCAGGCTCTTTGCTTTGTGACTGCTTGTAAGCAAACAAATCTCCAGGTTGTATAGTTTATACATTCTTTGAGAATAAATGTACTTTGAGACATTTCTTACATAGTTGATTCTCCAATGAAATATTAGCAACTAGATTAGTAACAAGGAGGCAATCTGTTACGTTTGAGGATGCCTTGTTTATGTTCCAGTGCAATGGGTTCTGAGGTAGCTGATGAGACCAATTTTGTACCTGCAGACCTGCCACAAGTGGAGCAGAAGGCTTTTCATGTGGAGGGAGATTGGATAGTTTCCTCCACTCTATGGATCTACCCAAGAGAGGGAAAATAAAGTATTAAAAGTTCATAGGAAATTTTCTGAATAGTATCTTTCCCATTTGAGAGTTTCCAGATAGGCTGGAATAAATAAAGCAAGCCCAGATGCCACGTGTATGTTCAAATAATTACTTCAGGAACGTTCGAACAGCTCCAGCTGCAGCATATATTTGCAGATGAGTATGGCAGGGTAATTAAAACAGCTGTAGACCTTGAGAAGCCCTTAGATGGGTTGTAAAATGGAGGAAATGTCAATGGCTGGCTTAATTAAATTTTTTAAATTGCTGATTTTCTCTTTGAAAGCACTCATTACAAGCAAGTTGATACGTCAGATTTTGAAGCAAAATAATAATTTATTCACTTTTTGATTACTTTTATATTCTGCTTGATTTTATTAAATTTTCCCAACTCTTTAGCCTTTGAATTTAGAACATTTTTCAACTACTTAGAGCTAAACGTCTTTAAGCAGTCTGGTTCAACAGGTGCGTAGGAAAGTGAACTGAGAGATGAAAGATGGGGAGTAACAGCTGAAGAATGGAGGAATGGCACAGGGGGTTATGAGCACCAAATTCAGGACAGAGCTTGTAATATGTGCAAAATATAGATTTAAAGCAAAGTCACATCCTCAGAATTTTAGCAGGTCCACTGAAGGATTGCCTTTCAATTTTCTCCAATTTCCAATGAAGATGGTGGGAATGTGGCACAGCAGTGGAGGTGGAGGAGATATAATCAGGCATGAATGCTCTGGATGTGCTTCTACTAGTTATGTACAGTACATGATAATATTGAATGTCCAGACTGCATTTTGGCAGCACCAGTGGCCTTACTTTCTTCTGATCGTTTCAAAACAGATGTTAACAGAATCATTCTATTCATATTTTTAATCACAGTTCAATCATGTGGAAAGTAGATGGGTTGGTTGCCAGGACTAAAATCTTAATCACCTTCCCCTGCAGAAAGCAATGATCAATATGGCTGGGCGCTGTGCTATTGCTGAGCTGTGTAAGATAATGCCAAACAATCAGCTGTCGATTATTTTCAATTACTGAACCTTTACTATCAATTCAGCTAACACACTGTTGCTCTAGGCACAATATTATCCATGGTAATACCTGCAAAATTGATAGTCATTGTGATTCCCTTGTTTCATATCACTATATATTGGTGAACCATTTGAATTTATTTTGAGTAAAAAAAATTAATTATGTATAAGCAGCCACTCGCATTCAGTGAAAATTTTTATTGAAATGTTGAATCAAATACTTTGGCCTGTTAGAGGAATGCACTGACAATTATTGTAATAGAACTACTGTCTTATAGCACCAGAGTCCTGGGTTCAATCCTAGCCTTAAGTGCTGTCTGTGTGAAGTTTACACATACAGCATAGGTTTCCTTCAGTGCTCCAGTTTCTTTCCGCACCCCAAGATGTGTGAATTGGTAGATTATTTGCCCCTCATGTAAAAGTGTATAGTGAGAGGAATGTCATTGCGTCAAAGAGCAATATAGCACAGTACAGTCCCTTCAGCCCATCAAGTCCATGCTGACCCGGGTGCCACCCAGCTAGTCTCAATTTCCTGCTTTTGGCCGATAACCTTTAAGCCCCACTCTTACATCTAAATATCCAAATGTACCTTAACTGATATTATTGTACCGGCCGCAACCACACTCTGCATGGAAAAAGTTGTCTTTCTTAAATCTTTCCCCTCTCACCTTGAAACTATGTTGCCCTATCCTGGAGAAAAGACTATTTTAGAACATGGAACAAGGAACCGTACAGTAAAGGCCCTTCAGCCCTTGATGTCATACTGACCCTTTAGCCTACTCCCACATAGATTTCCATTTTCCTTACATCCTTCCATCTTTTCAATGCCTCATGATTTTAAATATTTCTATAATATTGGTCCCTCATATGTTTCTAACTCACTCCACTGGCCATCTGCACAAAGCTAGACTGAATTTTAAATCATGCCAAGTTAAGATGGCTTTATATATGCAGGGTATGGCAGTAAACAAGGATAAATAACTTAAAGCAACGCACACAAAATGCCGGGGGAAACGCAGCAGGTTCAAAAGTTCAAAGGTTCAAAGATCCAATTCAATATCAGAGAAAAGTATACAATATACATCCTGAAATGCTTTTTCTTCGTAAACATCAACGAAAACAGAGAATTGCCCCAAAGAATGAACAACAGTTAAGCGTAAGGACCCCAAAGTCCCCTCCCTCCCGCGCATAAGCGGCAACGAGCAACAATCCCCAACGGCAAAAAAAAGCAAACATCAGCACTGCCACCAAACACTCAAGCGTGAGCAAAGCAATAGCAAAGACACAGACTTGCAGTTACCCCAAAGACTTCACTTTTCACCCGGCATTCGACATCCCACAGGCTCTCTCCCTCACTAATAAGGGAGAAGGTGGTGTCTCCGTTTTTCCCCAGTGGGTGGGGAGACATAACAAACAACTCACTAGTTTACGATGTTAAAAGTCCATTACGTCATTTTTTTCAAGCTCTGTGTCTGAAGATCGCAAAGATCCTGGGTCTTCGGGCACACAGCAGTGGATTTTCCGACTCCCCTGATGACACAAGGGTCTCCTGTCGTGACACCAACTCTCAATCCGCCCGTCTCCAGAGCCCCGAGATCTGAGGCTTCCAAATCCGAGCCAGACTGTCAGGCCAAACCCCTGGCGTGCCGAACAACAGCCAGTCCTGAAACCCTGAGAACGGCCCCCATGCCCACAAAGAGCCAAAGGTCAGGCAGCATCCATGGAAATGAACAGTCAACATTCGAGCCGAGATGCTTCTTCAGGAGTGGAAAAAGTGGGAAGACGCCAGAATAAAAAGTTGGGCGAAGGGGAAGGAGGATAGCTAGAAAGTGATAAGTGAAGCCATGCAGGTGGGAAATGCAAAGGGCTGGAGAGAGAGGAATCTGATGCGAGAGGAGAGTGGACCATAGGAGAAAGGAAAGGAGGAGGGGCAGCAGGGGGAGGTGATAGGCAGGTGAGAAGAGGTAAGAATGGGGAATAGAAGAAGAGGGAAGGGGTAGAGAAAGATTGCTTTACCAGAAGGAGAAATCGATATTCACACTATCTGATTAGAAGCTACCCAGATGGAATATATAGTGTTGCTTATGGAATATAAAGAGGTGGCCTCATCATAGCACACGAGGAGGCCATGAACTGGCATGTTGGAAGAGGAAATGGGAATCAGAACTAAAATGCTTGGCCACCAGGAATTTCCTCTTTTGGCGGATGGAGCGGAGGTGCTCGATGAAGCAGTCCCCCAATTTACGATGGATCTCACCAATGTGGAGGAGGCCGCAGTGGAACACTGGACTCAATTGGTGACCCCAGCAGATTTGCAGGTGAAGTGTTGCCCCACCTGGAAGGACTGTTTGGGGCCCTGAATGGAGGTGAATAGTCAGAGGCAGCACTTTGTCCACTTGCAGGGATGGGTGCTGGGAGGGAGATTAGTGGGGAGGATGAATGGTTAAGGGAATCATGGAGGGAGAAATTCCTGCAGAAAGCAGAGAAAGTGGGGAGGTAGAGATGTGTTTGGTGGTAGGATCACTTTGGAGATGGTGGAAGTTGTGGAGAATGATGTGTTGGATGCAAAAGCTCATGAGGTGTTAGGTAAGGACAAGAGGAACTCTATCATTGTTAAGGGCAGATGGGGTGAACACGGATGTTCAGGAAATGGAGGAGATGCGGATGAGGGCAGCATCGATGATGGAGGAAGGGAAACCTTATTCTTTGAAGTAGGAGGACATCTTTGACATTCTCAAAGGAAAGCCTCAACCTGGGAACAGAAGTGGTGATGATGAAGGAACTAAGGAAAGGGAAAAGCATTTTTACAGGAGGCAGGGTGGGAAGAGATATAGACAAGGTAGTTAGAAACATAGAAACATAGAAAATAGGTGCAGGAGTAGGCCATTCGGCCCTTCGAGCCTGCACCGCCATTTATTATGATCATGGCTGATCATCCAACTCAGAACCCAGCCTTCCCTCCATACCCCCTGACCCCTGTAGCCACAAGGGCCATATCTAACTTCCTTTTAAACATAGCTAATGAACTGGCCTCAACAGTTTGCTGTGGCAGAGAATTCCACAGATTCACCACTCTCTGTGTGAAGAAGTTTTTCCTAACCTCGGTCCTAAAAGGCTTCCCCTCTATCCTCAAACTGTGACCCCTCGTTCTAGACCTCCCCAACATCGGGAACAATCTTCCCGCATCTAGCCTGTCCAATCCCTTTAGGATCTTATAGTTGTGTGATTGGTAGATTTAAAAGATGTCAGTCAATGGCTTGTCTCCAGAGATGGAGACAGGGAGATCAAGAAAAGGGAAGGAGGTGTCAGAAATGGGCCAAATGAATTTAAGGTGGAAGTTTGAGGCAAAGTTGATGAAATTGATGAGCACAGCATGGGTGCACGAAGCAGCACCAATGCAGCAGAGGAAGAGTTGAAGACCATTAGCAGGGAAGGTTCAGAACATGGACTGTTCAACATAGCCAACGAAAGTACAAGCATAGCTGGGGCTCATGCAGGGCCCAGGTGACCCCTCAAGTCTGCAGAAAGTGAGAGGAGCCAAAGGAAAAAATTATTTAGGGTGAGGACCAGATTTGCCAGACGGAGAAAGGTGGTGGTGGAGAAGAAATGGTTGGCTCATTTATTGAGAATGAGGCAGAGAGCTTTGAAGCCTTCCTGATTGGGATAGAAGTATATAGGGACTGGACATCCATGGTGAACATGAGGTAGTCAGGGCCAGGGAATTGAAAATCAAAAGCATGAGAAGTGTTGTGGATGTAGGTGGGAAAGGACTGAACCAGAGGGAGTAGAATGGAGTCAAGGTATGAGGACATGAGTTCAGTGGGGCAGGAGCAGGTGGAGACAATGGGCCTACCTGGACAGTCAGGTCTGTGGATTTGGGTAAGAGGTGTGGGGAAAAGGAAATATGAGCTTGGTGGCAGTGTTTGGTGGGAGTTCTACAGAGTTGATCAGATCAGTGATGGTATTAGAGACACAGCCTTCTAATGGTCTAGAGTGGCATGCTCTTCAAGGGACAGATAAGAGGAGGTGTCTGAGAGTTGCCACCTGGCCACAGCAAGGCTGATGTCAGTCCGCCACACTACAATAGCATCCCCTTTGTCTGCGGGTTTGATGGTGAGGTTGGGATTGGTGCAGAGAGGATGGAGGGCAGTGCATTCAGAGGGAGGGATGGTTTGAGAAATTTAAATAATAATTTCTCTCAAGAAAATGCTGCACCCAGACATGCATGAAAGGAAGTGTACAAAAACTTTACTCGTTTTTGATCTACGACCAGAAATACCTAATAACATTGTTGGCTATGTGACAAGAATACACATAGATTAAGATGTGAGCTGTCCTGTGCTGGCACCAGTGGGATCAGCAGTTGGTCTGCCACTTGTCTTCAGGAGAGAGAGAGATAAGGAAAACAATGGAGCAGCATTTGGAGATGTTAATGAAGGAAGGAGAGCTGTCAAGAGTGGCTCCCCCTTTGAACCTTGAACTGTTTGAAGTGATGGACAGGCGATACCCCAGCAGGGGGGTAAAAAGGGATAGGTTCGCTAAGGCGACACACACATGACACCCGAGGTAACAAGACCCTGGAAGCGGTGCGTCTCTCACAAGTCGGTGGGAAGTATCAGGCCATAGACGCACAGGGTGGAAAGGCACGATCGGTGGGAACCTGGTGTGTGTCCACCCTTGCCTGGGTGTCAGGTTCAGCGCAGAGAAATGATCGTATCTGGAAATGGAGGGGTCACGGCCGGTGACCTCAGATGACATCACAAAGGACTCGCCCGAAAGCTGACTGCGAAGGTCTGTGTGGAAGCCTTCAATATTCATTCGTTTTGCTCTCTCTCCTCCCCCCCACTGTCCATCACCATGGCAGCGATTACTGCGAACTGAACTGAACTTTGCGTCACTTTGAAACTGGTCATTTACCCCTAGACGACGATAGAGCTTGATTGATCCCGTTACCTTAATTCTGTGTACATGTATGTTTATCATTGCTGAACTGTTGCATTCATTATCCTTTTGATTAGAGTACTGTGTTGCTTGTTTCTTTAATAAAACTTTCTTAGTTCTAGTAATCCAAACTCCAACTGAGTGATCCATTTCTGCTGGTTTGGCAACCCAGTTACGGGGTACGTAACATAAGTGGGGTTCTCGTCCGCGATTTTTGAACGCTAAATTTGGGACGGAGTAAATTGATTGGGTCAAAATTCCCGAAAGAAAGAAAAGACAAACAGCAGAAATGGAGGCTGAGGAAATTATAAAGGCGCCGACCTTGGAGGCATTAGAGGATGCCAGGAAATCGGAATTGGTAGCTGTGGCCAAACGGTTGAATCTTGCTAAGGGGAAGTCAACAATGAGGAGAGAGGAGATACACAGAGCTATCGTAGAGCACTATGTGTCTAAAGGTGTGTTTCCCCAAGGCGAGCTGGAGGTGGTGTCTATTGAAAAACCTGCTGGAGATGCGGTACAGGTGCAGCTTGAAAACTGAGACTCGAGCACGAGTTCCGGGTACGGCAGTTAGAACATGAAGAGAAGCAGTTAGAAAGGCAGGAGAAAGAGAGAGAGTTAGAAAGGCAGGAGAAAGAGAGAGAGTTAGAAAGGCAGGAGAAAGAGAGAGAGTTAGAAAGGCGGGAGAAAGAGAAACATTTAGAAAGGCAGAAGAGAGAGAGGGAGACAGCTGGAGCGAGAGGAGAAACAGAGGGAAAGGGAATTTGAGCTGGAGAAGTTAAGGTTAAGGGCAGAGCAGGGGCCCGTGCCTAACCAAGGTGGAGGGTTCCAGGTGACCCAGGAGGTTAGGCTGGTTCCCCCATTTGACGATACCGACGTGGGTCGGTACTTTCTCCATTTCGAAAAAGTTGCTACAAGTCAGGACTGGCCGAGGGATAAGTGGGATGTTTTGCTTCAGAGTGTACTGAAAGGGAAAGCCCAAGAAGCTTACTCAGCTTTGTCCGCGGAAGATGCCCAGAGGTATGAGGTGGTGAAAGAGGCCATCCTCAGGATTTATGAGTTGGTCCCGGAGGCATACCGGCAGAGGTTCCGGAATGCGAGGAAGCAGTGGGACCGCACGTATTTAGAGTTTGCCCGTGAGATGCAGACATATTGTGAGCGTTGGTGCGCCTCGGAGGAGGTAGAGGGGGATTATGACAGACTGCTACAGCTGATCCTGATTGAGCAGTTTAAAGGTTGTGTCCCTGAGGGTATGAGACCCTACCTAGATGAGAAAGAGGCAGCCACGTTAGCCACAACTGCTAAGTTAGTGGATGAGTATGCGTTGACGCATAAAATGAAGTTTGCCCCGAGTAAAGGCTACCAGAAGGGTAGTCAGGACGGCGGTGAGAGTCCACCAGAAAAGTCAGAATGTAAGCCGGGGACTAGTGAGAAGGATAAGGTAGACCGGGAGCAGTCTGGTAGGAAGTCTCCTGGGGTCGTTTGTTATAATTGCGGGAAAGTCGGACACTTTGCGTCTAGGTGCTTTGCCCCAAAGAAGGAGATGGGAAAAGGAAAAATGGCGATTTTGACTGGCTGTATCGAGCTGGTAAACGAACCGCTAGGGAAGGACAGGTCTGCCAAAGTTCGGGAAGGGCGCGAGAGGTTTATCTCGGCTGGATTGGTGTCAGTGAAGGAGGGGTTAAAACCAGTTCCATTGCGGGTCTGGAGAGACAAGGGAGCGTGTCAGTCACTAATACTGAAGAGTGTATTAGAGGTTAGCTCAGAGACCCAGACTGGGGAGGTCAAGGTCAAAGGTATTGGGGAAGGGACAGAGGCAGTCCCTTTGCACCAGATACACTTACAAAGCAACCTGGTCTCTGGACTAGTCACGATCGGGGTGAGGCCCGAATTACCAATGAAAGGCGTGGAAGTCTTGCTCGGTAATGACCTCGCCGGGGGAATCGTGTTCGAAGCAGTGAGATTGACAGGTCAGCCTGCCAGCATTGAGGCCCTGCCCATGGACTCACAGGTTCATCACAGGACTGCGGTAGTAAATTTAGCTGAGATGTTTCTGCCAGCCTTGTACGAGAAGAGAGTAGAAAGTGAAAAGAAGGAGTGTAGTGAGACAAGAGGTAGTGAGGGATCTGGGACAGACGTAGCATTAGCCAGGAAAGAATTTGTGCAGGCACAGGAGCGAGACGAGGGGCTGATGGTTTTGGCAGAGATCGCTCTCTCTTACGCAGAATTAACAAGGGAACCAGTAGGCTATTGTGTGGAGGAGGAAGTGCTAAGGAAGAAAGGGAAACCAAGTACCGTACCCGCAGATGAGGAGTGGGGGGTGGTGCAAAAGAGTTATGGGGATGAGATTTTTAACCTGGCCCACAAGGTACCCCCCCCGGTGGACATTTTGCGGTGCTGGAGGAAACAGTTGGTGGAATCATGAAAGAGGTTTACCGGCTGCCCAGGAGGAAGGATGTTATTGATTATGGCCGACGCAAACTGAGACGGTCACAGGCTTTTGATATGCTAACAAACCTAGTCGGTGTTAGCGCGGAAATCAATGAAGCTAGAGCCGCCCGCTAAGAGAAAAAAAACATTTTGAAAAGATGAGTATGGTATCGACCAGATGGGAGAAGGCTATTGTTTTGGCCAGCTCTGCTGATAAGGTCTCTCCCTTAATCCCCAAACAAAGCGACTCTTTAGGAGAAGTAATTAAACGACTTGCACACGTGTGTTTGATTGTCCCGAGGCGATGCAAAGAACTGGGACGTTGGGTGGTGCTTGTTACACTAGGGTAGCCTAGCGAGCAACATCCTTTAGAATGAGTAATTCAGTGACTAAAGGGCTGACGAACACAGAGGTGTGTATTGGCAATGTAATATGGCTGTCTGAAGCCAGCTTGATAGTGAACCTTGGAAAAAATGAGTTCGGCAACACGAAGGTCACTTACCTGGGAATTGGGGTGACACAGGGGTAGCTGGCAGCGATGCAAGCTACAGCGCAGGCTATCTCTGACATCCCAACCCCGACAGACAAGAGGGCCCTCAGAAGGCTCTTGGAGATGGTGGGGTACTGTAGGAAGTTTTGCAATAACTCTGCGGTTACTACCCCTCCCCCTCCTACTAAGCCCTTGCGAGAGAAAACTAAGTCGGAATGGGACGACCCTTGTTATTGTGGTCCGGGACGAAACCAAATTGATCACAATTCATCAGTGTTTTTGGCCACTATGAAGTTTGCTAAGTTGGAGCCTGGTCTAAGGGATTATTAATAACATATAAAAGGAACAGGAAATGTGATGGCTGACTGTCTACCAGGTGTTGACAATTTCAAATTCGCTGTATTAGCCAAATAGCTGATAAAGATGTATATTTGTGTGTATCAAATAATGTATTCATGTTTGTAATTTTTACCCCCGGTAAAAATCCTTAAAGGGGGGGAAGTGTGACAAGAATACACATAGATTAAGACGTGAGCTGTCCTGTGCTGGCACCAGTGGGATCAGCAGTTGGTCTGCCACCTGTCTTCAGGAGAGAGAGAGATAAGGAAAACAATGGAGCAGCATTTGGAGATGTTAATGAATGAAGGAGAGCTGTCAAGATCGGCTCCCCCTTTGAACCCTGAACTGTTTGAAGTGATGGACAGGCGATACCCCAGCAGGGGGATAAAAAGGGACAGGTTCGCTAAGGCGACACACACACGACACCTGAGGTAACAAGACCCTGGAAGCGGTGCGTCTCTCACAAGTCGGTGGGAAGTATCGGGCCATAGACGCACAGGGTGGAAAGGCACGATCGGTGGGAACCTGGTGTGTGTCCACCCATGCCTGGGTGCCAGGTTCACCGCAGGGAAACAATCGTATCGGGAAACGGAGGGGTCACGGTCGGTGACCTCAGATGACATCACAAAGGACTCGCTCGAAAGCTGACTGCGAAGGTCTGTGTGGAAGTCTTGAATATTCATTCATTTTGCTCTCTCTCTCCTCCCTCCCCCCCCACTGTCCATCGCCACGGCAGCGACTACTGCGAACTGAACTGAACTTTGCGTCACTTTGAAACTGGTCATTTACCCCTAGACAACGATAGAGCTTGATTGATCCTGTTATCTTAATTCTGTGTACATGTATGTTTATCATTGCTGAACTGTTGCATTCATTATCCTTTTGATTAGAGTACTGTGTTGCTTGTTTCTTTAATAAAACTTTCTTAGTTCTGGTAATCCAGACTCCAACTGAGTGATCCATTTCTGCTGGTTTGGCAACCCAGTTACGGGGTACGTAACAGCTAGGACCAATGAAAAAAGATATTAGAAACTCATACCAGTTTACTAGTCAGGAAAACCAAGTTCCTTTGTAGATAACTAATAGAGATTTATTCTTTTTCTGTATTAAAATGTCTCCTTTAGATATCAAGTTCACTATTCAATCCTCCATTTCCAAGACTTCTCTGTTTTCAGAGCTGCAGTTAGTGTCCCACCCAATTAGTCTAGTTTGCATAATTTTATTAAAAGACAGATGGTAGGAATGATGGCTGGTTTTTGGAGACTTCATTTCTTTTACGAAGTGCAAAGGAACACACTCAATTAAGCATTCTCTTAAGAACATTCATCTACAACACTGAATCTGTCATTTTGGCATCTTTAAAAAGCCTTTTACATCCCTCTTATTCTCTGCCTGCCAGCAAAAAGTTTATTTCTCTTAAATTTCTTCGGTGTTTCATCTCAAGCTTTTTATTTGTATTCACTAGAGTGAAAACACATCAAGAAAAGTACGAAAACAAGAGTAGTAAATGGAATACAACTTGTTCCACCTGGCGAAAGCTGTCGGTTCTCATTAACCCATGAGTATCACTTCCACAACATAATGAAAGGGATGTCTAATCACAGCATATAACGCCTGTTGCATTTTATGTATCTTGCAATGTTCCTAATTTCAAATTGTTGTCGGGGTGAAAGGGACATCAATATCGACCTCTAAGCACTATCTTTATCCCACATCAAAAGGGCTTTCTCCCGCTAGATTATTTTGTAAAATTAACTCGCGAAGAAAATAAGTTAAATAGAATGTTCTATTTCTGTTTAGCGAACCCATCAGGATTGTTTTTTGTTGATTCTGAGGTGACTAATAAGGTTTTAAGGACTTTACTAACTCCCTTTGCAATAAAAAAGTCCAGATTGCTTTGGTTTAATTTCAAGCAGTCTACTGAAGATTCTGTGACTTGGTCCAGACCTTGTGTGTTTAAGTATTGACAAAAAAGTTCATACTTCCTTGTAGTGTTTGCTCTCTGAAGCTGTTTCTTTTTTTGTAACCAAATATATTCCTTTGTGATGCATCTCCTGTTTATTACCCAACATCCTTCATATGGACCATATTTTCTCATGATGTAGAAGGAGGTTTTTCAGCTCAATGAGATTATCTGGGCGTTCAGAACATCACCAACACTCGCATTCCCCACTGTGACCTATTCTCTCTCGTGTGCCCAGCAAATACCCCCACCCCTCCCTCCACCACCCTACCACCATCCCGGGTATCCTACCAGCCACCTACACTCGGGATAATTTACAGGAGTCAATTAACCTAGCCTGCTCATACTTGGGAATTGAGAGGAAACCAGAGCACCTAGGGAAAACCCATGTGATCGCAGAGAAAATGTGCAAATGCCTCATAGACTTGAACCTAGATTCATGGAACACACACAAAACGCTGGAGGAACTCAGCAGGCCAGGCAGCATCTATGGAAAAGAGTACAGTTGATGCTTTGGGCCGAGACGCTTTGGCAGATCTTCCAGCATTTTGTGTGTGTTACTCGGATTTCCAGCATTTGCAGATTTTCTCTTGTTTGTGCCTAGATTCATGGAACTGTGCAGCAACAGCATGAAGCTGTGCACATCTGGGAGTCCAAGCACACTAGATTTTAACCATCTGAATTTCTGATGACAAAGTGGATTGAGTATTTACATGTGACAGGTATGATTCTGGTGGATTTTAATGCCAGATTCCAAATAAATTATGGGGAAAGAGCAGGGAAGTGGGATAAACTGAATAATTCTTTCAGAAAGACAGGTCAAACCTGATCGTTAACTTTCAAAAATGCACACCAGTTACGTGGAGAAACAACAGAATGCTGAATGTATACCATATTAACAATCTCGTTTTCAGCTGTATCTGTAACAAATGTTTTCATTCCATTTTCAGTGGGTAAGAAATACTTGGCTAGACCTGACAATGTTTGTGTCTCTGCAGAAACTGAATTCACAGTGGAAGCTTTGCAAGGCATTGCTCTTTCAAGAACATTGTTATTTTCCAAGTAGTATTTTCCCAATTTGAATTTGAACATTAGACAGACCATTAGAAACAGAAGCAAGATCAGGGCCGTTTGGTCCTTCCTGTCAGTTCCATCATTCAATGAGTTATTTTTTTGACAGTGTTACTTTTTCCCATCGACTCCTAAGTATTCAGAATTCCATTAACCTCTGCCTTGATTTCACTGTCAGGATTTCCATAATTCTCTAGAATGCAGAATTCCAAAGATGCATTATCCTTTGGATGACAAAGTCTTTTTACATCTTAGTCCCGTATGGCCAGCTCTTTGTAATAAAACTATTAGGCTACCCTCGCCATCCCAGTTCTAGACATTCCAGGCAGGGAAACGTCACCCTGGTATGGCTCAGTGCTTGGATTCTTTCGTAGAGTGGTATTAGCATTGGTGCCACTAATAAGAGATTCAAATGAAGTGTCGTAGTTTGTGACACTTTAGAGATTATATTACATGAAGTTTTAGGGGACATGCACACGCAAAATTCTGGAGGAATTCAGTGGGTCAGCCGGGATCAATGGGGGAAAATAAGCTGTCAACATTGAGACCCTTCATTAGGATTGCAAAAGAAGGAAAAAGCAAGAATAAGAAGAGGAGAGAGAGGGGGTTGGAAAGGGAAGAGTACAAGCTGGCCCTCCATAGATGCTGCCTCATTTGTTGAGTTCCTCTAATCTTTGTGTGTGTTGCTCAAGATTTCCAGCATCTGCAGAATCTCTTGCATGAGGTTTTGAGGTGTAGCTTTGTAAAAGACAATAAGATTGTAATCTCCATGATTTTCCATGTGCAAAAGCTATGTGGATATCTTTCCTGCTGTAAAAAGATAGCAGGAACATGCACAAGCCAGTGATTAGGGAGGTTAAAAGTTGCCAAGAAATGTCATTGATGACCAGGACCAAGGAACATCCTGGGCATTTTATATTTATATTAAGAAAAAGAGGATAACTAAGGAGAGGGTAGGTCCACTCATGGATAAAGGAGGGTATTTATGCTTGGAGTAAAAGCAAGTGGCTGAGATACTAAATGGGTGCCTTGTGACAGTATTTACTGAAGAGAATGATTCTGAAGATAGTGAAAGCAGAGTGGAGCATGCCAATGTGCTGGGGCATTTTCAGACAAAGGAGAAGGTAGTGCTGGGTCTTCTGAAAAGCAATAAGGTGGATTTCCCCAGGACCTGATGGTACATATTCCAGAAAACTGAAAGACTCAAGTGAGGAGATTGCTGGGAGTTTGACAAAGATCCTTGTGTACTCATGGTAGTTCTCTCCAGAGTGTTGGAGGTTTTTAAAATTGAGAGAGGCATTCATAGGACATATACTTAGAATCTTTTCCTCAGGAAGAAATGTTAAACACCAGAGGACATGCCTTTAAGGTTAAAGGAGTGAAGTTTAAAGTTGACCTCATGGGAATGGGGAGATACACAGAAGGATAACATTTAGTAAAATGGCATGTCTAGAAATGCACACAATACTCCAAGTGTGGTTCATTAAAGTTTTGTATAGCTGCAGGACTTGCCCACTGCCCACGTACTCACACTTGCCCTGATTAAACTTTGTCTGCCATGTCGCTGCCCATATCTGTAACTGATGTGTATCCCAATATATTCTTTGATAGTCCTTTATGCTCTCCACCAGTCTTGGTGTCATCTGCAAATTTGCTAATTCATTCACCTACCTGGGCTCTTATGTTGTTTAAAAGCTGTATATGCAGCACCTCATAGTCACTGACACTCCTTTGTTTACCCTGCTTGTTGTTTCCTCAAAGAATTCCAACAGATCTGACAGGCAAGGTTTCCCCTTAAAAATACTATGCAGACTCCAGCCTGTTTTATCCTACTACCCAGAAAGCTCATCCTTAATAATGGACTCCAAGATCTTCTCAACCACTGAAATCTGTCTAACTGGCTTATAATTTCATGTCTTGTGCTTTCCTCACTTCTGAAAGAGTGGAATAACATTTGCAGTGTTCTAGTCCTCCAGAACTATTCCAGAATCCAGTGAAAAGTCTCTACCGATGCCTCCTCAATCTCTTTAGCTGCTTCTTCAGAGGTCTGCGATATAGTTCAGCTGGTCCAGGTGACTTTCAGGCTTTTCAGCTTCCCAAACATCATCTCCTTAGTACCGTATTTGCAAATACATTCACTTTTGCTACTGACACTCTCAAATTTCTAGCATGCTGCTGGTGTCTTCTGCAGTGAGGCCTGATGCAAAATACATCTTCAGTTCATTTGTCAATTCTGTTTCCCCATTCCTACCTCTCCAAAATCATTTTTAGCAGTCCAATATCCACACTTGAACTCTCTTTTACTCTTTACGTATCTGAAGAAACTTTTTGTACTCTCTTTTATATACTTAGCTAGCTTGCCTTCATATTTCATATTTTCTCTACTTATTGCTTTCTTAGTTGCCTTTGTTTGTTTTTAAAACCTTCCTAATCCTCTACTTTCCCCATTAATTTTTGCTATATCACATGCCCTCTCTTTTGCATTTATGCTGTCTTTGACTTCCTTTGTCAGCCACAGATATCTCATCCTCTCTTTAGAAATCTTAAAAGAATCAAAGAGCACAAGAGCGCATTCAAGCTTTGGAATATTAGTTTATGCAGATGTAGAATTTATAATGGAATATCTGCAATAGTTGTCAAAAATATACAGCCAATTGATTAGCAGGGTGTTGATCTGCGTAATGACCAGATGACCTGTGGCTCTTTGGGTAGCTCTGACATTTGCAGGTCTAACATTGAGACTGATTGATGCATTCAACAGTAATACCACGCAGCTCCAACAACCCAGGTTTGATCTTGACCTTGGGTAAAATCTTGGTGAAAGATACATATTGGGTTTCCTCTGGGTGCTTTGCTTTTCTACTACATCCAAAAAACATGCTAGTTAATTGACAACTGTAAATTACTCCTAATGTTGGCAGCTGAATTGGAAAGAAAGACATTAGGTTATAAGGGATTTAATTGACTGAGGGAACTGAGGGAATTGATCTGAGAACTGGCATTGACTAAATTACTCCTTTCTCGTTTCTCATAATATTCAAAATAATCCACCAATTTTGTGCAAAACCTATTAATTTATTCATGGAACATATTTTGTTTCTTAACAATTGTTGAATAAATTGTTTTATGAACTCCTTCATTACCAAGGTCTATATGGTCTTCTGTTGATAACCCCTCTGACTTGGGATTGGCGCATGTATGAATTCATCAGAAACTTTGTGTGAATTGTGCATATGTGATATTAGAAGAAGATTTCCAAAGTATATTTTCCATTTTTGTGACTGATTTGGTTTGTGTCATGTAGTGATCGAGCAACATCATGCTTTCGGGTAGGTTTCAGATGGTTCATGCTCATGTAAATGACACATTGTATTGCAAGTTCTCCATGCCCAGGAAGGCCATCTGATTGAGCTTGCTGCAGTTTGAAGAGATGATATTTTTTGTCAAATCAGAGGCACTTGGGGGAACAAATAATGTTGGATTGATGATTTTAGATATCACATCATTTACAATGAAAACATTCCCAAAACTGTCAGCCTCTTACGAAAAAAGATGCGGCCCTTGCATATTTAGGATATGATTGCGGCAGTAAAGATTAGTGAAGATTCACTGATTTAATTTATCAGTACATGGATTCATGAGTTCAAAGAATTCTGGCTGAATGTGGTTGGAGCATTAAATAACAGGCTGAATTGGTTACAGCCATGGTGAGAAGACATTCTTCATATCAATAATTGGAACCAATAGGTGTATTTTGATTCATACTCATACGCACAGTGTTTAAACTAAGAGCAACTACATTCACAGGCTTGTCATTCTAATTGCATTCTCAAAACCTAATTGCCTTAGCACTCAGATCTGCAGCTGGATCTTCAGCTTCCTCACAGACAGGAGCCCAGGCTGTAAAAATAGGGGACAAGCTCTCCTCTACAATCACTCTGAGCACCGGTGCCCCACAAGGCTATGTACTCAGCCCCCTGCTGTACTCACTGTACACCCATGATTGTGTAGCCAAGTTTCCATCAAACTCAATATATAAGTTTGCTGATGACACAACAATTGTAGGCCATATCTCGGGTAATGAGGAGTTTGAGTACAGAGAGGAAATTAAGAACCTGGTGGCATGGTGCGAAGACCATAACCTATCCCTCAACATCAGCAAGATGAAGCAATTGGTTGTTGACTTCAGAAGGAATAGCGGACCGCATGATCCAATTTACATCGGTGGTGCGCAAGTGGAACAGGTCAAAAGCTCTAAGTTTCTCGGGGTCAATATCACAAATGACCTGACTTGGTCCAACCAAGCAGAGTCCACTGCCAAGAAGGCCCACCAGCACCTTTACTTCCTGAGAAAACTAAAGAAATTTGGCCTGTCCCCTAAAACCCTCACTAATTTTTATAGATGCACCGTAGAAAGCATTCTTCTAGGGTGCATCACAACCTGGTATGGAAGTTGTCCTGTGCAAGACCGAAAGAAGCTGCAGAAGATCGTGAACACGGCGCAGCACATCACACAAACCAATCTTCCGTCCTTGGACTCACTTACACCACACGCTGTCAGAGCAGTGCTGCCAGGATAATCAAGGACACGACCCACCCAACCAACACACCTTTCGTCCCTCTTCCCTCCGGGAGAAGGCTCAGCAGCTTGAAGACTCGTATGGCCAGATTTGGGAACAGCTTCTTTCCAAATGTGATAAGACCGCTGAACAGATCCTGACCCGGATCTGGGCCGTACCCTCCAAATATCTGATCTGCCTCTCAGTTTTTTTTGCACTACCTTACTTTCCCTTTTCTATTTCTATTTATGATTTATAATTTAAATTTTTAATATTTACTATCGATTTGTAATCCAGGGAGTGAGAAGCACAGAATCAAATATCGCTGTGATGATTGTACGCTCTAGTATCAATTGTTTGGCGACAATAAAGTAAAGTAATGTAAACTATTTACAGTCTGAAAAAGAAAATGCATGCAATTCTTTAAAACAATGTCAAGCAACACTATCATGGCCCTAAACAAAGGCAGAACTGGAGAAAACTGCATGGGTATAAAGAGATGGTTCTTCAAAATAAATGATTATTTTCACCTCCCACCAAAGTGGCCTCCACATCCAGCCCATAATTTTCCGTAACCTCTGCCATCTCTGATGGGATCCCACCACCAAGCACATCAGTCCCTCCCCCCCACTTTCCACTTTCCGCAGAGTTCACTCCCTACGTGACTCCCATTCATTCCTTCCTACTGATCTCCCTCCTGATACTCATCCTTGCAAGCGGAGCAAGTGCCACACCTGCCCCTACACCTCCTCCTTCACTACCATTCAGGGCCCCAAACGGTCCTTCCAGCTGAGGCAACACTTCATCCATGAGTCTGTTGGGTCATCTACTGTATCCGGTGCTCCTGGTGCGGCCTCCTGTATATTGGAGTGACCCAACGTAGATTGGAAGACCGCTTCACTGGGCACCTACACTCCATTCACCAGAAAAAGTGGGATTTCCCAGTGGCCACCCATTTTAATTCTACTTCCCATTCTCATTCTGACATGTTAGACCATGCCCTCCTCTACTGCCATGATGTGGCCACACTCAGGTTGGAGGAGCAACACCTTATATTCCGTCTGTGTAGCCTTCAACCTAATGGCATGAACATCGATTTCTTGAGCTTCCAGTAATTGACAACCCCCTCACCATTCCCATTCCCATTTCCCACTCTCTCCTTACCTGCCCATCATCTCCCTCTGGTGCTCCTCCCCCTCCCTTTCTTCCATGGTTTTCTATCCTCTCCTATCAGATTCCCCAATATCCAGCCCTTTATTTCTTTCACCTAGCAGTTTCCCAGCTCTTTACTTCACCCTTCCCCCTCTCCTGGTTTCACCTATCACCTACCACTTTGTACTTCCTCCTCCCCTCCCCCCACCTTCTTGCTCTAACTTCTCATCTTTTTCTCCAGTCCCGTCGAAGGGTTTCGGCCTAGAACATCGACCGTTTACTCTTTTCCATAGATGCTGCCTAGCCCACTGAGTTTCTCCATCATTTTGCGCGTGTTGCTTTGGATTTCCAGCATCTGCAGATTTTTTTTTTGTCTTTGAACCGTTATTTAGAACAGGTATGCCCAGTTCTTTGTGATTTGAGAGCCATTTCTCAGCTACAGCAGAAGATTGTGGGTTGAAGTGATTCACCCACTTCTAACACAGAGAGAACAATGAGCAAGTGCAGTGATATAAAATGGCATACAATGGTTAACACTACTTATTAAAATTCTACCACTCACATGGTACTCAGATGTCCTGGGCCTTGAACACTGAAGCAGCCCTGAATCAGAGTCCCAGTTTGGTGTTAATTAAAGGACCTAATTTTACTTGAGCCACTGCTGTGTTCATTTGCCTTCAGGTCTTATTTAACTTTATATCAATGCTGATCAGTCTCTTACGAAACCATCTACTCTGCTCACTTTTCACTCAACATTCCTCTAAAGAGGCAAATTTTCTTTTTAAGTTTCAGCTGCAATAAGTTTGCCGTTCAGTACTATTTTGTGTTGCCGTGTATGCATTTGTGCCTAACATGTTACTGATATGTCAATGGAAAGATCACTTACAGTGGTTCAAAAGTCATTAAATCCCTCATAAGAGTTGAAGTAATAATTGTTCCTATAAATGGATTTTATAAGTTGGCAGCTGCAGGATATGGTTTAAATTCACGTCTGGTTTCCATAGTGTAAATATTTGTGCAATTATTGGTACCCAGGCTATACTCAATTGGCTTATATTTACGCTCTGTGCTTTCAGTATTGTACAAACTATGTGGTGATTACTGTAAAGAATTTAGTTTGAAGTTCCCTTAATTAAATTTTAGAAGTTTCATTTATTGTAACATATAAACAAGAAAGGCATGATGCAATAACTTTACAAATCTGTCTTAACTCTAAAGGTGAAAAAGAATGACATCAAGATTCAAGTTTCCCCAAGAGCTTGGGGGCATTCCATTTCGGAAGTATATTGGATGGTCAATTCTCTTTAATACAAAAATAAAAGCTAGCAACACCTTTATCATTATACCAAAGTTTCCATAATAGATGCCAGCAGCTTGAAGTCACTGCGAGTGCAGGTGTGATTTTATTATCATTACTGCAGTACTGCCAGTTTAATCTAGAAGGTTCTCAAAGGAAAGCTCAAGATTGTTCCACAGGGTCTTTTGACAACTACACCTGTGTCACAGGCCTTTATCATAGGATATTTAAATGGAAGGTCATGAGTCCTGAATCACAGTGTTTTATGGAACAGCTCTCTATCGTAAGAATCATCCTTTTGAGGACTCTCCTGTTAGGCTTTATGAATCAGGCCTGTATTGCAGGGGTTTAAGAACTAGGCTTG
This sequence comes from Mobula hypostoma, assembly GCF_963921235.1. Lineage (NCBI taxonomy): Eukaryota > Metazoa > Chordata > Chondrichthyes > Myliobatiformes > Myliobatidae > Mobula > Mobula hypostoma. Next base: position 40,397,612 of record NC_086103.1, read on the forward strand.
CAACATAAAAATAAGAGCTTTCTGAACCAAGCCTCTGTCATAGGAGATTAACAATACTGCCAAATCTGTCACTGTAAAAATCATATAATGATGAGTTAAAAAATCAGAGGCTTGGGGTATGAGACTTTGGACACTTCCATGTTTACAGAAACCACTGATCCTTTGGATTTTTTAATTCCTTATTTCATAAGGAAAATCCATAAAGAGCAGATGCAGGATTTAAACACTATTGGTCTGCACTGCTGTATATCATTTCTTTATTTTAACTATACAGAATACTGTTTTTCACATCTACTTCTTAACATTTTGCTTTCCAGTAAAGAACATCTATTGAATGAATAACATTTAATATTAAATAACATACACTTTAATTTATTCATTCGTCAAAAGCATGTGTTGATTATTATTTTTTAAAAACTTTTTTAAAAGCAATATCAAGGTGAAGAAGTTAAAAAGAGTCTCTGACTCTCTAACCCACTTCACTCCACATTCTGCTGATTCCCCTCCCCCATTCCTTAAGAGCTCTGACCATACTTTGATCCACTGACCCTAAAACATGCATGTGGATTATTCTTGAGTGTGTAACTATCCGTGAAGATAGAAGGAAATTATGGATTGACAAGTTAATTACAGCCACAATGGATTTCTTTTCTTTTTTTAAATTTGTGAACAACACAACAAAGTAAGAAGCCCAACAGTTTTGAATTATAATGTTATCTTTAGCAGAGGCAGCTATCAATTTAACAAGTTTACAATTCCATCCAGAGGCTTTATCTTTCAATGATTTATGCTTGAGGAAATGCAAAGACTATGCATCTACTCATTCAATTATGATCTTTTACACAGAGTTTCAAAAGAGAAGCATATTGAAGATATCCTAATGCAAGAGATTCTATGCCTAATGTAAAACTATCCTGTAAAATCACTAAGCCTGGCTTGCATTTATTTCTAAAATAATTATTAAAAAGATAACTAGTGATAGCTTGCTCTTCCAAGCACTTAAAAGGAGGGAAAAAAAGTGATGTAACTTTCAGGGATAAGTATATTTTCATGATAAAAATCCAGTAGAAATCATCCCATTCAGTTCCTTTGACCACAGTGTGTCAGGATAAAATGTTTACAAGGGGGAAATAAAATTGAATATTGGTAAATAAAATAGTATATGCTAGCCAGCACCCACATGTATTATCCATTCCACGTGAATTAGATTCTCCTAAGTGTTACAAGACTACTGTGTAAAAAATCATGAACTGATAAAATTGTGACAGAAAGCTATTAATCTGAAATAATAATCTGTTTCTCACTCTGCAGATGCTGTTTGACCAGCTGAATATCTATAGGATCTTCCAATTTTATTTTTGAGATTTTCAGCTTCTGCAATATTTTGCTTTTAAGTGAGAAATCATTCAGCTTCTTAAATGCATTAAACTATAAAACTGGCATGGCAGGAATTCTAACATTAAATCTAAGTTATGCAACTACAGTAATAAGATAGCTTCCACTATGTCTCAAAATAAAAATAGGGCCTCAGTTTGGAATGCGAGTTGTTGCTAATTTAAGCCCAGAGAAGAGCATCACAAGTTAAGAAGTAGCATCTTCAAGCCAATGTTGATTAAAATGGAGTATGGCATGTTGAGGTCAACCAAACATCCTCCGATAGATGGGTATAATGAGAGGAATGACTTTTCCTTCATTGTGATGTCAAGATTGTGACATCCAGAGTGATGATTGCTCAGCCAGCCTCATCTCCTTGAGGGTAAAATGTTGCAGAACACGCCGTTGTGTGCTGATGCCAAATGCAGATACCCACATATTGGTGGATCCTCAGAGAACTGCTTGCTCATTCATTGATTCACTTCACCTGTGAGTCGACTGGGGTGATATACTGCGTCCGGTGCTCCCGATGTGGCCTTTTATATATTGGTGAGACCCGACGCAGACTGGGAGACCGCTTTGCTGAACATCTACGCTCTGTCCGCCAGAGAAAGCAGGATCTCCCAGTGGCCACACATTTTAATTCCACATCCCATTCCCATTCTGACATGTCTATCCACGGCCTCTTCTACTGTAAAGATGAAGCCACACTCAGGTTGGAGGAACAACACCTTATATTCTGTCTGTGTAGCCTCCAACCTGATGGCATGAACATTGACTTCTCTAACTTCCGCTAAGGCCCCACCTCCCCCTCGTACCCCATCTGTTACTCATTTTTATGCACACATTCTTTCTCTCACTCTCCTTTTTCTCCCTCTGTCCCTCTGAATATACCTCTTGCCCATCCTCTGGGTCACCCCCCCCTTGTCTTTCTTCCCGGACCTCCTGTCCCATGATCCTCTCGTATCCCCTTTTGCCTATCACCTGTCCAGCTCTCGGCTCTATCCCTCCCCCTCCTGTCTTCTCCTATCATTTTGCATCTCCCCCTCCCCCTCCAGCTTTCAAATCCCTTACTCACTCTTCCTTCAGTTAGTCCTGACGAAGGGTCTCGGCCTGAAACGTCAACTGCGCCTCTTCCTATAGATGCTGCTTGGCCTGCTGCGTTCACCAGCAACTTTGATGTATGTTGCTCATTCATTTCTTTGTTCACACATAATAAGGAGGCAAAAGCAGAGACAGGGAGCAGGGGCATCTGGGGCAACCCACATCGGAAAGTACTTCAAACCTTAAATCCCACCATCTTACAATGAGTGGGCTAAAGGCAAAGGTAGATTAAAAACTTCCCCAAATATGAAAGCATACAGAATTTTGTGATCTGAGACCTCTGTCAGTCAGAATTGCATCCTAGCTGTCCAGATACACAAACCAGGGCAATACAATATGGTGAGCAAGCTGTTGCCCATGTAGCAAGCTCCCCTCTCCATGCATCTGATGAACCCAAAGGAACGGCAGAGACCAATACAGCATTGCAGGAGTTCCCAATCAACATTGAACTCAATGAAGGACTGCCTTAAGGAATCTAGCTCTGGATTTTTCCCTCTGGTTTACTCCCGAAACCTTCCCTATGAGTGGGTATAGCCACAAGGCAGCAGAGGTTTGAGATCAGTGTTTTCCTTCTTCTAGATGAGCTGCCAACCACAGCTGATGAACCTCATCTGCCCAAAGTGACTGGTTTTAAGGTGCCAGTAACCCACCTTTCCCCTTCTCCTGGCAGTAGAAATTATTCTGCCGGTTTAGTAGCTAAGCCACATGTGAAGGCCAGGAGCTGGACTTGGTTGTCAGAGGTTATTTGAGGTGCACACCATTTGGAGCATTTCATAGGTAGTGAGAGCTTGTCCCCATTACCACCCCTCAGCTATAACAACCTTAAGGAAACACAGAATTATGTAGTTCCAACAGTAATGGCATTACTTTGATCAATTTGTAGCTTTTTTAGAACAGGAACTATAAAAACATTTTAATTTGATTTTACTTGAACAGTAGCTTTTTGCAGCTCCTTATTTACATTAGACATAAATGTTAGCTTTACTTTGGTATGCTTTCATTTATATCAAAGTTAAAAATGGAAAATATGACTAAGAATAAAAGTTGAGCAACACATGGCGGTGCTAGAAAATTTATGAACTCTGTAGAAATTTCTCTATTTCTGCATAAATATGATCTAAAATGTGATCAGGTCTTCACGTAGGTCCTAAAACTAGATAAAGAAAACCTAATTAAATAAATAATACAAAAGCACTATACTTGTTCATTTATTTATCGTGAAAAATGATCCGGTATTACACGCATTTGTTGCAAAAAGTATGTGAACTTCTGGGCTAACACCTTCTACAAAAGTTATTTGGAGTCGGGTGTGTTCCAATCAATGAGATGAGATTGGAGGTGTGGGTTGTAGAGGTGGCTACTCTCCCTAGGAGTGGGTATCATGCAAAGATCACATGATCACACCAAGAGCCAATGTGCAATGCTGAAGGGGGTGAAAAAGAACTCAAGGGTAACAGCAAAAGACCGCAGAAATCTCTCGAACTTGCTAAAGTTTCTGTTCATCCGTCCACTATAAGAAAAACTAAGAATGGTGTTCATGGAAGAACACCACAGAGGAAACCACTGCTCTTCAAAAAAAAACATCGCTGTATGTCTCTAACTTGCTGCCTCAGGGTCTGGACAGCTTGCAATCATTGAGGGAGCACTGAATTCAAAATTGTCTCAACACATTTTAGACGAGAATGTTAGGGTATCAGTCCATCACCTGAGGCTTAGTAGAATTTGGATAATGTAACAAGACAATGATCTGAAAGACAAGAGTAAATCAATGGTTAAAAAGAAGAAAATTTGTGTTTTGTAATGGCTGAGTTGAAGGCATGACCTTAATCCCATGCAAATGTCGTGGAAGGACCTGAAGCATGCAGTTCATGCAAGGAAACCCACCAACATCCCAGATTTGAAGCAATTTTGTAAGGAGGAATGGCCTAAAATTCCTCCAAGCTGATGTGCAGGACTGATCAACAGTTACCAGAAATGTTTGGTTGACGTTATTGCTGTACAAGGGGGTCACACCAGTTACTGAAAGCAAAGATTCGCACACTTTTCCCAACAAATACATGTAATACTTGACGATTTTTCTCAATAAATAAATGAACTAGTATAATTTTTTTTGTGTTATTTATTTAATTGGGTTCACTTTGTCTAGTTTTAGGACTTACATGAAGATATTATCACATTTTAGGTCATATTTATGCAGAAATAGAGAAAATTCTACAGGGTTCATAAACTTTCTAGTGCCACTGTATACAAAATGCTGGAGGAACTTAACAAGCCAGGCAGCATCTCGGGAGGGAAATAAATTGTTGACATTTCAGACTGAGACCCTTCATCAGGATTAAATGTTTAAGGAGTTTGCTTTACAAAAGATGTTTGGATTTACATCATCCTTAAGATTCAGTTTTCAATGAAAACTTTTGAAATGCTTAGGCTAAAATCTTGATGTTAAACAAACCTCATTGAACCAGTTTTATTTAATGTATGTTTAAAAGAATGATTATTCGTTCTGGAAACCTTGCAGGAAAAGGACAACATTCTGAATTTTAAAATTAAAATATTTACTTTCTTTGCTGTTCTTTTTATGATTAAGAAACCAGACACTTCAAACCTTTTCAGCGTCGTAATAATATTTTAATACAGTTGATCTCTCATAAAATTATGAAAAACTAGAAATAAAATATCAGATTAGTCAGATAATTGTGGATGATCTCCCATTATTCACACTGTTTGAGTCACTTTACACTTCTGTAGGTTGAAACAACACTTTTTGGGAAAAAAATCTCATATAACTGTTAGGTATCTTTCTTTTCTTCCTGTGTACCAGATTAAATATTAAACCTCGCTCTGCACAATGTTATGCACAATCAGAGATTTAAGCAGATAAAGTTCCTTTTGCACTGTTCTACTGAGCATTCTCTGAACAGATATCACCTTTTTCCTATTCCTCACATTAACCCTTCTCTCCTCATAGATTCTAAAATTTAGTCTGATCACTTGTGCCAAAAATGTTATCCATTGTATTATGTAACTGCCTGAAGCCAGTGTACATAAGCAAATATAGGTAATTTAGCAAGCACTTCAAAGACTTGGCATGGGAAGCTAACCGAATCTTTTGAGCATAGATTTGTGCAGTTAAAATGCTGGTTTTGTTCATTTCTTGGAGTGTGGGAAAGCTACTCAAATTTTCTTTACAGATTTCCTTCCCCAAACTTTAAAACAATGTTCCTGGCAATGATAAAACTCAATTGATTAAGTGATGGAAATCCTCACTCTTATTAAATCCATAATTAATTAAAGACAAGTCAGGCTTCGTTTAGGATCTTTTTACCAGCTTTGCTTGATGTGTGTTTGCCAGCTATCCAATTCAGCTGCCAGATTTCCACACATCTAATTGCCAAGCAGTATTGCTGAAAGAGCACAATTGGACACCGGTGCAAATTTGTAAAGGCAGAGCTGCAAAGATTAAGAACATATAGATACTCTTTCTGGATACAGAGTAACATAAAAATAGATTGCAGTCAAAGGCCAAGATTTCACACTGAATTCAATGGCTATTAAGAAGAGATAAATTTAGTGAAATTACATGAAATGATAGGAGGCATGTCACGGCATCCCATAGTTAATGCATCTTATGTATTAATTTTTCCATACAAGGACAAAAATCCAGACAATACTGTCTAGCAGAGTTATGAACAGAGGATGTTCTGTGAGAAAGCCAGCCTCTAATAATCCCAGCATTTGTTATAGGCAATGAACTTGGAATCCTGTACTGACTGCTGCTGTCTTAATCAGATGCTTGAGATCTAGTAATTATTGATGTGATGTCATTGCTTTAGTCTTGTAGAGATACAACATAGAGGTATGTTGCTCCAGGGAGGGCACCCACATCAAATGGGTTAATTCAGATGAAGTGCAACCTCTATGTTTGCAGAGGTGGGAAATCTATGTGGAGAGGCTGGAAACAGCTGGGCAAACGTAGAAGGCTGGGAATTCGAGGTCCCAGTGGAGTCAGCAGAAGCACTCTATTAACAGTTTTCTTTACCTTTTCCCGTTCAACGTTTGATCATCTGAGAGGCTGGCCAATTGTCAGGCAGGAAAGCCAGTGACAAAAGGATGTAGGGGGTGGGGGAGTACACTGACCTGTTTAGTGTACCATTCTGGCTTCAAGATCCAGCCAAGTCCTTCACTGAAGCAATAGGTGGTAGTCCTGCTTCATGTGAGCTTTACATTGGCTGCATTAATCAAACACGATGAAAACACAGATAAGGTATGAGGATTCCTGTAAAATGAAACCTGGAAAGAAAGAAAAATTACACAGTATATTAATAGTTCTGTATCATATTGCAGAATCAAAGATAGTGTTTCTAAGAGTGCCAGTGTAACCAAATACACAATAAAATGTAATTGTATAATTTGGATTAGGGACTAATCAGCTGTTTCACTTAATAAAGGTGAAATGATGTAGAAAATTATTTCTGACACAGTCTGTTAGTTGACATTCCATTCATCTACAGTAATTTCTCAATTTATGAAAGGCACAAGAGCTCAAATTACATGACCAAATACAAACTAACTTAAAGTATTCTGAGGCTGATTCAAAATGTCAGTAGAATTATCAGTTTCTCTTTTAGCAATCCCTTGGGTTTGAGGGTGACAGTTTTCCACTAGTTTTGTAGGTCTGGAAGTGACAATGTCATTGTGGGAACAGCAGACTCTTCCAAATGCAGAGCAAGAGGAAACTGAAGGGACAGATGGGGGAGGAGGAATTAGTTTGGGAGCTTATGCATCGTTCCATCATTTATGCAGTATTTCTGCATGCACGTGTGGCACCCCCGTGAATTTCTCGCTGTCATTCTGAATGTGCCTTTTCTGCTCTGGACAGTCATGGGGTAGGAACCTTCAGGAATAAAAAGGTGATATTGCTTTTCTTCGAAGAAGCTTTGAGTATTTCCTGGAAACTTTCTGCACCTGGTAATCCATTCTTGTGACAGAGATCAGGCTATGGTGTTTGGCTTGGGAGTCCTCTGTAGAGAATGCAAATAATATAGCCTAAACAATAGACCCATATGAGCGTATTTGCGGCCTCAACGCTGAGGATAGTATTGGTGATGTCTATATAGTGTTTTGAGGTGCCTGCTTCAATATACATGAAACGTGGTGAACAGCACCAGTCAATACACATGAAATACAGCAAACAGCACCAGTCGATATGCATGAAATATCGAGAACAGCACCAGTCAATATACTGAACATGAAAAGCAGCGAACAGCACCAGGTGTCAGAATTTCTGCCCAGTAGACCGTGAGTTTGTGTCAGGTCTATGGACTTGATCTTCAAATACTGCATGTTTTCACTTAATGAGTCAAAGTCTGTGCTGGCCCATTGAGGACAGTGCTGAATTTCAGCATAAAGGTTTTCCTTCATCATGTGGTTGCCCCAAGAGAGGGAAAATGGTTGTTCTCACCAAGCACCATTATCATCAGATGACAATGTGGTGTCATAGTGGCAGGTTGGTAAAGAATCTCTGTGTCATGGATATCAAGTCTAGATCTGGTCTTCTCATATGCTTGGAGTTCGCTCTTTTATGTGTGCAAACATAAACGGCAGGAGGAGAGAGAGCAGCGTGCCGCACGGCCCCCCGGTGAAAAATGATATCGTATCCGTTAAATAGGGGCCGTGGACAATTCTGATTTGATGGAGAGGGACGTGAAAGCACAGAGGAACATCTGGAGAAATTTCTGAAACGCTCGTTCGCTGCTGTCGTTACTGTGTGGTCGGGAATCTTCCGGAGGGTAGGTCTCAAAATCCCCAGCTTTGCCTGCTGTTGGCGAACGAGATTGAGGTTGAATCGTTCGGACAGAGATGGTACTCAGTACTCGGTGTCGGAGAGCTGATTCGGAGGCTCGAAGTTTTCGGATGACTCAGAGATGGATTGTGGTCAGGCATGGCAGGGAGAGTTTTTCTTCCTTCTCCCGTCTGCGTGAGATGTGGGACATTTGAGAGACTTTGAACTTTTACTGTGCTCATGGACTTCTTCATCAAGTTATGGTATTGTTGCACTGTTGTAACTATATGTTATAATTATGTGGTTTTGTCAGTTTTTTCAGTCTTGGTCTGTCCTGTGTTTTGTGATATAGAAACATAGAAACATAGAAACATAGAAAATAGGTGCAGGAGTAGGCCATTCGGCCCTTCGAGCCTGCACTGCCATTTATTATGATCATGGCTGATCATCCAACTCAGAACCCCGCCCCAGCCTTCCCTCCATACCCCCTGACCCCCGTAGCCACAAGGGCCATATCTAACTCCCTCTTAAATATAGCCAATGAACTGGCCTCAACAGTTTCCTGTGGCAGAGAATTCCACAGATTCACCACTCTCCGTGTGAAGAAGTTTTTCCTAATCTCGGTCCTAAAAGGCTTCCCCTCTATCCTCAAACTGTCTATCACACTGGAGGAAATATTGTATCATTTCTTAATGCATGCATTACTAAATGACAATAAAAGAGGACTGCATGTCTTCATAATCTAATATTGCAACTCAAAGACTGAAGTTTGATGTAACTTAAGCTCTAGATTCTAATCGCAGTAGTTTGAACTACTTATGATTAATTCCGAAGATGAGCTTGACTCCCAAAGAAAATGATTTGGTAGTGAGATGTAACACTGATATAAGTAAGTTTGAAATAAGTATTCAGGCAATGATACAGATTTGTTAGACACTGGTCTCCACTGACAATAGTTTTGTTCTGGACTTGGTCATCAGTATAATTCTTCCATGCCATCCCAAGGCAAATAGAAGATAGAGAAAAAGTTTTTGTGGACCGCTGAATATGAGGAGGCTGTTCCACATTTCCTCTCAACTGAAGATGTCAAAAGCATTGGTGAAATCCTTGCAGTCATGTATATTGACTGATGCTTTTCACCGTATTTCATGTTCAGTATATTAACTGGTGCTGTTCACCGCATTTCGAGTATATTGACTGGCGCTGTTCACTGCATTTCATGTATATTGACTGGCGCTGTTCACTGCATTTCATGTATATTGACTGGTGCTGTTCACTGCATTTCGAGTATATTGACTGGTGCTGTTCACTGCATTTCGAGTATATTGACTGGTGCTGTTCACTGCATTTCATGTATATTGACTGGTGCTGTTCACTGCATTTCGAGTATATTGACTGGTGCTGTTCACTGCATTTCGAGTATATTGACTGGTGCTGTTCACTGCATTTCATGTATATTGACTGGTGCTGTTCACTGCATTTCATGTATATTGACTGGTGCTGTTCACTGCATTTCATGTATATTGACTGGTGCTGTTCACTGCATTTCGAGTATATTGACTGGTGCTGTTCACTGCATTTCATGTATATTGACTGGTGCTGTTCACTGCATTTCATGTATATTGACTGGTGCTGTTCACTGCATTTCATGTATATTGACTGGTGCTGTTCACTGCATTTTGAGTATATTGACTGGTGCTGTTCACTGCATTTCATGTATATTGACTGGTGCTGTTCACTGCATTTCATGTATATTGACTGGTGCTGTTCACTGCATTTCGAGTATATTGACTGGTGCTGTTCACTGCATTTCATGTATATTGACTGGTGCTGTTCACTGCATTTCATGTATATTGACTGGTGCTGTTCACTGCATTTCGAGTATATTGACTGGTGCTGTTCACTGCATTTCATGTATATTGACTGGTGCTGTTCACTGCATTTCATGTATATTGACTGGTGCTGTTCACTGCATTTCGAGTATATTGACTGGTGCTGTTCACTGCATTTCATGTATATTGACTGGTGCTGTTCACTGCATTTCATGTATATTGACTGGTGCTGTTCACTGCATTTCATGTATATTGACTGGTGCTGTTCACTGCATTTCATGTATATTGACTGGTGCTGTTCACTGCATTTCGAGTATATTGACTGGTGCTGTTCACTGCATTTCATGTATATTGACTGGTGCTGTTCACTGCATTTCATGTATATTGACTGGTGCTGTTCACTGCATTTCGAGTATATTGACTGGTGCTGTTCACTGCATTTCATGTATATTGACTGGTGCTGTTCACTGCATTTCATGTATATTGACTGCTGCTGTTCACTGCATTTCGAGTATATTGACTGGTGCTGTTCACTGCATTTCATGTATATTGACTGGTGCTGTTCACTGCATTTCGAGTATATTGACTGGTGCTGTTCACTGCATTTCATGTATATTGACTGGTGCTGTTCACTGCATTTCATGTATATTGACTGCTGCTGTTCACTGTACTTTCCTTGAAGCAGTCACAGAGCAAATATTATGTCCACTGTGCCTCTACATGAACAGAAATCACAATGTGATTTTGGTAGCAGTTCTTTGGCCACTGAGAGGAGGCAGTTGAGGAGGATCCCTGGTGATAATTGCACTTGTCGCAAACGACAGGGAGACCTGTCTATAGTTGGTGTTATCACCTTCCAAACTAACCGACCCCAAAATAATAGTCATTGAGTCAGAGAAGTATAGGACATGAAGACAGGGCCTTCGGTCCGATTCATCCGTGCTGACCAAGGTGCTTTCCTGAGCAGGTCCCATTGTTGTGTTTGGCCGTTATCTCCATGAACCATTCCTATTTATGTAATTGTCCAGATCTCTTCTAAATATTGAGACTGTGTCACCTCTACCACTTCCCCTGGCAGTTTGTTTCATATAGCCTGCACTGTCTGAGTGGAAAAAGCTGCTGCTCAGGTTCCTTCTAGATCCTTCCCGTTTCACCTAAACCTTGTTCTCTAGAATTAAACTCTCCTACCCTGGGATAAAGACTGTGACCATTCACCATATCCATGCCCATCATGATTGTATAAACTTCTACAAGTGCATCCCTCCGACTCTTTTGCTCCAGGAAAGACAATCTCTGCCTATCCAGTCTCACCGCCACAACCAATCGACAGATGACGCAATAGCCACAGTTCTACACACCATCCTTGCACACCTGGAGAAGAAGGATGCCTATGTGAGAATGCTGTACTTAGACTACAGTTCAGCATTCAACACCATAGTTCCATCCAGGCTCGACAAGAAGACCTCAGCCTTGACCCTGCCTTGTGCAGCTGGATCCTGAACTTCCTGAGATTGCCAGCAGTTGGTAAGACTGGGCTCCCTCACCTCTGCCCCTCTGACCCTCAACACAGGAGCCCCTCAGGGCTGTGTCCTAAGCTCCTTCCTTTACTCTCTGTATACCCATGACTACGTTGCCACCCACAGCTCCAATCTGCTTATTAAATTTGCTGACAATATGAATTGATTGGCCTTATCGCAAATAACAGCGAGGCAGCCTACAGAGAAGAAGTCATCACCCTGACGCAGTGGTGTCAAGGGAACAACCTCTCCCTCAATGTCACAAAAACAAAGGAGCTGGTTGTGGACTACAGGAGGAATGGAGACAGGCTAGCCCCTATTGACATCAATGGATCTGGGGTTGAGAGGGTGAACAGCTTTAAGTTCCTCAGCCTACACATCACCGAGGATCTCATGTGGTCTGTACATACTGGCTGTGTGGTGAAAAAAGCATAACAGCGCCTCTTTCACCTCAGATGGTTTAAGAAGTTTGGTGTGAGTCCCCAAATCCTAAGGACTTTCTACGGGGGCATAATTGAGAGCATCCTGACTGGCTGCATCACTGCCTGGTACGGGAACTGTACTTCTCTCAATTGTAGGGCTCTGCAGAGAGTGGGGCGGACAGCCCACCACATCTGTAGATGTGAACTTCCTACCATTCAGGACACTTACAGACACACATGTGTAAAAAACACCTAAAGGGTGATTGGAGACCTGAGTCACCCCAACCACAAACTGTTCCAGCTGCTACCGCCCGGGAAATGGTACCACAGCATAAAAACCGGAACCAACAGGCTTTGGGACAGCTTCTTCCACCAGGCCATCAGACTGATTAATTCATGCTGATACAATTGTATTTGTATGTTATATTGACTGTCCTGTTGTACATACTATTTATTACAAATTACTATAAATTGCACATTTAGACAGAGATGTAACGTAAAGAGTTTTATTCTTCACGTATTTGAAGAATGTAAGAAATAAAGTCAATTCAATTCAATATAACTCAAGTTCTGTAGTCTCAGCAACATCCTTGTGAATCTTTACTGAACTCTTTTTAGCTTAATCACCTCCTTCCTGTCATATGGTGACTCAATCTGCACACCATGTGTGGTCTCACCAATGTCTGTACAGCTAATATAATCTTGCTTTATTTTATTCAGTGTCCTGTCCAATGAAGACACTTTCCCAATTGATTTTGATCCTCTTGTAACCACAGACAACCTTCTTCAATATCCTCTGCACCCCAACTGTGGATGTTATGCGCAAGCCTACTGATCATGCCACCTATATTCTCATCCAGAACATTACTATACACTCAGTTGCCATTTTATTAGGTACACCCTGCATCCCTGCTCGTTAATGCAAATATCTAATCAGCCAATCGTGTGGCAGCAACTCAATGAATAACAGCATGCAGACATGGTCAAGAGGTTCAGTTCTTGTTCAGACCAAACATCAGAATGGGGAAGAAATGTGACCGAAGTGACTTTGACCATCAGATTGGTGCCAGACAGGGTAGTTTGAGTATCTCAGAAGCTGCTCATCTCCTGAGATTTTCACACACAATAGTCTCTAGAGTTTACAGAAAATGGTGCAAAAAACATCTAGTGAGCAGCAGTTCTGTGGGTGAAAATGCCTTGTTACTGAGAGAGGTCAGAGGAGAATGGTCAGACTGGTTCAAGTTGATGGGAAAGTGACAGTTACCATGTGTTACAACAGTGGGGTGCAGAAGAGCATTTCTGATCGTACAGCATGTCAGACCTTGAAGTGGATGGGCTACAGCAGCAGAAGACCATGAACATATACGCAGTGGCCACTTTATTAGGTACAGGAGGTACCAAATAAAGTGGTCACTAAGTGTATCTACCTGCATATTAATGATCTGGATGAGAATCATTGGTCAAATATGAAATGTTGCACTTCAGAAGATCAAATGTAAAAAGACCCTTAACACACATAAGAGTTTTAGTTTACATTGAACAAATATCTTTAGACACACATAAACTAAAAAAATAATTGGCATCTTTAGCTTTGCCTACATCATTGTAACACCCTCAGAACACCACTTCAGTAAGGTTTAAAGATTTAAATCATCCTGGGTGGCTAAATATCATGCTGTGAAATGACACTTCAAAGAACATGAAGTACAGCTGAGGAGCTTGATTGACAGTCGTTGCCATCGGTTACAGGTATATATAAGCCACTTTGACATTTTGATCGTTGTTACTCATAGTGTTTGGAAGTTACACAGTTTATCTGAAAATATCAGTTACTTCTTGTGAAGAATGAAGATACTTTCATGATGTCGAAGAAGTATTTACCTAGTCAGGTGTATAATATTCTTTGAATATTACAAGTAGGAAGCCATTTAAAGAAAATGCTGGACTGACTCTTGCAGATTAGGGGAGAAATTCAACAATTCGACAATCTGCTTTTGTTGAAAGAATAGGCAGTGAAAACAGTTACAGTAAATAGTAGAAGGAAAATTACTTCATCTTCCGTGCACAGAATTATATGGCGGATCGATTCAAGTCTGGAAGAACAACTTTAGTTTATCATTATATGTGTCTTCAGCATTACACCATATGTAAGAATGAGGAGTGGTGGCATGTCGAAATGCCTCAAGGCACTTTAAGGAATTAGCCAAACAAACATTAATTAGATTGTTGTTGTTACATACTCTATTGGCCTATCTCGATTACATTCATTGTCTCTGGCATGTCAATCTCCTGCAGGGCTGGGTGTAAACACATTTTGCTACAACTGCAAGTTTACATAGTGTAAGGAGTACATTATCAAACCAGTAAGTATTTAATCCCATATTAAATACTTTTTCTTATAACTGTTTAGTATTATACTGGATGAGCTGTTTAGCCACAAGTATTCTTTAAATCTCATTAATTAGCTAATGGTATTCCGGGGAACTACAATTACAATGGCTAGCGTCATGAAACAAAACCACCTATGATAATGGTGGATGGCGTGCATATGGTTTTCACACCATTATTTCCAATACAACTTCAATTCTCAAATATACACAATACCAGAAATTGAGCCTTTTATACTTCATAGTTCTTTTGGTTATCCAGAGCTAGTGTTCCTCAGTTAACAACTTAACTTGCTCCATCATTTTCCCAGGCATTGTACCTAAATACTTTGTGGTCTGTTATGTGACCACTTCAAAACTGGATTATTCCTTTCCCCCATTAAATACGAATAAAATGATTGGTCATTTGGGTAAAAACATTTTATGATGTGATTCTGACTCAAAACTTTCCCAGGCTTAGTCACGAGTACGTGTTGTGTGAGTCGCTCTAAACTGCATAACTGGTGTGATCGAACCCTTTGACACCAGTTTCAGTGAAATGTCACAGAAAGAACTACCAAAGCCTTACCACTTCCATCCTTATCCAGTCCCCCCTGCCCGAAGCATGTGTGTGGGCAAAGAGAAGGGACTGAATGAGGTTCAGCTGGGATCTGCTGACTTCCACATTCAGTTATTTTATATTACAGAACAACTTCCTCAGTGATGTATCAAGTAATTTCAAGCTTGACACCATATCCCTCTATGAGTCACTGCATTCAGAGGAGTAAAAGCAGAAAATAAAAGAAGAAAAGACTGAAGAAAATATAACCATCCTTGTAAATCTAAAAATATAACTGAGCTTGTAAATATAACGAAAGCCCTGTAGACTGTAGAACAAAACTTTGAACCTACAGTAACTCCTTCTCCACAACTGCCAGATCAGTATTTAAAAATTTTCCCAAGTATTAAATTAATACCTTTTTGTCCATTCTCTCTGTGCCACAGCACAGGATCGGAAATAAAGCTATAGAAAGTTGTAAACTCAGCCAGCTGCATCATGGGCACGAGACTCCCCAGCATCCAGGAACCTTCGGGAGACGGTGCCTCAAAAAGGCAGCATCCATCAAAGGACCCCAATCATCCAGCACATACCCTCTTCTCATTGCTACCATCAAGGAGGAATAGGAGCCTGAAGACACACTGAATGTGTCAGGAACAGTTTCTTCCACTCTGCCATCAGATTTCTGAACGGCCAATGGACCTAGAAAGCTATCTCTATCTTTATTCTTTTGGCTTTGCTCACTTTTTGCACGACTTATTCTTCTTACTTCTTATTGTAATTTATAGATTTTTTAATTATCTCTTGCAATGTACTGCTACCAAAAAACAACAAATTTCACAACATATTCCAGTGATACAGTATTTAATCTGATTCTGTACTCATTGATTTCTCCTCGAATTGCACATTACAAAACAGAGACATTCTGGAAGGCAGCACACCAAGTATTGATCATAAAATTTAATGTGAATTATGGGACAGAATCTAACTCAGTGTCAGACTTTGCTCAAAAAGCAACCTATACAGCTTGAGCACTAAACTCTATGTTGATCCTCTGATTCATTATTAAATAGGTTGATGCACTGTTGGACACAATGTTTCATTCCCCAATCATCTTTCCAGGCATCTTTTGTGCTTGTACATAGAGCATCAGGTGGTTGCAGAGTGGAAAACAAGACTGCTATTGCAAAATGTAGCTGGTGTCAGCTTTCAGAATTCAAGAGGTTTTGCTCCTCTCATGGTGGGTGCCAGGAGAGCCGTCCAACAGTTTAGAAGCTGGGAGGTGGGGGTGGGGGTGGGGTTGTGGCTTCCAGGGAGGCAATGCCGAAGCAGAACTGGACATTGTCATTCAATATGGTGAAACTGGTTGGATTTTAAATGCTTAGTCTATAAATGCAGACCTGAACAATTGATCTTGTTTTTAAGTTCAGGTAATTAATCTGAAATAAAGCTATTATCAATAACTTTAATCGAATGCTTGTAAGACGTCACCTATCTCAGTGTTGCCCTTTAAGAGAAACAACTGGCTGCCATTACCCAGTCTGCCTTGTGTATTACTCCAGCACCAGAAGGTGATTGGTTCTTAACCATCCTCTGAAGTGGCCTCACACGCAACCCAGTTTCAAGACAGTAAGGGATGGGCCTGCCAGTAATGACCACACCCCAACTCATTCCAGTGTGCTTTCCTTTCTCTCTCCCAACTTGCACACTTGAAGTGCTTCCCTTTAAGTATTGGACTGACATTGTGTTCTGTAACTTATCACTCGTGCTGATACTGATTGGGCAGAGATCAAGGAAGTCACGAGAGTGCATCAAACATCAGAAAAATGCTTAACATATTTCCAGATTTTCCATCGCTGTTCCCAACTTGTCCATATTAAATTCTTGCCCAAAGAGTCTTAGCTGGCTAATTCTAGACAGAGGCAGACAATAGAGCTGAAATAATTCTTAATTAATATGAAACAAATATACTCTTCAACAGAAATTCAGAACCACAGTTAAAAGTAAGTATTCTGATTGATCCTTCTCTGGTACAGAGCAATAACTACAATTGTGAAATTATTTCTCTTTTTAATATGTTTGTCTGGCTTAGATACAACACCTGTCTGGTTGGAAAATACACTCAAAGAGGAAATTAGAATCCTCTTCCTCTCACTCTTTTGAATGCTAATCATAAAACTAACAAGGTTTGGGTAGTGTAATTTTATATTTTACACTTCTCAGGCTTATTAAATGTTTTTCTACAGCAAATGTCTTCAGGAGTTATGGTTCTTTATAAGGTCTGCCCTTAGATGATGGAAAGTAAAAGAAAATCAATTTTACTGATAAAAGGAGCATAATAAGTAGCACTTATAAACAAAGAAAAGGAAATTTCAGAGTTGTTCTAGTCCAGGTATATTCCATATTGCATTGACAAGACATTACTGACAACATTAACTGATACTCAGGTCAAGTGTTGTAAATTATGCATTATTTAAAACAAAATCAAACTTACAATGAATAATTAACATTAGCTCTACATTTTTGCCTCTTCTAACAATACAATTATGTAAGCTGTCTTCAAAGCATGTTAGTAAGCACATCAAAGCCAAATGCAAGAGTTATTTATTTAGTAAATGAATGTGATCCATTTGCTCTCTGCAACTCACTGGTGTCATATTTCAGACTGATTTTTACTGGATATTAAGGATTATACACAGCAGCCATGCTGTCTAGACACCATTTCTGTTAGGATGAACGCAAACAAAAAAGAACAAATAAAGGAGCCTCATCAGGTGTAATGCACTTCAAGTTTAAACTGACATTGGATGAGATACTGTCCATATAAAAATATTCAGCCTCTTTTTTTGTTATTAGTATTCAGCCTGCATTATTCTAAGCTAATAATTAGCTTCCAATTTTATAAATTGGGCTTTGTTTAACAGTATGAAAATAATCAAATAGTGTTTTTTTTCAATTGCCTTAATGTTCCTCCATAACATTTGCACCAGGATCAGACAACTAGCAGAAGACTTCCTTTCAAATTTCTAGTTGGAAAATATGCAAACATAGCAATATTGCTTCATATTATTGCCTGTACCTACAGCATTGTACAAAACTCTTAGGCACATACAGTATATATAGCTAGGGTGCCTAATTTTGCACAGTACTGTACAGTATATTGGCTAAAATAGGAAGGTAGCTGGGAAACACAAATAAGAGTAAACAACAGGAATTCTGCAGATGCTGGAAATTCAAGCAACATACATCAAAGTTGCTGGTGAACGCAGCAGGCCAAGCAGCATCTATAGGAAGAGGCGCAGTCGACATTTCAGGCCGAGACCCTTCGTCAGGACTAACTGAAGGAAGAGTGAGTAAGGGATTTGAAAGCTGGAGGGGGAGGGGGAGATGCAAAATGATAGGAGAAGACAGGAGGGGGAGGGATAGAGCCGAGAGCTGGACAGGTGATAGGCAAAAGGGGATACGAGAGGATCATGGGACAGGAGGTCCGGGAAGAAAGACGGGGGGGGGGGTGACCCAGAGGATGGGCAAGAGGTATATTCAGAGGGACAGAGGGAGAAAAAGGAGAGTGAGAGAAAGAATGTGTGCATAAAAATGAGTAACAGCTGGGGTACGAGGGGGAGGTGGGGCCTAGCGGAAGTTAGAGAAGTCAATGTTCATGCCATCAGGTTGGAGGCTACCCAGACGGAATATAAGGTGTTGTTCCTCCAACCTGAGTGTGGCTTCATCTTTACAGTAGAGGAGGCCGTGGATAGACATGTCAGAATGGGAATGGGATGTGGAATTAAAATGTGTGGCCACTGGGAGATCCTGCTTTCTCTGGCGGACAGAGCGTAGATGTTCAGCAGACTGGGAGACCGCTTTGCTGAACATCTACGCTCTGTCCGCCAGAGAAAGCAGGATCTCGCAGTGGCCACACATTTTAATTCCACATCCCATTCCCATTCTGACATGTCTATCCACGGCCTCCTCTACTGTAAAGATGAAGCCACACTCAGGTTGGAGGAACAACACCTTATATTCCGTCTGGGTAGCCTCCAACCTGATGGCATGAACATTGGCTTCTCTAACTTCCGCTAGGCCCCACCTCCCCCTCGTACCCCAGCTGTTACTCATTTTTATGCACACATTCTTTCTCTCACTCTCCTTTTTCTCCCTCTGTCCCTCTGAATATACCTCTTGCCCATCCTCTGGGTCACCCCCCCCCCGTCTTTCTTCCCGGACCTCCTGTCCCATGATCCTCTCGTATCCCCTTTTGCCTATCACCTGTCCAGCTCTCGGCTCTATCCCTCCCCCTCCTGTCTTCTCCTATCATTTTGCATCTCCCCCTCCCCCTCCAGCTTTCAAATCCCTTACTCACTCTTCCTTCAGTTAGTCCTGACGAAGGGTCTCGGCCTGAAACGTCGACTGCGCCTCTTCCTATAGATGCTGCTTGGCCTGCTGCGTTCACCAGCAACTTTGATGTATGTTGCACAAATAAGAGTAGTTAACTTTGTATTAGCTCAGTAGTATTAAGTGTTATTTGGTAACTAGAAGGATATAATATACAGTACTGTGAAAATGTCTTAGGCACCCAAGCTATATATATGCCTAAGACTTTTGCACTGTAGTGTATATGCCTGTGATGTTACTGCAAACAAGTCTTTTTCATCATACCGGTCCCTCACTGCTCTTGTAAACTCCAGTCCACTATAAAAACTACGTTGACAGCAACCCATTGCATGCTGTTAATATTGATTATCAGAACCTTTATGTGGAGTATTATTGATGCTATGAGAAATTATCCACACTAATTAATGGGATGGAAGTCTGCTTTCTCTTGCAGCATCAAAATTCCACAAATGAAATAGATTCGGATTCACTGTCTTCGAGGTTCATGACTCTAAAGTACTGAGATTCTAGCTTTTTTCCACTACTTGCTTCTTACTGGCAATCTGCTACAGAGGGCCACAGTAACTACAGTGGGGAAAATATGGATTGTTAGACAATATGCATATTTTTCAACTGTAATAACCTCAAAGCTTAATTGAGGCAGAAGAGTTATTTTGCCTGCACAGGGTTATGGATTTGGACAGTGGTTCATTTAACCTTTCATGCTTATGCCATTTCTTTCATCCATCTCTCCAGTTAATTAATTCCACTTCCTCTCTCTTCCCCCCTTTCCCCATTCCCCCAAGTGCAGAATTAAATATCGCTATGATGATTGTACGTTCTAGTATCAATTGTTTGGCGACAATAAAGTATAAAGTTTAAGTACTTACTTACTGCCGGTGTTTAGGGCAGCAATGAAGGTGTCATGGTTCTGTTTGGCTGTTCCCCTTTAACGCTCCTTTCTCCTTGATTATGCCCTAATTTCAATCATTAGATTTCCAATTGCTGCTAGTTTACCTAATTACAGTACACCTGGTCTTCATCAGAGACTGTGAAATAAGTACGATGGCTTCTCTTTCTCAGGTTGCTAGTTTGTTGGTTTAGTCTTGTGTGATGTCTTGTTCTTTTGTCTGCTTAGAACTGTTAGTTCTGAGTTTAGTTCCAAGTTCTGCTCTAGTTTCAAGATGGTCCCTATAAATCCTGTCTCCTTGTCAAGATTCCTTTGGTTTGCTGTTCTATGTTCACGTCTATGTGAGCATCCCCAACTCAGTCGACATACCAGTGTCCTGCACTTGGGTTCTCCTCAGTCGCCCCGTGCAACAGAAGGTCCTCCATCTCTGGCAGGTGTTCAGAGCTTCCTTCATCGTGTCAGTAGCTTCTTCTCGGTTTTCACTACTGTCAGTCATGCCAGTCCTGGATGGAGACTCAGGAATACAGAGGCACTCAGATGTAGAAGGATTTTTTTTTATTGCTGTTTCCATAACAGTTTTGTTTTACCACTCAAGGATTGTTTGCCTTGAGTTGAACCCTCGAACCTGAAGGACCAGTGGACCAGTCTTGGTCTGTCCTCTACCCTTTGACCTGTTTGGCATGGGTGACCCTACCAAGAGCCAAAGCATAAAGCCCTGACTCCAGCCAACATCGCTCTCCAGGTCATTGAGGTACACAAGCCTCCAAACCATGACATGCTTGTGGTCCGCTTGGAGGTCTTCCCCCGTATCTCTGTACCTTTCACACTTTCAACAGTTTATCCAAATCCTTTTAAAAAGTCAGTTTTGCATCTGTGTACATTTCCCCTTTGAGAAGTTCATTTCCAGTCAGAGCACTCACTGTGTAAAAAAATTATGGTCCTTTTGTTGATTTAGTTCTTTTGCACAGTACATTATGCCTGTGTCCTCAATTCAGACATTTCTGCCATTGCAAACAATTTCCCCTTTTATAACTTCATCAGACTTCTTCATGAATTTGAACTCGTCTATTAAATCTTTACCCTCCGGGGGGAAAAAAATCTGAATTTTGGGTTTATCCAAATAACTGAAGTCTTTCATTCCTGGGACCAGACCAGAGGGAAATGATGCTTACGTGTGCTAACTTTGGATGTGATTCCAAATAGCAGAGCCTACAGGCTGGATTGTATAACCTTCACAGTTCATATTTTCTTCTATATTTTTCTCTCAGCTGAGAGATCTTTCTCCAGAATACCTCTTTAGTTAAGAGTCAACTGTTCATGATGAGACAATAAAATACAAAATGGTACAGAGTTATTTTCCACCAAGTGCAGCATTGCAAATGTATATTCACAATTCACATTTGTATCATTTTAACTGAATAAAAAAATTATTCTTTAAGAGCAATGAGTCAACAATTGCCCTTGCTGTAACCCAGTAATCTTTCATTACTGGACTGATAATCTAATAACGCTAATAGCTCAGGATCTGTTGTGCTGGCAAGAGTATTAATCTTCTCTTTTACAACTTTAAACCCTGTTCTTAGACAGGTATTAACAGTTCCATTTTGAAGAACTCAGTTAATTACATGTTCAGAAGTATATTTCACACTTTCACTGAACTATAATTTTATTCTATTTTTATCAGGTTGTGACAGAATCTTGTCAATTTTGTAAGAGACTTTTGTTTTTTTATATAAACAGAAGTACAGCTCCGTGGTAGCATAGGGGCTAGCGTAACGCTATTACAGATTGGGGCGTTCCAAAGTTTGGAGTTCAATCTCAGCACCGTTCTGTAAGGAGTCTCTGTATGTCCTCCCCGCGGAATGCCTGGCTTTTCCCGGGATGCTCTGGTTTCCTCCCATCGCTTGTCGGAGGTTGCTGGGCAGCATGGCTCGAAGGGCTGGAAGGGGCTGCTCCACACTGTTACTCAATAAAGCAAGTAAATAAATTAATAACTTTTTCCCCAAACTCGTATCATGGAAGTACGATCAATAGACTGTGCAATGATTTATTCAAATATCTTTTTTCTTTTATTCCTGGCACTTCCAGTTATTGGTTAATAACAACTGACCCCATCAGGAGGCAATACCGGGGAAAAAAGAGCCTGAAACTATGAACTCATTTGTACTTTCTTTCAGTTAAGCACCTGACAATTCTGCTAGCCTTTTGTATTCTGTGTGCACCTGGCACACAACACCAAAGGTTGAGTTATACTGGGTATCCTGCTTAATTCATTTCTGCCTGACATTTTGAATTCCTTCTAATCCTCTAATTGCTTCACTTCGTCCACTTCTACTTTGAAGGTTTGCACGTAAGCTGAAGAGACAATTGAAAAGGCATTTGACAGCTTTGGAGGTAGCAACAACCAGTGTTAGTCTTGCTTAGCTTTCATTACTAAATTGTAAATGGACTGAAACAATGATTAGTTCCCTTGCGTTTCATCTTTGATCCAAGCAAGAAGGGCCACCAACCTAGATCATGTCGTCAGACAAGTTATCTGTGTTATTTTTACCTACTTTTTTCTGTGTATACTTAGCTTAACGAACAAGCTATGACATTGATGTCCCTTATTCAGGACAATTCCTGCCGGTCCCTTAAGGTTATTATAGCTGGGGTGCAGGGGGTGGGGGTGTGGTGAGAATAAGCTCCCACTATGTATTAGATGCTCCCAATGGTGTGTGTCTCAGGTAGTCTCTGACAACCAAGTCCAACTCCTGGCCTTCACCTGTGGCTCAGCTACCAAGCCCAGCTGAATCGTTTCTACTGACAGTGGAATGGGCGAAGGTGGGTTACTGGCACCAGTTGCGTTGGCCAGATGGGGCTCATCAGTCACGGTTGGCAGTTCATCTTGGAGAAGGAAAACCCTGATCTCAAACCTCTGCTGCCTTGTGGCTATACCCACTCATGGGGAAACTTCAGCAGTAAACCCCGAGGGAAAAATTTGGGGCTGCAGTCCCTGCGGTAGTCCTACATTGAGTTAAACTCTGACTGGCAACTCCTGCAACACCACTGGTGCCAAACTGTATTGATCTCTGCTGTTCCTGCGTGGAGATGGGAAGACTGCTACATGGGCAACATCTTGCTCTCCACGTTGTACTGCCCTGGCTTGCACACTGGGTGGTGTATCACAGATGGGACCCCGACAAATGAAGGGCCTCATATTAAACAGAGAAGAAATGCATTCAGCTGGAAGATCTGAGAGCTGTGTGTTAAGCTCTTCAGAGAGCAATGGCAAAATGAATCATGAAGCAAATTCCAGGCAAATTGAGGGACAACAAGAAAACACAAATGCTTTTGGTTGTTTCAAGTTCCTAGTGTGGGTTTCAAAGTTTATTGATTGAATTACATATAAACTCACAATGGGAGAGAGATTGAAAGTGAGCCATTGCTGGAGGGCTTCTTCATACCACTTTACCTGGAAATCAAGTGTATGTTGATTTTATAGGCAGCTTTTGAAACACCCAGAAAGACTGGTTAGGTTAGCTATGACACAGATTGCAACTCATACACCCATACCAGTACACCAGTGCTTTGTATCATACACCAGTATTAACATCTTCCAAAGTATGAGTCACAGTGTAGGCTGGAGGCACATTCAGCTCATGAAATTATTTTGGACATCAGACCACCTGCCCAGCCACCTCCCAGACTGACAAAACTTTTCTGCTTCCATTGTCGGATTGAACCTCTGAATGAAGAACTTACAGGAGGACATTCAGCATGACAAACTTGTACTGCCTCTCACCCAGAAAAATCCAGCTTCTCCCTGTCCACCACTCTCTCCCCAGAGCACTGCAAATTATTTCACTCTTGAATGATAAATTCAATCTGCCTCCTCCAGAACCTCTGGCATGGGACACAGCAATGCTGTTGTTTCAACATCTCTGGTCATGTCGTTAGGCCGTCTCTCCCATGTGGGTGATTGATCTCCCTGTTCCTGTAATTGGAGTTCCTCGCTCCTCCTGTCTCAAATTGAGGTCTCTAGAGACAAACGACTTTACTTTGTGCAGGCACATTGTATGAAGTTTTAATTATTTTGATGCATTGATCATTTACAGAGCAAAAATGTCAGCTTTTGATAATAGACTAGCTACTTGAAATTACAAAACCCAAAGACCTTAAATACTTCCTCCCATGGACAATGACTCCCATAAATGCAGGCAATATTTCTTAGATCACATTTGGAATATTGTGTACAGTTCAGATCACCAAACTGCAGGAAGGATGTGGTAGCTATACAGAGAGTGCAGACGAGATTCACCAGGATGCTGCCTGGAGCAGAGTGCCCTGGTTATAAAGAGAGATTGAATGGGCCGGGTTTGTTCTCATTGCAACATGGAAGACTGAGAGCTGATCTTACAGAACTGTATAAGATTATTAGGGGCACAGACAGGGAGAGGATAGATAGTCTTTCTCCCAAGGCAGGAGAGTCTAGCACCAGAAAGCAAAGGTTTAAGATGACTGGGGAGAAGTTTAAGGGGTAATTTTCTTAATAAATGGTGATGTCTATCTGGAATAAGCTGCCAGAGAGGGTGATAGAGAGAGTTACAATACAAACTTTAAAAAAGCATTTGAACAGGCACAGAGATGGGAGGGGCACAAGGGGATATAGATCTAATGTAGGCAATGGGATTACTGTAGACAGCTTACACGGCAAGCATCAACAAGGTGGGCTGAGAGGGCCTATTTCAGCGCTGTGCTCTTCTATAATGCAACAATTCTCACGTGTACATGCAGAGACCTTTAAAATTGTGCATTCAACTTAGACCCGGGCGGTGTGAAAATATCAGTTTTATTTGTCACATGTATGTTCAAACATCAAAATTTACAGTGAAATGCATCAAGCCAAATTAGCGAGGATTTCACCGGAGACGGCCAGCAAGCGGCTGCTCTGTTTCCGGTGTCGGCCGAGCATGCCAAGAGCTCACCTACGCTAACCCTATATCCTTGGATTGTGGGAGGAAACTGGAGCCACATGGTCGCAGGGAGAACGTGAAAACTCCTTCCAGACAGCAGCCAGAATCGAACTCTCGTTGGGGATAGGTGGCACTGTAAAAAGATTGTGCTAACCGCTGGGCGAGTGTGCCACCCCTGGAGAAATACGTTGCGAGCAAGTTAGTTGTATGCTTCTCATCTGACTCATTACAAAACGCTATGCACTTGCAAACATCTGTAGGAATAGACGCACTATTGTCTGCCTGCATTTTAATGTACAGTAATGAAGTTCATAACCATTTCTTGTCTTTTGCACTAATGCTTTCATCCCGATTGGTGTTCAGACACCTGTCATTGTTTCCACTGGTTTAAAAAGGAAGAATGCTTTACGATGAGTAAGTTGACATATCAATATACCACATACAAATGCCTGGAAGCTACCAATCACATATTCATTGGTCAACTGAGAAAATTTGTTCTAAATTGAGACTAAGAATTACCTACTGCCATCTGACATTAATTTTTTCATCAGAAATTGTTGGAAAACTTTATAATTTTCTTGAAGTTCAAACTGTTCATTCTTAATACCATGAATCTTGAATTCAAGTATAAGGAAAAGTTACTCTGATTATAATATTACTACATATTTAACTGAAACTATTCACGTCAGACACCAAAATATGGTATAAAGTAATAAATACAAATATTCAAACATGGGAGCTGGGTAGACAAGGCCAGCAAATAAGAATTTAAAAATAATAATCTGCACTATATTATAAGGCTGTTGTTCACGGAAGAAATCTTCAAAAATTCGGGTAATCCAAACCACTTTTCTTTTTAACAGACTCCTTATACTTTCTATTGTAACATTGTAAATTTAGTTCTGTTCATTCTGTTAATCTACACTGTGGCCGGTGGGATAAGACCTTGGGGACACAAGAAAATTGTTTATCGTTTAATTAAGATAGAATTAAAAGAGTTGAAAAGACAAACTGGAACTCTCCCCAATTTCATTAGATTTAAAAGATTTTACATTGCATAATGTCCTTCATCTTCAAAGAAAGGCACATTCCTTCCTCCACCATCAACACTACCCTCACCCACATCTCTTCCATTTCTCATACATCTGCCCTCACCCCACCAGGGATAGGGTTGCTCTTGTCCTCACCTACTACCCCAGAAGCCTCGACATCCAGCACTTAATTCTCCTAACGTCTGCTATTCCAACGGGATCTCACCACCAAGCACATCCCTCACTACCATTCAGGGCCCAAACAGTCCTTCCAGGTGAGGTGACACTTCAACTCTGAGTCTGTTGGGGTCACCTACTGTACCTGATGCTCCTAGTGTGGCCTGCTGTACATCGGTGAAACCCAACATAGATTGGGAGACTGCTTCGCCAAGTACCTACCCTACATCCGTCAGAAAAAATGGACTGTCCTGGTGGCCACCCACTTCAATTCTACTTCACATTTCCATTCCAACATGTCATACCATTGCCTCCTCTATTGCTGCAATGAGGTCACACTCAGGTTGGAGGAGAAACAGCTTTTATTCCGTCTGGGTAGCCTTCAACCTGATGGCAAGAACATCGATTTCTCCAACTTCTGGTAATTAATCGCATGCCCCTCCCCCTCACCATTCCCATTCCAAATTCCCTCTCTCACCTCATCTCCTTTCCTGCCCATCACCTCCCTCTGGTGCTTCTCCCCCTTCTCTTTCTTCCATGCTCTCCTACCCTCTCCTGTCAGATTCTCCCTACTCCAGCCCTTTATCTCTTTCACCTATCAGCTTCCTAGCTCTTTACTTCACCCCTCCCCCTCTCCTGGTTTCACCTATCCTCTACCATCTTGTACTTCTTCCTCCCCTCCCACCACCTCCTTGCAATAAGTTTTCGTCTTTTTTTCCAGTCCAGATGAAGGGTCTCGGCCTAAAATGTCGATTGTTTTCTCTTTTCCATTGATGCTGCCTGGGCTGCTGAGTTCCTTCAGTATTGTGTATGTTGCTTGGATTTCCAGCATCTGCAGATTTTCTCATCTTTCTGCTAATATTGAGCAGGGCTGTTTAAAGTGTCAGACATTTAGGGGTTTGGGGTGAGATAGTCCCTATACCGACTATCTTGCTGGTGAATGTGCAGTCTCTGGTGAATAAAATCGATGATTTCAGAGCCAGGATGCTGAATCAGAGGGACATTAGGACCACGTGTGTCCTTCGTTTCACGGAATCCTGGTTAACCCCTTCCATACCAGATGCAGCAATTCAGATCGATGGGTTTACTATACACCGTCAGGATAGATCTATAGAGTCTCTCAAAAGCAGAGGTGCAGGAGTATGCTTCATGATCAACTGTTCTTGGTGCACAAACATATCACTGCTGTCCCAATTCTGCTCACCGGACCTGGAAAATCTAGTAGTAAAGTGCCATCGTTTTTGCCTACCACGGGAGTTCCCTGGGGTCATTTTAGCAGCAGTATACATCCACCTCTGGCCAATGTCAAGCAAGCTTCAGATGATCTGAGCAATGAATTCAACATGCATGAAACAGCGCATCCTAACGCCTTCAGAATCATTTTGGGAGATTTTAACCAGGCCAGTCTGAAAAAAATCACTAAGCAATTACCATCAACATATCACTTTCAATACCAGAGGAAACAACACACTACACCACCATCAAGAATACCTACCGTGCTGTTCCATGCCCTCACTTTGCGAAGTCTGGTCACCTGGCTGTACTTCTACTCCCTGAGTATCGGCAGAGACTGAAGACTGCAGCACCAGTAGTGAGGACCAAGAGGTATGGAAAAGAGAAGCACAGGAGTGCCTACAGGACTGCTTTGAATCGGTGGACTGGACTGTATTCATGGATTCATCTTTGAATCTGGATGAGTATGCCGCAGTTGTTACCGACTTCATTAAAACCTGTGTGAATAAGTGTGTGCCCACAAAGACTTACTGTACATTCCCAAACCAAAAACCATGGATGAACCAGGAGGTACGTCATCTGCTGAAGGCTGGATCTATGGCATTCAAGTCTGGCAACCCACACCTGTACCAGAAAACCAGGTATGATATGCAGAGAACTATTTCAAGGGCGAAGAGACAATTTCGAAGGAGGTTGAAGGTGATATCGGATGCACGGTAATGCTGGCAGGGTCTGCAAGACATTACTTCCTACAAAGTAAAACCCAATAGCATGAATGGCAGTGATGCTTCACTACCAGATGAACTCAACACCTTCTAGGCAAGCTTTGAAAAGGAGAACAACAACTACAGCTGTGAAGATCTTTGCTGCACCTTGGTGACCCTGTGATCTCCATCTCAGAGGCCCACATTAGGCTGTCTTTAAAGAGAGTGAACCCTCACAAGGTGGAAGGTCACAATGGAGTACTTGGTAAGGCTCTGAAAACCCGTGCCAATCAAATAGCAGGAGTATTCAAGGACATTTTCAACCTCTCACCGCTACGAGCAGAAGTTCCCATTTGCTTCAAAAAGGCAACAATTATACCAGTACCTAAGAAGAATAATGTGGGCTGCCTTAATGACTATCGTCCAGTAGCACTCACATCGACAGTGATGAAATGCTTTGAGAAGTTGGTCCTGAATAGACTGAATTCCTGCCTCAGTAGAGACCTGGACCCATTGCAATTTACCTATCGCCACAACAGGTCAATGGCAGACGCAATCTCAATGGCTCTCCACACGGCTTCAGACCACCTGGACAACACAAACACCTACATCAGGATGCTGTTCATCGACAATAGCTCAGCATTTAATACCATCATTCCCACAATCCTGATTGAGAACTTGCAGAACCTGGGCCTCTGTACCTCCCTCTGTAATTGGATCCTCAACTTCCTAACCGGAAGTCTCACAGTCTGTGCAGATTGGTGATAACATATCCTCCTCGCTGACGATCAACACTGGTGCACCTCAGAGCTCTGTGCTTAGCCTACTGCTCTACTCTCTATATACATATGACTGTGTGGCTAGGCATAGCTCAAATACCATCTATAAATTTGTTGACGATTCAACCATTGTTGGTAGAATGTCGGGTGGTGACGAGAGGGCGTACAGGAGTGAGATATGCCAACTAGTGGAGTGGTGCTGCAGCAACAACCTGGCACTCAGCATCAGTAAGACGAAAGAGCTGATTGTGGACTTCAGGAAGGGTAAGATGAGACGAAGGAACACATACCAATCCTCACAGAGGGATCAGAAGTGGAGAGAGTGAGCAGCTTCAAGTTCCTGGGTGTCAAGATCTCTGAGGATCTAACCTGATCCCAACATATTGATGTAGTTATAAAGAAAGCAAGACAGTGGCTATACTTTATTAGAGTTTGAAGAGATTTAGTATGTCGACAAATACACTCAAAAACTTCTACAGATGTACCGTGGAGAGCATTCTGACAGGCTGCATCACTGTCTGGTATGGGGGTGGGGGGCTACTGCACAGGACAGAAAGAAACTGCAGAAGGTTGTAAATCTAGTCAGCTCCATCTTGGGTACTAACCTACAAATTACCCAGGACATCTTCAGAGAGCGGTGTCTCAGAAAGGCAGCGTCCATTATTAAGGACCTCCAGCAGCCAGGGCATGACCTTTTCTCACTGTTACCATCAGGTAGGAGGTACAGAAGCCAGAAGGCATACACTCAGCGATTCAGGAACAGCTTCTTCCCCTCTGCCATCCGATTCCTAAATGGACGTTGAATCTTTGGACACTATCTCACTTTTTTTAATACTAATTCTTTGACTTGGAGAGAACATTGTACTTCAAGACCCCATATCAGGAAAAATATAAAGATACAAATGTGATGTGTTGGAGAAGGTGCGGCTCCAAGGAGGCAAATCATTTTCATATTTTCTGGGATTGCCCTAAATTAAGTCTATTTTGGGAAGGTATTCATAGAATATTAGTTAAGGTACTTAGGTCCCAGATACCTCTGAACTTTGAGACGCTCTATTTGGGGCATGTATTCTTCCTTGAACAGAAGGAAGATATAAAGTTGCTGCAGACCCTCTTAGCGGCAAGTAAGAAATCAATCACTAGAAAATGGCTAAATCCAATACCACCTACATTAGAAGATTGGTACGAAATTATCTTGGAAATATTTAAAATGTTTTTGCACATTTTTTTAAAAACTCTATTCAGTATACGTAATTGATTTACTTGTTTGTTTATTATTATTATTTTTTTTCTCTCTATTTGATTATGTATTGCATTGAACTGCTGCTGCTAAGTTACAAAGTTTCATGTCAGGTGCTGGTGATAATAAACCTGATTTGATTCTGAATTGCCGGTGAGGTTGCGAGTACCAAATAATAAGATTTATCTCAGTGGAGCCCAAATTATACCCAGTGATGGGTGATCCTTGGACAACATGAGCTAATTTTCTCAGCAAACTCCAAAATCACACCAAGAAAAGCCTAATCTAACTTTTGAAATGAACACATTTCACTTCAGGAGATGTTTATTTGCAATACACTCTTCTGGAATAGATCGTTCTGTCTAATCAAATTTCCAGGTTCGATTCTTTTATTAATCCACAGTAATGATGTATCAATCATTATGTTAAAATGATCCTAATCCCATTTTTCTCATACATATTCTTATTGACATAATTATGTTTATAACTATAAAATATTGCTTCAGGAGCTCAATTTGCTCGATAAAAGTTAAAATAAGAAATAAAACTTTATGTTTTTCAAATATTTATGAATAATCTTTCAAACCAATAGAGAAGAGCTACTTCACCATTCAAAGGACCCCAAGGTAACATCTAATGGTGAGCCACAGGGCTTAAAATTAGACAACACAACCTGACCCATCTTGGAATTTGACTGACAGTTAATTACGTTGAGTCATTTCTTGCTGGGTGATTTCAGCTCCCAAATGAACAAAAAATCAGTTTACCCACATTCTGCAGCTGAGGTCTACTTTAATTTATTCCTCTAAGCCAGAGAACAAGGTGGTTAGGAGGAATAAGAATATCACATTTCTCATTTTTGCCAGCACATTGCCTGTGTAACATATTAACAACACACATCTGAGGATTGTGATTACCAGGCTTCATAAACGTGGAAGGATGAGAGGAACTACTGCATTCTACAAAAAAAGGCTCACATTATAATTTTCCACTTAGAATAGAATCTCCTTGTTCCGAATACAATCTGACATGAAACAAGTTACGGAGAAGAGTCTAAAGTAACTTAACATTTTTTAAAAATAGTAAGCATTTCCTGCAGGCTATTTCCAACATTTTCTGTTTTTATTTTTATCATGGTTGATATTTTGATGTGTTATTTTGTTTTCAAAATTCCCTAAACTTCAGAAACACTTCACCACATTGAAAACTAGTCAACATATCCCTTTTATTTAAAAAGAAAGGGGGACAGTAAACAGGCTACTATATGCCAGTTAGCTTGGCATCTGTCATGGAGAAAATGTTAGAAGTTATTACTAAAAATACTATGGCAAAGCATTCAGGAAAAAATTCAAAGTAATCAGACAAAGTCAACGTGGTTTTATGAAAAGGAGTTCATGATTGACCTACTTATCGGAGCCAAACAAAGCCTCCAGCCACAAGTGCTAGAATATTTCTGTAACCCTTCAGGCATAATACTGCAATCTTAAACTTGTTTCTTCAAGTAATTGCACAGCATTTCTAAATTTGGAATAGGTAGACTAATATGAATTAGGAAACAGCCAATGTGACTCTCCTTAAATTAACACACAACTCTCTGATTGTACCATACTACTTGTCTAAGATACAAAATTAACTGATTAAAAGTTACAAAGGCTCATATTTTGTGGGGAAGTGGTAGGCCCTGAATGGTGGGTCTTATCCCCAGATGACTCTGCCACTTTGTTGGGGCTGTTTGGAACAGGAGGTGGTAATACAGCCTCCAAGCCTAGGCCCTTCTTTAATAGAATCATTACTGCTGTGAAACTCCTAGATCCACTTTTCTGCCCTTTTCTGATAAACCTTCTTCCATTACTGATTAAAAGTCTATCCATTTCAATTCTCAATATACCAAGGACACTGACCTCACAATTCCCTGTGGCAAGCATTTCCAAAGGCTCTCAACCCTGTGGGGAAAAGCAATTACTGTTCATCTGAATCTTACTCTGAGACCATGCTTTCTAGTTTTCGACTTTCCCTTGAGAGGAAACATTTACCCTGCTTTGCCTGTTTTAGGATTCAATAGGATTGCCCCTCATTGTTATACACTCCACTTTGTTTAAACTTTTTATGTAAACAGATGGCGCTTCTCTGAACCACTTCCAAATAATATTTTTCCTTAAATAGGGAGAACAAAATTGTTCACAGTACTGTAAAATTGGTTTCACTAGAGTCTTTTTTTAGTTGCAGTAACATCTATTTTTATATTCCAATTCCTTAAGAAAAAGAGCAAGATTCTATCTTTGTTCCCTATTACCTGCTGCAGTTAGATGCTGTCTTTCAATGTTTAGTGCATAATGACCACCAAATCTCTTTCTGCAAACAACAGGAATTCTGCAGATACTGGCAATTCAAGCAACACACAACAAATTTTCTGGTGAACGCAGCATCTCTAGGAAGAGGTACAGTCGACATTTCAGGCCGACTGTACCTCTTCCTAGAGATGCTGCCTGGCCTGCTGCGTTCACCAGCAAATTTGAAATCTCTTTCTGCTGTAGTTTTCTGTAATTTTTATTCTTTAAGTAATACTCTGTTTTTTGTTCGTCCTTACAAAATATTCAACCTCAAATTTTTGTACATTATATTCTATTTGCTTATATTGTATTACTGTGCTTATTTTGCTAATACTGATTGCGTTCTCCTTGCACACAGCATTCCATTAACTTTCACTTCTTCACCAAATTTATCCATTTACTGTCATGAAAAGTATAAGGCTTTATCATTATCATTTATCATTGGAGTGTAAATTGCAAACACTTCAGAAGGCAAAAATTGCCAGAAGAACATATGATATTTTAAGTTGCAACATGTTTTTCAAAATTGCACTACAAATTTACAGTTAAAATATTATTGTATGGCATTTGTTTTATATTTTAGGTCAAACATATTACGTAGAACTCTGTCACCAAGGGAGTTATTATAGTATACAATTTATTGAGGTAAGTGCTAAAGTGGCTTATGAATAAAATGCCAGCTGAGATGCATTTGATTTAATTTTAGTTCCACCTCTAGGAAACTACTGGAGAGGTGAATCTCTTTAACCGGGATTACATAGCCGAAAAGCGTGTATTATGGGTATTTTCACAGAAAATTTACTTTTAGCCCCTCTTCATACTCACATTTGTATGTGCTGCCAGTTGATGGTTACTGAAAGTTGTTACTGAGTTGTGACTTTGTGCATCATTTTCTATCACTTCCAAGGCCATGGAGTTTGAAAGCTGCTGGTGATGCAACAGAGAAAAGCAAATTTATTGAAATCACTGACAAACATGATTTTTATGTATGGAAAAGGACTTCTTTGATATAGCTTGTTGCCATAAATATACATCAATTTATGTGTTTCATACAGTATTTCCTCTTATACAGTATATTAGTCAAAACACTGATGTAGTGACTATGAGATTCTACCCATATTCTTATCCCATTCTTCCGATTCTACCAATCATCTACAAACTAGGGTTAATTTGCAATGGCCAATTAACCTACCAACGCACACCTCTTCAGGATGTGGGAGGAAACCAGACACTTGGAGGAAACCCATACGGTGTCAGGAAGAACAAGCAAACTTCATACAGGCAACTATTGAAGTTGGGATTGAACCCAAGTCTCTGGCGTTGTACAGCAGCAATTCTACAATCCTGTTAATTTTTTTCTTCTGACCAAATAAAGATTATGAGACTGCAACCAGGATCATAGCATTACAAAGAGGAGAGGGAAACCCTGCTAAATACAGAATAATAAAGTTGTTGGGGTAATTTTCACCATCATTTTAGAAATCAATGGGATGAAAATCTGACTTATGTTACAACACTGGAAAATGTAACACCCAGGCATTGAGGTTTAAATGATTAATACTACTCTGAGCTTTATGGTAGATCTAATTGACTTGAAATATTTGAATATCTAAAATTATAGTTTCAGACACATTTTTGAATGTGTGGCTTCAATTTTATGCTTTTAGTTGATTTACTTCATATCTCATGCACCCACAAGATAGACGCAATAAAAAACTGCAAAGTGATCATTTTTTATTGTATTTTTCCCTGAAGGCTACAAGCAATTTATGAATAGTAAATCTTCCCACAAGATTGATATACATTTGTTGGCCACTTTACTAGGTACACCTGCACACCTACTCATTAATTCAAATATCTAAACAGCTAATCATATGGAAATAACTCAATGCATAAAAACATGCAGATATGGTCAAAAGGTTCAGTTGTTGTTCAGACCAAACATCAGAACGGGGAGAAAATGTGATTTGTGTGATATTGACCATGGAATGATTGTTGGGACAGACAGAGTGATTTGAGTGTCTCAGAAACTGATAATCTCCTGGGGTATTGATGGGTTACAGTCACTAGAGTTTCAGATGCTGGTGAGAAAAGCAAAAAGATATTGAGTGAGCAGCAGTTCTGTGGGCAAAAGTGCCTTGTTAAAGAGGGAGGTCAGAGGAGAATGTCCAGACTGGTTCAAGCTGACAGGAAGGCGACAGTAACTCAAATAACCACGTGTTACAACAGTGTTGTGCAGAAGAGCATCTCAAAGTGCACAGCACATCAGACCTTGAAGTGGATGGGTTACAGCAGCAGAAGACCATGAACATATACTGTGGACACCAAATAAAGTGTTGATTTAATATGCTGATTTCATACAACAGTAAAAAGGATTCCTTGTGAACAATGTTAATCTAGTATTTTAGATGATATTGGAAAGCATGACTAATATTTGTCTACTGTGGTCTGGAAAAATTGTTTATGCTTTTAACCCCGAACGGCCCTCTGTCTTTGATAGCGAACCAAAGAGGCGAAAGATTTTAAACTATAAAGGTTAGTAAATTTGTTATGAAAATAAGAGAATCTTCATTCATTTTTAAACTTGTCAAGGCTATAAATAGTTTCAAAGGATTGATAAGGGTAGCTGCAGGTTGTAGTTACCTTAACATATTTAATGTAGTTCTATAGTTGCCAAGCCATTCCACCCTTCTGACTAGACAAAAAGGAATTTAAAAAGAAACAGGTGCATTTACACCAGATAAACACAGATGTCAATCCTCAGTAGACTTAGAGATTGCAATACAGAAAGGATGTTTGGATCTTTGTGTTTTCCAATGTAGATCACCAGAGTAAAAGAACTGTAAAACAAACCATGACCTTATTAAAATTGGCTATAATTTTATTGAATAGTGGAACAAGATTAAGGGGTTGAATTGTCTTGCTTCTGTTTCTTGCATTTGGTATTTACCATCTCAAACTCCTTTTCCACTGGTTTAAGTCATAGATTATTTTCTCAAGATTATGTTTATTTCTGGAGCTCTTTGTATAATTTCCATCATTTCCTCAGGTTACTTGTAGAACAAAAATGGATCATTGGCATTTCCCCAGATGAAAATGTCTTATCTGGACTAACATTTCAATGAAATACTAGGTTGTTATGTGGTTGGATGGGACATTGAACATCTTCTCTAATTCCCTAATGAGTAGATAAAATCTCAAGATTATAAAGTTACCAAAAGGGATTTTCCTAATGGTCAAAATTCCATTGTCAAAGCCTACAAACAGGCAAAGAGAGCTCCTTGTGAACACAGGAAGGAGGTTCTAAGCCATAAACATATTCACCGTGATGAAATGTTTTGTGGGGTTTTTGATGAAACATATCAACTTCCAGCTGAGAAACAACTTAGGTCTCCTCCAATTTGCCTACCGATGCAATAGGTCCACAGCAGGTATAATTTCATTGTCTCTTCACTCAATTTTGGAACACCTGGACAGCAAAGATGTTTATCTTTATCAACTTCAGCTCAGCACTCAATACCATCATCCCCACAAAACTAATCAATACCCTCCAGGACCTTGGCCTCTATACCACCTTATGCAATTAGATCCTCAATTTCTTCACTTGCAGACCCCTCAGTTTGGATTGGCAACATCTCCTCCCTGATCTCCATCAGTACAGGTGCACCGCAAGGCTCTGGGTTTGACCCCTGCTCTATTCACTTTACATTTATGACTAAGCATAGCTCCAATGCCATATTCAAGTTAGCTGATGACACAACTGTTGTAAGCTGAGTCAAAAGTGACGATGAATCAGCATATAGGAGGGAGATTGAAAACTTGGCTGAGTGGTGCCATAATAATAGCTTTTTGCTCAATATCAGCAAGACCAAGGATCTGATTATTGACTTCAGGAGAAGGAAACCAAAGGTCTTTGAGCCAGTTTTCATCAGAGGATCAGACGTGGAGAGGGTCAGCAATGCTAAATTCCTCAGTGTTGTTATTCCAGAGGACCTGTCCTGGGCCCAGCACATAAGTATAATTATGAAGAAAGCATGGCAGAGCCTCTACTTCTTTAGGAGTTTGCGAAGATTCAACATTACATCTAAAACTTTCACAAACTCCTATACATGTGTGGTGAAGAGTACATTGCTAGCTACATCACAGTCTGAAATGGAAACACCAATCTCCTTCAACAGAAAATCCACATGAAGTGCTGGGTATAGTCCAGTTTATCGCAGATTAAGCCCTCTCAACCATTCAGCACATCTACATGTAAAGCTGTCACAGGAAAGCAGCAGTGACCCGCACCACCCAGGTCATACTCCCTTCTCGCTGCTGCCATTGGGAAGAAGGTACAGGAGCCTCAGGTCCCACCCCATTCGTTTCAGGAACAGTTACTACTCCTAAACCATCAGGCTCTTGAACCAAAGGGGATAACTTCACTCCACTTCACTTGCCTATCATTGAGATGTTCCCATGGTCAATGTATTCACTTTCAAGTACTCTTCAGCCCATGTTCTTGATATTTATTGCTTATTTCTTTAATATTAGTATTACTTATTTCTCTTTGTTTTTGCATAGCTTGTTTTATTCTGCACTCTGGTTGAACGCCCAATTTGGCTGATTTTTTAAATTAATTCTGTTATGGTTATATTCTATAGATTTATTGAGTGTGCCTTCAAGAAAATTAATCTCAGGGTTGTATATGGTGACATTAATGTACTTTGATAGTAAATATATTTTGCTTACACTTATCCAAAGGACATGTTAAGGCTCTTACTAAATTTAAGCCCTTACTTTCCAATGGAAGGAGTTCAGAAGATTATTAGAAGTAAAATACTGGGGCGGTATGAATTGGCAGTTGTCCTTGATGCTTCCTTTCGACATGGGGCCCAGTTGTAAACAGGTTAGTAAAGTATAAAATTGTCACAAAACAACTTAGAAAATTAAAAAGGCAGGATGTAATACAACTGAATCTAAAAAGAATAATTTTTGCCACAGAATAAAAGAATTATTATGGGAAATTGAAAATAATGGACTTACATTAATTTCACCATAGCTGCAAAGATGATGTTTTCATTAGAGACATACTAAGTGCATATACACTGACCCAGCCTGAGAGACTCATTCTCATGACCTTTTCTCAAAATCCATGAATACTGGATGTGGAATATTCCAGAGCAATATATTTAATTTTATTCCAAGAAACAAGGAATGCTACAAGAGAGTGAGCATACCATAAACAACAACCGACCCCTGAGTGAACTTTAACACTCAGTGTAAAATAGGAATTGGTGTTTGCCTGTAGGAGCTGCAAACTATTAATCGTTGGGAGTACTACAGCTGTGACATTTAATACATGCTGAGTGCCAGCAATTACCATTGTTGCAAACCAAATGAGATGCAGGTTCTATTTTTCAGGTGTCCAATACAATCCTATGACACCAAAGTCCTTATATATTTAACTGAACTCATCTTAATTTTTATACTTTAATAAGTAGTTGTGAATATTCTGATACATAAATATCAATGTTAATTACAGCTCAAAAGCCAAAACAGTTGTTTCCCACGGTATGATTTCTTCCGGACAACAAAGTAGACTTCAACGTAGGTGGGCAGATTTGAGTGCGGGAACAAGCTTTGTCTGTGTGTGAAAAATTTTTTTCTTAAGTTCAAAAAGTTAATCTGACGTTTGTTAAAGTGAATCCAAATTTGCTAACTTATTTCTCAATGTAGAATTGTTGCTCACTAACGAACTTGCGCCAAACTTCAACATTGCTTCAGTCGGTACTATGAGGAATATATTATAATTAATGGCATAAATAATCAGTTGTGCTTGATGTCAAAATAGCTTCAAATTATAATTATTGTAATTAGAGACATACTACAAAAGAAAATGATTACATATTTAACTGGTTACATATCTGATATAAAGTTTCATGCTTATATCTCGACTGGCTCTTAGCACTGAATTACAGAAATACTCAACTCAGTGAAGGATCTTGTGACCCATTGACTCCATACAGTATAGTAAACAACATACTGATTTACAAAGGAACCAGGGTATAAGATAAATTCAGGACTGGGCTGTGAATAATGGTCTTGTAATTTTGAGGAAACACTTTGAGGGTTTGTTCCAACTGGCACAAAAGCCGACATGAAATGTTTAAGAACATGGGGGATCCCCCAACTCTGGCCATGTGCACTATTTTATGTGGAGCTTGGAGTTTATTTCACTAATATGAAAATAATAACCAACTCCAAGCCAA
Organism: Mobula hypostoma; assembly: GCF_963921235.1. Lineage (NCBI taxonomy): Eukaryota > Metazoa > Chordata > Chondrichthyes > Myliobatiformes > Myliobatidae > Mobula > Mobula hypostoma. The sequence continues at coordinate 40,436,549 of NC_086103.1, forward strand.
TTCGGGGAATCAACCATAGTACTGTGTCTAGAGGAGAAGAGATGAGCAGATTATGACTGCTGAGAGGAACCATTCGAAGAGACGGACAGCAGGTTTGTTAAGTACAAATCTACTGGCCTTTTCCAGGATAACAGTATTATTGGTCCCACCACTATCATTCCAGCTGTGTTCTCAATATTGCCGCTCAGCTGGTTGCACACACCATTGTTTCTCACTGTGAAATGGTGCCGTCCACATCTTGGCTCTGAGGTACTCACTGGTACTCTTCACAGCCATCTGCAAACTCCCCTGTTGCCAGGAGGAAGGCTTGTATTGCCATGGCTACTGCCATTGGGAGCACATTGGGTAGAAGATTCAGGACAGGAAAAAGGAACTAGAAGGCAGACAGGAATGAAAAACACAAGATTAAATATTCCTTAGCTATTCCAGAATACGTTTTTTTTTCCAATGATGCTGATATCATTGCAAGGCTGGCATTTAAATTAGGGAAATTATTGGAGAATATCCTTCAGGACTAGGATTTACTTGCATTTGGGAAAGTGTGGACTCAATAAGGATGGTCAGCATGACTTCTGTGGCTGTGTCTCAAATTTCTGTTAAGTTTTTGACAAAGTTGTAAAAATAATTGATGAGGGTTGGGCAGAGGCTGTAGAGTACATGAAATCTAGTAAACATTTGACAAGATCCCTCATAGTTGGCTAGTCCAGAAGATTAAAGGACATAGTACATAATGAGTTAGTGAATCGGATCCAAAACTGGTTTGGTCACATAGGACAGAAGGAAGTTGTCGAAGGCGGTTTCTTTGACTGTAGATGTGTGACTAGCAGTGCTGTGCAAGGCTTGGGCTCTTTTGTTTTTAATATATTTAATGATTTGAATGAAAATGTAGGTGGTGTCATTATCAAGTTTGTGGATGACACTAATATTGATAGAGTTGTGGATTGTAAGGAATGATGTCAAAGGCCAGATGGAAATTTGGGTGGAGAAATAGCAGACGGAATTTAATCTGGACAAATTAAGTTAAATTTGTCCAGATGAGGCAGAAAGTTGAACGGAGATTTGTGAAGGTTTTTTTATATACAAAATGTGGTAGGTCCCTGGCATACACTGTGGTGGTGGTAAAAACAAATACAATTTCAAGGCAATTAGACATATGAACAGGCAAGGAATAGAGGAATTTGTAACATGTGCAGACAGACGTGATTAGTTTAGATTGGCATTATGGTTGGCACTGACATGATGTGCGGAAGAGTCTGTTCTATGTCTTATGTCCTTAATGACCTGAATTAATATGGAAGTTAAAGTCTAGTACATTGCTGGGTCTGATCCACATATAAACTACACTCAGCAAAGATCACAGATTTCCTTTCCTAAAACACATTAGTGAACCCAGTGGGTTTTCACAGAAGTCCACTGGTTTTATTACTGAATTCATTTTATACTGTTTCAGATCAGATTAACAAAATTTAAGTTTCCCAGCAGCCATAATGGGATTTGAATTCATTTCACTGGATCAATGGCCCAGAACTCCAACAACAGATCCTGATTCCTTGTTCTCCAGCCGCTTACCTTTCCCACCCACCTGACTTTACGTGTCAACTTCCAGCCTCCTTCCCCTCCTCCACTTACCTGTTCTGGCATCTTCCACCTTCCTTCTTCATCCTGAAGAAAGGTCTTGCCTGGAAACTTTGCCTGTTTATTCATTTCCATAGATGCTGCTTGACCTGCTGCGTTCCTTCGGCATTTTGTGGGCATTGCTTTGGATTTCCAGCATCTGCAGAATTCTCTTATTTATGACACCACAACGCCCCAGGCTGTTCTTGTTCAGATGTATAGGAATACTTGGTATTCAGTTTGCTCAATTCAATCTTCAAACTGTCTCCAGAATGATCAGTCCAGTGAAATGATGAGATTAGAACAGTGCAGAGTTTTGAGTTTCTCTTTCTATATTGTCACCTATGTTGTTTTGATCATTACTGCGATGTCAGCATTTGTCACTCACCCCAAATGGCTTTTGTAGGGTGTGAGGAGCTGATTTCCTGACTTACAGAAACACGGGTAGCATGGATTTCTGATACTAGATTATGAGGTGAACTTGTAGGTACAGATAAGGATGGAAATGTAAATCCTAAAGAAAATGCTGGATGACACAAGGTGTTCCAGGCAACTATTCAAGAAATAACTGCGCATTTTTTTCCTGGCTGTATGGGTAAGCAGATGGTTTAAGATCAGAGCTGCAACAATTTATAATTTCAGGCAAAAAGTACAAAGGGATGCGTAGAAAGATTTTACTCAGAGAATGGAAATTGCTCCCTATAAAAGGTGAGGAAGGCATATAAACAATCAGTTAGGGTCTTCTAAAGGAAATTGTACAAACACTTGAGTGTCATTAATTCTTATAGCTATGGACCAAAGCAGGAGAACAATCCTAATTACTGTATATTACTCTATAGGGAGCTAGAATGGACTTAATGGGCCAAAATGACTTCTTTCCACACTCTAACAGTTCTTTGGGTTGGTTTCTCCTCAAGATACATTCAGTGGCCACTTTCTTAGCTACCGCCTGTACAAATATGCCTAATAAAGTGGCCATTGGGTATATATGGGAAGCTTTCATGGATGGCTGTTCTCTACATGGAACATAGTGCCCTCTGCTGGCATTGCATCAAAAGTGAATGCACAGCAAGCTGATAGTGCTTAAGAGAGAGATTTTTGATGAATTAACTAGAGCTTAACTGTTTTAATATTCATGAGGCATTCTCTAATGTTCTTGTGAATCAGATAACTTCTATAGTAGCCAAGATTTGCAATTTTTCAACAGTAGAATAAGTGAATCTCTCATTGCAGCAAAGTTCAAAGTTCAAAGTAAATTTATTATCAAAGTACATATAAGTCACTATATACAACCCTGAGATTCATTTTCTTGTGTGCATTCACAGTAAGTACAAGAAACACAATAGAATCAATGACAACAAACGACAAACTTTGCAAATACAAAAAATTACTAATAATAATGATGACAATAATAAAAGAAGCAATAAACATTGGGAACATGAGAAGAAGAGTCCTTGAAAGTGAGTCCATAGGTTGTGGGAACAGTTCAGCAATAGGGCGAGTGAAAGTTGAGTGAAATTATTGTTTCTAGTTCAAGAGCCTGATGGTTGAGAGGTAATAAATGTTCCTGAACCTGATGGTGTGGGTCCTTAGATTCCTGTACATTCTTCATGGTGGCAGCAGTGAGAAGAGAGCCTGGTCTGGATGGTGGTGGTCCTTGATGATGGATGCTGATTTCCTGTGACAGCACTCCGTGTAGATGTGATCAATACTGGGGAGGGCTTTACCTGTGATGGGCTGGTCTGTATCCACTACTTTTGCAGGTTTTTTTCCATTCAAGGGCATTAGAATTTCCATACCAGGTCATGATGCAACCAGTCAATATACTCTCCACTACACATCTATAGAAATATGTCAAAGTTTTAGATACCATGCCAAATCTTCACAAACTTCTAAGAAAGTAGATAGATTGCCATGTTTTCTTCATAATGGCACTAATGTGCTGGACCCAAGACAGATCCTCTGAAATTATAACACCAGGAATTTAAGGTTCTGTCCCTCTTCACCTCTGATCTTCTGATGAGGACTGGCTCATAGACCTCTGGTTTCCTTGTCCTGAAGTCAATAGTCAGCTCTTTGGTCTTGCTGATATCGAGTGAGAGATTGTTGTTAAGGCACCACTCAGAAAGATTTTCAATCTCCCTCCTATATGCTGATTCATTACCACCTTTGATTCAGCCAGTGACAGTGTATCATCAGCAACAAACTTAAAGTAAGACGTTGGAGTTGTGCGCTTAGCCTCAAAGTCAGCAGGTAGGGCATTGGGCCAAGTGCATCTGTGCTGCTGGAGATTGTGGAGGAGATGTTGCCAGTCCAAACTGACTGAGCTCTGCAAGTGAGGAAATTGGGGATGCAGTTGCACAAAGAGGTATTGAGGCCAAGGTCTTGGAGCTTATTGATTAATTTTGAGGGAATGATATTATTGAACGCTGAGCCGTAGTCAATGAAGAGCATCCTGATGTATGCATTTTCAATTTGCAGATGTTCCAGGGTTGAGTGAAGAATCAATGAAATGGCGTCTCCTGCTGACTTGTTGTGATGGTAGGCAAATTGGAGCAGATCCAAGTCACTTCTCAGAGAGGTGTTGATACATTTCATCACCAACCTCTCAAAGCACTTCACCACTTTGGATGTAAGTGCTACTGGATGATAGTCTTTGAGGCAGATTGCCGGGTTCTTCTTAGACACTAAAATATTTGAAGCCTGCTTGAAGCAGATAGGTGCCTCAGACTGCTGAAGCAATAGGTTAAAGATATCGATGAACATGCCAGCATCCAAACATTGCCTTTGAAGCCATAGTAATTAATGTATGGTTTTATCTCCTTTTTAAACTATGATGGCAATACTAAGTAAGATTCTGTTAGGGTGATAGGCGTTATTAATATTAAGGGGAATTGATAAGACTCCCATTTGAAATGGTTCTTGCTCTTCCCAAATCTTACACATCATCCAACACTACATTCAGTCACCTATACCATTTTCAGCATGACACAATTTAATTTAAAATTCTGCATTCTCATTGTGATAAGGTCTCGCCAAATTTGACACCTACTACCTCTCAGCTTTATGTGTGATCATGTGTGGTTTGGACTTCAAGTGAATTTGGAGCATGTTATAAGAATGGACTCTCTTAGCTTAACTGAAGGTAAATTGCAAGACATCTGACCACAAGATCTTACAAAGAATTGTGAGGACTGCTGAGAGGATCATCAAGGTCTCTCTTCCACCTGTCTGAGATACCTACCAGCAGGGACCCTTAGCCTTGTCAATAATCTCTCCCATCTGTCCAACAGTCCCTTTGACACCCCCCCCCCCCACACAAACAGGCAGGAGGTACTGTAGCATTAGGACAAGGACTGTAAGGATGGGAGAAAGATTCCTCCCCCATTTACTAACCCTTCCATCTACATTTTCACCAGGTAATTTATATACCTGGCAAACAGCAGAAGTCCCAGTACAAATCCCTGCAGAACACCACTGATCACAGATTGAATAAGTCCCTTCGACAGCTACCCTCTGCCATCTATGGGCAAGCCAGTTCTGAATCGAAAAGGCCAATTCGCCATGGATCCCATGCTTCTTAATCTTCTGGGTGGGCCTCCCATAAGGGTCCTTAGTAAAATCCATGTAGACATTGATGTCATCTCTACAGGCAGAGCAGTCGAGGCTTCAGTTAATGAAGAAGGTGACAAACCTCTGCATCATTGACCTAAAAATCCATACTTCCTGAAGGTTTGCTCTTTGGATAGTTGTACTTTGTAGGAGTATGATTCTCAAAATAGTACTGACAGAAGATCATTGCCCCAAAATATTAGTTCTATTCCACCATACCCCCCGACAGCACCCCCCTCTCTCTCTTCGAGCAGTTCCCTAACCTATTGAGTATTTCCAAGGTTCTCTGGTTTTCAGATTTCAAGCTTTTGGAGCAAAGTGGGGGCGGGGGTTGTGAATTGAAGTGGCAAGTTTTCACTATATCTTTTTCAAGCCACAGCATTAAATAAGATGTTATTGTGTCAGAACTAAGCAGACCATTTTATCCAGTTTTTTTTAAATTTTAACTTTGCACCCTCGAAATTGTTTGGTTTTGCAATGTAATTTCTTTCAATAAGAACTAATTGATCAGCACCTTACTTGTCACTTATTCTAACTGCTACCAGCTGCCTTGATCAGTCCTACATTTCTTGTATAATTCTCTGCTACTGCGATTCAGATTTACCTTTTGTCATTACTCCACCTCAACCTTTATACATATTTGGCATCCTCTGTGTACGTCTCTTGAACATGTTTCTTCACTTCTACACATCTCACTCCAGCTTGACATGTTGGCTAAAATGGACTAAAGTCTCAGTGAGGGGAATCTTTTTGGATGAGAGATGTAGAGCTACCACGGCAGCAAAATACACCATGAAGGTGAATTTCCTTAAGGATTCCTCAGTCACTTGCAGCTGCTTTACCAGAGAAGCTGCAGAAACTCCCAAATAAAGGTGTTTAATTGGAATCTCCACACTTACCACCTCATTTAGAGGGCTCCACTTGATAATTCACCCTGGCTGATTTTTATTTTAATATATAATTAAGTTGTTTCACATTCTTATGTAATTAGCCCTGCTGGTCATAGGATTAGAAAAATCATTCAATTTTCCAAACTCAGAGTTGTAACAGCATAGAGCTGGAGTACTACTTTCATTTTTATTTAATCTTGCATTTCTGAATTATCGTGTTGTTCGTTTTGTAAAATCAACAAAAGGTAAATTATTCTGATGATTCCTTATCAAGTTGTCATTACTAAACTATAACACACTCTCCTCACTCATTGCTCATACAACTAGTCAGCTTTTCCTACTATCCTACTACGTTGTGATGTTTAATGATGAGAGATTTTTGTCACTGGTGATTATTTAGGAATTTTTGTGTTAGCTTCGGAGTGTTCTCCTGACAGATGGAAATTTACTGCCACCTGGTGTAAGGCTGGTGTAAAACAAGACAAGGAAACTGGATGATAACAATGAGGATGTGAATTGCCAGCAGCAAGAAGGATCTGTTTTTGGAAGGAGGTTTTTAAAAGAGAGCATGTTGTCTTTAGGAAATAACACCTTTAAACCAGAGACCAGGTTCCTGGCACTGAGCATAGGTCTGTGGTGCAGAAAGGAAAGAGGGAGAAGAGGGGAAAGGTATCGATAAGGGACTCAGTAGTCAGAGGAACAGACAGGGGATTCTGTGGACTTGAACGGGACACCCAGGTGGTATGTTGCCTCCCAGGTACCAGGGTCAGGGCCATCTTGGACTGCGTCCAGAGCATTTTGGAGAGGGAGGGAGAGCAGCCAGATGTATTGGTACATATTGGTACCAATGATATTGGAAGGAAAAGCAATGAGGCCTGGAGAGAGAATTTAGAGAGCTAGATAGAAAGCTGAGAAGCAGGACCTCCAGGATAGTCATTTCTGGATTGCTACCTGTGCCACACATTGTGAGGATAGAAACAGGACGATTTGGCAGATAAATGCATGGCTTGAGAAGATGGTGCAGGGGACAGGGCTTGAGGTTCTTGGATCATTGGGATTTCTTCTGGGAGAGATATGACCTGTACAAAAGGGATGGGTTGCACCTGAACCCAAGGGGGGACCAATATTTTCGCGGGCAGGTTTATTAGAGCTTTTGGGCAGGATTTATACTAACTTGGGAGGAGGGTGGGAACTGAAATGAAGGGACTCAGGATAGGACGGATGATAAAAATCAAAGATAGCATGCAGTCAGACTATCAAGAAGGGCAGGCAGATGAAAGGACAAAATTGCAGCCAGCGGGGTGAGTATCAGAGCATAAGGAATGCAAAATCAAAAAGGGTAGCAAGTACAGCACTCAAAGTGTTATCTTTCAATCCACAGAGTATAAGAAATATGTGGATGGTCTTGGTACACTATTACAGATTGTCAGGTATGATGCTGTGGCCATCACTGAATCGTGGCTGAAGGATGGTTGTAGTTGGGAGCTGAATGTCCAACGTTACACATTGTATTGGAGGGATAGGAAGGCAGGTAGATGGGATGGTGTGGCTCTGCTGTTAAAGAATGGCATCAAATCAGTAGACGGATGTGACATAGGATTGGAAGATGTTGAATCCTTGTGGGTTGAGTTAAGAAACTGCAAGGGTAAAGGGACCCTGATGGCAGTTATACAGTCAGGCCTATTAACCGTAGCTGGGATGGGGACCACAGATTACAACATGAAATAGAAAAGATATGTCAAAAGGGCAATGTTATGATAGTCATGGGAGATTTTAACTTGCAGGTCAATTGGGAAAATCAAGCTGGTAATGGATCTCAAGAGAGTGAGTTTGTAGAATGCCTATGAGATGGCTTTTTAGAGTAGTTTGTCATTGAGCCTACTAGGGGATCAGCTATACTGGATTGGGTGTTACGTAATGAACTGGAGGCGATTATGGAACTTAAGGTAAAAGAGCTTTTAGGAGCCAGAGATCACAACATGAAATTTGACAGGAGGAAAAAAATAAAGTCTGATGTAGCAGTATTTCAGTGGAGTAAGGGAAATTACAGTGGTATGAGAGAGAAGTTGGCCAAAGTAAATTGGAAGGAGCTGCTGGTAGGGATGACAGCAGAGCAGCAATGGTAAGGGTTTCTGGGAAAAATGGGGAAGGTGCAGAACAGATGTGTTCTAAAAACAAAGAAATACCCAAGTGGTAAAATAGTACAACCGTGGCTAACAAGGGAAGTCAAAGCTAATGTAAAAGCAAAAGAGAGGGTGTACAACATAGCAAAAATTAGTGGGAAGACAAAGAATTGGGAATCTTTTAAAAACTTACAGAGAGCAACTAAAAGAATCAATAGAAGGGAAAAGATGAAATATGAAAGTAAGCTAGAAAATAATTATCAAAGTGGATAGTAAAAGCTTTTTCAAGTATGCAACAAATAAAAGAGAGAAGAGAGTGGATATAGGACCACTAGAAAATGAGGCTGGAAAAATAATAACAGGGGACAAGGAGATGGCAGATGAACAAATACTTTGCATCAGTCTTCACTGTGGAAGACACTAGTAGTGTACCAGATGTTGTCGTGTGTGAAGGAAAAAAAGTGAGTGCGGTTACTTTTACAAGGAAGAAGGTGCTCAAGAAGCTGAAAGAATAAGTCACCTGGACCAGATGAACTGCACCTGAGGGTTCTGAACGAGGTAGCGCTAGAGATTGTGGAGGCATCTGGAATGATCTTTCAAAAATCATAGGACTCTGGCATGGTGCCAGATGACTAGAAAATTGCAAATGTCACTCCATCCTTTCAGAAAGGAGGAAGGCAGCAGAAAGGAAATTATAGACCAGTTTGCCTGACCTCAGTGGTTGGGAAGATGTTAGAGTCAATTGTTAAGGTTGAGATTATGGAGTACATGGCGACACAGGACAAGATAGTACAAAGTCAGCATGGTTTTCCTTCAGGGAAAATCCTGCCTGATGAACCTGTTGGAACTCTTTGAGGAGATTGCAAGCAGGATAGATAAAGGGGATGCAGTGGATGTTGTATATTTGGACTTTCAGTAAGCCTTTGACAAGGTGTCACACATGAGGCTGCTTACCAAGTTAAGAGCCCATGGTACTACAGGAAAGTTACTGACATGGTTAGAGCATCAGCTGATTGGTAGGAGACAGTGAGTGGGAATAAAAGGATCCTTTACTGGTTGGCTGCCAGTGGTTTTCCACAGGGGTCGGTGTTGGGACCACTTATTTTTATGTTATATATTAATGATTTAGATGATGGAATATTTGGCTTTGTTGCCAAGTTTGCAAATGATACGAAGATTGGTGGTGGTGGTGGTAGTGATAAGGAAACAGGTAGGATGCAGAAGGACTTAGACAGATTAGGAGAATGGGCAAGAAAGTGGCAAATGAAATACAATGTTGGAAAATGCATGGTCATGCACTTTGGTAGTAGAAATAAATGTGCAGACTATTTTCTAAATGGAGAGAAAATTTAAAAATCTGAGATGCAAAGATACTTGGGAGTCCTTGTGCAGAACATTCTAAAGGTTAACTTGCAGGTTGAGTCCATGGTGAGGAATGCAAATACAATGTTAGCAAGAGGTCTTGAATACAAGAGTGGGGATATGATGCTGAGGCTTAATAAGGCACTGGTGAGGCCGCATTGTGGGTATTGTGAGCAGTTTTCAGAATCAGAATCAGAATGTATTCCAAATGTTAAACGGGCATGCCCTGGGTGCTGGAGATCCTTAATAATGGACGCTGCCTTTCTGAGACACCACTCCCTGAAGATGTCCTGGGTAATTTGTAGGCTAGTACCCAAGATGGAGCTGACTAGATTTACAACCTTCTGCAGCTTCTTTCAGTCCTGTGCAGTAACTCCTCCATACCAGACAGTGATGCAGCCTGTCAGAATGCTCTCCATGGTACAATGATAGAAGTTTTTAAGTGTATTTGTTGACATGCCAAATCTCTTCAAGCTCCTAATAAAGTATAGCTGCTGTCTTGCCTTCTTTATAACTGCATTGAAATGTTGGAACCAGGTTAGATCCTCAGAGATCTTGACACCCAGGAACTTGAAACTGCTCACTCTCTCCACTTCTGATCCCTCTATGAGGATCAGTATGTGTTCATTCATCTTGCCCTTCCTGAAGTCCACAATCAGCTCTTTCATCTTACTGATGTTAAGTGCCGGGTTGTTGCTGCGGCACCACTCCACTAGTTGGCGTATCTCGCTCCTGTACGCCCTCTCGTCACCACCTGAGATTCTACCCACAATGGTTGTATCGCCAGCAAATTTATAGATGGTATTTGAGCTATGCCTAACCACACAGTCATGTGCATATAGACAGTACAGCAGTGGGCTAAACACACACCCCTGAGGGCTCCTAATCTAAGAAAAGATGTGCTGGCATTGGAGAGAGTCCAGAGACAGTTCATAAGGATGGTTCTGGGAATGAAAGGGTTATTATATGAGGACTGTTTGATGGCTCTGGGTCTGTACTTGCTGGAATTTAGAAAGATGAGGGGAGATCTCAGTGAAACCTTTTGAACATTGAAAGTCCTAGACAGAGTAGATATGGAAAGGACGTTTCTCATGGTGGGGGAGTCTAGGACAAGAGGACACTGTCTCAGGATAGAGCGGTGTCTATTAAAACAGAGATGCAGGGAAATTTCTTTAGCCATAGTGTGGTGAATTTGTGGAATTTGTTACCACAGGCAACTGTGGAAGCCAGGTCATTGGGTGTACTTAAGGCAGAGATTGATATGGTCTTGATTGGACATGGCATCAAAAGTTACGGGGAGAAGTCTGGGGAATGGGATTGAGGAGGATGAAGAAAGGATAAGCCATGATTGAATGGTGGAACAGAATCGATTGGCCAAATGGCTTAATTCTGCTTCTATGTCTTATGGTCTAAAATGCACTTAAAAATACATCTTGTTCAGAAGATTTGCCTGAAGGATATTTATGTACTTATTGTGTGAGTTGGGGACTCACTTTGGTATCATAAGTGCGATCTAATTGTAGATATTTATGATCAGCCATTCAGTTAATTCAAAACAAACACCAGCATATATTTGCTATCTTGATTTTAGACATTCATGGAATATGTCAAGTAGCATGGGAATGGAGATTTGATTTTTCTTAGGTAGCATATTCATTAGCATAACCAAACTAATAATATTGTACTATGTATTTTTCTGACAATTTAAGTCCTGTGGCGATGATGATAATTCACACAATTTCATCGTTTGAGTTTGAACAACATGACAACAGATCCATCTCATGGAACTTGGAAATGCTGCACTGCACGCTGGGCAGGACTGCCTGTGGGTTTGTTGGTAACTCTGCATGTGAAACTGCAAGGTGTAAAAGTGTGCTGGCTCGTCATATTCCTTACTGATGGGCAACATTCTCTAATTTTTTACTGCTGTGTGAACCAACCATCGCTCTGACCAGGAAATTTTTACATGGTCTGAAAAATGGAGACAATTTAAAGGTTTTTTTTTTGTAATATGCACACTATGAATATTTAGAATTAAAATTGAAATATTACATAGTTTTGATTTTATTAATTGAAAGGTACAATGAAATACAGTACAACAAAGAAAATCTTTTGCGTTTCGCAATTTTTTCATTTATCTTTATTTCAAATCCATTGTCTATAAACACTGTCCAGTTTAATTTTTCAACCAGATCAAAGATGTCTTATTCCTCATTAGATCATCCAAATGCTCCACTTCTAGTCTGCTTCTGGAGTTACATTTGATTGAATTCGTAAGACTGAATCCACCTTCACAGTCAGCACCAGAAGCTTGGAAAGTTGCAAAAATATCAACAAGAATCGACAGTTCTTCAAATTGTTCATTTCTGAGCATATGGTTCAACATATCAGTGAACCATAACTAAACCAGTCTTAGCTTTCGCAGAAATGACAAATTTGAAATCACTGTATCGCTGTGATATTTCTGAGGCAACACTTTTGTTGTAGTTCATAATAGCAGCTGAGTATTTTCTTGTCGGCGTTTAGCAGGCTGGCTGTTTATTAACAATGAGCTACCAACTTCCAATTTGTGTTTATTGTTACAATTTGTAACAGTGTTGTAACTTGAAACACCGTCAATGTAAATACATCGAAGCTCTAAAATGTTTGTAAGTAAAGGTTGTGGTACTGTACATTCACTCTTCAGAAAATTTATGGTTTACAATTAATTGTAGGGTATTTCACAATTATATTAACATAGATTTCAAAATTATATTGACATTTCGTAAAAGAAATTGCCAGCTGCGGGACAACGAAGGCTATGTGTACAGGAGCATTTCAGTTACAGTACTGCGCACCTTCGCAACTTAAAGGGCGCAGTGCTGATGGGCGGCAAATGGTTGCAAACTATGTCAAAACTTTCTGCCTGTAAGTGGCAGCAGAATCGGACGCTAGAATGTGGACAGCAGCTCTCGGAGTCATGGGGAAAATAACCACACTGGATCAGGAAAGGAGCTCCGAGCACATGGCTCTTTACCTACATTGGCGGGGGAGCTGGTTGATGGAAAGGGAAGTAACAGGCATTGATGCTGAACGAAGGATCACCCACTTAAGACAAGGATGAGAATATATTTCTTCTCCAAGTGTTGAAAAGTTTTGCAGTTCTTTACCCGAGAAGTGAGTCATTCAATAATTTTAAGGCTGTGATGGAGCCTTGAAAGGATCTGAACTGAAACATTAACTTCCTCCTCATTCTACAGATGTTACCTATCCTGCTGAATACTTCCAGCATTTTATGTTTTTATTTCAGATTTTCAGAACCTGGGGCTTTTGTTTTTGATTTTCTTGAGCTATTTGTTCTCTAGGTAGCCTTTGTCCCCAAGCAGCCAACCTATATTCAGAGCAGCCAGAGTGTGTGGCGCCACCTGCCGGCTGTCCCCAGCACATTCTCGGGTGTGTAGGTTGATAAGACAAATGATGCATTTCAGTGCAAGCTTTTTCCGTGTTAGCTTAGCTCAAACCCATCACCCCTACTGCGTCACGGGCCACCGACAGCAGCTCGCCAGAGTCTTCTGTCCTGGGCCGGGGGTTGATCTGCCCTGTGGCTTCAGCTTTAACCACGTGGCTTCATGCGTCTTCCAGGCAAAGACCCTTTCTCTCCTAGGGATGAGGTCTTTGGAGCTTCCATAGAATCTGTAGCTCTGGGTGTTTACGAGTTAGGATTGCTAGCCTCATACCCAACCACCCTCCTTTCGCTGCCGGCCGTGGGACTGTCCAAGGCAAGGTTATGTTTCCATGTACGTGCATTAAGTGAATCTGAATATCAATCATAGATCAGTCAGGATGAAGAGCTACAGGATTGAGGGATCACTGTATCTTCCTGCGTAATGAACTGAAGAAAGATATTCACACGGCTGCAGTCCTTGAATACCATCAGTGCAATCTATCACCCATGCACCTATCCAAAAGTAACAGATCCTCTCATTCTGGCTGGCATGATGTGTGAGCAAGTTAACATACATGGTAAATCCCTATTACTCTCCTGACATACTAAAATCATGTCTCAGGCAGAACCCAACAGAGTGATTTGAAAGACTACAACTGAGAGCTCTTGACACTGTTACAAAAGCAGGCAGGGTATATCCTCTAGTTCAGTTAGTTAGATAATAAGACATAGGAGTAGAATTAGACTATTTGGCCCATCGAGTCTGCTACCCCATTCATTCATGACAAATATTTTACCCCTCTTAACCCCATTGCTCTGACTTCTCCTACAACCTTGGATGCCATTACTGAGAACGTATCAACCTCTGTTTTACACACCCAATGACTTGGGACTCCACGGCTGAGTGTGGTAACGAATTCCATATTCACCACCCTCTGGCTAAAGAGATTCCTTCCCATCTCTGTTCAAATGCGACTTCCACCCCCGCCCCCCCCACTACTGGAAACATCCTCTGCATGTCCACTCGATATACGACTTTCAATATTAGATAGGTTTCCACGAGGTTTCCCCCCCCCACCTCAAAACTCCAGCGAGTACAGGCTCAGAGTCATCAAATGCTCATCATATGTTCATACTTCTGTTCCTGGGATCATTCTCGTGAACCTCCTCTGGACCCTCTCCAATGCCAGCACATCCTTTCTCAGTTGTGGGGCCGAAACCTGCTCAGAATAACTCACTCGTCATGCTGGGGAAAGAAAGCTGCTCGCCTGCGGCTAACTGTCTGCTACAGAAACACCACAAGCTTCCTTTCACCTAAATGTGTTCTTGGATAATGCCAAAGGTTGAAGGGATTCTCATCACAGAGAAATATTTCTAACTTCCTTCTGCTTACTATGTGTCTAACAAATCGTGATCTTATTGCAAGCTAACCGGGATGGTGGCAGATAAGAACATAATCATATCAGCCCTTAAAGAAGTTCATCTTTGCAATTTACAAGACAGGTAACCAGAATCCCTCAGCCAAAAACTTTATTTAGGTTATCATACCTTCTACAAATACCATTGATGCTCTTGCCACCATTACAAATCACTATTCTGCTTTCAAACTATTTCAGTTACAAATCCCAAAAGCTGATAGCTGCTGTGTATAGATGTTCCTCAGATAAGCAATCTGAGCCAAGTGTTCTTGCTTGAGTTGGACTGACATGGTCCACTCCTGTTCCATTGTAGTTCTGATGATCATTGCCATGTCAGTGCACGACCAGTTCCAGAATGGCGGCTGATGCTTTGATCTCCACGGAGGCTTATTCCTGGCTGGACCATGCTTTTCTTGATGTTACTTTGGCACACCGACCTAAGCCGCTAGCTTCTGATATAAACAGGTTTACCTGACTGCCAAGGTTTATCAGTTTAACTGGTAACTTGTTAACCATCCTTTAGGCAGTTTCCAGTCTTTGTGAGCTAGCTGTTTCTTTTACTTCAATCGTTTATATTTTATTTCTGCTTAACCACTTGTTTTCAGGATAATTCCACAGGGCATAATGCAGCCGGCTTATAAAAAGAGTAGCACCGTCGTTTTGGAGTATGTATATTGCCACAAGAGGCTTGGAAAACTAATTTCCAAAGTACAAAGGCATGAAAGACAGCAATCTCCTATACATTCCTAACCTTGGTCACTGGCATTTCCAGTGTACGCTCTGCAAAGCCAGTACTGGGTTTGAGGGACTAACTGGCAGTGCTTATATCTGCTCTGTAAAGACAGTGCTGGGTTTGAGGGCATCACTGGTGTCTGCTCTGTAAAGCAGTGCTGGACATGGAGTCACTGGCAGTGCCAAACTGCTCAGTTGGGTCAGTGCTGGGTTTGAGGGAGTTACTTCTGTGCCAGTGTCATCTCTGTCGGAAAGATGCTGGACTTAGGGGAGTCATGGGAATGAATCCCAATGCCTGTTCCTGGTGCTGTAAATCAGAGTCAAGAAAGAGCTTGTGTATTAACACCTTATTGGGAGATCAGACCACAAAAGGATCAGTCCTAATGGCTGTGGCAGTCGGTGTGGGGAAGTCACGGGCAGTCATGTTGGAAACTGAAGGAAAGCATGAAGGGCTGAGGATGTGGGAGGGTTCATTTAGTGACAGCCTCAGAGTTTTTGCATTCAGGATAAAAGCTAACTCAGGAAACTAACCAACTCAGTTGGTTAGTGTATAGCTTATCTTTCCACCAAAATGTTGACTCACTCACAATGAATTCCCTGCTAATAAGTGGTTCTATCATTCCCTACTCCCAGTGGGGCAAGATAGTATGAGTGATTCACTGGCAGTGCTGGGTTTGAGCGAGTTACTGGCAATGTCTGGTCTGCCCTGTAAAGTCAGTAGTAGGTATGAGCTAATCACTGATAGTGCCAGTACTGCTCTGTAAGGTCAGCACTGGATCTGAGCGAGTTACTGGCAGTGTCAGGTCTGCTCTGTAAGGTCAGTGCTGGGTTTGAGCAAGTCACTACTCCTTGGTAAAGTCAGTGGTGGGTTTGAATAAGTCACTGGTAGTACCATTGTCTGCTCTCAGTGGGCAGGATAACTTGCAAGGATTCCTTGCTTGGTGAAAACTCACACAGGGATTTGATATTTATGCCTCAAGCCTGCATAACAGGATACAGTCCTTTTTTAAAATATATATCAGAGATGTTCACCTTGCTTTTTTTTTGTTTTTATTGTTTTTGTGTGACGATCAATGAAAACTGCTGATATCTACAAGTGCTTGATAGAGCCCAAATGGGCTGATGATGTGGAGCGATTACTTGGAATTTGTCATAGGTTGGAGATAATTTGGTGAAGAAAAGAAGGTGGGAGTTCACTGAATGTCAGTTAACTGACATACATACTATTGAAAAGGAAAAACTTATCCCTGGAAATTGCACATACATTCTTCTGTTGGTGACTAGTGTAAGTATCTGTCACAGGTATCAATTAACTGTTAACCACTATGTAATTGGCATCAAGAATTTTGTGCCCCCAATAGTTCCTAGTTAACAAGTCAAGAGGGAATACTTTCTAATAACATTTATAAAAGGTGTGTACATGGCTATTGACTGCTCCTGTTCCAAACCACAGTATTTCTTGTTTGCATAGTAACCCAAACTGATTTGAAACAGAATGAAAGAACACAACATTTATATAAAAGAAGGATGTGCCACCACAGTCCAACCATTTAATAAACAAATGACAAACTCCATTTTATCATAACTCTTGACAACCGTTTGTGGTGATTAGATGTAATGTAAACAAAATACAGTTTTATAGCACCATTATGATTTCAAAGAGTTATCTTGGTGCTCATCAATGTACCACAACAGAGTTACAAAATGTATCTCCCATCTCTCCCAGTAAAGAATTAAAAATATTCAGACTGGCAACATCAGACTACAAGCAATCCTTTCTTTTCCTTTTTTCTGATGCAAATTAAAAACTACAAAATATATACTAAATTACAATGAATTCTAGTGACTTTCTGACAGCAGTGCATATCCATTTTCAAGCCAAATGTCAGTGCCATTGTAAAATTAAGAACCAGATGCTAATTAAAGATTCCTTTGAATTGCCTGCCCTGTGTTGCTTTAGTAACTTACAAAAAAAAGTGTTCTGCGTCACAATGTTGACGGACCCTTTCGGTGAGTTTACATCTTTAATTAGCATCCAGTTTAGCCATTTCCTGGACGTATATCCCTATACTTTCACTATCAAAAAGAACGAAGTAGACCGTTTTGATTGAGGATGACATTGTAGATACGAAGTAGCTGGAAATGGCTTTCAGGATCAGCTGGGCAGCACTCTGCTTGGGAAACCCATTTCTGTTGAGGAATGAACAAGTAGTTAGCACTGCACAACTATGAACTGGTACGCAAGGAAACAGAAATAATGCTTTGTCGTTCAAACCACTGATAATTTGTCTGCTGATGGTCTCCACATAGGCTACAGGAGCAACCAGCATTCTGCTATCACGTTCATTCATTTGCTGGTAGTAGATATCATCAGCAAATCAGCCATTTGTCATTAACCTTACAGATGAATGATCCATAGGCTCAGCCACGTAAAAATGACTGACTCCCTTGTAGGACCTTAATGAACCAGATGGATTTTTATTTGTATTTTTTGGCAATTTGTACTTGTATTTTTTGAGAATTTTATGGCCACTACTATTCAATTTTTTTTTTACAAATTCCAGATTTATTGGTTGCTTAGTCCAGTAACTTAACCACACACTACCATACTCTTCTGAACAACATGCTGAAATTCAGTATATTAACTCAAGCTCCTGATTCAAAGCATCGAACTAACAAAATGTGTGTCCAGAAACACATGCATCTCTATATTTTGCACTGCTAGAATCAAATTTTCAAATCTGTCTCCCTGAATATTTACGACCTGGGCCTGTAACAATAATCATTATATTAAATGTACAGAAGTGGAGGATGCACAAATTGCAAGGATGAATAGAGATGCAGGAGGTCAAGGGAAGGTTAGTTTGTTTTAAAAGCAAGAAAATTTTGCATTCCATAGGATAAAGAATGTCCATACCTGCCACTGCCAATTGAAGGGAAGGCAATAGACTTCAGCTTCTTTTCATCTGCTAAAGCCAGACAGTTCTTCACTGTTTTCTCCAGGAGCTCCTCACATTTGTCTGATCCCCAGCCAGGACTATTGCAATGGATAACAAATTTGGCTGGCAGACCATGGCCTGAACTGAGCACAGCTAGCAAAAAGAAACACAATGCAGTTTTAATTCAGATCTTAATATTCTTTTTACTAGTCAGTAGAAATAAGATCAAGGTAACTTTCCCAGACCTAGCAAAATAAAATTTGCAGAGACCAACCGTGGCGATACAGGTGGCCGTCAAACAGTAGTAGGTCCTGACTTAACACTTAGTTTTTGAATTAACTATTTCTAGAAGGCAGCAGTGAAAGTGGTGCAAATGATGTTGTATTACAGAGGCAAGAGCAAAATATTACCAAGTTTAAAACTCCTGACTATGTGAGAAAGTATGGAGGATGAAAATAAAGGGGGAATTGAGACACTGAGTGATTTGTTATTTTGACCTGATGCCCATTTGTCAATTTTGCATTCTCAGAACTCAATAGGCAACAAAGCTCAAAGTGAAAATAATTACATAACATCAGTCCATTGACATGGATTTTCTGGTCGGGGCAAAGGGAATGATAGCCCTGAAATAATCTATCTACAAAGCACCACTGAGTTAGATTTCAACTTTTGCAAAGACAATTTCTTAGAAGCATTTTCTGCAGGTGATCCATGGTGTCTGAAAGTGACACTACCAAGAAGCCCAATTATCAAGTATTCTGAAAGACAGCAAACTAGGAAATAAACTCTTCTGGCTTTTATGCTATTTTAAGCATTTCAAAAAGAGCAAAATGAGAATTGGAACAAAAATGTGAGTTAATGATGAGCTTTTCACAGAAGCTGATGACTTTGTATACTGTTCCCGTCTCACATATACCTTTTTAAGCAAAGCATTGCATTTCCAATGGTTTTCTCAGTAAGAGTAATGCATAAAAATTTAAGTTTATCCTGATTCAACATAAAATGCTGGAGGAACTCAGCATGTTAGGGACTATGGAAATGAATAAAAAGTCGACGTTTTGGACCAAGACGCATCATCAGGACCTAGAAACTTGCATTTTAATCATCTGATATTGTAACATTTTGTTCAGTATTTTAACTCAGAAACCTGTTACAGATGAAAAGATTTACGTCTTAATCATACCAGATCGCAATGATGCAGCCTTTATATACAGTGTGTTACTACACAATATACATTTTACCTTTAATATATAAAATATTCTATTTCTTTGTGTCATTTGTACAGTTAGCATTATACAATCTGATGGACAATGACTCTTACTGGGGTCCTCTACACAGTTCTACAGACAGTGATTCACAGTGGTGAGTGGGTTCACAGGCACCAACTGTCACTCTCACTGAGGTCCATTTCCAAAGATGCAGGCTTCCACTTGGGTAAGAGACCTACATAATGTCACCACGAGGAAATGTCGTGAGGGTGCTGAGGGGTTCCAGCTAGAAGTAAACCAAATTATGAGGGGCAAAGAAAGCGGCAAAGGTTTATGTAAGGGGTTTAGAGGATATACGTACAGTACGTGGAAGAATCTATTCAGACACAGCAACAACGGAACCTGGGATGCATTTTAAGGAGCATCTACAATGTATTTGACAGCCTCAATTATTTTCACATTTTACTGTCTCATTTTCTAAATTTAAGATATATTGAAGTAGGATTTTTTGAGCTAATCTACAAAACATTGTGGATCATGTCATATTAAAAGAAGAGTTTACTAAAATTAGAAACCAAGACTGTGAGGCTGAATAAGTATTCACCCCCTTTGTAATTGCTATGCTAACTTTTCTCAGGCGTAATTACCTTACAAACTCACCCAATTTGTTGATGTAGTAAATTGGAGGATCACTTATTTTCTATGAATTCAAAGAATAAATACCCCCTCTCTCTGTAAGGTCCAACAGTATGGTAGAGTTTCCACAGACCAAACCAAAATGAAGACAAAAGAGCATTCAAGACAAGTCAGGGGAATGATAACACAGAAGCACAAATCTAGGTAAGGATACAATTCTCAAAGGCATTGGACATACCTAGGAGCTCAGTGCAGTCCATTGTGAAAAAGATATGAACCCACAGACATACTGCCTAGGTCATGCAACCCCACTAAGCTTAGTCACCAGAGTACAATGGCACTTGTAGCAGAGTCTACTGTGACGCCAACAGTCACTCTGAGTGAGCTGCAGAAGTCAGTGGTTGCAACTGGAGATGAAGTTCACGGCTCCACAATCTCTAAGGCCTTGTACAAAAAGGGTATTAATGGTAGAGTAGAAAGGAAGAAGCCCTGGCTAAATAAAAAGTATATTGTTGCCCATAAAGACTTTGCAAAGCATCTCTTACAAGATATGGAAGAAGGTCTTATGGTCGGATGAGACTAAAATGGAACTTCTTAGCCTTACACCAATAGGTACGTGTGGTGTAAATCTAATACTGTGAATCAGCCAAGTAACACCATCTCTACTGTAAAGTATGGAGGTAACCTCATGTTATGATGATTTTTTTTAGCAGCAGGGATAGGAAATATATCCAGGATTGATGGGAAGAGGAATGCTGCTAAATATAGAGAGATCCTGGATAAAAACCTGCTAGCCTCTGCCAGAAAGCTTAAACCAGGAAAAAGTTTGATGTTCAGCAGGACAACAACCCAAAACACACTGCCAGAGCAACCATGGAGTGGTTTCAAATGAAGAAAATTGATTACCCTTAGTGGCCCAGTCAGATTCCTGACCTTAACCTGATTGAACATCTCTGGCAAGACCGCAAGATTGCTGTCCACTGCTGCTCTCCAACTAACCTGGCACAGCTTAAGCAATTTTGCAAGGAAGAATGGGCAAATCTTGCTCCATCACATTGTGATCCACAAAGAATACTGGTTGTAATAGCCACGAGACATGATTCAACTAAGTCCTGATCAAAGGAGCATGGATACTTTTGAACTGTTGACATTGCAGTTTATGAACTTTTAGTTTTTCATGCTTTACAATTTTCCCTGCTTTTTGGGCTCTGAAAAAGGGAGCATGTGATTCACAAATGAAAGTTCTCATTTAAATTGATCAAAATCCCTGGTTGTTATACTCATTTTTGTGAACAAAAGGTTGGGGGCTGAATACTTTTACAAGGCCCTGTAGATCAGCACTTGAAAAATTGTGCAAGCCAATTATTACCAAAAGGGATTAGTATAGAAAGATGCTTCTTAGTCTAACATTTATAGGGTAAATCAAAGACCTTGTTTCTATTCTGCATGTCTTAGTGATTCTATAAAATGAAACAAGTGAAATGTACCTCCTGCTGTATCCAAGGGACCATTCTTCTTGCGCACCTCGTTAACAGCTTCTATAAATTCCTTGCCACCTTTCTTCTCCAAAGCGTTTCCTAAATATTGAAGTTAAAATTCAAAACAGTGGTAGTGGAGCAAAAAACAGCAGGTGATATATCATATTGCCTTACACTGTGAAGGTTATAATAATTTGAAAAGAAAAGCACTAAAATTTGTAAGTTTGTAAGACCCTTTGAGAAATCTGATGTGAATTTATCTGGCAGGGGGAGGAGATATTTTGTACAAATTAAACAGACACGAATATACTCTACCAGATGTCATGGTATTAAACACCATACACTGAAGAACTTGTGCAACATGTATAAAAAATTTTAGTATGTATTAGCATATTTTCTAAAGAGCTGTTTTCAGGTCAATTGAGATCCTTTAACTGCTCATCTGTAATTAAATGACAGCTCTGTATATCCTTTAAAAATATCAAACAAAAATTTGTTCTGAGTGACTGACTATTTCTTACAGTTGACATTCAATATTTAAGTAAAAATTGTACACAATAAAGTTCCTCAAGATCTATATTTTACAGATTAATATAATATAGATTTACTTTTCATATGAACTGATAGAATTGTATCCCTTTAATATTAATTCTAATTCCTATCAATTTATAATTCATAAGTCACCAAATTTATTTCTAGCCATTTCACCTTAGCTGAATTTGAATTGTTCTGAAAATAAGAACCTCTATAAAATAATCTATCATCCTCAAGGAAATATAGCAAAAGATAGATTTATTGCAAGCTGAAAATTCTGATCAAAGTTGTATGAGATGCCACTTCATACGGAAGACTGTTTCCATCAACATAATCTGCTGAAATTCTCATTTCGGGTGTTACTGATGTGTTGCACCTGCATAGGATCAACCTACAAAAATGCACAGTGGATTACAGTTAACGTAGCAGGCATTCAGGGCCTGCTATCCATTATAAGTGGATGATTTTCCTCTCCACTGAAAGGATAATCAGATGACTGGATGCTAGAAAAGGCATCCAATCAGCAGAGCCAGTTGTATGCTCTAATGAAAACTGAAATTTATCTAATATTCTTTCTTTTTTAAAAAAAGAATCACAAATCAACCTGACAGTTACTCACAAATAAGAAACAGCAATGAGGTACATCTATTCATTACATTTGTAATGCTGGTACCAAGTATTGCCAAACTGAGTACAGCATGGATTAGATATAAAGCTTCCTTTATGGTACCACAGTAATGTACCAGAATTTCAAATTCTGAAGGGCTGATTAGATGGATCATTCAGCACAAACTCAATTTATTTTAAGCAACTGCATGTCAATCAACTGCGCGATCCACAAGGACTGCAGGATAGATGCACTTAGTTAGCTTTATCTTTTTTTTTTAAAACCGTGTGCAACAACGTTAAATTCTTTGGAGATATCATTTCAGAGGACCTGTCCTGGGTCCAGCACGTAAGTGCCATTACAAAGGAAGCACGGCAGCACCTGCTTCCTTAGAAGGTTGCAAAGATTCGGCATGATGTCCAAAGCTCTGACAAACTTCTAAAGATTAGATTAGATTCAACTTTATTGTCATTGCGCCGAGTACAGATACAAAGCCAATGAAATGCAGTTAGCATCTAACCAGAAATGCAAAGAATAGTGTTATTTACAAAATAACCGCGAATAAAAAGTAAGTGCTACAGCACACAAATATAAAAGTACTGAGACAGTACAATATGGGTGCAATACTGCTTAGCGCTGTGATGTGAGGTTCAGCAGGGTCACAGCCTCAGGGAAGAAGCTCTTCCTGTGCCTGCTGGTGCGGGACTGGAGGCTCCTACAGCGCCAACCGGATGCGAGGAGAGTAAAAAGTCCATGGTTAGGGTGAGGTGCATCCTTGATAATGCTTTTCGCCCTGCCCAGGTAGCGTTTATGGTAGATGTTCTCAATGGTGGGCAATTGGGTGCCGATAATCCGCTGGGCAGTTTTCATCACACGCTGGAGTGCTTTGCAGTCCGATACGGGACAATTGCCATACCACACTGAGATGCAGTTGGTGAGTATGCTCTCAATGGTACAGCGGTAAAAGTCCGTCAGTATCCTGGGATAGAGGTGAGCTTTCTTGATGCTCTGCAGGAAATAAAGGCACTATTGCGCCTTTTTGATCAGGATGGGGGAGTTCAGGGACCAGGTGAGATCCTCGGAAATGTAGACACCAAGGAATTTGAAGCTCGATACACACGCCACTCCAGCTCCGTTGACGTAGATGAGGACGTGAGTGTGGCTCCTAGCATGCCTGAAGTCCAGAGTGTGGTGCAGAGCATACTGACCAGCTGCATCACAAACTGGTACGGAAACACCAATACACTTCAATGGGAACTCCTGCAAAAAGTAGTGGAAACACCTCAGACCATCACAGGAAAGCAACATCCATCATCAGGGACCCCCACCACCCAGATCACACTCTTTTCTAACTGCTGCCATCAAGAAGGTGGTACAGGAGCCTCAGGACTCACACCACCAGGGTCAGCAAGAGTCGTTACCCCTCAGCCATCAGGGTCTTGACCCAGAGCCTGATAACCAAATGGGATAATCACTCAGCTTCACTTGCCCCATCACTAAACTGTTCTCAGAACCAATGGACTCACTTTCAGCCCAGTTTCCAGACCTATTCACTTTCTTCATCTCATGCTCTTGGTATTTATTGTTTATTTGTTTATTATTATTAATTTTTGTTTATGTATTAGCACAATTTGTTGTCCTTTACACACTGGCTGTCCAGTCTTTCACTGATTCTAGGATGGTTATTGGATTTATTGAGAATGCCTGCAAGAAAATGAGTCTCAGGGTTATATATAGTGGCATATATGTGCTTTGATAATAAATTTACTTTGAAATTTGATAATCTACATTTAAATAGCGAATCTAGTAAACAAAAACTCTGTACTAATTCATGACTATTCTACACTTCCAATGAAAAGGCAGACGTGGCTGGGGCCCATGGACACCCTTGAGCTTGGAGGAAGTGGGAAGAGCTGAAGAAGAAACTGTTGAGAATAAGATCCAGTTCTACCAGATGGAGAAGTGTGATGGTGGAGCGTGGGAACAGCTTTGGACATCTGCCATAAGGGGAATTGGCCAGTGGCCAACCATTTTAATTCCTGTCCCCATTCCCATTCTAACATGTTGGTCCATGGCCTCCTCCTTTGCCATGATCAGACCACTCTCACAGTGGAGGAGCAACACCCCATATTCCATCTAGGTAGCCTCCAACCTGATGGCATGAACATTGATTTCTCCTTTGGGTAAATTTTTTCCTTTCCCTTTTCCCTCTTTTACCCTTCCCCATTCTGGCCTCTTACCACTTCTCCTCGCCTGACTACCACTTCTCCCTGGTTCCCCTCCTCCTTCCCTTTCACCCATTGTCCATTCTCCTCTCCACTCCTATCAGGTTCCTTCTTCTCCAGCCCTTGGCTTCACTCATCACCTTCTAGCTAGTCCTCCTTCTTCTCTCCCCACCTTTTTATTCTAACGTCTTCCTCCTTCCTTTCCAGTCCCGAAGAAGGGCCTCGACCATTTATTCATTTCAATAGATGCTGCCTGACCTGCTGAGTTCCTCCAGTATTTTGTGTCTGTTGCTCTGGACTTACTGCATCTGCAGAATCTCTTGTGTTTAAAAATAAGATGCATGCTATCCAACTACAACAATGGCCTGAAAATTGTTTGAACTACCCCAGTGAACAAGACCTTTATTGGTAGATGATTACCAATCAGAATGTCATGTAGCTACAAAGTGTCAACCTTGCACGTTAGTTATTTCTTTAAACTAGTGCTATTGTGGAAACAAGGGGGGAAAATCATGTTTTTTTCTAGATATGCAGCAGCTCATAGACAAACTATATGTTGAATGGTGATTCAAATACTGAGTGGAATAGTCAGATAAATTCAATATCCCAGAGCCAGGATACAAAAGAAATTGTGTAAATTTTCCTTACTGGAAGACAACTTAACAAAATATACAAGTACAAAAATAAAACATTATGAATAAGGAACCTAAGAACAGGTCAAAGCTCATCAAAACCCAGCATGACAACTCAGTTGTTCATAATATTTGGGGTAGCACAATAGCGTAGAGGTTAGCATAACACTTTACAGTACCAGCCACCCGGGGACAATTCCTGCCTACAACCTATACGGCGTTTGCATGTTCTCCCCGTGACCACATGGGTTTCCTCCAGATGCTCCAGTTTCTTCCCATAGTCCAAAGACGTACCAGTAGATTAGTTAGTCATTGTAAATTGTCCCGTGATTAGGCTAGGATTAAACTGGGGATTGCTGGGTGGTGTGGCTTGAAGGGCCGGAGGGCATATTCTGTGCTGTATCTCAATAAAATAAATATATTTGCCAACTTTTAAGTTCCATACTCTTTCATCATGATACTTCTCTCTCCAAATTCAAAGAGGTGCCTCTCAAATTTAGACTCAAGAGATGGCAGATGCTGGAACCTGGAGCCAAAATACAAACTGCTGATGGAACTCAGCGTGTCAGGCAGATGTGTAGAGGGAAAGGACTGGGTCCAACATATCGATGCAGTTATGAAGAGGACATGTCAGCGGCTATAATTCATTAAGAGTCTGAGATTTGGTTTGTAACCAAGGACTCTAGCAAATTTCTACATTAGTACTGTGGAAAGCTTTCCGACTGGCTTTATCACCATCTGGTATGGGGACACCAATGCTCATGATGGTTAAAAGATGATGACGGTTGTCAACACGAGGAATTCTGCAGATGCTGGAAATTCAAGCAACACACATCAAAGTTGCTGGTGAATGCAACAGGCCAGGCAGCATCTCTAGGAAGAGGTACAGTTGATGTTTCGGGCCGAGACCCTTCCCCTGCTGCGTTCACCAGCAACTTTGATGACAGTTGTCAACTCAGCCAGTTCCATCAATGGCACAATCCTCCGCAGCATCGAGGACATCTTCAGAAGGCAATGCCTCAAAAGGGCGTCATTCACCAGGACATGCCCATTTCTTACTGCAATCATCAGGAAGGAGATACAGGAGTTAGAAGACACACTCTCAACTCTTTAGGAACAGCTTCTTCCCCTCCACCATCAGATTTCTAAATGGACAATGAACAAACCCACGAATGCTACCACACTTTTTTTTTGCTCACTTTTTATGTACAATATATATGTATATATATTTCTTATTGTAATTTACAGTTTTTTTAATATATTGCGCTGTACTGCTGTTGTAAAACAATAAATTCCAGGACATATGTCAGTGATATTAAACCTGGTTCTGATTCTGAAAGTGAACAATCATATGGATAACCCAATAGTTAAATATATTCTTCGAAAGTGGTTTCAATTTTGAAAATTTTTTGGATTGAATCAATTTATTTTAGCAAGCCCTATTCTACTTACTTTTCTTTTTCAACCCTCTTTTTTGGATCAAGCCTAACTAGTCTGGAAAACTAAAGGTATAATATGTTTTTCTGATTTATTATTGGATAATTGTTTCATGTCTTTTGAACAATTATCTAATAAATATAATTTACCTAGATCCCATTTCTTTAGATACTTGCAGATTAGAAACTTTTAAAATACTGCTCTACTACCTTTCCGATTTCATACTCATTGGATATAATGGAAAGAATTTTAGATTTAAATCCTTTTCAGAAAGGTTCAATAGCAATTATTTATACTATGATTATGAAAATAAATCCAGATGTATCGAATTCAATCAAGAACGACTGGGAAAGGGAAATTAAGCTTATTTTACCTATAGAGAAAAGGCAAAAAATTCTTCAATTAGTTAATTCTTCTTCTATATGTGCTAAACATGTGTTGATACAGTTTAAAGTAGTACACAGAGCTCATATGTCCAAGGATAAATTAGCTCGCTATTACTCTCACATAAATCCTGTATGTGACAGATGTCATTCTGAGACAGCTTTGTTAACTCATATGTTTTGTTCATGCCCTTTGCTGAAGAAATACTGGGACAATATCTTTGATATTATTTCAACTGTTTTGAATATTGACTTACAACCCCATCCAATTACTGCTATCTTTGGTTTACCAATGATAGAACAACATCATCTGACTCCCTCAGCTTGTCGGATAATTGCTTTTGTTACACTAATGGCTAGAAGATCCAAACTGGAAAGAGATTAATCTTCCTACTACATTTCAATGGTTTTCACAAACTATGTCTTGTTTAAATTTAGAAAATATTAATAGCGTCATTTACGATCCTTCTATTAAATTTGAAGAGATTTGGAGACCATTTATTCAATACTTTCATATGATGTAATTTGACCCTTTCCAATTCTACTTCGTTATTCTATATACGGAGAGAGGAGTGGAGTTAACGACACTACTGGTCTTATCTGAGATATCATACTAGCCCATTCTTTTCCTTTTTGTTAGTTCAGTTTTCTTTTAGTTGGTTTAGATTTTTTTTTCTTTTTTGGGGGATTTTTTTTTCACTTTTTTCTCTTTTTTTATGATATTTTTTCTATTTTTACCTTATATTTTCCTATATTAGAGTTGTACTTTTTGAGATTTTGGGAGGCTCATGAAGTATGTGTCATCTGAGGTTGTATTTGTATAAACTATTTTTTCAATAATGTAATCCCAATTTCTCTGTATCTATTTTTCTGTAATGTATATGATGCTGAAACTAATAAAAAGATCGAAAAAGATTAAAGATGATTCTGAAATGTTGACTGCCCATTTCCCACTAGAGAGGTCTTGACTGCTGAGTTTTTGCAGCGGTTTGTTTTTTGGCTCTCTTCAATTGACTTGTCAAAATCCTCAAAATTTTAGATTAGTATAAAATATCTCAATAAATTTGAAAATATAGAATACATTTTTAAAATTTAAAATCTTTAGCTGCAAGATTAGGCTCAGCTTTTGAACTGCACTTCAATTTTGGTTTTTCAGCTTGCAACATGATCCAATGAGATTGCTGAGGTGAAGGTGACAAACCATCAGTAAGTGATCCTTTATTGATGGTACATTATCTTCATCTCAGCAAGTTTTAATACAGAATACATTTGCTACTGTAATTCAAACTTTTTCCATTCAATGCAATGTTCATTGTCTATAGAGTCATCACAAGTAACAAAGCACAGCTACACACCCATTTTCACCAGATGCAACCCTCTGAGCACCCGATATTATACAGTCCAGAAGCAAAAAGGCAAGCCTGCTATCTGAATTTTTTAAAAATTATTCAGAATAACTGCATTTTTAAGATTAATAAAGCCAAATACTGAAAAACCAGGAAATTTAATTTTTAAATTAAGTGTTTGTTTGGGGCTCATTATATTTAGGAGTACGTCAGGGGTGCTCAGAAGTTGGATGTTAATTGCTTGTCTGCAAGAAATTGCAAAAGCAAAATT
The DNA here is from genome assembly GCF_963921235.1 of Mobula hypostoma. Taxonomy (NCBI): domain Eukaryota; kingdom Metazoa; phylum Chordata; class Chondrichthyes; order Myliobatiformes; family Myliobatidae; genus Mobula; species Mobula hypostoma. The sequence goes on from NC_086103.1 coordinate 40,465,420, forward strand.
ATAAACAGAGTTTTGCAATATGATTACATTTATTGAGCATATTTGTCAAATGGATCAGGAATTTCATTTCTGCTTTATGTACCACAAATTATATAAGCATCTGTGATTCTGCCATATCAACTGTGGGGTTTTGGAAGCCAGGCTCATTATCCACTTGCTTCTATTGAACTCTCTGGAGGTTGACTGACTGCTGACCAAACAGTTCCCTCTCTTTGTAATTGTGGATTTAGAAATTACGACATTGTGATCTACCACCGAGTGCAAACTTTATATTCCAAGTACTTAAAAATGATGGATACTGAAGTTCCAAGCATTTCAAGATCATGCCTATAAATGTCTTACATGTTAACTTTCTGTGATTTTCTTTGGAACTGTGAGGAGAATGCCAAATAGACATTGATCACGGAGGAGAGCAGACAATATATCTGAGAGAAAGAAGTGATCTGAAGTTATTCTTATGAATCTCCTATCACCTATACCTGAACAGGACTAGAAATGGGTTCAAACATCTTTATCTGCTACATCATTGACTTTCCATGTATCATATGGTCAGGAGAAGAACTACTTATGATGATATCAGTATTCTGTTACCCCAATAATTCTTTCATTTAGAAGGAACTCAACCTAATCCACAGCTGGCAGGGAATCAGTTACTTGGGAAGCAAAAGTCATCCTCAATACAAAAATCATTGACCATCTTCATTATCAACATTTTAGATGTCATCACTAGTTATCCTCACACATCAGCAGCTACAACACAGTATAGCACAGTATAGGATGAATCAACCACAACATAAAGACTCATCGTGTGAATTCTGCTCTGTTATCTACAAATTAGGTCATGAGCATTACTGAATATTTACCACTTACTGCAGCAAATGCAGTCACAAGGAATTTCCAAAGTTCAACTCCATCCAATAAATAACAGTATTTATTGTATTCAGTTTCTACCTCCCTCAGTACTAATGCAATGTAGTTGAAGTACATCACACCTTTATTTTGATCAATCCTACACCTCTGCTCCCTGTACGACTGTGAAGGGCAAAAAAAAAGGTACTCTGATGGTTATACCGGGACTTCCAAGCCTTAACTTTTCAGGTACATTGCTGAGTATCATTTGTTCTGGCTCAATGTCCTGTAAAATCCCTACCAAGATTTTTATGGGAATACCACAATCACAAGGTCAGCCACAGTTCTGATAATACTCAATGTAAGCAGTTCCAAGGAATGCACACAACATAAAACTGTCATTATACAAGTTGGCAGCAAACCAGCAAACTCAGAATAAAAATCAACTGACTTGGAAAGTACAATTGTCAAACTGACTTAAAAAGGATTCCCTTCTAAAGTGGGGGTGGAAATACTTTGTCATGGTTTGTATTTGATCCATTATAAATATGAACAGAAATGAAGAGGTTCAAGTAGTTTTATTTTCCAATTTGAATATTTAATTTTAATGAACAAAAATTGATCCGCTGCAGCAGTAAATTTTGAACCTAATTTACACTTTGTCTTGGCACGGTTGCTGTGCATCATCACTATTAGCTATTATGCCTGCTACAAATCACACTGGCTGTGTGTTTGGAGTAAAGATGTTATCTGGGCTTCTTCTGGGGGCCTGGAATCTCAGTGGAAATAATAATAATTAGTCTTTTTATGGTGCATGAATTGAAAATTAATATGTACATCAGTTTTTAAAATTCAATCTGTGGGTCTATTCATCCTTCCAGCGATACAATCATGGAAAAAGAAATGTAGCTACAATGATCAACAAGGTTAATTTAATTGAGGCATTTCAAATTTGACACAATGGCTAACAACCATTAGGTTAACGTTGCCCCAAATCACTTCTTGTTGATCTTTTAATATGCCAACTTTCACTGAAATCTAGGCTCCCTGCAGATAGAGATTTATTTCCGTTCACTGACAACTTTGATGCACACAAAAGGAGAAAGGAAATTCATTTTGACAGATTCTCCAAATTTGTTATTGCTGGAAGCGGCAAGTGTCAATCTGGAGAGCCAAGCAGAACAGCATTTGCCACTGGCATGCACTCACTGCACAGAAGTTTTCATTACCTACATCCCCACCAGTGTAGAAGTCAGAGTTCGTAGGGTGAACGATAACATCACTGTCAATTGTTGCAATGTCAGCCTGCACAACTTGTAACTACAACAGGCAAATAAACATACAGAACATCAACCATTCTGGAAAGAGAACTGACAGACTGGATTACTAGCAGTCTTTCAGAGACGACTCCTGCAAACAGCAACACCTGTTTGAATTTGCATAGAGTAAGCAAATCAGACATTTCAGATTGAAAACTTAGCGTTTCTGAGTTTAAAAAGAGTAAAGTCTTCAAACTGTTTCAGCCCCAACACTGGTCCCTAGGTCTGAATCTGCTTCCTCTGCTCCAATTAACCATCAACACATTACACAAAGTTTCATTTTTGAAATCTTATAAACCATCCTTCAAAAATCCTAGTTCCCATGATAAGCAAAGTCTCTTTTTTAACCAATTCTTATTCTAGTCAAAGAAGAGGCAAGCAGAGCTCTGGATACATAGGGCAGTAACCAAAACTAGTTTGTTTGGAATTATTGTATTTTTGTTTGTTACTTTGTCATTATGCCTAATATATTTAGAAAAAAAAATTTTTAGTATTGGATTTGCCCATTTAAAAGTGGTTTGCACAACATTTTACTCACTTCTTTTTTCCAAAACATAAATAAATTGTTAACAAAATTTATATTTGAGCTCTTTCTTAGATTATCAGTACATAAAAGCCATTACCCCATGGGGGAGCCAAGGCCTTCAGGATTCATAATAGCACTTTCTATTAAATGTGCACTTTGAAACTACGCATGTAAATGTTTTGAGGTACTTTGCTTTGGACAATGGGAAGGATTTTTCAAAGCATGGTGTGCCCCACCCATTAGAATAGGTAACGGTGAACTGGAGTGAATTATGGAAATGTCACTGTCAACACTGAAAAAATATTAGTGAAAGTGAATAAAATCATCATAATTAATTCCCAGAATCTGATACACAATTTAAATTCCATAATACCTTCAGCCATCGTTACCTGCAAAATCACATTTTATTTACCTAGGTCATCTTTTAGCTCAATGTCAGCACTGGTAGGATTGATAATGGCCTCCACCTCGAAGCTCGCTATGTTACTGAGTTCACTGTGAATAAGGTGTAACTGCAAGGAAAAGCATTGATACAAAAGTAACAGGGCAGAAGGAAAACAAGGGGTGGGGACGGTTGGGGTGAAACAAAATAGAACACTGAAGCAGAGGATAAAGGACAGCAAACACATCACGTGTTATGAAACAAAATCAGCACTTTTATTTGAATCTCTATTTTTCTCCCCCATCCACCATTCCTGTAGGTAATGCCATCAGCAATGTTGAGTAGTTCCTTAAAGTAGGGCTGCCTTCCCAGCCTTATTTTTTTAACTTGCATCTTCTGTTTCATACAAAACATAATTTCTCATATGTTCGGTGTCATATGATGTGTTGTATGTATATTAATATGCAGGAGGCTGCTACAGAAGGTTAAGTAAAATTCAAGAAAGCATTTAAATAAAAATGGATTAAAACATAAGAGGTGGAGTATATAGAGATTAGGAGTTAAGCATGCATCTTCAATGTGGCTGGTAACCATCTTGCCCACGTGCTATTCTATGATAATTTCTATTTTGTTATATCAGGGACTTAAATATAATCTTAAGGGTTTGATGTTGATCTCTGCAGGCAGCAACAAATGTCAGAGATATTAAATAATGTTAAGCAGTACATAAATTTGCAAAGGGAACATTAACAAAATAGTGAAATTTTCAAAAAGTAGTAGGTGGAAAAATATGTCAGATTGAGAACATGTATGGGAATAAAGGGGCTGTGTGATGTTGGTAAGCCATAAAATGTGGTGCATCAGCTACTCCAGACTTTTAAAGTAACAAAAACACCAAAAACTATCAAACAAAAGGTTTGTGGAAAGAAGTATCATTTATGAAAACCAAGGTTATGACTGTGAATCTATATTAAACCCTTGGTAAAATCACATAGGTAATATTGAGCTGTGTTAATAGGGATGGCGTAAAGTACACTAATTCATTAAAATGTTGCTTCATAGAGCTAGAAATACAAAAAAAGATGTGACATAGTTTGGTTTTATCTTTTACAATAGAGGAGAGTATGAGAGAATGGGAGAATGGGAATGTATAAAATTATAAAAGCTATAGGAAAGTAGATGACTCTCTACAACAATAGAAATTTTAATCTGAGGCATGTTGAAGGAAGTAAAAGATGTTAAAAAGTTCTGTGGATATATATGTACACCCCCTAGTTAGTGATAGAAACAGAGATCATGCCAACATTTAAGAACAGTGATAGAAAAGTGATAGAAGGAGATTTTGTGGACGTGAGAAGGACACCCGCATGGTTTGTTGCCTCCCGGGTGCCAGGGTCTGGGATGTCTCTGACCGGGTGCACGACATCCTGGTACGAGAGGGAAAGCAACCAGAAGTCGTGATACATGTTGGGACCAACGACATAGGCAGGAAGAGGGATGAGGTCCTGAAGTGTGAGTTTCAGGAATTAGGCAGAAGGCTGAAGAACAGGACCTCAAGGGTGACGTTCTCAGGATTGCTGCCAGTGCTACGTGACAGTGATGGTAAGAATTGGAGGAGATGGCAGTTGAATGCGTGGCTGAGGAGTTGGTGCAGGGAGCAGGGTTTTAGATTTTTAGATCATTGGGATCTCTTCTGGGGAAGGTGGGACCTGTACAGATTGGATGGGTTGCACCTGAACTCAAGGGGGAGCAATATCCTTGCAGGTAGGTTTGCTAGCATGGTTCGGGAGGGTTTAAACTAATTTGCGAGGGGGATGGGACCCAGAGCGATAGAGCAGTGAAAGAAGTGCACGGAGTAAAGCCAGATCTAACATATAGAGAGGCTTTGAGGAAAGAGAAGCAGAATAAAGGGTATAAAGACAGTAAGGCAGAAGGGCTGAAATGTGTGTACCTCAATGCAAGAAGCATCAGGAACAAAGGTGACGAACTGAGAGCTTGGATACATACATGGAATTATGATGTAGTGGCCATTACAGAGACTTGGCTGGCACCAGGGCAGGAATGGATTCTCAATATTCCTGGATTTCAGTGCTTTAAAAGGGATAGAGAGGGCGGAAAAAGGGGAGGAGGGGTGGCATTACTGGTCAGGGATACTATTACAGCTACAGAAAGGGTGGGTAATGTAGCAGGATCCTCTTTTGAGTCAATATGGGTGAAAGTCAGGAACAGGAAGGGAGCAGTTACTCTACTGGGGGTATTCTATAGGCCCCCTGGTAGCAGCAGAGATACAGAGGAGCAGATTGGGAGGCAGATTTTGGAAAGGTGCAAAAATAGCAGGGTTGTTATCATGGGTGACTTTAACTTCCCTAATATTGATTGGCACCTGATTAGTTCCAAGGGTTTAGATGGGGCAGAGTTTGTTAAGTGTGTCCAGGATGGATTCCTGTCACAGTATGTGGACAGGCCGACCAGGGGGAATGCCATACTAGATCTAGTACTAGGTAATGAACCGGGTCAGGTCACAGATCTCTCAGTGGGTGAGCATCTGGGGGACAGTGACCACCGCTCCCTGGCCTTTATAATTATCATGGAAAAGGATAGAATCAAAGAGGACAGGAAAATTTTTAATTGGGGAAAGGCAAATTATGAGGCTATAAGGCTAGAACTTACGGGTGTGAGTTGGGATGATGTTTTTGCAGGGAAATGTACTATGGACATGTGGTCGATGTTTAGAGATCTCTTGCGGGATTTAAGGGATAAATTTGTCTCGGTGAGGAAGATAAAGAACGGTAGGGTGAAGGAACCATGGGTGACAAGTGAGGTGGAAAATCTAGTCAGGAGGAAGAAGGCAGCATACATGAGGTTTAGGAAGCAAGGATCAGATGGGTCTATTGAGGAATATAGGGAAGCAAGAAAGGAGCTTAAAAAGGGGCTGAGAAGAGCAAGAAGGGGGCATGAGAAGGCCTTGGCGAGTAGGGTAAAGGAAAACCCCAAGGCATTCTTCAAATATGTGAAGAAAAAAAGGATGACAGGAGTGAAGGTAGGACCGATTAGAGATAAAGGTGGGAATTTGTGCCTGTAGGCTGTGGAAGTGAGCTAGGTCCTCAATGAATACTTCTCTTCGATGTACACCAATGACAGGGAACTTGATGATGGTGAGGACAATATGAGTGAGGTTGATGTTCTGGAGCATGCTGATATTAAGGGAGAGGAGGTGTGTTGGAGTTGTTAAAATACATTAGGATAGATAAATCCCCGGGGCCTGACGGAATATTCCCCAGGCTGCTCCACGAGGCGAGAGAAGAGATTGCTGAGCCTCTGGCTAGGATCTTTATGTCCTTGTTGTCCACAGGAATGGTACCGGAGGATTGGAGGGAGGCGAATGTTGTTCCCTTGTTCAAAAAAGGTAGTAGGGATAGTCTGGGTAATTATAGACCAGTGAGCCTTACGTCTGTGGTGGGAAAGCTGTTGGAAAAGATTCTTAGAGATAGGATCTATAGGCATTTAGAGAATCATGGTCTGATCAGGGACAGTCAGCATGGCTTTGTGAAGGGCAGATCGTGTCTAACAAGCCTGATAGAGTTCTTTGAGGAGGTGACCAGGCATGTAGATGAGGGTAGTGTAGTGGATGTGATCTATATGGATTTTAGTAAGGCATTTGACAAGGTTCCACATGGTAGGCTTATTCAGAAAGTTAGAAGGCATGGGATCCAGGGAAGTTTGGCCAGGTGGATTCAGAATTGGCTTGCCTGCAGAAGGCAGAGGGTGGTGGTGGAGGGAGTACATTCAGATTGGAGGATTGTGACTAGTGGTGTCCCACAAGGATCTGTTCTGGGACCTTTACCTTTCGTGATTTTTATTAACGACCTGGATGTGGGGGTAGAAGGGTGGGTTGGCAAGTTTGCAGACGACACAAAGGTTAGTGGTGTTGTAGATAGTGTAGAGGATTGTCAAAGATTGCAGAGAGACATTGATAGGATGCAGAAGTGGGCTGAGAAGTGGCAGATGGAGTTCAACCCGGAGAAGTGTGAGGTGGTACACTTTGGAAGGACAAACTCCAAGGCAGAGTACAAAGTAAATGGCAGGATACTTGGTAGTGTGGAGGAGCAGAGGGATCTCGGGGTACATGTCCACAGATCCCTGAAAGTTGCCTCACAGGTGGATAGGGTAGTTAAGAAAGCTTATGGGGTGTTAGCTTTCATGAGTCGAGGGATAGAGTTTAAGAGTCGCGATGTAATGATGCAGCTCTATAAAACTCTGGTTAGGCCACACTTGGAGTATTGTATCCGGTTCTGGTCACCTCACTATAGGAAGGATGTGGAAGCATTGGAAAGGGTACAGAGGAGATTTACCAGGATGCTGCCTGGTTTAGAAAGTATGCATTATGATCAGAGATTAAGGGAGCTAGGGCTTTACTCTTTGGAGAGAAGGAGGATGAGAGGAGACATGATAGAGGTATACAAGATAATAAGAGGAATAGATAGAGTGGATAGCCAGCGCCTCTTCCCCAGGGCACCACTGCTCAATACAAGAGGACATGGCTTTAAGGTAAGGGGTGGGGAGTTCAAGGGGGATATTAGAGGAAGGTTTTTTACTCAGAGAGTGGTTGGTGCGTGGAATGCACTGCCTGAGTCAGTGGTGGAGGCAGATACACTAGTGAAGTTTAAGAGACTACTAGACAGGTATATGGAGGAATCTAAGGTGGGGGCTTATGTGGAAGGCAGGGTTTGAGGGTCGGCACAACATGGTGGGCCGAAGGGCCTGTACTGTGCTGTACTAATCTATGTTCTATGTTCTATGAAAGAAAATGAGGGGAGGAAAAAAAGAAAACTAGAACAGTTCTAAGGGGCTTAAATTTCAAAAATTCTTGATCAAAGTATACACAGTATATGTTACTACCTTGAGCTTTAATTTCTTTCAGGCATTTACAGGAAAAATAAAGAAATACACTAGAATTTTGCAAAAAATATACATGAACAGACCATGTTTGACAAACACCAATGTACAAAAGAAGACAAATTGTGCAAATAATTATAACACTAAGAAGTGTTAAGTTATAAAGAGTGCTTGAAAATGAATCTATAGATCATAAATCAGTTCAGAGTTGAGGTGAGTGAACTTATCCATGTCAGTTCGGGAGCCTGATGGTTAAAGGGTAACTGTTCTTGAACCTGGTAATGTGGGATCTACGGCTGTGTACCTCCTGCCCAATGATAGTAGTGAGAAAAGAGCATGGCTCAGATGGTGAGGATCCCTACTGATGGAGGCTACTTCCTTGTGGCAGCACTCCCAGATGTCCTTGTACAAGAATTCGTGGACGTTAATACTGTATGCAAGTACAGAAAAGAATAGGAAGGCAAAAGTTATGTTGGCTGATATTACAACATGATTTGAGTAAAAGAGTAAAGGTGGCAAACTGCACTGATATAACTGCATCAGTATCCCTCAGGAAGTAGCAGTGAAAGAAAGATTCAGATGATGCCAAGGCTAGGAGGTTGAATGGATAGTCTCAGTGGTTTGTCTTATGAGGAGAGATTAAACAGACAGGGCCTATACTCAAGTTTAAATGAATGAGAGGTAATTTCATTGAAATATAAACAATTATTATTGGGCTTGACAGGATTAATTGCAGGGATGATGTTTCTTCCAGCTTGAGTATCTAAAAGCAGTGACTGCAGTCTGAAAGTAAGGGATCGAATTATTCAGGACTCAGAAGAGGAGAATTTTCTTCATCCAGTGGGTAGCAAACCTCTGTAATTCCCAACTAAAGAAAACCGTGAAAGCTTCATCACTGTGTACTACAGCTAGATATTTAACATTAAGAGAAGCAAGATAAATGGAGTTGATAATAGAAATGGATATTGGGCTTCAGGATCACCCATGATCTTAAAGAATGGCAGAGCAAGGCTGAGAGGTCAAATGGCTTCCTTTATTCAGATCTTAAATACTGGCAGATATGAGATAGGCCAAATATTTGATCACTTGTATTAACTTTTAGATAATTCAGCTGAACTGTCAACAACCACCACTTTGCTAATTTAAGAGAACTTGTATACATCAAAATACATTTTTAAAAATACATCACGCCACATTGACAGCCTTATGCAGAGGTATGGTCATGAATCCATTAACTTAATGAAATGGAATTGGTTCATTATTGTCACATGTACTGAGATTCAGTGAAAAGCATGTTATGCATACCGTTCATACAGATCAAATCAGAACACATTGCTTTGAAGTAGAACAAGGTAAAACATAACAATGCAGAATGAAGTGTAACAGCCACAGAGAAAGCACAGTGTAGGTAAACAATAAAGGTCAGGATCAAAATGCAGTAGACTGTAAAGTCGAGTCATAATGTGTTAAACTGTAAGGTCACAAGTCCATTTTATAATACTAGGGAACCGTTTAATAGACTTATAACAGTATGGTAGAAATTGTCCTTGAGCTAGGTGGTATGTGCTCACAGGATTTTGTGTCCTCTTCTCAATGGAAGAGGGGAGGAGAGGGTTATTGGGTCTTTCATTATGCTGGCTGCTTTACTGGGGCAGCAAGAAGTATTGACACAAGTCCATAGAGGAGAGGCTGATTTTCGTGATGTGTTGAGCTACATCTTATGAACTTTCATATCTCCATTAGGGATAGCACCTGTTTAGTGCTTCTCTTGAGTGTTAATGACAAAAATCTGAAGATCAGCTTAAGAAAGATGGCAGTGACTGAATAGGTCTGTCACCTTTAAGTGGTTGAATACTCCGCTATCAGATGTTTATAGGGCACAGATGGGAAACTATTTCTCTGAGTGGGATATAGCATTACAAAAAGTACATGTTCTGAAATTGTAAAGCACCAAGAAATGTAGTAGATGTTCAAAAACTTTTTTAAAAATCAAGGCAATGTTCACCGACTAAGTATTTGTGGTCAACGGAAGACAAGTAAGTAATTCTGGTCGAGTTGACTGTGCTGTGGGAGAAGGGATGGGAAGAGGCCCACGAGAGAAAGGCCTTGAAGTACCAGCCCTTACTGCAGGAGTGTAAAGACAAGGGATGGCAGGCATGGTTGTTCCCTGTGGAGATCGGCTGCAGAGGTTTCCCAGCCAAATCAGCATGGCGGTTGTTGTCAGATCTGGGCCTGGACGAAAGGAGCAAAAAACAAGCAGCTCATAGGATGGGGGAAGAGGCAGAACGAGCTTCTTGTTGGATTTGGAGTAGGCGAGAGGAGGGGAGCTGGAAGCCAGGAGCAGACGGGCATTGATTTGGCCACCACTGCCGGCCCACCAACTGGAGAGTGTCGTGATTAAGGGTCGAAACACTCGGTGAAGGTTAGGAACCACCTGATGACATCTGCTCCTGGCTGAAGGCTACGGTTACCTTATAAGGTAACTGGAGAATGCACCCTAACAGGTGTATGTAACAGGTAACACTAACTCTTTCACAGTCAATAAATTTTCAACCTGTTACTGCTATAATGTGAAAAAAAACTGGCAGCCAATTTACAGGAGGCAAGACTAGCCAAACGGCGGTGAGTTAAATAACTAAATTATCCGTGTGCAACTTTGGTGTATAGTGGATACAATGCATATCTTATGGCCATTTAAAAAAGAAAGCAGTGGTATTCTCTGTGCTTCTGGAACTCGTATTTGTACAGCGCTACATCTTCTGTAAGGTGTACGTGTGGACAGGGCCTGAGTTTGACCAACATTGGTGCTGCCTCAATTTACATGCTCAACCTGCAGAGGGATTTAAATCTATGGCCTTCTCATGCAGAGACAAGTGCAAACACTGGAAGAAATTTATATTACAGCAGGCTGATAGAGCAAAGAGTATTTTGCCAAAAAAAAAATAAATGCTAAGCAGAGGTAAATGAAGATCAACAGGAAGGAAGCTGAGCAGTGGAACTACATTTATATTGTTGTAGAAAAAATTGACATATAGATCCGAAGGGCCAAATTGGATTTTGTTTTCAGGATTTAATGATTATGTGAGACTCAACATTAATCTGTGCCTATACCATGCCAGGAAAGGTGGAATAGGGTGCAAGCCTGGAATGACAAAACAGTGGCAGCCATCATCAATGGGAACAATGCTTTAATGCTCAAGAACAATGATTCTGGTTGCTGAATTCAGTGATGTATAAAATAATTCAAGAAGATCAATCTTACAATGTTGCTACACGTAGCAACCTGTGCAACTTACTCCCACTGGTTTAGTAGAATAAAACTTCTTTTGGAAAATATTTTAACTCCACAGAACTAACAGACACTGAGAAATGCCCATGCCTCTGTAATTTTTTTTTTACAATCTATCATGGGGTTTCAAATTTTTACTATGTGTGGTGGTTTCTCAACACAACTCCTGTTCCAGTTCAGACAATGGGGATAAACAGCAACAACTGTGAGCAGATGACATATGAACATTAAAAGTCTGGTTTAAGGTTAGATTTCTTTATTAATAAAATGGAATTTATTCACTACTATTGTTGGCAATATAACAGGAATTAATCAATTGTGTCACCACAAAGGTAAATTATAAATTTTTATGATTAAATATATTTCGAATGTTTAAGCATTGCAGAAAGAATTGTGGAAGCAGATTCAACAGTAACATTCAATGGGAAATTAGTTCAATATTTGAATGGAAAGTAATTTATAGTTTTCTTGTGGAAAGAGTTCAGGAATGGAACTATTTGGATAGTGCAACTTATAAGCCAACATGGCAAAATGGAGTGAATAGTCCCCTTTGCTCGACAATATTTATATCTGTATTGTCATTAGACATCTTCTCTTGATTAAGTTTCAGAGACATTTTTTCACAAATTCATGGAAGGTCTTTGAATTATAACTTTTAAAAATTTCAAGGGTAATTGAAGTGCTTTATAGATTTGTTTTCACATTTGTTTTCTCTCAAACGGTTAACAACTTTGAAGTCTTTCAAAAATGTGTACAATCAGTGAAATGAAGGGAAAATACACCAATCAGCACAAATGTTATTTGGGTATTTTGTTAGTAATTTCAGCTAAAAAAAAATTATTTTCTTTGGCTACAATTTCCCCAAAGTCAAATTCTTGAGCTAGAACTGCTGATTTATTATATATTACTGACAGTACCATGTGTGAATAAGATGGGATTGTATAAAATCACTAAAACTGCTACTCCTGAATCGCAATACTTGTACCTTTTGTCCAAGAAAGAGGCTTTTGGTGGAGAGAATAGTAAATGTGTCTCCAGGATTCCCCTCGGTCGTGCTATCTGCTGATGCTGCTTTGCTGACTTCTGTTTGCTTCTTCTGTGGTGAAAAAAAAACATTCTTTTACTTTATTAAAAAGAGCTCAGATAATGATTTCTTCCTTAAAGTCCCCGTCTGACTGCTAAAATTCAAAGAACTGATCATTTAATTTTCTGTTAATTCTGCATTCTGAATTTTAGGCTATTCCTTCTTAAAAAAATTGCTTCAACTCTGGATGTTGGTGGACTTCGTTGCATGAACTGCTTGCTTGAGGTCCTTCCACAACATTTGTATGGGATTAAAATCAGGACTTTGACTTGGCCATTCCAAAACATTAATTTCCTTCTTTTTAAACCATTCTGTTGTTGATTTACTCTTGTCTATCGGATCATTGTCTTGTCGCATTATCCAACTTCTATTAAGCTTCAGGTGATGGACTGCTACCCTGACATTCTCCTTTAAAATGTCTTGATACAATTTTGAATTCATTGTTCCCTCAACAATTGCAGGCTGTCCAGGGCCCTGAGGCAGCAAAGCAGCTCCAAACCATGCTGCTCCTTCCACCATGCTTTCCAGTTGGTTGAAGTTTTGGTATTTGTGTGCAGTGCCCTTTTTCCTCCAAACATAGCAATGTGCATTTCTGCCAAAAAAAGTTCAACTTTTGTCTCATCTGTCCACAGAACATTGTCCCAGAAGTGCTGCAAAACATCCATGTGCTATTTTGCAATTTGAAATGTGCAGCAATGTTTTTTTAGGAGCAGTGGCTTCCTCCATGGTATCCATCCATGAACACCATTCCTGTTCAGTGGTTTTCTTATCGTGGACACATGAACAGAGACTTTAGCAAGTCCTAGAGATTTCTGCAGGTCTTTTGCTGTTACCCTTGGGTTCTTTTTCACTTCCTTCAGCATTGCACATTGGCTCTTGGTGTGATCTTTGCAGGATGCCCACTCCTAAGCAGAGTAGCAACAGTACTGTTTCCTCCATTTGTACACAATTTCTCTTACTGAAGACTGATAAACACTCAGGTCTTTAGAAATGCTTTTGTCAGCTTCATGCATCTCTACAATTCCTCTTCTAAGATCCTCTGAAAGTTGTTTTGATCGAGGCACGGAGCACATAAACGGATCTTTCTTGAGAACAGCAGGCTCTATCAGTAACCTGACTTCTTGTGTCTTTTTTATAGAGCAGGGCTCCCCTACAATCCACACCTCCAATCTCATCTCATTGATTGGAACACCTGACTCCAAATAGATTTACAGGGTTCAGAACCTTTCTAGCACCATTGTAATTGAAATTTCTCACTTTCAATTAACCTAAGAAAGAGGACCCCAGAATCATAAGCAAGCAGAATTTATCACCTTCAATAGTGGATGGTTACTCTCGGTGGAAATGTAAATCTATCTGTCTCTCTGGATGAATGTTAGTTAAGTATCTCCACTTACAAAAGTAAATCTTTCTAGACAGATAAACAATTTGAGCTATCAATCAACTTATACAAAATCCTACACAATAATAATGTTAAAATGTCAGCACAATATAAACATCATTGCACATCTAAACAAATTAGATAAAATGGTTTTATCTATTTTTAATCAGAATCTTCTCAAAAAAAACTCTTCTACATTGCACAACAGTTTATAAAATCAAAAATAACAATTTTACCTTAGCGCCTTTTCCTGCACCCTTTTTGCCTTTCTTCCCGCCAGATTTCTTTGTAGATTGCGAGGACTTTGCTTTTTTTACTGGGGGTGGGGTGATGATGGCTTCAAGTTTTCCTTTGGACCCTCGCTTCTTAGACAACAGTTCTGGATGAATGTTTGGTAGAACACCTCCACTGGCTATGGTTACTCCTTTGAGCAGCTAGAGAAAGGGGGCTAAAAGTTAAAAGTTTGATTCTATTTTGAACAACTTTGATACATCATAATTTCACTAACTATTAAAATGAGATCAAGTCAAAAACTCCAATGAGAAACTCTTGCGTCCAAAACAACTTCTGCATTTGCAATTCAAGATTGTGGTATTCCCAGAATGCACCTGTTCAAGGATTGAATGAAATAGCATCCACACACCACAGACATGATAGAGAGTACTAAAACTAAACAGACCAACAGACTAAGAAAGCTAAGTCTTGAGGCAACAGTGGAAGAATCGATAGGGATACCCATCAGTCTTACAGAGAAAACTAAGGACTGACAGGACAAGCTTATTATGACTAAACCTACATTCTTCCATTTTACCTTCTTGATTCTAGCATATAATCATTGAAGTTTCCACAAAATTAGCATTCACAGCACAAATATGGCAGTCATGGCTATCAGACATACTATAAGAAATCATGTCATGATATTTTCTTAGGATAAAGGAGGCAATGTGGCTCACTGGGTCTATGCTGCCTCTCAGAACAACCTTGTAAACCCCATTTCCTTTACTTATTTCCCCTTTAACCTACAATTAGCTTTTTCCCTCACCTTCCTATCAACTCACCAAGTATTCTCTTTCTGGCATTAACCTACATTAAAGAGAAATCGACCGTGACCAATGAACCTATCTACATCTCTTAAGAATATGCTGGAGTAAACTGGAATTGTAAGAGTAAACTCATAACATCACAGAGAGAATGTGGAAACAGACAGCACCTTAGTTTAGAATCAAACTTAGATCTTAAGAGCTGTGAAACAACAGCACTAAGCTTTGCATCACCATGCTGAAGGAATAGACGCTATCAAAGCTGAAGAGTTACAGTGTTTGTTATAAGAATTTAAGAGACAAAGAACAAATTGAACAATTTCTAATCTAGGAAATTGTTGCAAGATGCCAGTGCATAAAACGGAAAGTATTCATAAGGTTACAAATAACTGGTAATTTAATTTTTCTTGGCTAAATTTGAATAAATTTCTGTTTGTCCCTAATGTAGGCCATCAGAACATCCTGTCAGTTGAACCACTGAAAATGTCAACAAATCTAAAGACCACAACAAACCTGGTTCAGTTCTTCATCGTTTGCGATGGCCAACAGGATGTGCCTCGGAGTGACCCTTCCTTTTTTGTTGTCTCTTGCAGCGTTTCCAGCCAACTCCAAAATTTCAGCTGAAAAATTGTTATTTTATTTCAATAAAATCATTATCAATTAACTTGTCCTGAAATGCAGAACATAAAACAACAGAAAGCTGGAATACATGTGCAACAGTAAACAGAATACTTATTACAATTCAAACAGTAAACTCTCATTTATCTGATTCTCAATCCTTCAGCAAAAATTTCTAAGAATACTAAATAATTTCAAAAAATATTTTCAAAATTAACATTTGAATTTGGAGCACTGCGTTCTGATGTGATTTTGTTCACAAGCACCTCCCATCAGTATAAAGTACATAGCCTCCCTCAATCCCTCAAGTGACAAATGGCTCTATTTGTGCTTAAAAATGTACTGTATTTCTCCCGAACACGAGGAAATCTGCAGATGCTGGAATTTCAAGCAACACACATCAAAGTTGCTGGTGAACGCAGCAGGCCAGGCAGCATCTCTAGGAAGAGGTACAGTTGATGATTTGGGCCGAGACCCTTCGTCAGGACTAACTGAAAGAAAAGCTAGTAAGTGGGAGTGGGAGGGGGAGGGGGAGATCTAAAATGATAGGAGAAGACAGGAGGGGGAGGGATGGAGCCAAGAGCTGGACAGTTGATTGGCAAAAGGGATTTGAGAGTATCATGGGACAGGATGCCTAGGGAGAAAGAAAGGGGGAGGGGTGAAGCCCAGAGGATGGGCAAGGGGTATAGTGAGAGGGACAGAGGGAGAAAAAGGAGAGCGAGATAAAGAATATGTGTATATAAATAAATAATGGATGGGGTACAGGGGGGAGGAGGGCCATTAACAGAAGTTAGAGAAGTCAATGTTCATGCCATCAGGTTGGAGGCTACCCAGACGGAATATAAGGTGTTGTTCCTCCAACCTGAGTGTGGCTTCATCCTGACAGTAGAGGAGGCCGTGGATAGACATATCAGAATGGGAATGGGACATGGAATTAAAATGTGTAGCCACTGGAAGATCCTGCTTTCTCAGGCGGACAGACCGTAGATGTTCAGCAAAGTGGTCTCCCAGTCTGCGCCGGGTCTTGCCAATATACAGAAGGCCGCATTGGGAGCACCGGACGCAGTATATCACCCCAGCCGACTGAGGTGACACTCCCCCCTTGTACCCCATCTGTTATTTATTTATTATATATATTTTCTTTTTCTCTCTCTCCTTTTTCTCCCTCTGTCCCTCTCACTATACTCCTTGCCCATCCTCTGGGCTTCACCCCTCCCCTTTTTCTTTCTCCCTAGGTGTCCCCTCCCATGATCCTCTCAAATCCCTTTTGCAATCAACTGTCCAGCTCTTGCCTCCATCCCTTCCCACTTCTGTCTTCTCCTATCATTTTGGAGCTCCCCCTCCCCCTCCCACTTTCAAATCTCACTAACTCTTCTTTCAGTTAGTCCTGACGAAGGGTCTCGGCCCCAAACGCCGACTGTACCTCTTCTTAGAGATGCTGCCTGGCCTGCTGCGTTCACCAGCAACTTTTATGTGTGTTGCCTGTATTTCTCCCACCTGTTATGTCAGACAGAAATAGCTGTGGCAAAAATAAAAAGGAGAAATGTGGTCTAATACTGAAACTGAAAACAGAACTATGTTAAAGTCTGAGAAAAAGGTAAAAATCATAATGTTCTCATGAAAAATTTAACATCGATTTATAACATTAAAATGATAAAAAGCAAATATTAGAGTTCTTCCTGAACTCAGAGAGTAATAAAAGTGTTAAAAAGCTCTATGCAATGCATGCAGCATAGCTTGACAATATTGTTTGTGCTTTACATAACCGACTGGAAAAGGTCAAAAGAAGCATGTATTTCAGGGTTTACACTAGTGAAGTAAGCAAAGGAATTTTACGAGAAAATGCAAATCACAGAATTGTGCGCATTTCTTAAAAAAAGGTTCATTCACTTTAAATTTCTGCATGGGATTCAAACACTAGATATTTCAGGTCAACAGAAATCTGCCAATAGGAACAGCAAATGAATTTTGTAAAACTTCCAAGAATTTAGTTACTGTCGAGCAAATCAGCAAAACTGGTACGTGACACTGCTTTCTATCGTGCATGGTTTTAAACAAATGATCACTTATCTCTGCAACGAATTGTGTGGAGCACGTTTCATTCATCTGTACTTGACTATGCAGTTCACTATTTCAATCTGGCATACACATGCAGCACCCAGAAATAATTCACTGTGCTGATTTCAGAAAAGTAAGTAATTATTGTGGTATGTAGTAGAATGCTTGAGCCAATGACTTTTCTAGACACTTCCTTTTTCACAGAAACATGTTTCATAATAATTTCCCCACAGGAATACATCTGGTTTTTGTACACTACAACACAAGGGAGAGAGCCAGACTTCATTTGGATGTAGAATCCACTTACACCACCTACCTGAAATAAGTCCATGTTACTTCAACCTATTAACCACATTCATATTAGGTATTAACCTAATCCTAATGATAACTTTCAAGGGCAAGTTGATGGGAGTTCTGGTTTTACATTGCTTATTACCTTAAAGTTTACTAATTAATTTTCAAACTGAGGATAATCAATACTCAATTTTAGATTTAAGGCAAGGTCCAGAATAAATTAGCTTTAAACTTTTAAACATCAGGAATGAATCCAAGGTATATAATTGCATTATACTTTAGCAATTCTAAGTTTGGATAAATTCATTCTCACAAGTCCTCCTTCAACAACATGGTGACATCGTTCTGATCACTTTAAAAATGCACTTTAATTAAGCTATTATTTTTATGCAAGGAAGAAATGAATGAAGCCAGTTTTCTAATGCAAAGCAACACACGTATATTGGCTATTTGACATTTAACTCTCAGAGTGCTCCAGCAAAATCTAATAATCCTCCTATAAACAGATGTGGTAAAAGGTACTGCAGTATACATAATTCCAAGCAATCATTCTGCACACTAACCTTGTACAAAAATTACACTTGGCTATACTGAAATTTAGACACAAGTATTCTACATTGGGGTCAGTCTCTATGAAATACTTTTCAGAACCCTGTTTGGCCTTAGATCTCTTGAAATCTTGAAAACCATTTTGACTCACCGGTTAAGTATTCCAGAACTGCAGCCATGTACACGGGAGCACCAACACCAATCCTGTACTTAGGGTGACCCTTCTTTATGTAACGCAACATTCGCCCAACCGGGAAAATTACACCGGCTTTTGCAGACCGTGAAATCTTGGTCGTTTTCTTCTTTCCACTTCTGCTGGACATGATGATCACGAAGACCTAAACCTAAACAAAATTAAACCAGAGGCAATGGTGATGTCTGACACTGAAGCAAAACAAAGGCCTTATAGCTTAAACTTTGCATTCTTAAAAGTTGGATGATGAACAAAAATATTCTGTTTAACATTACAAGGGGCCAAGGGACGTGTCATCCATGCTAACCAGTAGACCACTCATCCTTCCTCTGTAACTGAATCTCAAATAAGGTGAAAAAAAGCACAGGCATTTCCTGTTTCAAACTGATAAAGAAACACTTCAGTGCACAATGGGCCACATATTACAAAGTTCAGAAATCCTGCAACAAGCTTACTGTTATTACATTTCCACCATTTTAAACAGTTACACTAGAAAAAAATGACTTGAAATGGGGGAAATAACTCAAAATAGGCCTTCATCTCTTTCCTCCTTTAAATAGCGCAACAGTTGGGAATCCTGATTCTAAGTTTGAAATCAGCTGGCTGAAATATTGTAAAATAATAAATGATTTTCAAAAACAGCACCATCAGCAAGGATGAATGCAAAGTCTGGATCTTGTGAAAAGGTTTCATGAGTTACAGAAACCTGCACAAGCACAATGACAAGAATTTAAGATTTAATCTGTTGGAGGCCAGAGTTCAAAACAAGAAGATACTGAGGGCTATCCAATTTGATATAGGTCATCAAATGGTGTTCAAAATTTGGATAAATCTCTGCCTATGAATAATGAGAGATGGAAAGTTAGCAATGAGTAATTAAATCAGAAAGGTAAAGTCCATTAACAGAATGTCAGTTCATCTATTTCACTTGACAGTGAATATATGGTTGTCAAACAATATTGTATTTCATAATCCTACTGTATAGTTTACATAAAGTTGAGAAAAATCCAGCCAATTGAACTCAGTCCCGATTCCCCAACATCGGATTCATTTTTGAATCAACACATGAAGTGACTTGTATCTATTGCCAGCAGATGCTTGCCTATTCATTTAGTAACTCATTTGCACTTCACACATTTCTAACATCAACTGAAAATATACTATATTTGTTAAGGAACTCATCAGAAGCGATTTTGCCTGCAATATAACAGCACTCTTTTTCTTTTACTGCCACTGCAGTGATGCGTGGATCTCGTACAGCTGATGGAATTCACTTGATAAACATAATGAGCAACTAAAACCAACTTTTTGGAAGAAACAGAAACAAGTCTTTCCATCTGCCTAAGGTTTCCCCTAAGTAGTCGATCAGAATTAAAGTTGACTACACTACAAATGGGTTTAGAAGTGGGTGACAAAGCCCTAGAGGGATCAGACTCTGGGGAGCAAAGTGCCTGATCAGATGGATGGATTGCTCTAATGAAGGAACTCAGGGTTCTTGGTGTCAAACTAGCTGTCCTTTCTATATTTTGACTGGTCATAGGCAAGGTTTCGTGAGCAATGATAGTGATGGTACATTTTCTCAAGGATGCTTTGAGAACATCCTTGCAGTATTTCCTCCATCCTGGATATAGTGTCTTGTCATAAGAGCTTGAAGTTGAGTTCAGGAAATTAGTGTTCGGCACTTGCTCGTGATGTGATTTGCCCATCAGAGCTGACTGAGTGTAATTACAGATTCAGAGCTGGAGATGTTGGCTTAGGAGAAGGTACTGAAGGTTCCTTACTTGTATTACCATACTGGGTGCAAATGTAAACTACAGTCAGAGTGTGTTGTATAGATCATGTATATGGAAGACAGCGGCCAGCAGAGTAACTTGGGCTCCTCAGGGCTGTAGATAAAATATTTCTGGAGGGGGTTCAGCAGTAAACATCCAGGAGAGGGTAAGAGGCAAGCAATATTACCAAGGTCTGTAGGCAGTCATTTTATGGGGATCAAGATGAAAGATATGGATAAGAATCACCTAATATAAAAACTGATCATATTTCATGTAAAATAAATGTTATTTCCTAAATGTTCTATCCTGCAGTTAATGCTCTCATTGAATTAAAAAAAAGCCTACTGATGAACACTCAAGATTTTCAAATGTAATAGAATTTTTATTAAGTAGTAGTCACCCAGGTAAGTCAGAATATATCTTAAATTGCTGAGGTGACCAGAGGTGGAAACAGCACAGGCTTTGGCCAAAACCACTCAGGGAAATGAGAATATGGGTATGGTGTCAGAGGTCTGGAGAACGTATGAGGATATAATGCAATTCATCAGAACTAAAAATGAATAATTAAATCTAGAAACCACTAATCTCAAGTTACAGAGCTCAGAAAAGATTGCTAATTGAGATAATCATACTAGTGCAGTAGGAATGCTTTCAATTCACTGTTGAAAAATATTGTTTGCCCAGTAGAGTTTTTGCATCCTATCTGATCTAGAGCTGAGAATACTTTTGCCAAAATTAGCTAACCAAAGTGAAAATCTGCACTCACAATACCAAATAAAAAATGTATTAGAACTATCTTTAAATGTTTAGTGACTGAAAGCAGAATACCTCTTGAGTCTCTGTATGTGTACTTCAGGACCCTCAATTTGACATGTCATTCATTGTTTTTGTAATAGTTCATCCATCATCAGTGAATAGCAAATTTAACTGAAGTAATTTACCACATCACCTAATATAAAAAATGTAGTCCTAACTCAATTTTTCTAAAAGATACTGGCCTCACAAAATTACATACATACCCTTTCACTAAGATTAGTATTATTCTCTTTCCTACTTCAAATCATTTGCATTATAAAAATACCTGTCCTATCAATCAAGATAATTTTGTTTCCTTCAAGACATAATCATCTTATTTATTTCCCTACTTCCTCCAAAACCTTTTGTTTGCTCAAAATATCACACACAAAAGAAATGACTATTTGATCAGAGGCCAGGAGGTAGGGTGATTACATCTGCCACTGGGTTGGGTTGACAACTTGAAATGGTTGCAATTAGCAGCCAATCAGGATGCTCCAAGTAAGGGTGTTGTGGTTGCAGGTAGGGACGATTCCAATTGCCAACAGGGGTTAACGTCAGTAGTTAGTGTGTATGTGTGGGAGGTGGGGAGGAGGGTAAGAGGTGTAGGAGAAGGGTCAGATAAAGCACACAAGCATACTTGGGTAGATATGGGTAAGTGGGTTATTTAAAGTGAGCCTACCAGAGTCAGGATCTCAGCAAAAACCCAGGATCACTTTGGTTCTGTGGAAAAGACAGGCATGTTGAAAGCAGAGACAACCTGCAGCACAAATGGGTCATTCAGTCTATCATCTAAAAATCTCAGAAGCTGCCTCAATGCACCAAATACTGCATAGGGGTCCCAGAATGACAATTGCAGACCTTATGATCTACTTGATAAATCTCCAATTTTTGCTAAATTTTTACAGTATTTTCATAGAAAATGGATCCCAAAGCAAATGAAAATACAGTCCAGTCCTACATGACTCAATCTGCTCTGTACCATCATAGCATGAAAACAGCATTATGGATCACAGTAATGGTTTATGAAAGTTGTATTAAGAGTAATAATTTCAATTGTTAAGTTCAGAAAACAGGTGGTATGAATGGATGTCTAGCTCCCTCGATCTTTCCACTGATGATCAATGGTAATAATTATTTGAAAAAAATAGTTAACACTAAAGCATTATAATCCAATTGAGGAAAACTTTAAAACATTGTACTTATTAAATTCATGTTATTTGCTCACTGCTACTAGAATCATTGTTGATTAAAATGTCCTGACCAGTTATAAGCTATACAAATTTTTATTGCAATTTTAGTAAATAAAAAATCACACCGTGTAGAACTCTAGTCACCATGTAACTGGGACAATGAGATACTCAGAGGCCACTTTGTTAGGTGCAGTAGTGGAACTCAGTGAGGTCTTCCACTGCTATACCCCATCCGCTTCACACTTTGATGATCATCTCATTCAGAGATGATTTTCTGCACATCTCTGTTGTAAAATGTAGTTATTTAAGTTACTGTCACCTTCCTGTCAGTTTAAACTAACTGGCCATTCTCCTGTTCTCCTATTTTCAAGCTGTTTCCTTTCACCCACAAAACTGCCACTAATTGGATGTTTTTTTTTAGAATTTTGCACCATTCTCTGTAAACTCTGGAGACTGTGGTATATGAAAACCTTAAGAGATCAGCAGTTTCTCAGATCTCAAACCATCCCATCTAGTTTTACTTCTGGTCAAGATGGTGCCTGCGTACAATGCTCCCTTGGTCGACATCTTCTGGATAGATCATGAAACCATCTTTTATACTACTTATATGTCTTTTACATTTGTTTCTCGTCTTGAATGTGATTTTGGAATTGTTGGAGCCAGTGTTTTGCTGTATGGAGATCATTTGGGAGCATCAGCACTCCGCAGTCTCTGAGAGCATTCCGGGAGGCAGAGGCAGCATGCGCAACCCTGGTGGCGGACAGGCTGCAGGATGGGGCGCAAGCCAATATTTGACTCCATTTTGCTGATTAAAGCTCTAATTGTCTGCCAATTGAAGCGATGAGGGAGATTGAAGCATCCAAGTGAGTGCAGAGCATGAATGCCAGCTGCCTGCCTTTTGATCGACTGCTCTGTACTGGAGAGGGGAGAGCCTGCACCTGCACCCGGAGAGTGTTGTCCAGATTTTTTCTGCGTTTTGGATTTGGACTTTGGCTTATAGACTCTTTTTTTCAATCTTACAGTTTTTATATTC
Source organism: Mobula hypostoma (assembly GCF_963921235.1). Classification (NCBI taxonomy): domain Eukaryota; kingdom Metazoa; phylum Chordata; class Chondrichthyes; order Myliobatiformes; family Myliobatidae; genus Mobula; species Mobula hypostoma. The sequence continues at coordinate 40,488,691 of NC_086103.1, forward strand.
TGCTTTTTGCCCGACCTTCTTGGTTTTTTGTGGGGGGGGGGTATTTGGGGGTCAATGTGCCTGATCCATTTTGTTCATTTTTTTTCTGCGGGAGGAGGGATTTGAGGGTTGACGTGCCTGCTCTGTTTTTGTATTTTTATTTTGCGGGGAGGTGGGATGTGAGGGCTGATGATCATGCCACCTTTCTCTTCTTTCTTGGTTTCATGGCTACCCGGAGAACTGAAGAATTTCAGAGCAGTATATTTTGATAATAAATGAACCTTTGATCCTTTGGTACCAACAATCATCCCATGGTCGAGGTCACTTAAATCACATTTCTTTCCCATTCTGAGGTTTGGTCTGAACAACTGAACCTCTTCATCATATCTGCATTCTTATATTCATTGAGTTGATGTCACATGATTGGCTGATCAGATATTTGTATTAACAAGCAGGTGTACCTAATAAAAATGGCCACCGGGTGTAAATGTGAACAATTTACACGGATGATATCAGATCTGTAATGATCACAGACTATATTCTGCCAGACTTCCAGGTCATGACCCTTCATCTGAACCGTCCATCTCTCTCCATGGATGCTGCCTGGTTTGCTGAGTTCCTCCAGCAGTTTGTTCTTTGCTTTGTGAGGCCTAATTATACCCGTGCTGGAGGAATTTTTCCAGTCATACTGACATTGTATACCTGTCCAAGATGAGGCTGACCTCGTTAAGGTGTAGTTCTTGTAGGCCGTGGCAGTTGTTTCTGACACCTTGCCCCCATAGCTACATCTCTCTCCACCCTGGCTGCTGCTGCCCTCAATACCAATGTTTCCCTCATGATGAAGTGGTCAGAACATTTAAATACAGGTCACCCTTCACACTGAAGCTTTCTTTCTCAATATAATATTGTATGCCAAACCACTGGAGGACTTGAGTCACCTGTTAATGAATATTTTAAATGGAGTGTATGAGAATGATGGGAGAATTTTTGGAGGGGTACGCAATTATGAGGGGTATAGATAGGGTAAATGCAAGCATGTATTTTCCACTGAGGTTGGGTGAGACTAGAACTAGAGGTCATAGATTAAGGATGAAAGATGACATATTTAGGGGGAATCTGAGGGGGAGCTTCTTCACTCAGAGCGTGGAGCAGGCTGTAAGCAGAGGTAGTGGATGCAGGTTTGGGAGAAGATGGGAGAGTAAGTATATGAGGGGCTACGGTTCAGGTGCAAGTCGATAGGATTAGGCAGAATGGCCGCTTGGCATGGACTACACTGGCCAAATGGCATATGAGATGACCTAAATATACATATTTAAAGTGTTATGAAAAAGTTTCTACTTGTAGGACAGAACAAAGCCTGAGAATCCTACCGATAATTCAGAAGCAAAATCTTTCACAAGAAAGTAGTGAGAAAGTTCAAGTTCAAAGTAAATTTATTATCAAAGTACATGCATGTACTTTAATAAGTAATAAGTAATATGAAACATAAATAAGCAATGAGATGAAGTGAGTCAATAGGTTCTGGGAACAGTTCAATGATGAAATGAGTAAAGTTATCCCCTCTGGTTCAGGGGTAATCACTATTCCTGAACCTGGAGTTGTGAGTCCTGAGATTCCTGTATCTTCTTTCCAAAGCCAGCACTGAGCAGAAATCTTGGCCTGGGCGGTGGGGGTCCATGATGACAGATGCTGATTTCCTGCAACAGTGCTCTGTGTAGATGTGATCAATAATGGGGAGGGCTTTACCTGTGATGGACTGGGCTGTATCCATTATTTCATAGGACTTTCCATTCAAGAGCAATGGTGTTTCAATACTAGGCCATGATGCAATCAGGCAATATATTCTCCACTGCACATCTATAGAAGTTTTATATGTTGTGCTGAATCTTTGCAACCTTCTAAAGGAGAGGAGGTGCTACTGTGCTTCCTTCATAATGGCACTTGCGTGCTGGACCCAGGACAGATCCTCTGAAATGATAACACCGAGGAATTTAAAAGTTGCTGACCCTCTCCACCTCTGATCCCCCATTGAGGACTGGCTCATGGATCTCTGGTTTTCTTCTCCAGAAGTCAATAATCAGCTCCTTGGTCTTGCTGACATTGAGCGACAGGTTGTTGTTGTGGCACCACTCGGCCAGATTTTCAGTCTCCCTCTTACACACTGATTCATCACCACTTTTGATCTGGCCAACAACAGTGCATCGTCAGCAGCCTTAAATAGGCATTGGAACTGTGCTTAGCCTCACAGACCTAAGTATAAAATGAGTAGTGCAGGAAGCTAAGCACACAGCCCTGTGCACGTGAAGATTGTGGAGGAGATGTTTTGCCAATCCAAACCGACTGGGGTCTACAAGTGAGGAAATCAAGGAGGAGATCCAGTTTCACAAAGAGGTATTGAGGCCAAGGTTTTGAAGCTTATTCATTAGTTTTAAAGAGTTGATAGTACTGAATGCCAAGGTGCAGACGACGAAGAGCATCCTGATGAATGCATCTTCGCTGTCTGGATGTCCCAAGGTTGAGTGAAGAGCCAATGAAATGGCATTTGGTATTGACCTGTTGTAAGGGTAGGCAAATTAAAACAGATGCTACGTTTCTAAGGCAAGAGTTGATATGTTTCATCACCACCCTCTCAAAGTACTTCACCACAGTGGATGTGAGTGCTATTGGATGACAGTTATTGAGGCAGGTTACCATGTTCTTCTTAAGCACCAGTGTAACTGAAGCCTGCTTGAAGCAGGTAGGTACCTCAGACTGGCAAAGCCAGAGGTTAAAGATCCCAGTGAACACTCCAGCCAGTTGATCAGCACAGGTCTATAGTACTCGGCCAGGTACCCCCATCTGGGCTGAATGTTTCCCTGTGTTCATCCCTTCTGCTTTCGTGTCAGCCTCAGAGACTGAATTCACAGGTTCATCACGGGCTCTGGGAGTTTGTGAAGGTTCCTCCAAGGTTTGATATTCAAACCAAACATGGAAAGCTTTGAGCTCATCCGGGAGCGAAGCCTTGTTGTCACCCAAGTCCCTTGGTTTCACTTTAACTCACACTAGACGCAAGGATGAATTTCAACAGAAGCCAGATCAGCAGTTGGGAGAGAAAGAAACAGAAGGATGTGTACGCGAAAATGACATATACAGTGGCATGCAAAAGTTTGGGCACCCCTGGTCGAAATTTGTTACTGTGAATAGTTAAGTGAGTAGAAGATAAACTGACCTCCAAAAGTCATAAAGTTAAAAATGAAACATTCTTTTCAACATTTTAAGCAAGATTAGTGTATTATTTTCGTTTTGTACAATTTTAGAGTGGAAAAAAAGGAAAGAAGCACCATGCAAAAGTTTGGGCACCCCAAGAGATTTGAGCTCTCAAAGGCCAGGTGATGCAAATTCCAAAGCTTTATAAATACCCTGACTCCTCAAACCTTGTCCCAACAATCAGCAGCCATGGGCTCCTCTAAGCAGCTGCCTAGCACTCTGAAAATTAAAATAAATGATGCCCACAAAGCAGAAGAAGGCTATAAGAAGATAGTAAAGCGTTTTCAGGTAGACATTTCCTCAGTTCATAATGTAGTTAAGAAATGGCAGGAACGGTGGTCAAGTTGAGGTCTGGAAGACCAAGAGAACTGCTCGTAGGATTGCTAGAAAGGCAAATCAAAACCCCTGTTTGACTGCAAAAAACCTTCAAAACTTAGCAGACTCTGGAGTGGTGGTGCACTGTTCTACTGTGCAGCAACACCTGCACAAATATGACCTTCAACGAAGAGTCATCAGAAGAAAACCTTTCTTGCATCCTCACCACAAAATTCAACGCCAGAAGTTTGCAAAGAAACATCTAAACAAGCCTGGTGCATTTTGGAAACAAGTCCTGTGGACTGATGAAGTTAAAATAGAACATTTTGGTTGCAATGAGCAAAGGTATGTTTAGAGAAAAAAGGGTGCAGAATTTCATGAAAAGAACACCTCTCCAACTGTTAAGCACAGGGGTGGATCGATCATGCTTTGGACTTGTGTTGCAGCCAGTGGCACAGGGAACATTTCACTGGTAGAGGGAAGAATGAATTCAATTAAATACCAGCAAATTCTGGAAGCAAACTTCACGCCGTCTGTAAAAAAGCTGAAGATGAAAAGAGGATGGCTTCTGCAACAGGATAATGATCCTAAACACACCTCGAAATCCACAATGGACTACCTCAAGAGGCGCAAGCTGAAGGTTTTGCCATGGCCCTCACAGTCCCCCGACCTAAACATCATCGAGAATCTGTGGATAGACCTCAAAAGAGCAGTGCATGCAAGACGACCCAAGAATCTCACAGAACTAGAAGCCTTTTGCAAGGAAGGATGGGCGAAAATCCCCCAAACAAGAATTGAAAGACTCTTAGCTGGCTACAGAAAGTGTTTACAAGCTGTGATACTTGCCAAAGGGGGTGTTACAAAGTACTGACCATGCAGGGTGCCCAAACTTTTGCTTTGGGCCCTTTTCCTTTTCTGTTAGTTTGAAACTGTAAAATATGGAAATAAAAAAGTAATCTTGCTTAAAATATTAAAGAAATGTGTCATCTTTAACTTTATGCCTTTTGGAAATCAGGTCATCTTTTACTTACTTAGCTATTCACAGTAACAGAGATTTTGACCGGGGTGCCCAAACTTTTGCATGCCGCTGTAAGTGCTGGCTGCACAGTTAAATCTGTTTTAGTGTTGCACAACCTGTGTAATTCTGCCTAACCTATTTAATTACCGAATTATTGCAGGTTAGGTTATTGCACTTGCATTCCAGAGACACCTGCAACCAGGTTCCGAGGCAGGTGATACAGTATTAGTGATAACTTGTCTCAATCAAGTTGTCTGTGTTAGATTTGAAAATGTGTTATTACACCTTAAAAAAAAATGCACCTCAATTTTGGTCTGAAGTTCATTTTGTTGAGGGTTTCAATACCTCTACTTCCTCAGGAAGTTATGGAAATTTGGCATGTCCCCCATTGACTCTCACCATTTTTTATAGATGTGACAAAGAAAGCACTCTATCCAGATGCATCGTGGCTTGGTTTGGCATCTACTCTGCCCAAGATTGCAAGAAACTGCAGAGAGTTGAAGACACAACTCAGTGCATCACGAAAACCAACCTCCCTTCCTTGGACTCTGTTGACACTTCTCACTGCCTCAGAAAAGCAGAACCATAGTCAAAGATTCCAACCATCTTGGATATTCTCCCTTCTTCCCCTCCCATCACATAGTAGGTACAAAGGACTGAAAGCACGTACCACTGGGCTCAAGAACAGCTTCTATAACACAAGTGACTGAACCTCTTGTACAATCAAATGGACTCTTGTCCTCATAGTTTCCCTCCTTGTGGCCTTGCAGCTTATTATCGGCCTGCACTGCACTCTCTCTGTAACAGTGACAACTTCTGCACAAAGTTATTGCTTTTCCCTTGTACTCCTGTTCTGTAATAATCTATATGGATAGCATGCAAAACAGTTTTTCCACTGTACTTAGTACATGTGACAGTGATAAACCAATTACCACACTTCAAGTTTGAAAATGAAACTTGGACAGACTGCAGTAACTGCAAACAGGTGCAATTATTTTGAAATGCCTTTCCTTGTGAAAATGACGAACTTCAGTTTTGACCATTTTATTTAAACTTCAATGACCAAAGCATTTGACTAACACCATTTATGGAGCTGGAGGCCTCATCCGAGGCAAGACTTCCCACTCAGTATAATGGGGGCTTCTGAGGACACAATTGACTGCAGGTGTTGGAATCGGGAGCAAAAAGCAAGCTGTTGAAGGAACCCAGTGGGTCAGGCGTCATTTGTAGAGGAAAACAGACAACAGATGTTTGGGGTAGAGATCTTTCATCTCCACATCCATCATCCAGATAAAGCTTCTCGACCTAAAACATTGACTGTTCCTTTCCCTCTACAGATGCTGCCTAACACATTAAGTTCCTCCAGCAGTTATTTTTCCCCCTTAGGGATTTCAGCGATGTCTTTGAAAATGCAAAATGATATTACAATTCAATGGAGAACAACAATTCCTGTGCGCAACTTGATGTTAAAGAGTTCTGCCATTTTTCGCTTGCAACACCAATATATTATTTATCTTGCAGACAGCTTGAGACCTGATTTTATCAAATAATAAATAAAATAGCAACTAAAGAACTTCAGAAGTAATACACTAAGTGTGAAGCACTTTGTTACCATGTGAACATGAAGTTCTGTGGTATGCTTAAATCCTGTGATATACGAGCTTTCATTCAATGCCCTATGAATTCACATAGACGTTTCATTTTCCACAATTCAATTATCTCTCCTCAAATTAGATATGACTTACATATTTCAGCACTTCAAAAAAATTTACTTTTAAATAGTTACTTTTAGCACAGCTGAACATGCTTACAGCATGCACAACCTTTGGCGCGATGGATAGACTAAATTGGGCACTGTTTTAAACATCGGTAGCCATATTGTTTCAGCTTTTTTTTGTGCTGTAATTTCCTAAAAATAAATGTATAGCACAGGAAGCACACAGTGCATCATGCTTATTCTCATAGTAATTAGCCAAACTTTAAAACTTTCATAAGTATTGAAAGTGAATCTTAAGTCAGTTGTATTCTAAATGAAGGAAAACACATTTTCATAAGATTCTCTCCGAGTGCATCACGAGAGGACGTTACACAACAGCTCAGTTTAAAATACTGCAAGAACAAGCTATTACACCTAACTTATTGTATATTAACATGGAATCGTTCAAAATAATGAAACAGATAGGACCTAGTTGGCTATTTGGACTGTCCTAATACAGCGGACTTTGACAGCCAGGCTGCCTGAATTCTGCTTTGTTACTTAACATCGGCCAAAGGGGCAATAGTGCACTGGTACATATAGAAGGCTTACTACTCATAAGCCAAGAATGGTGAATGGTGAACTGTGGGAGGGTTGCGATTACAGTCTGATACACCTCTTAATGTTCTTATAATAGCAACTGAGTTTAGCAACAAAGCTCAGAAAAATCTTCAAAAATAAGCTCTTTATCATAAAAAATGTCTAGAACTGAAACTTATAGTGATCTTATAGTTCCACAGATTGAATCAATGAGAATTGATGTCAATTCACAAACATGCTACTTGCTTTCTCTATCCTCACATCAGTTTGGAGTTGCCATTTTGTCACAAACATAGAAATCATGCAATCCCAAGGTAGCCTGCAAGTTTACAGTTACCAGATGGTTAAAAGTTTCTTTTTCAAATCAATTAAAACAACATTATGTTTTCCTGATCGCAACTGAATTCAGCAATCTTATCATAAACTTGAGAAAATCTGCAGATGCTGGAAGTACAAAGCAACACACACAAAATGCTGGAGGAACCCAGCAGGCCAGGCAGCATCTATGGAAGAGAGTAAACAGTCAACATGTCTGATCGAGACCCTTCATCAGGACTCACAGTAACGATATTATTGTAAACTACTTTACTCATTCTCCATACAGCACGACTTACAAAGGAAACTAATAATTATAACCATATTTATTGCAAATAATAGGGTTCAGAATGTATTTGATTTGTAGAAAGTTAGTTCTGCTACACCCTCTGGCTAATTTCATACTATTGCAAACTTTTGCTTTTCTTCAAATATTTTGTTATATGCTTTGGAACAATCAATAAATCATGATTTTGTAAAAGAGAACAACATGGAGAAAATGAACTGGTTACATCTAATCTTATTGTATAATGAACCAGAAACTGAAGCAACCTAAAACAACGTTAGGAAAATGGCCCAGGACATAAAGCACTGTGACAAACTGGGAGCAATAAGAAAGTCAACCTTATGCGATAAGTAACAATAAGTATATGTTTTAATAAAACACGAACTAACGCTACTATACATCTTGCAGTTGATTGACTTAATATCCAATTATTCGTATTCTTTGATCTGCAGAGGAATTCGATACTCGCTGATTCTGATCACCGTGAAGACTACGCCCAGACAGATTGTGACAAGTCCAAGATTTAAAACTCTTATACACACCCAGCAAAAGAATCTAAAGGCCTCACATATGGAGGTGTCAGCAGATGATTAGACTGTAAACGCACCGTATCTACGAGGAACTGTAGGATCAGATTTTTACAATTTTCCACCCTTTGACTCAAAACGCTTCTCAGGCATAGAACAACTTTTACGTCTGTTGCTAAGTAACAACTACACCACAGCCTCCCGGAATGTGACTCTTCATAACAGGCCGAGAATCATTTTGTTCTCAAAGTCGATACAGCATGCAATGTTGAAAATAGCAACAAGGAAAACAATTACATCCACAACAACAAACTATCAATTAATAAAGTTAACGATCACGTTAAATCGATTTAGACGTTGACACGAGCAATGTGACAATGCAGGTTAAATCACACCAAGGTGGGTAAACTGCATCAAATCAGCAATATGCTGCAGTGTCCGTACGCGTGTCAGCGTCCAGCTTTGCAGGAGGAAAAATCACCCTTGTCTATTAAATGCGGCAACCAGCTCATGCCTCTGTATAAAACATTTACAGCCGAATTCCGTCAGCATTTGTAATGTGATGCTGCATGTTGCTGCAGTAATATCCACTCTGCATTTTGTTCATGGGGTTCGCTCGCTGCACAATGCATGAGCTGCGGGTTATAATATTAAAGCATCGAGAGGACATCGACTGGCAATTTCCGGGTTTGCACTGGTGGGTTATTGAAAACATCCGTTTTTTTAAAAGCAGTCCGTAAATCAGGCTGCATTTCCTTGCAACAGGAGCAGCAATAACTTCGCTGCTCCAGATCCCTGCGAAAATCAGGTGAAGCAAAGTTGCATTTTTTTTTCTAAGTATGTGTTTAACAACGGCCAGTTACAGAGCTCCTCCAACTGCTTAAAAAAACCGTCCAGCCTTCAACATACATCGGCCAGGCCTCCAATTCCAGCCACCTACAAATCTCTCGGGTTTCTTTTAAACCATTGTAAACTAAAGCCCAAGGCGCCGGGAGATGGTATAAAGATGACACGTTGGCCATGATTACAAATAAATGAAGTGCAGAAACAATGTCAATCACTTACAATGACACAGTAACAATATGTCTCCTTTGCAGAAACAGCAGCTCCACTACGAGTGGGCAGCGTCTGACTGTCCCACAATGCTGCGCGGCTACGGTAGCGCTGTCAATCAGCGCCTCTGGGTCATCCTCCCGGCAGATGTGGTGCACGCCGACGCCGTTCCAGCAGGGAGACTGGCCGCGCACGCCCCCGAAATGGAAAGCAAAACCTTGCTCTTTATCTGTATAGCATGAAGTTTATTGTCGACATTGCATCTTGTTTTTGCATTTGTGCTTCCAATGCTTCCCTATTCGCCATAATACAAGTCAACTTCTCAAGAAAGATGAGCTACTGCTCAAGTAGAACAAATGTATAGAAATCCAGTGTGCTTCTCTGTGTTGTTAAAATTACATGAAAGTGCTTCAGTTTATTATCTCCAAACCCACCTCCCGCATTAAACATTCGGCATATACTCTATATAAAGGGTTCACAGACCGCTTGGTTAATGGTAGGTAAGGCTCCATAGCATAAAAAGGCTGGGAACCCCTGCCCTATATGAATCAAAGGCCTGGATTCAAATTGAATATACACCACTGTATTATTTATTACACAGTAAAATATTTACTGCAGTTATTAAAAATTAAAGATAAATTGCAAAATGCCAATCATAAATGCTCTATAAACCTTTAATCTGAAACAATATTTTATTTTCCATGGATTGATCAAAGTTGCAGTATAAATCAGCCCAGTGTGTACCCCCGCGCTGTGCATGCATTGTTTGAGTTTATGCTCCTCTGTGTGGTACTCTCCATCGAACTTCCAGCCCACCTCCTTGCCTCCACATCCATCTTACCCGTAGGAGCCATGCATCTGTTCTCTATAGCTAGTCGTGTGGGTGGGGGCGTGGTAAAAGCAAAGAGTAAGTTGTGTATTCTTGCTTTATTGAGTCCTGCCGAAGGGTTTCGGCCCAAAACGTCGACTGTATTTTTCTCTATAGATGCTTCCTGGCCTGCTGAGTTCCTCCAGCATTAGTGTGTGTGTTGCTTTGGATTTCCAGCATCTGCAGATTTTCTCTTGTTTATGCTTTATTCTGGTTAGTTTTAGAGCTGGGGACTGTCAGATGTGGTATCTTTTGTTGACCACTTAATTACATTTGAAATCACTTTTATCTGCTTAACTTCACTTAAATCCGCATAAGTACACTTAATTTCGCTGATTGTAGTTTCATCGCCCCAAGATTGTACGTTTTGCAAGTTACTAATAGGTTTCTTCGACCTTTTGAACATTATTACTGGATTGAATGAGAGGGTACATCATACAGGATAACTCCCTGTGCTTGGTCTCGAACAGTGCCATTGGTTTGGTCAAGTAGCTGCTCTATTACTTTTTAAGGTTGAAAAATTAACAAAAACAAAAGGACAACATTCCCATCCCCTTCCACTTCTTCCCCATCCTTCGCCTACGTTATCCTTTTATCCTATACTTGTCTTGCCCACTGTCCATTTGCAGTTCTATAAACTTATCCAACTTGCCCCCATGTCCTTCTTTTCCTCTACCAAATCACTGTATCTCTTTACCATCACTTAATTCACCTCCATACTGACAAACATTATTAAATTATATCCTTCGCCCATGCAGCATTTGCTTTTGCTTACTCTATGTATTTTCTACTGACACTGCAGGCTTCAAGGCAGCCACCATCATTCTGGTGCCCAAGAAAGCGACAGTAAATGGTCTAGACGATTAGTGCCCAGTAGCACTGACCTCAGCGACCATGAAATGCTTTGAGAGACTGGTAATGGATCGTATAAAATCCCACCTTCCAGCTACATTGGAGGAGGGGTCCCAGAACAAATCCTTGTGGAATGCCACCGGTCACCGTCCACCATGCAGAAAATGAACCATCTGCAACCACCCTTTGCCATCTGTGGGCAAGCCAATCTTGGATCCACAAAGCAAGGTCTCCTTGGATCCCATGCCTTGTTACTTCCTGAGTAAGCCTCACATGGGGAACTTTATCAAATGCCTTACTGAAATCCATATACACTACATTCACAGCTCTACCTTCATCAATATGTTTTGTTACATCCTCAAAGAATTCAATCAGGTTCGTAAGGTATGACCTGCCCTTGACAAAGCCATGCTGACTATCCCTAACCAGGTTACGTCTCCCCAAATTTCATTCTTCAGCTCCTTCCGGGCACCCTTGTAAATTTCTAGAGTTCTAACAGTACCTAGTTTCTTGAACCTTTCATAAGCTTTTCATTTCTTCTTAACTAGGTTTTCTACATCCTTTGTACACCATGGTTCTTTTACCCTACTATCCTTTTCCTCCCTCAATGGAACATACCTACGCAGAGTGCCATGCAAATGTTCCCTGAACATTTGCCACATTTCTCCATGCATTTCCCTGTGAACAGCTGCTCCCAATTTATGTTCCCAAGTTCCTGCCTAATAACATCATATTTCCAACTACCCCAATTAAATGTCTTCCCAAATTATCTGCTCCTATCCCTCTCCAGTACCCTGGTAAAGGAGATAGAATTGTGATCACTACCTCCAAAATGACCTCCCACTGCGAGATCTGACACCTGAGCAGGTTCATTTTCCAATACCAGATCAAGTACAGCCTCTACTCCATTTGGTTTATTATTTAGGAAGATAGAAAACCTACAGCGCAATACAGACCCTTCGGCCCACAATGCTGTGCCGAGCATGTACTTACTTTAGAAGTTATCTGGGATTACCCATAGCTCTCTAATTTTCTAAGCTTCATGTACCTATCCAGGAATCTCTTAAAAGACTCATTCTTATCACACTACCTCACTACTTTTTTATTTCTATTTTTGCACTACTTTTTAAAATATAACTATATAATATACGTACATATATACTTACTGTAATTCATAGTTTATTTTCTGTTATGTATTGCATTGTGCAGCTGCCACAAAGTCAACAGATTTCACAACATATGCCAGTGATATTAAACCTGATTCTCATTCTGATTCAATCTGAGGGCAAGAACAGGTTTGTGTATTTCTTAGATAAATTGCATTCTGCAATTGTTATATTGTTAGGTACTTTGCAAGTAGAAATGAATTTTTATAATTTCAACTTGATTCAAAGTTTATTTTCCATTTGTACTAAAATGAGATGTCAGGATCATAATAGAGAAGCAGGCGATTTACCCCACCATCAAGTACCCATCTACATTAATCACATTTACCAGCACTTATTCTGAAGCCTTCCAAGCTTTGGCAGTTCACGTGCTTGTTCAGAAACTTTTTAAATGTTGTGAGAGTACCTGCCTCTATAGTCTGTTTTTAACATTATATAATCTATATTCATGCAAATACCATTCTCCACTGCTCTATGTCAATGTAGCAGTGTTTGCTATGTGATACAAAATGAGGTCAGTAGGGCTTTGCCTATGCAGACTTGCCAAATAGTTCCAAGTGGCTGTTAGAATGGGCTACCTACTGGTAGCCCAAAACACACCATTCTTCACACGTATATCAATACCTCCAGATTTAGTCTCTTTTTTCTGTCTGAAATATTGGGATGAGGTGCTCAATGTTCAGTGGGGATTATCCTGGTGTTTCTGCCTGATCATTGGTAGGCTCTGTCTTTTGATTTGTTAAGCTTGTGGTTGGCAGTCATGTGCTGGCTTAGCTGGCTTGCAAGAAGTAAATAAAACTGCCAAAAGGATAAAATTCAACCTCGTCATCCTTGTTCCATGTGTAACACAGGGAAGCAGGAACCAGCATTTTGGGTACCAACAGATTAATCAACAGCAACTGCTGGCTGCAAAATGTTGGCCAGGCTTCCTAGCGTGTGGAGGAAGTGGCTGGCATTGCAAAACAGGCACGTGGCATAAGAGGATCCTGATAAGAGGATCTATCAGTCCTGAGAAAGGGTCTCAGTCTGAAACGTTAACTGTTTGCTCTTTTCCATAGATGCCGCCTGGCCTGCTGAGTTCCTCCAGCATTTTGTGTGCATTACTTTGATTTCCAGCATTTGCAGATTTTCCCTTGTTTGCAATAAGAGGATCATAGCTGGATAAACTCTTCCAGCACCACCCTGTGTAGGCAAATATGCTGAAACCCTCACAGTTCAGCAATGTTCGACCTTGTCACAGTAGTTCTTTTATTTTTGATGTTATGCAACTACTGCAGGGCTTCCCAACTTGGGTCCACAGACCCCTTGGTTAATGGTAGGGATCCGTGACATATAGGTTGGGAGCCCCTACACTAGAGGGAATTGAAACCAGGGTCTGAGTGTCCCAAATCCGGTCTCCTGTGTATCTATAATTAATATGTTTATATTGTACATTCGATGAAATGTGACCTTACCATCATACAGGGGCATCATTAGGAACTGTTTATGTATTTCAACAAAGATGCAATCTCCCAGCTCTAGTGGGTCACATTGAGACCTACCAACTGGGCATAAACTCAGTGCGTCCATCCATCCCTGTTCACTGGCTGGGGTTACCTCACATCTTCCCTTGGATTCATCAGAATACTTTGTGGGGTTTGTAATCAGTGATTACAATAATAAAATATGGACCATACAAATTATTACAAAACACCAGACTATAAATAATAGCTGAACCTTTTGGTTTTCTAGTTGTTAACATCTGTGCTTTGCAAAGGGACTTCAAAATACAATTAATCAGCTGCATATCTTCCTTCTGTATACAGTGTGACAAGATATCACCAATGCTGTAAAGTGTTTGATAAGGCCTCACCTGGAGTATTGTGAGCAGATTTGGGCTCACAAATGGATGTTGTGTACATGGATTTTCAGAAGGCCTCCGAGAAGGGACCACACATGAGGCTGCTTAACAAGTTACGAGCCCATGGTATTACAAGAAAATACTAGCATTGATAGAGCATTGGCTGATTGGCAGGAGGCAAACAGTGGGAATAAAGGGAGTCTTTTAAGCCGGCTGCAGGTGACTAGTGGTGTTCCACAGAAGTCTGTGTTAGGACTACTTCTTTTTACATTATATGTCAGTGATTTGGATGATGGAATTGATGGCTTTGTGGTCAGGTTTGCAGATGATACGAGATAGGTGAAGGGGCAGGAAGTGTTGAGGAAGCAGAGAGGCTACAAAAGGACAGATTAGAGAATGGGCAAAGAAGTGGCAGATGGAAGACAGTGCCAGTAAGTGTATGGTCAGGCATTTTGATTGCAGAAAAAAAAACATGGACTATTTTTACTAAATGGAGAGAAAATTCAAAGATCTGAGGTGCAAAGGGACTTGGGAGTCCTTGTGCAGGATTCTTTAAAAGTTAATTTGCAGATTGAGGCAGTACATAGTGAGGAAGGCAAATGTAATGTTAGTATTCATTTCAAGAGGACTAGGATATAAAAACAAAGATGTAATTTTGAGGTTCCTTAAGGCACTAGTGAGGCCTCACTTGGAGGATTGTGAGCAGTTTTGGGCCCCTTATCTAAGAAAGTATGTGCTGACATTGGAGGGGCTTCAAAAGAGGTTCATGTAAGTAATTCCAGGATTGAAAGGTTTATCATAATTAGAGCATTTGAGGGCTCCGGTCCTCTAACTCACTGGAATTCGGAAGAATGAGGGAAGGGGAAATCTCATTGAAACCTAAACGTCCTCAATAGAATGGACATGGAGAGGACGTTTACTATGGTGGGGGATGCCTCAGAATAGAGTGATGTCCATTTGGAACAGAGATGAGGAGGAATTTCTTTCGCCAGAGTGTGGCAAATCTGTGGAGTTCATTGCCACTGGCGGCTGTGGAGGCCATGTCATGCGGTATATTTAAGGCAGAAGTTGATAGATTCTTGATTAGAGAGGGCATGAAGGATATGGGGTGAAAGCAGGAGATCAGGGCTGAGAGAGAAATAGATTAGCCATGATGAAATGGCAGAGCAGACTCGATGGTCCAAATGGCCTAACTCTGCCCCAATATCTTACGGTCTAATGACTAATGGCATTTTCTAGATGGGAATGTGTCATTTTTCTCCCTAGCACCCTTCTCTCCCAAGCCACAATAATCAGGCTGTTGGTTGAATCAAACAGTGCTGGGAACATTGTGCAGATTCAACTGCTCATTCACTTAAACAGAGAAGTTGGGTGCCAACCATTCCTCTTGTACCTCCTTACTGCCCTGATCCAGTTGTTTCTGTTCATTTCCAATTTATAAAGAGTTTGGATTTGCAATAGTACATAATCTGGGGACTTCCTGTAGCATTAAGGAGGGCAGTAAGTGCAAGGTTCTGCTATGGTTATCAATCTCAAAGAGCTCAAAAAGTACTTTCAAAGGCCAATAAACAGGACAGCTCAGTGAATTTTGGGCATCTTACAGATTATTTTTTTTTCCTTGTCATAAAAATTGATTATTCAGATATTTATATAAAGTATTTAATGCTTTGGTAAAATTACAAAATATTGCTTGATTAATAGACAATATAGGTGCAGGTGTAGGCCATTCAGCCCTTTGAGCCAGCACCACTATTCACTGTGATCATGGCTGATCATCCACAGTCAGTACCCTTTTCCTGCCTTCTCCCCACATTCCTTGACTCCGCTATCTTTAAGAGCTCTATCTAACTCTTTCTTGAAAGAATCCAGAGAATTGGCCTCCACTGCCTTCTGTGGCAGAGCATTCCACAGATCCACAACTCTCTGGGTGAAAAAGTTTTTCCTCAACTCCTTTCTAAATGTTCTACCCCTTATTCTTAAACTGTGGCCTCTGGTTCTGGACTCCCCCAACATCGGGAACATGTTTCCTGCCTCTAGCATGTCCAATCCCTTAATAATCTTATATGTTTCAATCAGATCCCCTCTCATTCTTCTAAATTCCAGTGTATACAAGCCCAGTCACTCCAATCTTTCAACATATGACAGTCCCGTCATCCCGGAAATTAACCTCGTGAACCTACGCTGCACTCCCTCCATGGCTAGAATGTCCTTCTGTCACAATAGGGGTCCTGGGAACAGGCCCAAATGCAAGACACAGACACTGAAGAACAAGGAACAGGATTTGACTAGAGTAGGGACATGACAAGATTCAGACCAGGAGCGGGGACAAGAGTGCAGACTTGGGCTAGGGAAAGCGGGACCAGGACTAGGAACCATGGACTAGGAGACAAGGCTTGGACTCCGAGCCCGAGACTGGACAAGGACCCAGAACCTGGGTCTTGCCTCGGGCTCGGACCCCAGAACCAGGCAAGGACATGACTTGGCTGCTGGCTGGGGTCTTGGGTCTCGAGCTTGGCTTGGGATCCTTGAGGCTTGAGGTCTTGGGTCTCGAGCTTGGCTTGGGATCCTTGAGGCTTGGGGTCTTGGAGCTTGAGCTTGGCTGCAGGCTGGGGTCTTGGACCTTGAGGGCTCGGGATCCTCGAGGCTTGGGTTCTTGGAGCTTGAGCTCGGCTCGGGACCCTCGAGGCTTGGGTTCTTGGAGCTTGAGCTCGGCTCGGGACCCTCGAGGCTTGGGTTCTTGGAGCTTGAGCTCGGCTCGGGACCCTCGAGGCTTGGGTTCTTGGAGCTTGAACTTGGCTCGGGATCCTCGAGGCTTGGGTTCTTGGAGCTTGAGCTCGGCTCGGGACCCTCGAGGCTTGGGTTCTTGGAGCTTGAGCTCGGCTCGGGACCCTCGAGGCTTGGGTTCTTGGAGCTTGAGCTCGGCTCGGGACCCTCGAGGCTTGGGTTCTTGGAGCTTGAGCTCGGCTCGGGACCCTCGAGGCTTGGGTTCTTGGAGCTTGAGCTCGGCTCGGGACCCTCGAGGCTTGGGTTCTTGGAGCTTGAGCTCGGCTCGGGACCCTCGAGGCTTGGGTTCTTGGAGCTTGAGCTCGGCTTGGGACCCTCGAGGCTTGGGTTCTTGGAGCTTGAGCTCGGCTCGGGACCCTTGAGGCTTGGGTTCTTGGAGCTCGGCCTGGGACCCTCGAGGCTTGGGTTCTTGGAGCTCGGCTTGGGACCCTCGAGGCTTGGGTTCTTGGAGCTCGGCTTGGGATCCTCGAGGCTTGGGGTCTTCGTCTTCAAATGCGGAGGCTGATAACTCAGAGACTGGAGTTGAGAGACAGACTGGGAACTGAACATCAACATAGAGCCGGGACTTATCCTAAGACAAGCCGGGACTCAACTTCTCCACACCAAGGTGGGACAGGTCCACCTGTTGGGTAATGGCAGGACAGCCAGACTTACCCAACAGTGGCAAAGACAAGACATGTCCCACCGCAGGGCAACAGCAAGACGGCCTGACTTTCCCCATGGAGGCGAGGACAAGACAAGACAAGACAAGCCAAGACATGACCCCCTACGGGGCAACGGCAAGATGGCCTGACTTACCCCATAGAGGTGAGGACAAGAGGAGACAAACACCAACGAACAACAGACAGTTCCATCTCTGCTCCGGGGTAGCTCCAAATCTCAGTTCAGCCAGCAACCTCAGCTGGCTAAAGAAAGAGCCGGATCTCTACCTAGCTCAGAGTGGCTGGCAGCCACTCAGCTGGCCTGGGAAACAGCCGAGTCCAGACTGCAAAGACTACTGCAACAAGTGGCAACAAGGATCCATGAAGCAGTGGTCCTCCAACCAGACATGGAGATCACAAACTGTTTCATCAGCAGATTACTCCAAGGAGGACTGACGAGACAAACCAGCAGCCCCCACTCAATCCCAAGGCTACTTATATTGCAAGCCCAAAGATGGGAATCAGGTGCCAATGGTGAACTCAAACAAGGGACAGCTGGAAGACCCGGAGTAATGAGTCCACGGACCGGGCCGTGAACCGGAATGAGGACTTCACGGACCGGGCCATAACACCTTCCTCAAATTTGGAGACCAAAACTGTACACAATACTCCAGGTGTGGTCTCACCAGGGCCCTGTACAACTGCAGAAGGACCTCTTTGCTCCTATACTCAACTCCCCTTGTCATGAAGGCCAACATGCCATTAGCTTTCTTCGCTGCCTGTTGTACTTGCATGCTTACTTTCAGTGACTGATGAACAAGGACACCTAGATCTCGTTGTACTTCCCCTT
This sequence comes from Mobula hypostoma, assembly GCF_963921235.1. Lineage (NCBI taxonomy): Eukaryota > Metazoa > Chordata > Chondrichthyes > Myliobatiformes > Myliobatidae > Mobula > Mobula hypostoma. Next base: position 40,506,727 of record NC_086103.1, read on the forward strand.
TTCCTAACTTGACATCATTCAGATAGTAATCTGCGTTCCTGTTCTTGCCACCAAAGTGGATAACCTCACATTTATCCACATTAAACTGCATCTGCCATGCATCTGCCCACTCATCCAACCTGTCCATTCTCATTCTCATAACATCCTCCTCACATTTCATATTAAACATTCTTTCTTTGTTTACATAATTCATTACAGGTTATACGTTAGAAGTACATGATGCCAATACATCATATGAGAGTGCCTCACTAAAGAAAAGTAAAGTGAAGTAAAACTAAGAAGAGACGCATCTCCCGTTCCTGTGTTTTTCTTTCACATTCAAAAGAATGGAAACCACAGACAAAGACACAATTAAATTGTAGTCAAGAATGAAAGTGAATGTGAACAAAATTTTAATGTCTAAACATAAACCTGCCTGGCTAAACAAATTGTGTTACCTTTGAGGAAGTGGTTCACATACCCCAGACCAACGCAGGTTTAAAGGAGAAACTTGCAGAAAATGCAACAAAGTAGGGCACATATAAAGAGCACGTTGGGCAGACAAAAAAAAATGGACTGCACGAGGAAGAGAAAAAGATAAAAAGTCAAGTCACAGTTTTAAAAAGAGCACTCATCCACACGCTGGTGATGAAAAATCTGATAATAACAAGAGTGACACAGGAGATTTACAATGTGAAAACTAAAAATAGGCCAGCAATGTGGCTTGCACCAGAAGTGAGCGGCAAATTAATTAAAATGGAATTGGACGCTGGCTTATCTGTTTCAGTAGTTTCACAAAATAAATTTGAATGGCATTTCAAAGAAACCAAACTGAATCCTACAGATATCCATCTGAGAACTTATGCTGCAGGAAAGATAATTCCTGTAGGAATGGCATGTGTAACAGTGAAATACAATAACCAAAAGGCCACATTGGGTTGGTATGTGGTAAAAACAGGAGGGCCAGCATTGTGGGGCTGAACTGCTACAACTTGATTGGAGATCTGTCCACCATTTGCATGCCACATCAACTACAGCGTCAACAATTTCAGCAGTGTTTAAGCATAGCATTGGAAAACTCAACTATATCAAATGTTAAATGAAAATGCCACACCCAAGTTTTGCAAACCTCTCTGGTTCCTTATACAACCTTTGATAAAGTAGGCCATGAGATAGATCACACGGAGGCTAGAGGAATTCTTTCCAAGGTTGAGTGGAGTCCACGGGCAACACTAGTGGTCTCACTAGCCAAGAAGGATGGGTCTGTCAGAATCTGTAGGGATTTTAAGGTCACCATCAACCTTGTACTGTAAGTAGATCATTACCCTCTTCCAAGAATAGAGGATATCTTTACAAAACACTTTAGCAAAATGGACATAGCTGAGGCCTACCCACAAATGGAGATGGAAGAAGAGTTCAAAGGGGTTCTCAGCATAAACACGCACAAGAGGCTTTATTGCTACAAAAGGCTATTTTTAAAGCTGTTTCTTCACCTGTACTATGGATCATATGCTACAAGGCTGTCAGTATAACCTTGGTGCCTTTATTGTTACCAATGAGGATGGCAAGTAACATCTCCAAAATCTCAAGATAGTGTTAGGAACATTGGAAGATTATGGACTCAGAGCCCAATGCAAGAAGTGTGAACTCATTAAAGCAAGCAACATTTACTGCTGTCATACCATTGATGCACAAGGATTCCACAAGTATGCTGGGAAATTCAAGCAGTGGTAGATGCCCCAAGGCCAAAGGATGTGTCACAGTTGTGCTCCTTTTTAGGATTTATCAAAAGTATTACTGAAATCAAAAAACTCTGCAAAATAAAAATCTTAAATCAAAGGATTAAGACTGGAATTAATCAGAGTTAGCATTTCAGATGGATTTGGTTAGCGTAACCAAAACCGTTTTATATTTTGATTGCTTACACTGGTTGTTTGGTTTTCGAATGCTTTCCAATTATGGAACACACAGCTGATTCTCAATGTTAACATTTGACTGGAGTGAACCTAGACTGTGTAAACATTGTAGATATAATCAATTTGCTGCACCATGGGGAACTCAACAAATCTCTGAAAACTGATGGACCTGTGTTTACGGTGCACAGTGAAGTCATTGTATTTAATGAAATTGAATTCCCTACAGAAATGGTTTTCTGAGTTGAGTTCCTTACAGTACCATAGCTGATGTTGGAGAGCAGTATCTGGGAGATGTTGCAGTTGTAGCTTTAATGGCGGTAATAAGGCCCTACAGAAGGAATACCTTTGCTTCATACCTTCAAAATAAATACTTTTTATGGAGGCATCCAGAAGTTTGTTTAAATGCATTCTACATAATAATAGATTTTCTGGAAATGCCTTCATTTACATCTACACTCCAAGAGTAAGTAGAGATGGCATAGGCTAGAAGTGTAGGGAGATCAGTTCAGTTTCTGCTCATGGCCCAATGACATCATTCACACAATCCTGATTGAGAAGTTACAGAACCTGGGCCTCTGTACCTCCCTCTGCAATTGGACCCTCGACTTCCTAACTGGAACACCACAATCTGTGCGGATTGGTGATAACATCTCCTCCTCGCTGATCATCAACACTGGTGCACTTCACGGGTGTGTGCTTAGCCCACTGCTCTACTCTACCATCTATAAACTTGCTGATGATACAACCACTGTCGGTGATGAGAGGGTGTACAGGAGCAAGGTAGTCCAACTACTGGAGTGGTGTCATAACAACAACCTGGCACTCAATGTCACTAAGACGAAAGGGCTGATTGTGGACTTCAGAAAGAGTAAAATGAAGGAACACATACTAATCCTCACAGAGGGATCAGAAGTGGAGAGAGAGTGAGCAGTTTCAAGTTCCTGGTTGTCAAGACCTCTGAGGACCTAACCTAGTCCCAACATATCGTATCAGTTATAAAGAAGGCAAGGCAGTGACTATACTTCATTAGGACTTTAAAGAGATTTGGTATGTCAACAAATACACTCAAACACTTCTATAGATGTAATGTGGAGAGCATTCTGACAGGCTGAATCACTGTCTGGTATGGTGGGTGGGGGGGGGGGGGGCGGTGGCTACTGCACAGGACCGAAAGAAGCTGCAGAGGGTTGTAAATCTAATCAGCTCTATCTTGGGTACTAGCCTACAAGAAGTGGTATCTTAGAAAGGCAGCATATTAAGAACTTCAGCACCCAGGGCATGCCCTTTTCTCACTGTTACCATCAGGAAGGAGGTACAGAAGCCTGATGGCACAAACTTAGCGTAACAGGAACAGCTTCTTCCTCTCTGCCATCCGATTTCTAAATGCACATTGAACTCTTGAACACCACTTTCTTAATATATATTATTTCTGTTTTCTGCACGATTTATAATCTATTCAATATAAGTATACTGTAATTGATTTACTTATTTATTTTTTTCTTCTATATTATGTATTGCATTGAACTGCTGCTGCTAAGTTAACAGATTTCACGACGTATGCCGGTGATAATAAACCTGATTCTGATTCAAAGTTGCTGGTGAACACAGCAGGCCAGGCAGCATCTCTAGGAAGAGGTACAGTCGACGTTTCAGGCCGAGACCCTTCGTCAGGACTAACTGAAGGAAGAGTGAGTAAGAGATTTGAAAGTTGGAGGGGGAGGGGGAGGGGGAGATCCAAAATGATAGGAGAAGACAGGAGGGGGAGGGATGGAGCCAAGAGCTGGACAGGTGATTGGCAAAAGGGATACGAGAGGGTCGTGGGACAGGAGGTCTGGGAAGAAAGACCGGGGGGGGGGGAAACCCAGAGGATGGGCAAGGGGTATATTCAGAGGGACAGAGGGAGAAAAAGGAGAGTGAGAGAAAGAATGTGTGTATAAAAATAAGTAACAGATGGGGTACGAGGGGGAGGTGGGGCATTAGCGGAAGTTAGAGAAGTCTCAAACTTACGCTAATGCCCCACCTCCCCCTCGTACCCCATCTGTTACTTATTTTTATACACACATTCTTTCTCTCACTCTCCTTTTTCTCCCTCTGTCCCTCTGAATATACCCCTTGCCCATCCTCTGGGTTCCCCCCCCCAGTCTTTCTTCCCAGACCTCCTGTCCCACGACCCTCTCGTATCCCTTTTGCCAATCACCTGTCCAGCTCTTGGCTCCATCCCTCCCCCTCCTGTCTTCTCCTATCATTTTGGATCTCCCCCTCCCCCTCCAACTTTCAAATCTCTTACTCACTCTTCCTTCAGTTAGTCCCGACGAAGGGTCTCGGCCTGAAACGTCGACTGCACCTCTTCCTAGAGATGCTGCCTGGCCTGCTGCATTCACCAGCAACTTTGATGTGTGTTGCTTGAATTTCCAGCATCTGCAGAATTCCTGTTGTTTCTGATTCTGATTCTATATGTTACCTTTGCCCCTCCTCCATTTTGTCCAATTAGTTTCCATTATTATTAACTAGTACAATAACTTTCTAATGATAATGATAGAACTCTTACTGTGAAATCTGTCATAAACATACAAGTATCCCAAAAAAGGAGAATTAAGAAATGAAGTATAATTTCTTTCAAGCTGATGTGCTCCACATCTTTAATAGTTCCTTTACTGTCTAGCAATGTTGAAATCCACTTAAGATTCATAAAACACAAACTCTAATGCGATCCATGGTACTCTTTCATAACCTATTAGCAGTGGTATGAGTAATTGTGGAGAGGGCAATGAAAACAAACTTTTCTTTGTTTAAGTTAAGGATTTCAGCAATGTTACATGAATGTCTCATGAAATACTGTATTGCAATCACACAACCAATGTCATAATGCATAATCAACTCCACTTCTGGAAACTTTTGTCATAAATAAAAATGCACAGCATGAACCCAGCTTCATTCTGTTTCATATTCCAGCAAATTAATTCACAGACCGAAGCTGGTTTAGCTAGTCATGTTAATTTATAGCTGCATTCCAATGTAACACACTTAGCTAAGATCCTTAGAACATGTTTAGACATGTTCACCCAGATATTCAACAACTGGTAAAATGACTATTCATTTATTTTTACTCTAATTTATTGATGCTGTTGATGTTTCTATTCAAGTAAAAATGTTATTTGTGACATTTTATCTGCAGTTTACGAAGATGGTATCAAAGCTGCTCAGTGTTCCCTAAGAGGTGGTTGAATTAAGCTCACTAACATTTACATAGAACATAGAACATAGATTAGTACAGCACAGTACAGGCCCTTTGGCCCACAATGTTGTGCCGACCCTCAAACCCTGCCTCCCATATAAGTCCCCACCTTAGATTCCTCCATATACCTGTCTAGTAGTCTCTTAAACTTCACTAGTGTATCTGCCTCCACCACTGACTCAGGCAGTGCATTCCATGCACCAACCACTCTCTGAGTAAAAAACCTTCCTCTAATATCCCCCTTGAACTTCCCACCCCTTACCTTAAAGCCATGCCCTCTTGTATTGAGCAGTGGTGCCCTGGGGAAGAGGCGCTGGCTATCCACTCTATCTATTCCTCTTATTATCTTGTACACCTCTATCATGTCTCCTCTCATGCTCCTTCTCTCCAAAGAGTAAAGCCCTAGCTCCCTTAATCTCTGATCATAATGCATACTTTCTAAACCAGGCAGCATCCTGGTAAATCTCCTCTGTACCCTTTCCAATGCTGCCATATCCTTCCTATAGTGAGGTGACCAGAACTGGACACAATACTCCAAGTGTGGCCTAACCAGAGTTTTATAGAGCTGCATCATTACATCGCGACTCTTAAACTCTATCCCTCGACTTATGAAAGCTAACACCCCATAAGCTTTCTTAACTACCCTATCCACCTGTGAGGCAGCTTTCAGGGATCTGTGGACATGTACCCCGAGATCCCTCTGCTCCTCCACACTACCAAGTATCCTGCCATTTACTTTGTACTCTGCCTTGGAGTTTGTCCTTCCAAAGTGTACCACCTCACACTTCTCCGGGTTGAACCCCATCTGCCACTTCTCAGCCCACTTCTGCATCCTATCAATGTCTCTCTGCAATCTTTGACAATCCTCTACACTATCTACAACACCACCAACCTTTGTGTCGTCTGCAAACTTGCCAACCCACCCTTCTACACCCACATCCAGGTCGTTAATAAAAATCATGAAAAGTAGAGGTCCCAGAACAGATCCTTGTGGGACACCACTAGTCACAATCCTCCAATCTGAATGTACTCCCTCCACAACCACCCTCTGCCTTCTGCAGGCAAGCCAATTCTGAATCCGCCTGGCCAAACTTCCCTGGATCCCATGCCTTCTGACTTGCTGAATAAGCCTACCGTGTGGAACCTTGTCAAATGCCTTACTAAAATCCATATAGATCACATCCACTGCACTACCCTCATCTATATGCCTGGTCACCTCCTCAAAGAACTCTATCAGGCTTGTTAGACACGATCTGCCCTTCACAAAGCCATGCTGACTGTCCCTGATCAGACCATGATTCTCTAAATGCCTATAGCTCCCATCTCCAACAATCTTTTCCAACAGCTTTCCCACCACAGACGTAAGGCTCACTGGTCTATGATTACCCGGACTAGCCCTACTACCTTTTTTGAACAAGGAACAACATTCGCCTCCCTCCAGTCCTCCGGTACCATTCCCGTGGACAACGAGGACATAAAGATCCTAGCCAGAGGCTCAGCAGTCTCTTCTCTCGCCTCGTGGAGCAACCTGGGGAATATTCCGTCAGGCCCCGGGGACTTATCTGTCCTAATGTATTTTAACAACTCCAACACTTCCTCTCCCTTACATCAACATGCTCCAGAACATCAGCCTCACTCATATGGTCCTCACCATCATCAAGTTCCCTCTCATTGGTGAATACCGAAGAGAAGTATTCATTGAGGACCTCGCTCACTTCCACAGCCTCCAGGCACATCTTCCCACCTTGATCTCTAATCAGTCCTACCTTCACTCCTGTCATCCTTTTTTGCTTCACATAATTGAAGAATGCCTTGGGGTTTTCCTTTACCCTTACTCGCCAAGGCCTTCTCATGCCCCCTTCTTGCTCTTCTTGGCCCCTTCTTAAGCTCCTTTCTTGCTTCCTTATATTCCTCAATAGACCCATCTGATCCTTGCTTCCTAAACCTCATGTATGCTGCCTTCTTCCACCTGACTAGATTTTCCACCTCACTTGTCACCCATGGTTCCTTCACCCTACCATTCTTTATCTTCCTCACTGGGACAATTTTATCCCTTACATCCAGCAAGAGATCTCTAAACATCGACCATATGTCCATAGTATATTTCCCTGCAAGAACATCATCCCAATTCACACCCGCAAGTTCCAGCCTTATAGCCTCATAATTTGCCTTTCCCCAGTTAAAAATTTTCCTGTCCGCTTTGATTCTATCCTTTTCCATGATAATTATAAAGGCCAGGGAGCGGTGGTCACTGTCCCCCAGATGCTCACCCACTGAGAGATCTGTGACCTGACCCGGTTCATTACCTCGTACTAGATCTAGTATGGCATTCCCCCTGGTCAGCCTGTCCACATACTGTGACAGGAATCCATCCTGGACACACTGAACAAATTCTGCCCCATCTAAACCCTTGGAACTAATCGGGTGCCAATCAATATTAGGGAAGTTAAAGTCACCCATGATAACAACCCTGTTATTTTTGCACCTTTCCAAAATCTGCCTCCCAATCTGCTCCTCTGTATCTCTGCTGCTACCAGGTGGCCTATAGAATACCCCCAGTAGAGTAACTGCTCCTTTCCTGTTCCGGACTTCCACCCATATTGACTCAAAAGAGGATCCTGCTACATTACCCACCCTTTCTGTAGCTGTCATAGTATCCCTGACCAGTAATGCCACCCCTCCCCCCCCCTTTTCCACCCTCTCTATCCCTTTAAAAGCACTGAAATCCAAGAATATTGAGAATCCATTCCTGCCCTGGTGCCAGCCAAGTCTCTGTAATGGCCAATGCATCATAATTCCAAGTATGTATCCAAGCTTTCAGTTCATCACCTTTGTTCCTGATGCTTCTTGCATTGAGGTACACACATTTCAGTCCTTCTACCTTACTGTCTTTACTCCGTTTATTCTGCTTCTCTTTCCTCAAAGCCTCTCTGTATGTTAGATCTGGTTTTACTCCATGCATTTCTTTCACTTCTCTATCGCTCTGGGTCCCATTCCCCTCGCAAATTAGTTTAAACCCTCCTGAACCATGCTAGCAAACCTACCTGCAAGGATATTGCTCCCCCTCCAGTTCAGGTGCAACCCATCCAATCTGTACAGGTCCCACCTTCCCCAGAAGAGATCCCAATGATCTAAAAATCTAAAACCCTGCTCCCTGCACCAACTCCTCAGCCACGCATTCAACTGCTATCTCCTCCAATTCTTACCATCTCTGTCACGTAGCACTGGCAGCAATCCTGAGAACACCACCCTTGAGGTCCTGTTCTTCAGCCTTCTGCCTAATTCCTGAAACTCACACTTCAGGACCTCATCCCTCTTCCTGCCTATGTCGTTGGTCCCAACATGTATCACGACTTCTGGTTGCTTTCCCTCTCGTACCAGGATGTCGTGCACCCGGTCAGAGACGTCCCGGACCCTGGCACCCAGGAGGCAACAAACCATGCGGGTGTCCTTCTCACGTCCACAAAATCTCCTGTCTGCTCCCCTGACTATAGAGTCTCCAATGACGACAGCTCTCCTCTTCTCCGTCCCACCCTTCTGCACCACAGGGTCGGACTCAGTGCCGGAGGCCCTGCCACCGTGGCTCACATCTGGTCGGTCGTCCCCACCTACAGTATCCAGGATGGTAAACTTATTATTCAGGGGAATGGCTACAGGGGTGCTCTGCACTATCTGTCTGCTCACCTTTGCTTTCCCCCCTCTGACTGTCACCCAACGCCCTGCTTCCGACAGCCTAGGTGTGACTGCCTCGTTCTCCCTTATGAGTTGAAGGTCATCCAGCTGCTGTTCCAGATTCCTTACACGGTCTTCCAGAACGCCCAGCCGTATGCACTTCTGGCAGATGTGACTCTGCGGGAGAGGGGCGTTCCCCCAAGACTGCCACATCTCACATGACAGGCACATCACCATCTCAGGAGACATTGTAAAAACTAACTGCGAGCAAGCTTGCCCTCTGCCTCTTCTTGTCGAAGCCTCTCGAGTCAAAGGCTCAAAGCTCCACTCCTTCACTGGCCCACTCACGCTCTGGCCGCTTCGCTTGAGCAATCCCTCTATTTATCTATTTGAGCTTTTCAAAATGCTCGGTCACCTGACCTCGATTGCCCAATCAGCTGCTTTCTGCTGAGTCTGAGCTATTCAAATCTTGATTGTCTAATCAACAGCTTTCTGCTGATCTATTCAAATCTTGATTGACTTGATTGCACAGACCAACTGCCAAAACTGCCAGAACTGCCAGAATCTCTCGAGTCAAAGCCTCAAAGCTCCACTCCTTCACTGGCCCACTCACTCACTCACTTTGTATATTAAATTATAGACATTGAACAATCAAATTGTGAAACAACAATGTCATCTCCCATTAACCTTGGGCCTGCATAAACTTTTGCAACTGTTCATCATTTATTGTTGCACAGAATTTCAACTTCTTGTTTCCTGTCTATCAAGCTGAATGTAGACTGTATCAGTAACTGTTAAAAGGCCTAAAATGTTCCTCTGGATGGAGCAATTAACTAAAAAGGTCAATGACTTTTACATGCAAGCTATGAAGGAACAATCTGTTGGAATTTATAAGCAATGCACGCAAAACACTGGAGGAACTCAGCAGGTCAGGCTGCATGTATAGAAGGAAATAAACAGTTGACGTTTTGGGCCGAAATCCTTCATCAGATAGGAAATTGGTTTCCCAGATCAAAATACTGAGAGCAGGCAATTTCTAGCAACCACACTGAATAGATGGGTTCACAATTCATCGTCAAGAAAGCTGGGTCGAGTCTCTCAAAAGCAGAGGTGGAGGTATACGCCTCATGATCAACTCCTCATGGTGTACTAATATGTCAGTGACATCATCCCAGTATTGCTCACCAGACCTGGAATACCTCGCAATTAAGTTCCAGCCATTTTACGTGCCACAGGAGATCTCAATGATTTTTTTGACAGCAGTGTACATTCCTCCTCAGATTAATGTCAAATAGGCTCTAGGCGAACTGAACGATGTAATTAACAGGCATGAAACAGCACATCATGATGCCTTCCCCATTATTTTAGGGGATTTTACCCAGGCCAGCTTGATAAATTCACTAAATAATTATTATCAACAAATCACTCGTAGTACCAGAGGAAATAACACGCCTTACCACTATCAAGAGCGGCTATTGCACTATCCTACGCCCACACTTTGGTATTTCTAATCACCTGGCTGTACTTCTACTCCCTGAGTGTAGGCAGGGACTGAAGACTGCAGCACCAGTAGTGAGGACCAAGAAGATATGGACCAGGGAGGCACAGGAGCACTTACAGGACTGCTTTGAATCAGTAGACTGTACTATATTCAGGGAGTCATCTTCGAGCCTGGATGAGTTTGTCACAGTTGTCTCCAACTTCATTAAAACCCATGTGTATGAGTTTGAACCTACAAAAATTTACTGTACATTCCCAAACCAAAAGCCATGGATGAACCAGGAGGTACCTAGTTTGCTGAGGGCTAGATCTGTGGCATTTAAGTCTGGCAATCCAGGTCTGTATAAGAAAATCACATATGACATGCAGAGGGCTATTTCAAGAGCTAAGAAACAATTCTGGGAGAGGTCGGAGGTGACATTGGATACAAGTCAATTCCAGCAGAGTTTGCAGGCCATTGCTTCCTACAAAGCAAAACCCAACATCATGAATGGCAGCAATGCTTCACTACCAGATGAGCTTAATGCCTTTTTCTCACTTTGAATGGGAAAATAAAACCACAGCTATGAGGATCCCTGAAGCATTCGATGACCCTGTGATCTCTGTCTCGGAGGTCAACGTCGGGCTGTCATTCAAGAGGGTGAACCCTAGCAAGGCAGCAGGGCCCGATGGATTACCTGGTAAGGCAATGAAAACCTGTGCTAACCAACTGGCAGGAGTATTCAATGACATTTTCAATCTCTCACTGCTACAGCCTGAAGCTTCTACCTGCTTCAAAAGGGCGAGAATTATACCAGTGCCAAAGAAGAGTAGTGTGAGCTGCCTTAATGACTGTCGTTCAGTAGCGCTCACATCTATGGTGCTGAATTGCCTTGAGAGGTTGGTCATGGCTAGAATCAGCATTTGTCTCAGGAAGGACCTGGTCCCACTGCAATTTGCCTATTGCCACAATAGGTCTACAGCAGACACGATCTCAATGGCTCTCCATGCAGCCTCGGGTCACCTGGACAATGCAAGTACCTATGTCAGGATGCTGCTTATTGTCTACAGCTCAGCATTTAACACCATCATTCCTACAGTCCTGATGAAAAAGCTACAGAACCTGGGGCTCTGTATCTCCCTCTGCAACTAGATCCTTGACTTCTTAACTGGAAGACCACAATCTGTGCAGGTTGGAAATGACATCTCTACTCTGCTGACAATTAACACTGGCACTCCGCAGGGATGTGTGCTTAACCCACCGGTCTACTCTCTCTACACCCATGACTGTGTGGCTAGGCACAGCTCAAGCAGCATCTGTACATTTGCTGATGATACAATCATTGTTGGCAACATTTCAGATGGTAATGAAAGGCGTGCATGAGCCAGCTATACCAGTTAGTTGAGTGTTTTTGCAATAACAACCTTGCACTCAACATCAGCAAAACCAAAGAGCTGATTGTTGACATCAGGAAAGGTAAGATGACAGAAGACAAACCAATCCTCATACAGAGATCAGAAGTGGAGAGAGTGAGCAATTTCAAGTTTCTGAGTGTTAATACCGCTGAGGACCTAACCTGGATACAACATATTGATGCAGCTATAAAGAAGGCAAGACAGTGGCTATATTTCATTGGGAGTTTGAGGAGATTTGGTTTGTCAACTAAAACACTTGAAAACTTCTAAAAATGTACCATGGAGATCATTCTGACTGGCTGCATCACCATCTGATATGGAGGGTGCGGGGTTGCTACTGCACAAGATCGAAATAAATTGCAGAAACTTGTAAAATTAGTCAGCTCTATCATGGCTACCAGCCTCCATAGAATCCAAGACATCTTCAAGGGGCGGTGCCTAAGGAAGGGGGCTTCCATCATTAAGGATTTCCACCACCTAGGACATGCCCTCTTCACATTGTTACTGTTGGTAAGGAGGTACAGAAGCCAAAAGGCACATATTCAACAATTCAGGAACAGCTTCCTTCCCTCTGCCATCCAATTTCTAAATGGACATTGAACCCATGAACACTACCTCACTACTTTTTTATTCCTGTTATTTTGCATTACTTATTTTAATTTATTGTTTAATAAACCTATATATACTTATATATAAACCTCTATGTATACTTAATATAACTCAGTTTTTTCTCTATTTATTTACCATGTATTTCATTGTACTGCTGCCGTAAAGTTAACAAATTTCATGACATATGAATTGAACTGAATTGACTTTATTTCTTACATCCTTCACATACATGAGGAGTAAACCTCTCTATGTTACGTCTCCATCTGAATGTGCAATGTGCAATTATAGTAATTTATAATAAATAGTATGTAAAACAAGACAGTCAATATGCTTTAGAAATACAATTGTGCCAGTGTAAATTAATCAGTCTGATGGCCTGGTGGAAGAAGCTGTCTCAGTGCCTGGTGGTCCTGGCTTTAGTGTTTCTCGGATGGTAACTTTTGGAATAGTTTGTGGTTGGGGTGACTTGGGTCGCCAATGATCCTTCAGGCCCTTTTTACACACCTGTCACTGTAAATGTCCTGAATAGCAGGAAGTCCACATCTTCAGATGTGCACCACTCTGCAGAGTCCTGAGATTGAGGGAAGTACAGTTCCCATACCAGAATCAGGATTAGATTTATTATCACCGGCATGTGACATGAAATTTGTTAACTTAGTAGCAGCAGTTCAATGTAATACATAATATAGAAGAAAAAAATAATAATAAATAGATAAGTAAATCAATTACAGTATACGTATGTTGAATAGATTAAAATTCACGCAAAAAACAGAAATACTGTATATTAAAAATTTGAGGTAGTGTTCAAGGATTCAATGTCCATTTAGGAATAGGATGGCAGAGGGGGAGAAGCTGTTCCTGAACCACTGAGTGTGTGCCTTCAGGCTTCTGTACCTCCTACCTGATGGTAACAGTGAGAAAAGGGCATGCCCTGGGTGCTGGAGGTCTTTAATAATGGATTTATGAAAGGAAAATCATGTCTGACGAATCTCACAGAATTTTTTGAGGATGTAACTAGTAGTGTGGATAGGGGAGAACCAGTGGATGTGGTATATTTGGATTTTCAAAAGGCTTTTGACAAGGTCCCACACAGGAGATTAGTGTGCAAACTTAAAGCACACGGTATTGGGGGTATGGTATTGATGTGGATATAGAATTGGTTGGCAGACAGAAAGCAAAGAGTGGGAATAAACGGGACCTTTTCAGAATGGCAGGCAGTGACGACTGGGGTACCGCAAGGCTCAGTGCTGGGACCCCAGTTGTTTACAATATATATTAATGACTTAGACGAGGGAATTAAAGACAGCATCTCCAAGTTTGCGGATGACACGAAGCTGGGCAGCAGTGTTAGCTGTGAGGAGGATGCAGGGTGATTTGGATAGGTTAGGTGAGTGGGCAAATTCATGGCAGATGCAATTTAATGTGGATAAATGTGAGGTTATCCACTTTGGTGGTAAGAACAGGAAAACAGATTATTATTTGAATAGTGGCCGATCAGGAAAAGGGGAGGTGCAACAAGACCTGGTTGTCATTGTACACCAGTCATTGAAAGTGGGCATGCAGGTACAGCAGGCGGTGAAAAAGGCGAATGGTATGCTAGCATTCATAGCAAGAGGATTCGAGTACAGGAGCAGGGAGGTACTACTGCAGTTGTACAAGGCCTTGGTGAGACCACACCTACAGTATTGTGTGCAGTTTTGGTCCCCTAATCTGAGGAAAGACATTCTTGCCATAGAGGGAGTACAAAAAAGGTTCACCAGATTGATTCCTGGGATGGCAGGACTTTCATATGATGAAAGACTGGATCGGCTAGGCTTATACCCTCTGGAATTTAGAAAATTGAGGGGGGATCTTATTGAAACGTATAAAATTCTAAAGGGATTGGACAGGCTAGATGCAGGAAGATTGTTCCCGATGTTGGGCAAGTCCAGAACAAGGGGTCACAGTTTGAGGATAGAGGGCAAGCCTTTTAGGACCAAGATGAGGAAAAACTTCTTCACACAGAGAGTGGTGAGTCTGTGGAATTCTCTGTCACAGGAAACAGTTGAGGCCAGTTCATTGGCTATATTTAAGAGGGAGTTAGATATGGCCCTTGTGGCTAGAGGGATCGGGGGTATGGAGAGAAGGCAGGTACAGGGTGCTGAGTTGGATGATCAGCCATGATAATACTGAATGGCGGTGCAGGCTCGAAGGGCCAAATGGCCTACTCCTGCACCTATTTTCTATGTTTCCATGTTTCTGCCCATAGCAGTGAGAAGTTGAAAATGCCCTTGAATACTCCCGCTAGTTGGTTGGCACAGTTACCAGGTACTCCATCGAGACCTTCCACCTTGCGAGGCTTCACTCTCTTTAAAGACAGCCTAACATCGGCCTCTGAGATGGGGATCGCAGGGTCATCAGGTGCAGCACGGATTTTCACAGCTGTAGTTGTGCTCTCTCTTTCAAAGCGGGCATAGAAGGTGTTGAGTTCATCTGGTAGTGAAGCTTCCCTTCCATTCATGCTATTGGATTTTGTTTTGTAAGAAGTGAGGTCTTGAAAACCCTGCCAGAGTTGCTGTACATCCAATATTGCCTCCAACCTCATTTGAAATTGTCTCATTGCCCCTGAGATAGCCCTCCATGAATCATACCTGGTTTTCTGGTACAAGCCTGGGTAGCCAGACTTGAACTGGGCTCTCTGACGGTGGTGTCTGAAAAGAGGATGCTGTCTAAGTTGCATGCCATCTTGGTCAATGTCTCCCATCCACTACATAATGTACTGGGTGGGCACAGGAGTACATTCAGCCAGAGACTCATTCCACCGAGATGCAGCACAGAGCGTCATAAGAAGTCATTCTTGCCTGTGGCATTCAAACTTTACAATTCCTCCCTTGGAGGGTCGGACACCCTGAGCCAAGGCTGGTCCTGGATTTATTTCATAATTTACTGGCATAATTTGCATATTACTGTTTAACTATTTATGGTTCTATTACTATTTATTATTTATGGTGCAACTGTAATGAAAATCAATTTCCCCTGGGATCAGTAAAGTATGACTATGAGTATGACTATGACTATTCCACAGATCTAGCTGTCAGCATATGACGTACCTTCTGGTTCATCCACATCTTTTGGTTTGGGAAAGTACAGTAAGTCTCTGTAGACACACACTCATCCACACAAGTTTTAATGAAGCTGGTAATATAGCCTGGCAGTGATACAGCCAGTCAGGATGCTCTCAATTGTTCCCCTGTAGAAAGTCCTTAAGATCTGGGGACTCATGCTTAACTTCTTCAACAGTCTGAGGTGAAAGAGGCGTGGTTATGTTTTTTTCACTACACAGTCGGTATGTACAGACCAACTGAGGTCCTCGGTGATGTGTATACTGAGAAACTTAAAGCTGTTCACCCTCTCAACCCCAGATCCATTGATGTCAATAAGGGTGAGCCTGTCTCCATTCCTCCTGTAGTCCACAACCAGCTCCTTTGTTTTTGTGACATTGATGGAGAGGTTGTTACCTTGACACCACTGTGTCAGGGTTGTTATGATATACTTGTACATGCACTCATGAGCAAACGATTAAAGTTGGTGCACATGCGCCGTTGTTTTTATCTGAAATATCTGACTCGAAACATGGCGGTAGCGGTGGGGCTCAGAAAACTGCTTTTTTTCAACTGCGGTGCCTGATTTTTTTCAACTTGAAGTTGGCAGCATAATAATAGCGCAACTCTGAAACATCAGAGGGTGAGTGCAAGAGTAGAAAAATGTCGACCGAGACGAGCAACCAGCCACAAATAGAGACGGGTGCAGTAGCAATGCCGGGAGGTGAGACAGCAGAATCTCAGCGGCACCCAGCACCCCCGGGCGATCCTGTGCCGGGAACCATGGTCAGGGCAGAAGTCCTCCCCCAGTCAGTGGCTTCAGTCCGCCACCAGCCGTGACGGTCAACCGCGGAGTGATAGACTGATGGAAGACATGGCGGCAGATGTGGACTAACTACAGCGTTGTAGCACAACTGCACAAACAAGTTCCAGAATACCAGACAGCATTATTTTTACAGACAATTGGACCGTCAGGACTTGAGGTCTACAACAGTTTTGTGTTTGCAGATGAGGCTGAAGGCCAAGACCTCACAAAGATTTTAGCTGCATTTGACAGGTATGCTATCGGTGAGAAAAATGAGACATATGAACAGTACTTGTTCAACAAGCGGCAACAAGAACAAGGTGAGACCTTTGAATCGTTTCTTGCCAGCCTTAGATCTCTTGCAAAGACATATAATTTTTGCTCGTGTATGTCAGACAGTCTGCTGAGAGACAAGATCGTACTGGGCATTAATGACTCCTAAACCAGAAAACGTCTGTTAAAAGAGAGAAAGCTATCACTCAATGACTGCATTGACATCTGTAAAAGCACAGAAATGGTTGAATCACACCTACAAGCATTCAGTACATCTGCAGATAACAGGTCCGCTACTGTCCATGGGATTAAACCTTGCACTAACAAGAAAGGTTCAAGGGATTCTGGACAGAAGGCTGGTGCTAGTGGTGGAGCCAGAGCAAAACGCACTTTGAACAGCCACAGAAGCAAAGTGAACCCTTGCAAGTACTGTGGCACGGAACACGCAAGAGACAAACAACAATACCCAGCATACGGACAGGAGTGCAAGGCATGTGGCATTGGAAATCACTTCAAGAAGGTATGAAAGCAGAAGCCCGTGCATGGGGTGGAAGCACAAAGCGATGACCAAACCGACAGTGACAGTTTATCGACAATGTCACACTGGTGGTGAACCGTTTGAAGACAAAGGATGACGTATTCGCACAGACGCTCATCAATGGAAAGCCAATAAACTACCAAGTTGACAGTGGGGCGAGCATTAACATTTTACCCGCAAATACTTGAAGGGAGTAGACCACACACTAAGACAATGCACAAAAAAAGCTGATGATGTGGAACAAGACCACCATGGATGCAGAAGGGAGGTGCAGAGTGAAATTGCGTAACCCCACAATGAACCGCAAGTATTCTGTTGAATTTGTCGTGGTCACTGATGACTTTACACCTTTGCTGGAAAGTAGGGCCAGCCAGCAAATGAAGCTTATTACGGTCAATGATGACAACTTTCGCAGGGTGCATGCATCTACACTTAAAGAAAAACAACGCACACCAGAAGAACGCTATGCAGAGGTGTTCGATGATGCGCTTGGGGGGCTTCCGGGTGCAGCCCACCTGCAGATTGATGAGGAAGTTCAACCTACAGTGTTACCCCCACGACGTCTACCTCACGCTATGAAGCGGAAAGTGAAAGCTGAGCTTGATCAACTGGTAGACGGCAAGGTGATAGCTCCAGTCCATGAACCTACAAGGTGGGTTAGCCAGTTAGTGGTCGCAGAGAAGAAGATCGGCAATCTTCGTATATGCATTGACCTTTGACCATTGGACAAAGCGCTGAGGAGAGAACACTGCCCCCTCTCGGTGATAGAGGACATTTTGCCAGATCTTGACCAGGCTAAAGTTTTCAGCAAGCCTGATATGAGCTCTGCATTCCAGCAAGTGAATCTGGACAGTGAATCAAGCATGCTCACCACTTTCAACATACCTTTCGGGCAGTATAGGTGGCTCAGACTCTCGTTTGGAACCAGCGTTTCATCAGAGATCTTCCAGTGCAGGCTGCATTAGGTGCTGGAAGGACTACCGGGAGTGATCTGCGTCGCAGACGACATTCTGGTGTACGGAAAAGGGGAAACGCAGGAAAAGGCAATCGCCGGTAATGATGTGAAACTTGAGCAGCTATTATAGCGTTGTGCAGGGCAGCATATCAGGCTCAACAAGAACAAATCTTCTTCAGAGCGACAGAGGTACCCTTTTTGGGGCACCTCATCACAAGTGAGGGACTTCAGCCTGATCCTAAAAAGGTCGCTGACGTTCTCAACATGCCGTACCCACGGGTGTGCAGGGAGTGCAGCGATTGATCAGATTTGTCAACTACCTGAGCCGTTTCCTCCCAAGTCTCTCAGATACCCATGAACCAATAAGACAGCTGACAAAGCCAGATGTAGCATGGGAGTGGTCAGCTGAGCAGTAAAACGCTCTCTCCAAGATCAAGCGGATGGTATCCGCAGCACCGGTGTTAGCAGACTACAATTCTAAGGAAGAGCTAACCATCCAATGTGACGCCAGCAACAAAGGCCTAGGGGCAGCACTCCTCCAGAATGGATGTCCGATCGCATATGCAAGTGGAGTGCTAATGGACACAGAAACGCGTTACGCAGCGATCGAAAAGGAAATGCTCGCAATCATTTTTGCACTTGAGTGTTTTCATCAATACACTATTGGCCACTTCACAAGAGTACTCAGCGATCACAAGCCGCTCGAAATGATAGTTAAGAAGCCGTTAGTGAAGGCACCAAAGCGCCTACAGGGAATGCTTCTTCGCCTGCAGAGCTATGACTTCGACATCACCTACTGTCAAGGAAAGGTCATGCACCTCGCGGATATGCTATCATGAGCGGTTAACAGTACTCCAGGCCAAGAGAACAGCTTCGACGAAGTCAACATGTTATCGCACCTGCCAATCCGCGATGAGCGTCTAGAGCAGATTCACATAGAAACAGCGAAAGATGACACACTACAGATGTTGAAATGCGTAATCATCAGTGGATGGCCGAGCGAATGTGACGCGCTAACAGAGCAACTTACACCTTACTATAGCTATAGGGATGAGCTCGCAGTCCAAGACAGCTTAATCTTCAAAGGTGAGCATGTCATCATACCGCAAAGTGAGCGAAAGCAAATGAAGGAAATAATTTATTCATCACACTTGGGCGTAGAAGGATGCCTCAGACGCGCATGTGAATGTCTTTTTTGGCCAGGCATGAGCAGCGACATCAAGCAATATATTGCTACATGTGAATTTGTTGCACATACGAAATGAGTCAGCAGAAAGAATCACTTATGAGTCATGAGGTATCTGCTCAGCCATGGGAAAAGATAGGTACCGACCTGTTTACATTTGAAGGAAAAGAGTACCTCATCACCGTTGATTGCTACAGCAATTTCTTCGAGGTAGATCTTCTTTGCAATATGACCAGCGCAGCCATTATTCGCAAACTGAAGGCTCATTTTGCGAGATATGGTAGCCCAACACAAGTGGTTAGTGATAATGGGCCACAATAGACATCAGCGGAGTTTCACAGATTTGCACGAGAATGGGATTTTGAGCACTTGTGTAGCAGCCCTGGAAATAGTAAAGTGAAGGGAAAAGCTAAATCAGCAGTTAAAACAGCTAAGCGGTTCCTCACAAAGAGCAACAAATTGCGAGCAGATCCCTACCTCGCACTTCTAGACCATCACAACACACCTTCGCAAGGGCTCAGCACGAGTCCTGCCCAGTGTTTGATGAATTGCCGCACACGCACGCTCCCACCTACAACAGCGAGTTTACTGGAACCCAGAGTTGTACGCGAACGCAAGCGTATGAAACAACGCGTCCAGCAGCAGGCTGGCAATTACAACGAATCAGCCAAAGATATTGCCCCACTCAACGAAGGGGATACTGTGCGCATGCAACCCTTGGTGCAAGGTAAAAAGAACTGGGAGAAAGCAATTGTGTGTCGGCGCCTTGATGAGCATTCATATGTAGTTCAAACCCCTACTGGGATCTACCAACATAATCGCACACATCTACGAAAGACGGCTGAGGAACCACCTGAAAAGCAAAACTACGTCAAACAACCGAGATCAATGACCACAGTATGCCTACCGTATCAAATGCACACAGGCAAACACCAGCAGAGGCTAATGACACAACACAAACATTAACACAAACGTTGAAACATGCAAATAACAAACAACAGGATTTGGACAAAACAGTAAAAACTTGTTCTGGCCACAAAGTGAAAAGGCCACAATATCTAGAAGACTTTGTCCCACATTGAATAATTGCATGAACAATTGAACAATAAGTCTGTGACACTATTTGGCATTTTAATGTCATGTTTATACTCAAAGAAGGACCGTGTCCTATTTGAGGTTGTGTAGTTTGTAGTTTGAAGTTAAAGTCAAATTTTAGCATGTTTTATATTTTGTATATATGCTCATACAAACGGAAATAATGAATGGTATGTATTTGTGACAGGCATAAGAGACATAAGGCATGATTAATGAATGCCTTGAAAGTTAATTCCATGAAAATACACTGGAAAACAGACTTCAGAGAAATTGAGTTTAATTGTTAATACAATTGTTCCTTTTCTTTGTTTTGATAAAAAGGGGGATGTTATGATATACTTGTACATGCACTCGTGAGCAGACAATTAAAGTTGGTGCGCATGCGCTGTTGTTTTTATCTGAAATATCTGTCTTGAAACAAGGGTGATGACTTCTTCTCTGTAGGCTGCCTCATTATTATTTGAGATTAGTCATAGTCATTGTCATACTTTATTGATCCTGGGGGAAATTGGTTTTCGTTACAGTTGCACAATAAATGCAATTGGCTCAGGATGTCTGACCCTCCTTAGGTCAATCAATGTAGTATCATCTGCAAATTTAATTAGCAGTTAGGAGCTGTGGATGGCGACACAGTCATGGGTGTACAGAGAGTACAGGAGGGGGCTTCAGACACAGACCTGGAGGCTCCTGTGCTGAGGGTCAGAGGGGCAAAGGTGAGGGAGCCCACTCTTACCACCTGCCGGCAATCTGACAGGAAGTTCAAGATCCAGCTGCACAAGGGAGGGTGAAGGCTGAGGTCTCTGAGCTTCTTGTCAAGCCTGGATGAAATTATGGTGTTGAATGCTGAACTGTAGTCCAAGAACAGCATTCTCACATAAGCATCCCTCTCTTCCAGGTGTGTAAGGATGGTGTGTAGAACTGTGGCTATTGAGTCATCTGTCAATCCATTCTGTTAGTAGGCAAATTGTAGGGGGTCCAGTGTGGGTGGTAGCACGCTGCAGATGTAGTCCTTGACCAGCCTCTCAAAGCGTTTGCTTATTATTGAGGTGAGTGCAACAGGACGCCAGTCATTCAGACATGTTACCCTGGTCTCTTTAGGTACAGGAACAATGGTGGGTGTTTTGAAGCAGAATGGCACTCTACACTGGTAGAGGGAGAGATTAAAAATCTCTGCAAACACACCAGCCAGTTATGCCGCGCACACCCCTAGTACCCGCCCTGGGACGCCGTCCGGTCCCGCAGCCTTGCTGCCTCAGGGATGACCAAGGTGCAGGTTGCATCGGCGGCTCCTCTCGGGGGCTCAGTGCTGCCGACTTTGAACCAAGCGTAAAAAATACATATGCCAGTGATATTAAATCTGATCCTGATATCGAGGTCACTTGAAAACCTACTAGTGTACAAAGAATCTGTTAAGTGAGTCAACTGACAGAGTAAAACTTCAAGGCATTTTAAATGATTTAAATGAGCAGTGACAAAATATCTCTTCTTGAAATTTTTTTTTGATCTTTTACATACTTTAGCTATGTCAATAAAACTGCAGTTATCTTTTCATGTAATTAATGTATTTCAATGAACGTTGTGTTTCTAGGGTGACTGAAATGTAACTACACATGCTGCCCACTGACGTGTTGTACTTCTTGTCCTGGAAGAGCAAGGTAAGTACATACAGTAAGTGTCAAACAGTGTTGCACAGTGCCTTAGGGTAATATGTCTATCATGACTGTATGATTGACTACATGTACAAGTTGTGAGATGTATGCATGATGCCTATCAACATTAATATCATTTGCCTGCCTTAGGCCAGTTTCTCTCTGTGGCTTTCTTATCTAAGTACCTGTCAAAATGCCTTTTAAAATTTGGAATTGATTCTGCAAAAGTCAAACAGAAATCATTAATTGAGAATATTTGGAGGCTGCTGAAGTTTTGATGATTCAATTGATTGAATACATGTACTAAGACGATCACGACATGATTAAAGCCTAACGATTTAAAATCTGTGGGGGTTGATCGTGTTTTTATTATTTACAGAGTTTAATGTACTTTGGCAGGAAAATGTTATACTGTACTCAAAATTATTCAAAAGTTCTGCGTATCTTCAAATGCATTATTTAAATTTAAATCTCCAGGCTAATCTATGGAAAATTTTAGTCAAAATGGATGACTAGGGTCTAGGTTACTGTAAATGAGATGCTAAAGACTGGATCTTAAAATTAATCGATAGTTTTTCAGCCCATAACCTCATGTAAAACTGATTAAATTGTTTTGGCCTGTTAAAGGAACCACTCAGGTTTTAAATTAATTCAAGTCAATGGAAGTTAGGCAACTTCTCTAAGAGCTACACATCCTACTATACAAGTTTATATTCCTAATCAATTTATACAAATTCAAACAAAGTGTTTCCATGTAAGAATGAATAGCCTGAGTTTCTCTAGTTTATCAGATCTTAAAATTTTTACAGCTGCCCAATCGAAGCCTGAGCGAGAGAGGAGGCCACTCACAGGTCCGTGAGTGAGATTTAAAAAGGTGCGTTCACAGGCTTTCAGTGTTTTCTGGTGGCCCAATCGAATAGCGATCCAATAACAAGGGAAAATAAAAATGCTAGGACAAGCGTATCAGCCATTGTGCCAGTTGACCAAAGTGTGGAGGCTTTAGCTTATCAGGCTTAAGTAAGAAAAGGCTTGGGTAATGTATGTATCTGATAAATTTCTCCTTCATTTTTCATTCATTAGTACATAATTTGAGCAGTAAGACTGGCTCCAGAGGTTGTGTGGTGTTCCTTGTGTGAGGTGGGAATTCTGGGAGACCTCCAGCCTCCCAAATAAACACATCAATACCAAGTGCACCAAGCTGCGGTTCCTCAGAGAATATATTAAGGAGCTGGAGCTACAGCTTGATTACCTTCAGCTCATATGGGAAACTGAGGAGGTGATAGATAGGAGCCACAAGGAGGTAGTCACCCCTAAGTTTGCAGAATGCAGGTACCTGTGACAATCAGGAGAAGGAAAGGAAATGGGTAGCCAGTGCAGAGTACCCCTGTTCCCATTTCCTTCAATAATAAGAATACTGCTTTGGACACTTTTGAGGGGTGGGGGTGTGCAATCTTCTGGAGGAAGCTGCAACGACTGGGTCTCTGGCACTGAATCTGGTGCTGTGGCTCAGAGGGAAAGTGGGGAGAAGATAACTGCTGTAGTGATAGTGGGTTCCATTGTCAGAGGAGTAGACACAAGATTTTGTGGACACCTGGATGGTTTCCTGGTACCAGGGTCAGCGACGTCTCAGGTCAGGTCTGTGGCATTCTAAAAGGGCCAGTGAGCAACTAGAGGCCGTGATACATATTGGCACCAATGATATAAGTAGTGTAGAAGTCATGTATCTTTTCTGTCTGTCTGTATTGTATTTTGTGTTGCGCGTTTATTATGGGTAATTTGTCACGTGGGTAATGGGCAAGGTAAAAGCAAATGAGTAAGGTTATGTATTCATGCGTTGTCTTAGCTCATTTTGGTCTAGTTAGAACCGGGGTGATCTTTTTTGTTGACCTCTAATTAGATCATTATACTGCTAATTTAGTTTGACCACCAATTAGAACGTTATCAGACCACTGGTTATGCTAATTGGAGCTTATTAGACTGCTTAATATGCGAACCTCACTAATTTGAATGCTAATTATTTTATTTTGTTATATCGCCAATTTTAGTTTCATTAGTTTTTATATCTATAAGATCGTTCATCTTTTCTGATTTTGTAATAAAGGATTGAATGCGCTTTCTTCAAATTGGAACTTAATTATTTTAGAAGTATGACACGCAATGACAACCACCATATTCAGTCTCTAACAAGTTTTGGTTTGTTTTCAAGTAACCACCACATTTTGTCAACAACAAAAAAAAATGGTTATACTAGACGAACACCGGTCTATGGCGAAGGATTGCCTAGACCTGCTGGCGAAATTGGAATCGTATCACTGAGAAGTTTGCACATTGGCAACTCCAGCAGCCGGTGGCAATAAACGACCTTTTGTTGATCCGTGCTGTGTATTTGTGGGCTGATTACAGATTTGAATGGTCTGCACTGCCTGATTATTGAGGACCGTTACTCATTCGTCTGGTGTTTGCCTGGGGGGGGGGGGGGTGTTCTTCTCTTTGTTTTATTGAAGTGCTGAAATATTCCAGATGCTGGCGTTTGAATTAAAGGCTGTTTGTCCTGTCTGGTTTAAGCACTGTGAATGCATGGAGTGCTTGTTTGTGCCTACATTTATTGAATCGAATATCACCGGTACTGCGGCTGAACAAAGAGTTAATTGCGAGCGCTGCAAAAAGGGGAAAGTAACATGAGCCATTCGAAGCACGGGACTGACAGCAACGACCCTCACATCGGAGCTGGCAAAAGAGAAATTAAACTTTCTTCAAAAGCTTTAGCGGGTAGAACCAAAAGTCTTCGAAAGGGATATAAAACAAAAAATAAAGTTCTAATACCATCAATTAAGGATCTTATGGGAAATAAGGAAAATGCGTTACACGTGCAATCTCCTCTTGCGGACTTGACTGGACTCCGTGAAGCTGTTGCTAAGCAACATCACATGTTGATCTCATTACTTCCCAAGGTTGAGCAGGAACACAGATCCAATGTTTTTCAAACATCGGATGACTTAGTGCATGCATAGGGGACGTTAAAAAATGAATGACCCAAACATGTTCCATGGAAGGTCACATTGCTGCAACAAGTAAATATGTGTCTCACTTTCCATCAGACGATGTTTCTCAAATTTCAGGGCATGTGTTGACCACGCACATAGCAGATGATCAACAGGATGACGTAGACGCAATGTAAAGCAATGTCAGTGCTTTAAGTTTTCCTGCCGGCACAGCATCTTCTGTATCCAATACCTCCTCTGTAGGCATTAAATCAGAGGCTGTTAGCTGCATTATCACACGGCAACAATTATTGAACGACAGACGTGCTGGAGTAGCAAGAGGAAGTGCTATGGAAAAGGAAGGACCTTAAATTGCAGGAAGAAACTGTCGCACAGGCGGCTAAAATTAATGTGCTAAGGACTTCAAGTGTGGCGAGCGCTAAAAGTGCTCCAGCAGGACAGTCCTGCGGTGTGAGTCCCTATATTGATAAGGCACAGAGAAAACCCAACACACTCAACGTCAATGTTGATTCATTTGTTACTCAAGTGTCTGTGAAACATGAATAACCCCAAGAGTTCGCTCAGGGTGTTACTCTGAGCCCGCACGAAGGAGGCGCTCTGTATCTATGTCATATCCAACAGTTCAAAAGACTCATGGGACCATTCACTTACAGCATGGAAATAGTCTTGTTTCAGATGATAGATGTCAGAACAATATTATATGGAAGTTAAATGAAATAACAACCTTTTTGGAACAACTACAATGCATTTCATCTTGACCTAAAATAGAGATTCAAATTTTCGATGGCAACCCATTGTAATATCATGCATTCATGAAGGCTTTTGAAAAAGATGTTGAAGGCAAGACTGACAGCTATAGTGGCTCCCTCTATATCTTTGAACAGTACACTAAAGGTCGCTCTAGACTCGTTAACACTCACAACACGCTGGAGGAACTCAGCAGGTCGGGCAGCATCCGTGGAAATGATCAGTCAACGTTTCAGGCCGGAACCCTTCGTCAGGACTGAAGGGGGAAGGGGCAGAGGCCCTATAAAGAAGGTGGGGGGAGGGTGGGAAGGAGAAGGCTGGTAGGTTCCAGGTGAAAAACCAGTAAGGGGAAAGATAAAGGGGTGGGGGAGGGGAAGCAGGCAGGTGATAGGCAGGAAAGGTGAAGAAGGAATAGGGGAAAGCACAATGGGTAGTAGAAGGAGGCAGAACCATGAGGGAGGTGATAGGCAGCTGGGGGAGGGGGCAGAGTGAAATAGGGATAGGGGAAGGGAATTACCGGAAGCTGGAGAATTCTATGTTCATGCCAAGGGGCCGGAGACTACCTAGATGGTATACGAGGTGTTGCTCCTCCAATCTGAGTTTAGCCTCATCATGGCAGTAGAGGAGGCCATGTATGGACATATCCAAATGGGAATGTGAAGCAGAGTTGAAGTGGGTGGCAACCAGGAGATCCTGTCTGTTGTGGCGGATGGAGCGGAGGTGCGCGACAAAGCAGTCCCCCAATCTGCGTCAGGTTTCACCGATGTAAAGGAGGCCGCACCGGGAGCACCAGGTGCAATAGGTGACCCCATCAGACTCACAAGTGAAGTGTTACCAGACATGTTGCTAGCAGGTTGACCTGAAGAAAGGACATGTAAAAGTTAAGGCTTTACTACTGGAACATTTTGGTCTTGAACAGAAAATTGCTTCAGCCTGCATCAAAAGGCTCTTTCTCGAGTACCTACCAAATCCAAAGATGTAAAAGCTTTTCAGGACTACAGTCTTTTCCTTAGAGGCTGTCGCAATGTCATGGAAGAAGTGCAGTACATACTCAAGTTGGACATGCCTGCTAATATGATGATTGCCATAAAAAAACTGCTGTATATTCTCAGGGATAAATGGAGGACGCAGTCTGTGAATTGCAAGAATGACACAACTGTAAGATTACTTTCACTGACATTGTTGATTTTATTGAAAGGCAAATATAGATTGCTACAGATCCGTTATTTGGGAATACATAGGATGCCACATCATCTGCAATAAGCAAAGATGTGAACAAAACTAAGTCACAACTTCATTCTAAGGCTAAAGGAAGCAGCTTAGCCACTACTGTGGCCACTGAGAAGTAAAGCTAGAACTGAATCTGGAACTAATGGAAGGGAAATGGTCTTGTCTGCTCTGTGAGGGTGAACTCACATTGGATTCTTTCTGTCAGCTGGAGAAAAGAGCTCAGAGTGAGAAGATGGCCTTCCTAAAGGAAAATGGTGTCTGCTTTGGCTGTTTGTGTACAGGACACATCAGCAAAGATTGCAGGAAGTGTCTTCCATGCAATGTACATAGTGGCAAGCATCCCAGCATACTTCATGTTCACTCTGATGAAAAGAGTGCTGAATCAAAACAAGCTATGAAAGAATCAGACACAGCAGTGGGTAGTGTTCTGGTATCCAATGGTCTTACGGGGCTTGGCAATCGTGATTGTACACTTCCCATAATTCCAGTACAAGTGAAGTCTAAGAAGGGTAACAAGACAGTGGTTAGTTATGCTTTCCTAGATCAAGGAAGTACAGCAGTGTACTGTACAGCGAGCCTCATGAACAAGTTCTACCTCACAGGAAAAAGGACAGACATTCTCTAACACACCATGGGTCAAGGATTGGACCTGGCTGGCTTAGATGGTGAAAACTGTTGTGAACTACATAAAATCTATAGACAAGAAAGTATGCCTGTCCACAAAGGGAACATACCATGACAGAGAGATCTCCGCGGATGGTCTCACCTGAATCATGTCCCTTTGCCAGAGATTGACACAGAAATTAAACTGCTGCTAGAGACAAATGTGCCCAAAGCATTGGAGACATTGCAAGTGATTCACAGTGTTAACGATGAACCCTATGCAATCAGAACGATGTTGGGTTGGACTGTGGATGAACCACTGAAAGGAGACCATTGTGATGGAAAGACTGTGCACAGCCAGAGCTGACAATTAACAAATCCTCAGTTTTGAACTTGGATGAGCATTGCCACCAGCAGTTTAAGGCAGATTTCTCTGGATGCACCCAGGATGAACAACCTGGTCTGTCAAGAGAAGATCACAAGTTCATGGAGCTTATTGCAAATTCTGCAAGACTGGTGGATGGTCACTACCAGATTAGTTCACCTTTGAGAAAGAAGAAGGTTAACATGACAAATAATAGGAAGGTTGCTGAACAGCATGCTCTAAATCTAAGGGAGAGGTTTAAGAAGGACTTGTCATTTCACACTGACTACACAGTTTTCATAAAGGATGTCATCCCTACAGGTTATACCAAAAGAGTGCCAGCAGTGCATCAGGATCACAGTGATGTGAAAGTCTGGTCTATTCCATATCATGGTGTTTATCACCCTAGAAAAGGGAAACTTCATGTTGTGTTTGATGGTGGTGTGACTTTTCAGAGAATATCACTTAATGCTCAGCTTTTGTTGGAACTGTGCGTGAGTTGCAAGAAGCCATTGAGAAGTGGAATCATTCACAAACGAGTGATGGACTTGTTCAAAAAGGAATTAAGTGGATTTTAACCCCCCAGCTGGTTCACATCATGGAGCAACATAGCAAATGGACTCAGGAGTCCTTGTGTAGTATTTCCTTAGGGTTAAATTGCAGGTTGAGTTGGTGGTGAGGAAGGGAAATGCAATGTTAGCATTCATTTCGAGAGGACTAGAGTGTAAGAACAAAGACGTAATGCTGAGTCTTTATCAGGTATTAGTGAAGCCTCAGTTGGAATATTGTGAGTAGTTTTGGGCCCCTCATCTGAAAAAGGATGTATTGACATTGGAGAGGTTTCAATGGAGAGTCACAACAATGGTTCCTGGAGTGAAAGGCTTATCATATGAGGGGCGTTTGATGGCTCTGACCCTGTTCTTGCTGGAATTTAGAATGAAACCCCCTGGTTTCCTTGGCTGCGTAAGTCTAGGGAAAACACTCTCCGGTTCTGCCAGACCTGTGAGATTGAGCTGGCTCTCCAGCTCCAAACCCCAGTTTGTGTGGATGCTGTGTCATCTGCTACCCTGTTACAAATTAGAGCCACAAAACAACAGACAGTACACTGCATACAATTAAAATTATATCTATGAATCTTAACTAAAGGGTTAAAAGGGCCCATTTTAATTAAAGTCAAATGTGCACAAGTTGGAGCTCACCTTGAACTTGTCAGTCACTCACGCGCTGGGGCCTCGGTCTGTGCGACAGCACACACCACTTTCCAAACGCCACTCGCAATCCACCTCGAACAAATGGGTCTCCCACCGGGTTGTATCCTATGACCCAGTTCTCCCCAGCATCTTTTCCCTTTAGCTCCTGCCGAACCAAAAAAAAAACCCCAAGACCCACCTTCGTGTCCCTCACTGAGAAAACCTCCCCCTAATTCTACCATCCTATTGTCATCCCTTATCTTCAACAATAACCCAAACAGGCTGACATCAACGCAGGCTGCTCTTACAGAGCTGCTAAATGAAATTCCTACAGCATAACAGTAAAAATATGAACCAGGGCATTACACTCTCCCCCCACTAAAATAACCATGCCCTCATGACTTGTAAATAATTTGTGATCCCATCATTAATAATAATGATTTCAAAGGAAATTCATGATGCCAGAACCTCCAATCCATTTGTAAATGGTAGAGACATATCCCACTAGGGGGATAGTCGTAACAGTCTGTTCCCCTGGTGCTACATAGGCCAGCCTATCTGGGGGTTTCCTGACTCTTTGAGACCTCCTTATCCCATCATCTACGTCTTCAGTTTCAGACATTCCTTGGGATACTTTTGGTCTACATGGCGAGACCTCCCCCTGTCTATTACTTGTGCCTTCTGGCAACTGAGATCCCTCTGCCATTTGGCTGAGCTCAGCTTCATTCCCAGTTAGAGTCCAGCCCCCCCGCCTCTTCATGGTCCAGCTGCATGCCTGCCTGTACACTGCTAGTCCTCCCATTTCACCTGCCTCGGTGTGAGAAGGGTTGGGAATCTCTTCCTCAATTACTGGGGAGTTAGTGAAAGGCAGCATATACCACACACCCATCCCCTCATCCTCCGAGTCAGTATCCCATTCTGGGGCAGGGGCCAGTTTAATCTTTCCTGCTGCTGGTCCTTCAGTCATCCTGCATCGCCGCAGAGTCCACTTACTAGATGTAGGCTCCAGGTCAGGCTCTGGGTCAACATGCACCTCTTGATTCCAATGGAGAATCTTGACAGGCCCAGTCCCATCCTCTGGTTTCACCCGGAAAACTGGTACGTTTGACATCTGACTCTCCACCTCATAGGGCGTAGCCGCCCAGCGGTCAGCCAACTTATGCTTCCCAGGTAGCCCCAAATTCCTTATGAGGGCTCGGTCTCCAGGCATGAACTGGGAGAACCTAACCTTTTGATCATACCTCCTCTTACTTCCTTGATTCTGCTTAGTAGCCAAGACCTCAGCTAATTCATAAGCCTTTTTCAGCTCCCTTCTCATATCAGACACATATTTCAGATAAGCCTTCGGTGGTGGATCTTCTTCTCCTGTTCCAAAACAGAGGTCAATGGGCAACCTCGCCTCGTGTCCAAACATCAGATAATACGGTGAGCACCCAGTAGCTTCATCTGTGTACAGTTGTGTCTAGACTGACATCTATATCATTTATTATACTGTAATTTGTCCTCTACTGTGCCTATTGTCTTGTTTATTAATTTTTGTACTGCCCTGCACTGTTCTGTGCACTTTATGTAGTCCTGTGCAGTTCTATAGTCTAGTGCAGTTTTTGTGCTTGTTTTATGTAGTCTGGTGTAGCCTTGTGCTCTCTCACATAGTCTAGTGTAGTTTTGTGTTGTTTCATGTAGCACCATGGTCCTGGAGGAATGTTGTTTCATTTTTACTGTGTACTGTACCAGCAGCTTATGGTCGAAATGACAATAAATTTAACTTGACTTGTCTCTAGCAGTGGACCAGATGTCCAATATGTTGACACCACTTGTTCTTTTTGCTGAGTGTGCCTAGCAAGGTCCGACTGAACCCCTCTGGCTGGGCATCACCCTGCGGGTGATAAGGTGTAACTCTCGACTTCTTGACTCCACGCATGCTCAGTAACTCATGTATGAGCCTACTCTCGAAATCCTGTCCCTGATTGCTATGTATCTGCCCAAAGAGGCCATAATAAATTAAATACTTCTCCCGTAACACTTTGGTCACTGTGGACGCCCTCTGATCCTTGGTAGGGAAGGCTTGTGCATATTTGGTGTAGTGATTTGACCAAGAAATTTGCCATGTTGCTGGCATCTGACTCTATTGACAGGAAATCCATACACACCAGGTCAAGGGGCCCCTGCACTCTGCAAATGGGACAACGGAGCAGCCCTCGTGGCAGTGTCTTCCTCCGTACACATCGAATGCACGACTTGCAGTACTCTTCAACCTCTGGTTTCATTCAAGGCCAGTAAAACTGATCTCTGATCAATCCATAGGTCTTGTCAACCCCCAAATGGCCAGAATCATCATGAAGTGACATCAACACAATCCTCTGATACTTCTTGGGCAGAACCAGCAGGGAACGCCGAGCCCGGTCCGTAGGCATCGTGACCCCGTATAGGATCTGGTTCCTCAGCTCCAATCTGGGCCATTTGGGGTAGTAGAGACACCACAGAGTGTTTCATCTTGTCTGCTTGGGCAATGTCCCCTTTCGCAACCACTGACCAAACAGTACCAATACACGGGCCACCTCGCTGAGCGGCTGCCACTACCCCAGGGCTCAATTCTGGCAACTGCTTTGTCTTCAGAGAAGTCAGGTTGCAGCAAGCTTGTGAAATGGCACCATCAAATGATCGATCCTGCCCTTGCCTTCCCTGTGATGGGAAACTAGCACATGGCTTTGACTCCAGGAGCGCGAACGCTCTCCCACTCTCTGTCCCTGTCCAGCCCTTCACGGGCACATCGGGACAAAGCACTGGCATCAATGCTCCCTCTTCCCAGCTGGTACTTCAGGCAGACAACACCGCCAACCACTGATGACCTATGGCATCCAACTTTGCTGAGGTCAGGGTACAAGTCAATGGATTGCTGTCCGTCCTCACCTCAAACCTGGCACCAAATAAATAGTCAATTAGCTTATCCACCACAGCCCATTTCAACGCCAGGAATTCCAGTTTGTGTGTGGGGTAGTTTCACCCAGAGAATGACAGACTCCGGCTAACAAATGCGACAGGTCTTAACCCTGTGCCCTGATCCTGGTACAAAACACCCCCTAAGCCCTCTCTGCTGGCATCTGTATGCAATACATAAGGCATCAGGGGTCTGAAAAAGCCAGCACAGGTGCTTGTGTCAGCAGCTCCTTCAGTGACTGAAAGGCCTCTTCACATTTTGCATCCCACCTTGGTCCAAAAGGCTCCAAAGGGCTAAGATAATCTTTACTATCCTCTCCTTTTGTCCTCCCTTTCTTCCCCAAGGGAGGGTAACCACACAGAACAAAATTTAATGGGTGATTCACTTAGACTAGTTCTTCACGAACCTCCAGTAGTAACCACAGAATCCAAGGAACGAGTGCAAGGCACTCACAGTCTGGGGCCTTGGCCGTGTGGTCACTGCCTCTATCTTAGATGGATCTGTAGCTACTCCATTCAATGAGACTATGTGCCCAACATAGCTGACAGACATCTAGCAGAACAGGCACTTGTCCAGGGAAAGTTTTAACCCTTCAGCTTTCAGGCAGACCAGCACCTTCAGTAGTGTCACTTCATGTTCCTCCAACGTGGATCTGAACACTGTGAGATCTTCCAGGTGCACCAGTACTTCAAGCAAGTTCATATCCCCCACCATTTTCTCCATGACTCATTGGAAAGTTGCAGAGGCTCCAGATATGCCATGGGGCATACTTTCAAACTGGAAGAATCCCAGTGGACAAATGAATGCAGTCTTCTCTCTGTCAGCCTCATTCATGGGGATCTGATATTACCCATTCAAGTCCAGCACAATGAACCACTTCGCACAACTCAGGCAGGCCAGCACGTCCTCAATTCATGGGACCATATACTGGTTGGGACTATACGCTTGTTCAGAGTCCAAAAGCCCACACACATCCGTACCTTCCCATTCTTCTTCCTGGCCACCACTATTGGGGACGCATAGGGACTTCTGGACTCAGTGATAATTCCAGCTTCCGCAGATGTTGCTGAATGTCTTCCACCTCTGCAGGTGTCAGTCGCCACGACCTTTTCTGACCGGGGTGTCCTCCGTTACCCGGATAGTGTGGCGAGTACTCTTGGAACAACCCACATCAAACATGCAGTAGTAAAGACATCTTCCAGCTTCAACATCTTCTCTAACAACCTCTTTTTCCAACCTCCCAATACTGGGGAGTCCCCAAAGTTGAATGACTCAGCTCAAATTTGAATGACTACCATTCTAATTGGGTGGCACACATTTCACATCATCCCTTATCTTCAACAATAACCCAACAGGCTGAAAGCCGATCAGACTGCTCTTACAGAACTGCTAAATGAAACACACACAGCATAACAGTAAAAATATGAACCAGGGCATTACAGGAAGAATGAAGGGGACCTTCATTGAAATCTATTGAATGTTGAAAGCCCTAGATAGAGTAGGTGTGAATAGGATGTTTCCTAGAGTGGGGGAGTCTAGGACCAGATGGCACAACCTCAGAAATGACAGACGCCATTTTAGAACAGTGATGAGGAAGAATATCTTTCGCAAGAGGGTGGGTGAGTATCTGGAATACTATTATTTAGAGTATAAGTCAATGTCGGATCGCTGATATTTTTCTAATCCTTAGGGTTCTTAGGAGTTTTTATTATTAATGATGTTTGTTTCAAAGTTTTAACAAAGATAGACATTTGAAACTAAGAGCTGAGAAGTAGAGCAGTGATTCAATGAATAGGAAAGATGAAGGAGACAAAGAGAAGACGCCTCTGAAAAATCCATCACCATTTATAATCCAGCTAACAGAAATTCCTTAGATAAGAATAGACCAATCAATGGTTGCACAATTATATCACGTGGGTAATGCGCCAACACTTAGCCAATGAAAAATGAGAAAGGTGATAAACCATTATGTAACTACTATACTGCTTTCTGCCAGTAAGTGGGGCCGAACCACAACATACTGTGAAAAATACATGAGTTTGTTAAAAAAAAGTACAAATTATGATTAAACTAGGACTTTCGTCGTATATTAATTCATCTAATATCTTATAAAAAGTATTTTAAAAACAGTGAATTCCAGCAGTTTCCCCTTTTGATTCTGTAAGGGACCCTGGCAGAATCACATCTGAAAATTCAGAGCTGGAAAAACTTTCAGTATCAACGTTACAGGGTAATCAAGAACTACTTCTTAAAAAGCATTTATAGTACTGCATCATGATTGGATACATTTGTTAATGCTTATACAAGTCATTTCATGAGTAAGTGAAACAGGCAAAAATATAACAAGCATCAAAGTAAAGTCCATAATGTCCAATAATTATATTCCTGCTTGAAGTCTTCCCACAGTACTTGTCTTAATCTGGAAACACTTTAGCTTGCTTGCAGTGGCTGGCACGTATCCACTTAATTTTACCTTCTACCTTAACTTCAGGATAGATAGAGGGGCCTCAGGATAGAGGGGAGCCCTTTCAAAACAGAGATGCGGAGTAATTTCTCTAGCTGAAGGGTGGTGAATTTGTGGAATTTGCTGCCACATGCAGCTGTGGAGCAGGTCGCTGGGTGTATTTAAGGCAGAGATTGATAGATTCTTGATCGGACATGGGGTCAAAGGT
This sequence comes from Mobula hypostoma, assembly GCF_963921235.1. Taxonomy (NCBI): domain Eukaryota; kingdom Metazoa; phylum Chordata; class Chondrichthyes; order Myliobatiformes; family Myliobatidae; genus Mobula; species Mobula hypostoma. The sequence continues at coordinate 40,541,360 of NC_086103.1, forward strand.
TACGGGGAGAAGGCCAGGAACTGGGGTTGAGGAGGAGATATAAAAAAGGATCAGCCATGATTGAATGGCAGTGCAGAGTCAATGGGCCAGATGGCCTAATTCTGCTCCTATGTCTTACGGTCTTAACTTCTGAATTGGTAATTAACACTACTTGGTAAGGACCTTCCCACCAAGATTCCAAGGGATCCTTATGCATTTTCTTGACCAGAACCCACTTGCAAGGAATCAAGGTGTGCCCTTCTTCCGATGGACCACTCCAAGCAGTAGAAGCCTATTGAGAAGCAGACTAAATGGCTTGTGTTATTTTTGTACAATAATCAACCAAACTATCTGACATAACATGTATATCAGCCTATCTGAAATTAAGAGCTCCTGGTGGTGGCATAGGTCACCCAGTCACCACTTCAAGTGGACTCAGTTTTGTTTTTTTGTTTGGAGTTGCCCTAATGCTGCATAAAACCAAAGGAAAAGCAGTAGGGCATGGTACTCCTTCCCCATGACACCTAGTCAGCCGTTATTTGATGATGCCATTTATTCTTCCAACTTGTCTTGATGACTCTGGATGATGCGGGCAATGAAAAGACCATTCAATGTTCATCAGTCGACATAATTCCTACCTAGGAATATAGTCTCTAATCAGAGTTTTGGCTCTGTTTGTGGCAGTAGCTTTTCTTGCTGGGATGGCTTCCAAACATTTTGAAAATTTGTCCACTATTACTAGTAAAGAAATAAGGAAGAAATATTCTTTCAATTCTGCCCAGAGAGGATTGGCTTATAAGTGATGTTGAAATTATATGTAATAAGTTCAGAAAGTTGTGGATGGGAACTAATAAGGCAGCTGGGACTCTAGCGGACTTAACAGTGCTACAAAAGTCTGAGAGTAATGAACTGCAAGATCAGATAGATGCATTAAAATGCAAACGCACCAAATAGAGAATCAAACCTGTGGACTGCGTCAGCAAGTGAATGATTTAACTGACCAGTTGGAAGAAGAGGAGAAAGACAATTAAAAAAATCTAAATAGCAGATCTCTGCATTAATGGAGCAGGTGAAAGAAAAGCATGCAAAGTATGTTTGTATCAAAGCACAATATGTATAGTTGTAAAATGAGATGAGGCAAATCCGTGCTGTGTAGGAAAGACCTTCGGTGAGTAGTACAGTCAACCCAATGGGCGATGTTAATCATGTTGAAAGACAGCCAAAACTGATTAGTCACCAGAAACAGTGACACCTTCAGAAATCCAAGAAACTGCAAAGTGTTACTGACTCAGCAGAAGCCCCTTGTGGCTCAAGTGATGATGACAGTAATGAGGTAATTGGTTGGGCAGCCATGGCAAGACTTGCCCCAGCAAAAACTAAGAGAGTGAAAAAATGCAAGACTGATGAAGGAGATTATGAAAGGAGACAAAAAGTTTATCATCAACTGCCATATCCAGAAAAAAATGCTAAGTAGTCCAGGGAAGTTTCACATCCTAACAAAATGAAGCTTAAAGACTTGGGCTGAACTTCAATTAACACTACTTATAGATACAAATTGCATCCATATGATGACATTGTAACTTTAGCTACAATGCTAACAACTCAGCAAATAAACCAGTTGACCCAGCGAATTGAGGATAGTATAGGAGAGGACACACAGGATTTACTTGCCATTTGGGAAATAATTAAGGCATGGTTGGAATGACAATCCCCAATACAGATTGATTAGCAGAAAGTGATTGACTGCATCAAAAGGAAGTGATTTATTTAGGACAGAAAATTTCCCAAGCCAAACAGGAAATCACTGAAGATTGTGCGAAGGCTATTAAATCAGTAAAATAATTCCAGCAACTTTGATCATTTCTGGGTTTGTGCAACTACAACAGAGGATGGGTTGATTCATATGCTGAAATTGCTCGACCCCTCTCCAGTCTGCTGAAAGGCAGCAAGCACTCTGATGACTATGTGACTCTTAATGAAGAAGATATGGAAGCTTTTCAAACTTTGAAGGTGATACTAAGGACTGCACCTGCATAGGGAAACCCTGTATGTCAACAAGAAGCCTGGCTACATGACGGCAGTTTTAACTCAAGAACTTGGAGATCAACAGCATCCTCCGAGATGCAGCACAGAGCATCATAGGAAGTCATTCCTGCCTGTGGCCATCAAACTTTACAACTCCTCCCTTGGAGGGTCAGACACCCTGAGCCGATAAGCTGGTCCTGGACTTACTTCATAATTTACTGGCATAATTTACATATTACTATTTAACTATTTATGGTTCTATTACTATTTATTATTTATGGTGCAACTGTAACGAAAACCAATTTCCCCTGGGATCAATAAAGTATGACTGTGACTATGACTATTTGTATGGTTGAAAGAGTACAGAAAAAATTTACAGCAATGTTGCCAGGACTGGAGGAGCTGAGATATAAGGAAAGATTCATAGGTTAGGACTTTATTCCTTGGAACATATAAGATTGAGGGGAGATTTGATTATGAGGGGTATATATAGCGTAAATGCAAGCAGGCTTTTTCCACTGAAGTTGGATAGGACTGGAACTAGAGGTCATGAGTTAAGGGTGAAAGGTGAACAGCTTAAGGGGAACATGAGGGAATACTTCTTCACTTAGAGGAGCACGAGAGTGTGGAATGAACTACAAGTGGTGCAAGGGTGCATGCGAGCTCAATTTCAAGGTTTAACAGAAGTTTGGGTAGGTACATACATGGATGGTAGGGCTATGGAGGTCTATGGTTCCAGTGCAGGTCGATGGGAGCAGGCAGTTTAAATAGTTTAGCATGGACTATATGGGCCAAAGGGACTGTTTCTTTGCTACAGCTTTATATGACTCTAATTGATTGCCACAGGTGGCTATGGAGGCCAGATCATAGAGTGTACTTAAGGCAGAGGTTGATAGGCTCTTGATAAGTCAGGGTGAGAAAGGTTACAGGGCATAGGGCAGGAGAATACAGTTCAATAGACAATAGGTGCAGGAGTAGGCCATTCAGCCCTTTGAGTCAGCACCACCATTCACTGTGATCATGGCTGATCATCCACAATCAGTATCCAGTTCCTGCCTTATCCCCATAACCTTTGATTCCGCTATCTTTAAGAGCTCTATCCATCTCTTTCTTGAAAACATCCAGAGATTTGGCCTCCACTGCCTTCTGGGGCAGAGCATTCCACATATCCACCATTCTCTGGGTGAAAAAGTTTTTCCTCAACTCCGTTCTAAATGGTCTACCACTTATTCTTAAACTGTGGCCTCTGGTTCTGGACTCACTCATCAGTGGGAACATGCTTCCTGCCTCCAGCGTGTCCAATCCCTTAATAATCTTGTATGTTTCTATCAGATCCCCTCTCATCCTTCTAAATTCCAGCGTATACAAGCCCAATCGCTCCAATCTTTCAACATATGACAGTCCCGCCATCCCGGGAATTAACCTTGTGAACCTACGCTGCACTCCCTCAATAGCAAGAATGTCCTTCCTCAAATTTGGAGACCAAAACTGTACACAATACTCCAGGTGTGGTCTCACCAGGGCCCTGTACAGCTGCAGAAGGACCTCTTTGCTCCTATACTCAATTCCCTTTGTTATGAAGGCCAGCATGCCATTAGCTTTCTTCACTGCCGGCTGTACCTGCATGCCTGCTTTCAGTGACTGATCTACAACACCTAGATCTCATTATACTATCCCTTTTCCAAACTTGACTCCATTTAGTTAATAATCTGCCTTCCTGTTCTTACCAAAGTGGATAACCTCACATTTATCCACATTAAACTACATCTGCCATGCATCCGCCCACTCACCCAGCCTGTCCAAGTCACCCTGCATTCTCATAACATCCTCCTTACATTTCACACTGCCACCCAGCTTTGTGTCATCTGCAAATTTGCTAATCCCTTCATCTAAATCATTAATGTATATTGTAAACAGCTGCGGCCCCAGCCCCAGCACTGAGCCCTGCGGTACCCCACCTGTCAGCGCCTGCGATTCTGAAAGGGACCCGTTAATCGCTACTCTTTGTTTCCTGTCAGCCAGCCAATTTTCAATCCATGTCAGTACTCTGCCCCTAATACCATGTGCCCTAATTTTGCCCACTAATCTCCTATGTGGGACTTTATCAAAGGTTTTCCGAAAGTTCAGAGGGAATTGAATCAGCCATGACCAAATGGTGGAGCAGACTCGATGGGCCATATGGCCTAATTCTGCTCCTATGTCTTACGGTCTTAAACACCAAGGATTTATCTTGTGGCTGTTCTTACATCTTTCATCGCTGCTCAATTCTCTCCTATCTTTTCAAGAATAGAATAGAACACAGTACTCAAAACAAGTTGCCTGCTCAAAATAGTGTGCCACTTAGTAAAGATTGCCTCTAATACATATTTTGTTGCTTTTCTTAACTTTATATAAAGTTTGATGAAACTGATAAAAGTATATTGTAACATTAAAGGATCATACAGGTAAATGTAGGGTAAATTCTACTGAAAGGACGACAAATGAAAACTAAAATTCACGTACATAGTACAACATACAAGGCAGTCCAAGTAAGTTATCAAGGCTCAATAGAACAGTGGTTAATGGCTTAGTGATTATGACTTACACATTAGGATTCTTATTTTACTTACTGAGCAAATATGAAACTGATAAAAGTATATTGTAACATTAAAGGATCATACAGGTAAATGTAGGGTAAATTCTACTGAAAGGACGACAAATGAAAACTAAAATTCACGTACATAGTACAACATACAAGGCAGTCCAAGTAAGTTATCAAGGCTCAATAGAACAGTGGTTAATGGCTTAGTGATTATGACTTACACATTAGGATTCTTATTTTACTTACTGAGCAAATATGAAACTGCTTATCTCAGAGTATATTGTAACATTAAAGGATCATACAAGTAAATGTAGCGTAAATTCTACTGAAAGGACTACAAATGAAAACTAAAATTCACGTACATAGTACAACATACAAGGCAGTCCAAGTAAGTTATCATGGCTCAACAGAACAGTGGTTAATGGCTTAGTGATTATGACTTCTTACACATTAGGATTCTTATTTTACTTACTGAGCAAATATGAAACTGCTTATCTCAAGAGATATATATCTTATAAATTTAAACAGTAAATTTATCAGGTTTTAAATTATGTTGCCATAACATTAATTATATGCACTTTGTTAACTTCATGTTGGATCCCTTATCCCTTATATAAAGCTACATCTCGCTATTGTTTTTATTCAACTTTGTTTCCTGGAGTTTTGGAGTTTTGTCCAGCAGGGCAAAGTGACCAGTATCCTGTTATAAAAACATGTATTGGTCAAGATCTTCACCAACTTCCATTGGTTCCCGTGGATCGTGCTGAAAATTAGGAGAAGACATTACAGTCTGAAAAAGATACTTGTTGTCTGTCACCTGAGAAAATGAAGGGGAGTCCTTCTTAATCACAACTTCAAACTTGGATACTGAATCACCTCCTACTTGTTCCAAATAAAATTGAAAATCAGTAAACTGCAGTACAGATTTTGAAGGCAGCAGCTGTTTTTCTAGGTAGCTCAGTTTACGACCATTGATAGAGAGTGCAAACCTGTTACTTAGATTTTTTAACTCAAACTGAAGTTCTGAACTGTGAGCGGTGAGAAACGCTTGAATCTGAAACTGCAACCTGGAAACTCTTCCATGGTTTAGCTGAATGCTGCAAGTGTTCTTCCTGCCCACAGTCACCATCTCATGAGCTTCGTACTTTTGTGGCTCATTAAACTTTATAAAGCTGAAAACATCTTCTTCTTCTTCCTTTTTTCCTGGATGACGGACGCTGATGAAAAGGCACGGCACAATTTCCTGCGTGAGATTGTCACTGCTGCTGTCCATTTTCAATAGTATTCCTACTGGTCCTATTAAAGAAAGTTAGCATTCAATCACAGGCCTCCATTAAACCTGCAGACAAAAGATTTGTTGGGAATAAAAGAAAATCAAATAATTCCTCTGGTTACTTGATATACTTTTCCTAACTGCTTAAAAGAGTAACCAAATATACCAGTACATACTCAATTAACATCTCAAATTTAACACCTTAAATTTTAATCATGGTCCCTCCCACATTTAAACTATCTCACAGCTGCTGCTATGTTTTGCAACTTCAAAATATTATACTAATTGCAATGAAAAGATGGGAGTCCGAAATGATGTGAGTCTCAGCCTGTACTTTCACTTTAAGCAAGGCGCACGTGCATCACATGGTAATGTGATGACCTATGCAATTCATGTATTTATACATATAACATTTATTCAAATATTACTGAAAATTAAATACACAAGTCTTTGCGGCAAAATGTTAGGCAATGGCTATCTGAGCTGAAAGTCTCACGTGGAATGTAACAGATTCCACCGTGAGACTTTCAGCTCAGACGCTAAAAAAAAATTGGTAAAGATATTTTTTTCTCTGGGATAAGCACTTACGAGTTGTTCCCAATCAATCATTTAGGAAGACTAACGAGAGTAGAACTTTTGCGGTGAATGGTAGGACCCTATGGAGTGTTGTACTGAGGAATCAAGCTGTAGAAGTGAATCGTTCACTGAAAGTGGCATTGCAGGTCGTCAGGGCTGTCAAGAAAGCTTTTGGCTTTGGGTGTTGCAGCTGGTCAAGATGTCAGTGGGGCTGTATTTGGAATAGCGTGTTCAGTTTTGGCCATCCTGATAAGAGGAAAAATGCCAAGAAGTTGGAAAAAGTGTAGAGGAGATTTACTAGGGTGTTACCTGGACTCTACTTACTGAGTTATGGATGGAAGTTGAGCAGGTTGGGACTTTTTTGATTGGAGCATAGATGACATAGAAGAACAGCTATATTTCATCGAGAGTTTGAAGAAATTTGGTATGTCACCAAAGTCACTCACAAATCTCTACAGATGTATTGTGTGGAGCATTCTGTCTCACTGCATCAACATCTGATAATGGTGTGTGTGTGGGGGGGAACTGCACAAGATCGAAATAAGCTGCAGAAAGTTATAAATTCCGTCAGCTCCATCATGGGCACCAACCTCCCCAGAATCTAGGAGCAATGCCTCAAAAAAAGCAGCATCCAACATTAAGGATTCCCATCACCAAGGACATGGTGTCTTCTCATTGCTACTATCAGGGAGGAGGTACAGGAGCCTGAAGACACACACTCAACGATTCAGGAACAGCTTCCTCCCCTCTGCCAACAGATTTCAGAATAGACATTGAACCCATGAACACTACCTCACTACATTCTTGCACTACTTATTTTAATTAACTGAAAAATACACACTTCTTACTGTAATTCATAGTTTTTATTATTTGGTAGAATGTACTACTGCCACCGAACAACAAATTCCACAACATATGCCAGCGATATTAAAACTGTTTCTGACTATAAAGGTCAAAGTCAGAGTGAATGCAAAGTCTTTTTCACAGGGTTGAGGAAATCATGAACTAGAATGCATAGGATTAAGGTGGGAGAGTAGATATTTGATAGGAACCCGGGAGGCAATGTTTTCACCCAGGAAGTACATGGAATGAGCTGCCCAGGAAGTGGTTGAGGCAGGTACATTAACAACTTCTATAAGGCACTGGGACAGGTACATGGATAAAACCATAAGCTATAGGAGCAAAATTAGATTATTCGGCCCATCGAGCCTGCTCTGCCATTTCATCATGGCTGATCCATTTTCCTTCTCACCCCCAGTCTCCTGCCTTCCCTCCCTCCACATCCTTTCACTCGCTGACCAATCAAGAATCTATCAACCTCTGCTTTAAGTACACATAAAGATTTGGCCTCCACAGCTGCCTGTGGCAATGAATTCGGCAGATTCACCACTCTCTGGGTAAAGAAATTCTTCCTCATCTGAGGCTGTGTCCTTTGGTGATAGACTCTCCCACCACAGGAAACACCTCCACTTCAGCAAGGCCTTTCACCTTTTGATAGGTTTCAATGAAGTCACCCCTCATTCTTCTGAATTCCAGTGAATAGAGGCCCAGAGCCGTCAAAAGCTCCTCATATGACAAGCCATTCAATCCTGGAATCATTTTCGTGACTCTCCTTTGGACGCTCTCCAGTTTCAGCACATCCTATGACACAAAACGCTCACAATACTCCAAGTGAGGCCTCACCAGTGCTTTATAAAGTCTCAACCCTACATCCTTGCTTTTATACTCTAGTTCTCTCAAAATGAAAGCAAACATCGCATTTGCCTACCTCACTGACAAAATCTGCAAATTAACCTTTAGGGAATCCCACAGGACTCCCAAGTCCCCTTGCACCTTAGTTTTGTTTTGTATTTTCTCTTCATTAAGAAAATAGTCAACCTTTTCATTTCTTCTACCAAAGTTCCTGACACTATATTCAATCTGCCACTTCTTTGCCCGTTTTCCTAACCTATCTAAGTCTGAAACTGTGGATATCCTCTGCCTGTTCTGATTTCCTCTCACATTTCAAAGATCTGTGGGCTGGAAGGTTAATCGGCTAGAATGTTGGTTGCTAGTTAGTTGATGGAATGTTTTATGAAGTTCTGGCAAGATATTAAGTCTGAAAGACTACAGAGAAATTTTACAAAATGTTGCTGGGACTTGAGGGCCTAAATATAGGGAAAGGTTAGGCATTTTTTTCCCTTGAGTGTAGGAAAATGAGGAGAGAGGTATACAAAATTATGAGAGGTGTAGATAAGGTAAATGCAGACAAGGCGTTTCCCACCGAGGTTGGGTGAGACCAGAAGTAGAGGTCATAGGTTCAGGATGAAAGACGAAATATTAAAGAAGACCCCGAAGAGAAACTTGTCAGAAGGTGGTGCGACTGCGAATGTGCAGCGAGCAGCCAGCGGAAATGATGAAGGTGGGTTCGATTGCGACATTTAAGTTTGGATAAATACATGGATGGGAGGGGGATGGTCCAGTTCGACTCGGACTTATTTCACTTAAAAAGCCTTACTTGATATATAATACCGGAGTATAAACGCTCGCTCTTCTGCAACGTCATTTATTTCGGCAAAAGCTATAATTATTTTATAATCTTATGGAGCTTCGAATCACTATTACTTAGGCGTAATTTGGTGTTTTATGCCTGCATAGGTCAAAGTCTCGTACAATACTGTCAGAAAAATCAAAAGTTTCCAACGAGTGCATGTAATCACCAGTCGCCTCTCAACAGAGCAGTAACGTTGACTCTGGTTTGCCTTTTGCAGCAGCGCGGGAAACCGAACATGGGTAATTTCCGTGTGCAGCAGAGCACAATTCTGCATTGCCTCGTTATGTTTTCTGTTAAGCGCGGGGGATATGTAAATAATAAATCCCGCCTATATGCACTTATCCACATCTCCCTCCCCCTCCCCCTCCCCCTCCCCCTCCCCCTCCCCCTCCCTCTCCCTCTCCCTCTCCCTCTCCCTCTCCCTCTCCCTCTCCCCCTCTCTCTCCCCCTCACCAAACTCAGTCCAATTTTCTGAATGCATTATGGTACTCGAGTCGCTAGCTACTGCGCACTCACATTAATTAAACAAAACTTCCTTACTTACCCCGCGGCGCTAACCGGTGGTTTCTTAGGCGCGGATCGGAGACCTTAGACCCGCCCCGTTTAGCTCACGGCGAATACGGGAAAGAGTCCTGGTTACGCCCGCTCGGCCGCAGCAGTTATTCCCCCAGCCCTTCCTACTGCCCCGCTCCCCTTTTCCGCCACGCAACCATTCTACGATCGGTGTCCCATCTGCCTGCTCCCTGTTCACTGCGCTGATCGGAACCTTCGGGTAGCCTGGGAGTTATTTTCGTCCTCTGGAGATAAATAGAAAAGTAAATAAACACCGAAGAGAAGATGTACATACTGTTTGAACGGGGTCGAAGGTTGAGTCTGCGTTAATTTCCTCCCTTGCAGCTGGAGACGTTTGAGTATTTTAAATTTAAAGAAAACAACCTCGATTATGGTAAATGGGATAGATTATGAATAAATCTGGTATACTAATAAATTGTGGACCATTAGGAAAGCAAAAACTCACTATCACACGGCATAAATTCCTTGTCCTGTATATCTCTCATTCTTCCCTCACTTACAAACCCGGTTCATGACAGCAGTAGTTCTTAACTGGGGCAACACTGGACTTCTATGAAAATCATGAGGAATGAAAATGAAATGTTTTAATGCAGCTGTTTAACACTACTGACTGCCTTGCTTGGCAATTTTAGAGAACAGTTTAAAGGTCAACCACACTGCTGAGGGACTGGTGTCACACACTGGCTGAGGCAGGGATTTTCAGGCCTGGAGGTCATTGGTTAAGCAGTTACGTTTTTATGATCATCTGGTAGTTTTAGCAACATCATTACAAAGCCTAATACCTTTATTTTAATTCAAAAATAAACCTCCAGGAAATACAATTCAGTACCTGGCCTTCCTTACATCCACGGTGTCAGCAAGTCAATACAGGATTCAAGATTCAAGTTTATTTTTCACGTGTGCATCAAAACATACAGTGAAGTGTGTCATTCACGTCAACGACCAACACCCCAGTGTGTGCTGGGGGCAGCCCGCAAATGTCGCCACGCACATTCCAGTGCCAATTATACAATGCCCATAATGCTTGGCAAAACAACACAGAACACAACAAGCAACTAAGAGCAACAGTAATAACAAGCCCCAGTCCTCCTCCCCAACCACCCACGTAGATATGCAGTCCTTTAATCCTGGGATAGGCGACTAGTTCCAGCCTCCAATTGATGCAGACACTGGGCTTCAACTTTCACACAGACTCTTGAAGACTAGGCCCCGGTCAATGGGCCTTGACTTCCTCACTTCCGATTCATCTCATTCACTGTCGTCAAGTTAATGCATTTCATTGACAAAGCAACAGTGCCACTCATGGGGCCTCTCAACAAAACACACTTCAAGTGTTTGAGGGGCTGTTACACATGACAGGGCCATTCCATGTTTAATGGTGGCAGGACCTTGGACTGAACTCCTTCCCCACAAAGCCTTTGTGTTAGCTGCATTAAGCTTCAGTACCCTACAGAACACAGAACTCTGTACAGAACAACACTAGCAGACTCTTCGCTCTACAATGTAGTGCCAGTTTTAATGCCAATTTATATGAAATATCCTCTTCCTGTGTATCATCCACATTGCTCCATTCCCTACATATTCATGTGTCGATCTAAAAGCCTCTTAAACTCTACCAAACTGCCTGCCTCCACAACCACCCGGCAAACATTTCAGGCACCCACTACTCTGCATAAAACACTTGTTCTTTATGTCACCTTTAAACTTCTCCCCATTAACCCCATTGACATTTCTATCCTAGGAGTGATTCTGACTGTTTACACTAACTACATTTCTCATAATTTTAAAAATCTCTATCAATACTTCCCTCAACCACTGATGCTTTTGATAGATAGGTAGATAGATAGATAGATAGACATACTTCATTGATTTTGGAAGAACAATTTAAATTTAATCAAACCTTTCCTTATTACTCAAACTCTCTAATCCAGACAGCATCCCGGTAAACCTCTTCTCTTTCCACAGAATCCACACCCTTCCTCGAATGGGGTGCCCAGAACTGCATGCAACCCAGCAAGTGCAGACTGACTAAAGTTGCAGCATGACTTTGTAACTCTTAAATTCAACACCCCTACCAAAGAAGGCAGGCATCCTTCACTATCTTTTTAATAGTCACAGTTATAGTCATACTTTATTGATTCCGGGGGAAATCGGTTTTCGTTACAGTTGCACCATAAATAATAAATAGTAATAAAACCATAAACAGTTAAATAGTAATATGTAAATTATGCCAGTAAATTATGAAATGTCCAGGACCCGCCTATTGGCTCAGGGTGTCTGACCCTCCAAGGGAGGAGTTGTAAAGTTTGATGGCCACAGGCAGGAATGACTTCCTATGACGCTCTGTGTTGCATCTCGGTGGAATGAGTCTCTGGCTGAATGTACTCCTGTGCCCACCCAGTACATTATGTAGTGGATGGGAGACATTGTCCAAGATGGCATGCAACTTGGACAGCATCCTCTTTTCAGACACCACCGTCAGAGAGTCCAGTTCCATCCCCACAACATCACTGGCCTTACAAATGAGTTTGTTGATTCTGTTGGTGTCTGCTACCCTCAGCCTGCTGCCCCAGCACACAACAGCAAACATAATCGCACTGGCCACCACAGACTCGTAGAACATCCTCAGCATCGTCCGGCAGATGTTAAAGGACCTCAGTCTCCTCAGGAAATAGAGACGGCTCTGACCCTTCTTGTAGACAGCCTCAGTGTTCTTTGACCAGTCCAGTTTATTGTCAATTCGTATCCCCAGGTATTTGTAATCCTCCACCATGTCCACACTGACCCCCTGGATGGAAACAGGGGTCACCGGTACCTTAGCTCTCCTCAGGTCTACCACCAGCTCTTTAGTCTTTTTCACATTAAGCTGCGGATAATTGCTGCCTTTTCCACTTGAGTACCCTCTTTCATTGAACTATGGACTTGGACCCCAAACCTCTCTGCACTACTACGCTGTAGAGAGGCCTACCACTAACTGTATACTTTCTCCTTTCATTTGACCTCCCAAGGTGCAATGCTTTACTCTTTGTAAACCCCTGACTGTGTCACCACCCACAGCTCCAATCTGCTAATTAAATTTGCTGATGACACTACACTGATTGGCCTAATCTCTAATAATAATGAGGCATCACCCTGACATAGTGGTGTCAAGAAAACAACCTCTCTCTCTCAATTTCGCAAAAACAAAGGAGCTGGTTGTGGACTAGAGGAGGAATGGAGACAGGTTAGTCCCTGTAGACATCAATGGATCTGGGGTTGAGAGGGTGAACAGCTTTAAGTTCCTCGGCATAAACATCACCAAGGATCTCCTGTGGTCTGTACATACTAGCTGTGTGGTGAAAAAAACACAACAGCACCTCTTTCACCTCAGATGGTTGAAGAAGTTGGTAATGGCCCCAAATCCTAAGAACTTTCTACAGGGGTACAATTGAGAGCATCCTGACTGGCTGCATCACTGTCTGGTATGGGAACTGTACCTCCCTCAATCACAGGACTCTGCAGAGAGTGGTGTGGACAACCCAGGGCATCTGTAGATGTGAACTTCCCACTATTCAGGAAATTTACAAAGACAGATGTGTAAAAACGGCCTGAAGGATCACTGGCAACCTGAGTTACCCCAACCACAAACGTTAAGTTGCTACCATCCGGGAAACGGTACCACAGCATAAAAGCTAGGACTAACATGTTCTGGGGCAGCTTCTTCCACTGGGCCATCAGACTGATTAATTCACTCTGATATAATTGTATTTCTATGTTATGTTGACTGTCCTGTTGTACATACTAATTGTTACAAATTACTATAAATTGCACATTTAGACAGAGACATAAAGATTTTTACTCCTCGTGTGTGAAGGATGGAAATAATAAAGTCAATTCAATTCAATTCAACTTGTCGGGAGTAAACAAACAATGGAGGTCCCAGCACTGACCCTTGTGGAACATCACTGATCATGGACTTCCAGCCAGAATAGCAGACTTCCACCCTTACTCTCTGAACAAGTCAGTTCTGAATCCAAACTTGCAATTCACCTTGGATCCCATGCATCCTTATTTCTTGAATGCATCGCTTGGCCTGTATTCCTGCAGCCAGAAATATGCCAGCCGGCATTCACTTACAGGACAGCTCTTTGCAATAGAAGACCAATAATTTTAGGGTAGACCAACATGTGGTTTTCACTGAGTTGACAATCTTAATGTTTGCCTCGGTGTGTATCCCTGGGTATCCTATGTTATGCAGTTGATTTGAATGAACTTCAACAAGGAGCCTTGCATTCTTTTCCAGACCTTCTTTGCAAATCGATGGTTCAATTAGAGATGGAAATAAGGATAATATTGTACTCATTGCTGTTGTCTCAGGGGAAGTATGCATTGGGATTGATTCACGCATTGCGCCAAGAAGATCTGATAGGAACGGCTCCGTCTTTAGAAGCTAAGCAGGTTCTAATGCTTGTTAGTGAGTACAGTCTAATTGGGAAGACATCCATCATGTCCATTGTCTGAAGGGCTTGCGGGATATTCCATGGTGACCACTTCTTGGCGGACCTGTGATCAAAGGTGATTTTTCGTAGTCTTTTCTACATAAGCCAGGTAGTGCAGCAAGTTGCAATAAAATAGAGCATTGCTTCAAAGCAAGCCCAGATCCATCCTTTTCAACACCAGAGACAGGTAGAAATGCAGCAATTAGTGACATTTGGTGTTTGTGTATTTTGCTTCCCTTGACAGCATGACACAGACACACACAGAGGGGGCCATCTCGACAAGGGAATTATTGCATGAACCTTATCTTCCATTCTTGGATTTGCAGATGAAATGGAAGATGGTTTGTGTGACTGTGACAGTGTAGGAGAAGGATATGGGGCACACCTATTGTAGGTGCATCAACACCAGCAGCATTGTGCACCCAATAACCATGTTCTTTCCATCACTGGGAGGCAGCTCTGCTTTCATGTTCTCGGTCTTTGTTGGACTGGTTATCCACTCCAACCAATTTTTGCAACATGCTCTGGCTCTTCCAAACCAAATCCCCAGCACAAACAGGCAGTCAGACAACAGTGAAGGGAACTGAAGATTGGTCAGAGCCGCTGCCAATTAACATGGCATCACTGTTTCTGCAGTTGATTCTGGCCGTAGAGGCCATCTCAGATTTGTTGCGGATACTAATCGATCTGCGGACAAACCTTGGATCTAAGCAGAGAATGGTGACGTTATCCATATACAGGGAAGTTTTGATCTGTGTCTCCCATTGCTTGGCATTGTTATCCCTCTGTACCAACATGCTTCCTGAAAGATTTGACAAAAGGTTCTATGTCAGATATGAACACGTCAGAGAGGAGTAGGCAGCAGATTCGATGTGGAAGCATTTTGAGACCTGAGGAGAGCTAAGGTACCAGTGACCCCTGTTTCCATCCAGAGGGTCAGGGTGGACATGGTGGAGGATTACAAATACCTGGGGATATGAATTGACAATAAACTAGACTGGTCAAAGAACGCTGAGGCTGTCTACAAGAAGGGTCAGAGCTGTCTCTATTTCCTTTAACATCTGCCAGACGATGCTGAGGATGTTCTACGAGTCTGTGGTGGCCAGTGCTACCATGTTTGCTGTTGTGTGCTGGGGCAGCAGGCTGAGGGTAGCAGACACCAACAGAATCAACAAACTCATTTGTCAGGCCAGTGATGTTGTGGGGATGGAACTGGACTCTCTGACGGTGGTGTCTGAAAAGAGGATGCTGTCCAAGTTGCATGCCATCTTGGACAATGTCTCCTATCCACTACATAATGCACTGGTTGGACACAGGAGTACATTCAGCCAGAGACTCATTCCACCGAGATGCAACACAGAGCGTCATAGGAAGTCATTCCTGCCTGTGGCCATCAAACTTTACAACTCCTTCCTTAGAGGGTCAGACACCCTGAGCCAATAGGCTGGTCCTGGACTTACTTCCTAGCATAATTTACATATTACTATTTAACTATTTATGGTTTTATTACTATTTATTATTTACGGAGCAACTGTAACGAAAATCCGATTTCCTCCAGGATCAATAAAGTATGACTATGACTCCAGGCCGGGTCTTTATGTGCTGCTATTGTGACTCCCGTCTCCCCTTCCCCCACCACCACTCCGCAGCCCCGTCTTCCTCAGATCCCACCGTCAACTCCTGGGCCCTCAGAGGCTCCATCTTCCTCTCACCCCAACCCTCCCCTCTCCACTGACACCACCGGCCTCCCCCCTCCCCCCTCTGATCCCAGCTCTCAAGATTCCAGCCTTGAACTCCAGGCCGGGTCTTTATGTGCTGCTGTTGTGACTCCCGTCTCCCCTTCCCCCACCACCACTCCGCAGCCCCGTCTTCCTCAGATCCCACCGTCAACTCCTGGGCCCTCAGAGGCTCCATCTTCCTCTCACCCCAACCCTCCCCTCTCCACTGACACCCCCAGCCTCCCCCCTCCCCCCTCTGATCCCAGCTTTCATCCGTGTCGGGTCTTTACCATCACCTCCGACCTTCAACTGTCGGAGGCAGAATGCCCTGTTCTCAGTAAGGGCCTCACGTTTGTCCCCCTTCGCCCACACCTCAGCGAGTTCCGTGTTTGCCACGATGCGGAACTTTTCTTCCGCCGTTTCCGTCTCCGAGCCTACTTCTTCGGCAAGGACTCTTCCATCCCCACCGATGACTCCTTCTCCCGTCTTCAACCCTCCTCTTCTTCATGGACACCCCGCTCTGGTCTTCTGCCTGCTCTGGATCTCTTTATTGCCAACTGCCGACGGGACATCAACCGTCTCGACTTCACCGCACCTTGTCCCCATTCCAACCTCACTCCTTCGGAATGCTCTGCTCTTCACTCCCTCTGCACTAATCCTAACCCTATTATTAAACCCGCTGATAAGGGGGGTGCTGTTGTAGTCTGGTGTACTGACCTCTACCTTGCCGAGGCTCAGCGACAACTCGCGGATACCTCCTCTTATTTACCCCTCGATCGTGACCCCACTAAGGAGCACCAGGCCATTGTCTCCCACACCATCACCGACTTTATCCGCTCAGGGGATCTCCCATCCACTGCTACCAACCTTATAGTTCCCACACCCCGCACTTCCCATTTCTACCTCCTACCCAAGATCCACAAACCTGCCTGTCCTGGCCGACCTATTGTCTCAGCTTGCTCCTGCCCCACCGAACTCATTTCTGCATACCTCGACACTGTTTTATCACCCCTTGTTCAATCCCTTCCGACCTATGTCCGTGACACTTCTCACACTCTTAAACTTTTCGATGATTTTAAGTTCCCTGGCCCCCACCGCTTTATTTTCACCATGGATGTCCAGTCCTTATATACCTCCATCCCTCATCAGGAAGGTCTCAAAGCTCTACGCTTCTTTTTGGATTCCAGACCTAATCAGTTCCCTTCTAACACCACTCTGCTCCATCCAGCGGAATTAGTCCTTACTCTTAATAATTTCTCCTTTGGCTCCTCCCATTTCCTCCAAACTAAAGGTGTAGCTATGGGCACCCGTATGGGTCCTAGCTATGCCTGCCTTTTTGTTGGGTTTGTGGAACAATCTATGTTCCGTGCCTATTCTGGTATCTGTCCCCCACTTTTCCTTCGCTACATCGACGACTGCATTGGCGCTGCTTCCTGCACGCATGCAGAACTCGTTGACTTTATTAACTTTGCCTCCAACTTTCACCCTGCCCTCAAGTTTACCTGGTCCATTTCCGACACCTCTCTCCCCTTTCTAGATCTTTCTGTCTCTGTCTCTGGAGACAGCTTATCCACTGATGTCTACTATAAGCCTACTGACTCTCACAGCTATCTGGACTATTCCTCTTCTCACCCTGTCTCTTGCAAAAACGCCATCCTCTTCTCGCAATTCCTCCGTCTCTGCCGCATCTGCTCTCAGGATGAGGCTTTTCATTCTAGGACGAGGGAGATGTCTTCCTTTTTTAAAGAAAGGGGCTTCCCTTCCTCCACTATCAACTCTGCTCTTAAACGCATCTCCCCCATTTCACGTACATCTGCTCTCACTCCATCCTCCCACCACCCCACTAGGAATAGGGTTCCCCTGGTCCTCACCTACTACCCCACCAGCCTCCGGGTCCAACATATTATTCTCCGTAACTTCCGCCACCTCCAATGGGATCCCACCACTAAGCACATCTTTCCCTCCCCCCTCTCTCTGCATTCCGCAGGGATCGCTCCCTACACAACTCCCTTGTCCATTCGTCCCCCCCATCCCTCCCCACTGATCTCCCTCCTGGTACTTATCCGTGTAAACGGAACAAGTGCTACACATGCCCTTACACTTCCTCCCTTTCCACCATTCAGGGCCCCAAACAGTCCTTCCAGGTGAGGCATCACTTCACCTGTGAGTCGACTGGTGTGATATACTGCGTCCGGTGCTCCCGATGTGGCCTTTTATATATTGGCGAGACCCGACGCAGACTGGGAGACCGCTTTGCTGAA
This sequence comes from Mobula hypostoma, assembly GCF_963921235.1. Classification (NCBI taxonomy): domain Eukaryota; kingdom Metazoa; phylum Chordata; class Chondrichthyes; order Myliobatiformes; family Myliobatidae; genus Mobula; species Mobula hypostoma. Next base: position 40,559,357 of record NC_086103.1, read on the forward strand.
CATCTACGCTCTGTCCGCCAGAGAAAGCTGGATCTCCCAGTGGCCACACATTTTAATTCCACATCCCATTCCCATTCTGACATGTCTATCCACGGCCTCCTCTACTGTAAAGATGAAGCCACACTCAGGTTGGAGGAACAACACCTTATATTCCGTCTGGGTAGCCTCCAACCTGATGGCATGAACATCGACTTCTCTAACTTCCACTAAGGCCCCACCTCCCCCTCGTACCCCATCTGCTACTCATTTTTATGCACACATTCTTTCTCTCACTCTCCTTTTTCTCCCTCTGTCCCTCTGAATATACCTCTTGCGCATCCTCTGGGTCACCCCCCCCTTGTCTTTCTTCCCGGACCTCCTGTCCCATGATCCTCTCGTATCCCCTTTTGCCTATCACCTGTCCAGCTCTCGGCTCTATCCCTCCCCCTCCTGTCTTCTCCTATCATTTTGCATCTCCCCCTCCCCCTCCAGCTTTCAAATCCCTTACTCACTCTTCCTTCAGTTAGTCCTGACGAAGGGTCTCGGCCTGAAACGTCGACTGCACCTCTTCCTATAGATGCTGCTTGGCCTGCTGCGTTCACCAGCAACTTTGATGTATGTTGCTTGAATTTCCAGCATCTGCAGAATTCCTGTTGTTTGACTATGACTATGACTTAATTTGGACTGCAGTACTGATGTTTGTGAAGAGCAGTAGGATCCAATCCCTGATTCCCTCCCAAAATTCATGTTGGAGAGCACATCCATTATGTAAGTGTGCAAAATCCTGCCAGCGGCCTTTGTTCCATATTTTTAGTTGAAGCCTCTAGTTTACTAGTCCGGTAATTTAACCACTGCATCAGCAGCTGCTATCACTTCATGATTATGGCAATAAATTTTGTTTACGTCCTCTACTGAATAAGAGGCATTCAGGTTAATTGAACCTCACATCTCGAGGACATATGTTCCATTTACAATACCAGTTGTGCAAATTGCGGCCTTAGCACCTCCATTCAAATAACAGAGTTCTTACATGCTGCATGAGATCCATTTAGTGCAGGGTTCCACTCAATGTAGCTGCAGAGTAGTAACAACAGGTTCACACATTGCCTTTGAAATACAGTTTGGGGCTTGTGTATTCAGATTTGCAAATTCTCAGATCCTAAATGTGCTGGCAGTTTGCTATGGAACTGCTGACAAAGTGCTGTGGAACCTGGCACCAATAGGACCGTTCAAGGTGGGTCTTATACGGTGAACAGTAGGGCACTGAAGGGTGCTGTAGAACAAAGGGATCTGTGAATACGGGTGTATAATTCATTGAAACTGGCACCTCAGGTTGATAGGATTGTAAAGAAAGCTTTTAGCACATTGGCCTTCATCTATCAAAAGACTGAGTACAGGAGATGGGATGTCATGTAGAAATTGTATAAGAGGTTGGTGAATTCTAATTTGGACTATTAGGTGCAGTGTTGGTTACCTACCTGCAGAAAAAATGTAAATAAGGTTGAAAGAATACAGGAAAGAATTGTCAGGTCTGGAGGACCTGAGTTATAAGGAAAGATTGAATAGGTTAGGACTTTATTCCTTGGAACATAAAACACTGAGGGGAGATTTGATAGAGGTATACAAAATTGAGGGGTATGGATAGGGTAAATTTAGGCGGGCTTTTTCCACTGAGGGTGGATGGGACGACAACTAGAGGTCTTGAGTTAAGGGTGAAAGGTGAGAAGTTTAAGGGGAACATGAGGGGAAACCTTTTCACTCAGAGTGTCATGAGAGTGTGGAACAGGCTGCCAGTGCAAGCTTGAGTTCAATGTTTAAAGGAAATTTGGAAAGGTACATGGATGGTTGGGGTATGGAGTCCTATGGCCCAGTGCAGGTCAATGGGAGTAGGCAGATTTAGTGGTTCAGCACAGACTAGATGGGCTGAATGGCTTGTTTCTGTGCTGTAATTTTCTATGATTCTATTATAGTCCAATCCATTGCTTCCAAAACCATCGGGAAGCTCAGAATGGTTGAGAAGACCCTCCCTCAAGTTTACTCCCTGCAGTCCCCTTTGAAAGAAAAGGAGACAATTTTTTCCCTTGGCGACCGGAACCTTCCTGACCTCTCTGATCACCCAAAAAATTTCAAATTTCTGTTAGCTTTGCAGTACCTCAGGTTGCAGAACAAATCTGTAGACAATGTCTGATGTGCCTTCCAGAATGTGGAAAACTGGTATAAGTAACGCGCTCATACCCTGCTTTAGATGGCCCTTTTACAGATGGATTTTATTGAATTGCCTCAAGGTGAAGGGTATAAGTACGTATTAGTCAGTATCAATGTGTTGTCACAATGGGTTGAAGCATCTCCTGGTAGAGACAATGATGCGGTTACAGTAGCGAAATGTTTGTCAAAGGAAATAATCTGCGATTTGGGATCCCCTGGAAACTACCTAGTGACAATGGTACCCATTTCACTGGTAAAGTAATTAAAGTAGTATGCAAATCATTACAAGTGGATCAACATTTCCATTGTAACTACCATCCTCGGTCAACGGGCCTAGTGGAAAGGATGAGCAGAACAAATGAGAATAACTAAGCTTGTGTGAGGAAACTGGACTAAAGTGGCAACAGGTTAAAAAAAAAGAGAGATTGAAAACTTGGCTGAGTGGTGTAATAACAACAACCTCTCTCTCAATGTCAAGTTCAAGGAACTGTAGACTTCAGGAGAGGGAAGCCAGAGGTTCATGAGCCAGTAATGATTAGAAGATCAGAGGTGGAGAGGGTCAGTAGCTTTAAATTCCTGGGTGTCACTATTTCAGAGGACTTGTTCTGGACCCCTCATATAAATATTATTGCGAAGAAAGCACAACAGCACCTCTACTTCCTCAGGAGTCTGTGGAGGTTCAGCGTATCGTGGTGGAAAGTGTGCTGACTGGTTGCATGATGGCCTGGTATAGGAACACCAGTATCTTTGAGTGGAAAATCCTACAGAAGGTAGTGGATTCGGCCCAGTACATTATAAATAAAACCCTCCCAACCTTTGAGCACAGCAACATGAAACATTGCTATAGAAAAGCAGCAGCAATCAGCAAAGATCCTCACCAACCAGGCAATGCTTTTTTCTTGCTGCTGCCATCAGGTAAAAGATACTGGTGCCTCAGGACTCACACCCCTCAGGCTCAAGAATAGTTACTAACCCTCAACTATCAGGCTCTTGAACAAAAAGGGGTAGCTGACTCATTTATGGACTCTGTTATATTGTTATCTCATGTTTGTTATTTATATTTGCATTTGCACAATTTCTTTACAGTTAGCGTTTCCTGATGTTTACAGATTCTGTTTACAGTTACTACGATAATTATATTACTTAGATTTGCTAAGTATGCCCACAGAAAAAGAATCTCAGGGTTGTATGTGGTGACATGTATGAACTCTGATAATAAATTTTACTTTGAACTTAGAACTTTGAAACAGGTTCTGCCTCTGGTTATGAAGACTATTTGAGCCACTGCTAATAGAACGATTGGCCTGTTCCCACATGAAATCATATTGGGATGGTCTGAGTGCCTACCATCTGATGCACCAGTAAGGAATTAAACAGATGCAGGTACACACCCTGGATGAGAGAGCATGTTGAATTATTGTACAGCCTTGACAATAAAGCATCACTAAATATTATCAACAGAGAAAAGAAAGCCAGACTCCAGTAGAGAACCTTTAATGCCACCACATTGAACCCAAAGACTACGTGGTGATGCAGACATTTAAAACAGCGGTCCCCAACCACCGGGCCGCAAAGCATGTGCTACCGGGCTGCGAGGAAACGATATGATTTGGCGATATGAGTCAGCTGCACCTTTCCTCATTCCCTGTTACGCACTGTTGAGCTTGAACGCACGCGAGGTTATTACCCGCGCGTCATCTATGTCAACGCGGTAAGGAGATCAACTCCTCGAGCTTGCAAATGACAGCGGGCTGAAAAGTATGTTTGACATAACATCTCTGCTGGCATTCTGGATCAAAGTCAGGGCTGAATATCCTGAGATAGCCACGAAAGCACTGAAAACGTTGCTTCCATTTCCAACATATCTCTGCAATGAATGCAACGAAAACTAAATTGCGGAATAGACTGGACATAAGGAACCCCCTTCGAGTATCACTGTCTCCCATCACCCCTCGATGGGACCGTCTTGTTGCTGGGAAACAAGCCCAGGGCTCCCACTGATTCAGCGATATTGGTGTGTTGCAATGATCTTGTATGTTCATACAGGGAAAATATGTGCTGTGTGTTTAATATCCAAGCGTTACTTAAAATGTTATGCTGTTGACTTATATGTGACTTATATAACCATATAACAATTACAGCACGGAAACAGGCCATCTCTGCCCTTCTAGTCCATGCCAAACGCTACTCTCACCTAGTCCCACTGACCTGCACTCAGCCAATAACCCTCCATTCCATTCCTCTCCATATACCTATCCAATTTTTATTTAAATGATAATATAGAACCTGCCTCTACCACTTCTACTGGAAGTTCGTTCAACACTTACTTAAAGCTCCCCTGTCCTCCCCTGATAATTGATTTATCACTATATTCATGGGAGGAAAATATGCGCTGTGTGTTTAATATTAAATTCCTTAAATAAACCCGTTTAGAAATGAAATTGAGTCTATTAGCCACTTATGATCTATATTCCGGTCGTGATTAACAACACCCCCCCCCCCGCCAACAGAATTGCCAAAAACGATTTGCAGGAAAAAAATCGGCACGTACACGCATGCGCAAGACACGCATGTGCACTAGTGCCTGCGCAAGGCTTCATGGTCATGGTAGTTTATCGCGCGGTAAACATGGCGTATTTGACTGCTACTCTTGTCCGTTGGCAATCCTACCCACACCTCCCCCCCACCCCGTCAGCCGGTCCGCAAGAGTATTGTCAATATTATACTGGTCCGCAGTGCAAAAAAGGTTGGGGACCCCTGATTTAAAAGAAGGAACTGCTTGGAATCTTGATTTGAAGTACCATTTCAGGTATTGCTGGTCACTAATACGGCCGTCAAGGTAAGAGAAAAGCCCTGGTGAATTCATATCTCTCACTGTAAGGAGGTACCTAACAATGTAAAAAAATAAATAAAACTACTGAGAGTCCTAATGATGGTGGTTGCATTAGTTCTTGTCCTTTCCCCAACAGATATGACTGCCACGAACGCTCAAGCTGCTGGGTTTGAATGGCTGTCCCAGCACATGTAGAGACGGGCGTGCCTGTGCTCTTCAATGAAACGGAGATGAACTGTCACTTTAATTGGTACAAGCCTTCAAGCCGTCAGGATATGTTTGGTTTCTGATATAATGATGATGGGGCACAGAAACATAGACCCCCTTCCTACCCTTATCAGTACAGCCAGAATGTCATTGGAGGAAAATAGGGATATAAATTTGGAAACAATGAGTGTTTGAGGATGGTATTAGATTAGATTAGATTATGAGGAAACGCAGTCCTCTTTTATTGTCATTTAGTAATGCATGCATTAAGAAATGATACAATGTTCCTCCAGTGTGATATCACAGAAACACAAGACAGACCAAGACTGACAAAAACCACATAATTATAACATATAGTTACAGCAGTGCAAGCAATACTGTAATTTGATAGAAGAACAGACCATGGGCATAGTAAAAAATGTCTCAAAGTCTCTCGAAAGTCCCAACATCTCACACAGACGGTAGAAGGAAGAAAACTCTCCCTGCTATGAGCTTCCAGCGCCGCAAACTTGCCGATGCAGCATCCTGGAAGCACCCGACCACAGTCCGACTCTCAGTCCGTCTGAAGACTTTGAGCCTCCAACCAGCCTTCCGACACCGAGCACCGAGCACCATCTCTGCCGAGCGCTTTGACCCCAGCTCTGGCCGCCAGCAACAGGCAAAGCCGAGGATTTGGGGCCTTCCCCTCTGGAGATTCTCGATTGCACAGTAGCAGCGGCAGCGAACCGGGCATTTCAGAAGTTTCTCCAGATGTTTCTCCGTGCTTCTCACGTCCATCTCCATCAAATCAGGATTGTGCACGGCCCCTATTTAACAAATACAATATAATTTCACCGGAGAGGTCGCGCGCGCTGCATCACGCCACCATCTTCTCCTCCCTCCTGACCCATCTTCTCCTCCCTCCTGTATTCCCTCATACTACAATGCTAACCTCAGGATAAAAAGGACTTAATGCTGTTCTTGGGAAAGGTACCATTTGCCGAGGGAACCACTAAAGCAGCATGGGAACTAATTAATATGGCATCATCATTGGAAAAGTTAGCAAATGAAACTGCATATGCTCTCAATCAAACCCAACAGGCTATATCTAAATTGTTGGCAGAATTCATGGTGATCCATACAGTGGCTTTGCAAATCTGAATGGCTTTGGGTTTTGCTTTATCTGAGAAAGGAGGCATGTGTGCACTGATTGGACAAGAATACTGTACTTACAAACTAGATGAATCAGGAGAATATAACTCACTCTACAGATCACATCAGACAGGCCACCAAGAAGATTAAGGAAGTTGGAGACCAATTCAACAATTATAATCTCACAGAAAGCTTGTGGCTGTTTAGGATGACGGGAGGAGGGTGATAGACTGCTGCCCTGCATTATGCAATGCCTATTGGTACTATAATATTGTCAGTCATCCTCTTGTGATTTCTGTGTAAGGTATTTGGACCCGGAAGAAGAGAGTATTAGAAAATGGGTACCTCTTGGTCTGGACTAGGAAAGGGAGATTTTGCTTAACTAAAGATCTGAGACTGTATCATTATATGAATGTCTGAAAACACTTTGATGACTGTATTCTAAAGCTGAAGCTTATGAAATTGTGGTGTTGTCATGCAATGACAAAAAGGAGGGAATCTGGAAATATATTCAAAACTTTGAGATACTTTATGCATTTAATTTTGCAATGTAACAAAATGGAACCTGTATAATCCCACAGTACTTTGCTAAATGCTGAGTGTGTACATGACAGGAGGCACCTAACGTCCTAATCATTGTTCGTTGTGTAACTAAGGGGAGGTTGATATACTGCTGGCCTTGAGATGTGCAACTCTACTGCAGTGGAGAAGCTGACCTGCAGAACAGCTAACAAAGAACAGCTTGAAATCTTGTATTTAAAAAAAGGAACTTTGGAAGCTGTAGATCAGAAGCAGCCTCCATCCTGAGGAGTGGAGATGGTTCTCATTGCTGGCAATAAACATGCCTTTGAACAGATTCACTCTGTGTTTATTTTTGGTTCTTTGTTATAAGACTTAGCAAAAGGTACACAACATAGTGCAGCATGTATACGTAAACACGAGGAATTCTGCAGATGCTGGAAATTCAAGCAACACACATCAAAGTTGCTGGTGAACGCAGCAGGCCAGGCAGCAACTCTAGGAAGAGGTACAGTCGACGTTTTGGGTCGAGACCCTTCGTCAGGACTTCGTCAGTTAGTCCTGACAAAGGGTCTCAGCCCGAAACGTCGACTGTACCTTTTCCTAGAGTTGCTGCCTGGCCTGCTGCGTTCACCAGCAAATTTGATGTGTGCAGCTTGTCTACAGTGCCTTCAGTCCAAAGAACCAACATTGACTTTGGCCGCCCATCCAGCTAGTCCCAATTTCTTACATTCAGCCCATATCACCCGAAGCCATGCCCTTCCATGTACCTATCTAAGTGCTATCCATGATGATAAATAAAGAGCCCAATTTGTTACCCAATGTCTTTTCACAAGTAGACTCTGGATAAGTGGTGGAAGTAACTACCTGAACAAAGTGCATTGTGCTACTACTAGCTGGAGGAGAGGAAGATGGGAATTTTGAAAACTGAACTAGTATGCAGAAGGCAAATGAGAGAGCAGCCAGTATTTTAGAATAATCTTCCACTCCCTCAAACCACGCCAACAAATACAAAAATTTTGCTTATTTGAGAAACTCAAGAGATTCTGCAGATGCTGAAAATTCAGAGTAAAACTACACAATACTGGAAGAATGCAGTAGGTCAAACAATATCTATGGAAAGGAATAAGCACTGAATATTTTGGCAGAGATCTTATCATCAGAACTGGAAAAGAAGGGGGAGGAAGCCAGAATAAGAAGGTGGGGAGGTGCTAGGAGGGGGGAGGAGTAGAAGCTGGAAGGTGATAGGGGAAGTCAGGTGGGTGTGGAAAAGAGATGACGTGAGAAACTGGGAAGTGATAAGTGGAAAAGGTAAAGGGGATTGAAGAAGAAGGAATCTGATAAGAGAGGAGAGTGGAGAAAGGGAAGGAAAAGGGGCACCAGCAGGAGCTGATAGGCAGGTGAAGAAAAGAGAAGAGGTGAGGGGGAGCCAGAGTGGAGAATGGATGAAAAGGGAAGGGCGAGTGGGAAAATTACTGGAAATTGGAGAAACCAGTATTCATGCCATCCGGTTGCAGGCAGTCCAGATGGAATATGAGGTGCTGCTCCTCCAAGCTGACAGTGGCCGCTTCAGGAATATATTCATCTCCTTAAATAAATTAAGCAGCTTGGTCTCTGTGTTTTTCTGCAGTCAGGAATTCTGCAGGTTCACTACCTTTTGACAAGCTTCTGTAGATGTGTGCTGGAGAGTATACTGGTTGTAGCCATCACCAGGGACCCCACCTCCCAGGCCATACTCCCTTCTCACTGCTGCCATCAGGGAAAAAGTACAGGAGCCTCAGGAATCACACCACCAGATTCAGAAACTGTTACTATGCCTTAAACATCAAGCTGTTGAATCAGAGATAACTTCACTCACCCCATCACTAAATGGTTTTCCCCAACCTATGAACTCATTTTCAAGGACTCTTCATCTCATGTTCTCTTTGTTTATAAAAATAATTATTTTTCCTTCTTTTTGCATTGCACAGTTTGTTGTCTTTTGCACATTGGTTGTTTGTCCATCCTGTTGGGTGCAGTCTTTCATTGATTCTATTTTGTTTCTTGGATTTATTGTGTATGCCCACAAGAAGATGAATCTCACAGTTATATATGGTGACATAAATGTACTTTGATAATAAATTTACTTTGAACTTCGAACCTTTTGAATAAAGCAATTTCTCCTCACCTCAATCCTAAATGTATTAACCTGTATCCTGAGGCTGTGACCTTTGGTTCTAATCAGGGGAAACATCCTCCTAGTATCCAGACCACCAAACAGATTTTGATTGTAAATTTGTGTGTTTCATTGAAATCTCTTCTTCTAAAGTCCGTTAAATATTGACCTTATTGTGCTAATCTCCTCTTAAATGACAGTGCTATAAACCAGTCTGATGAACCTTTGTTGCATGCTTTCTATGGCAAAAATATCAAAACTGCGCACATGTTGTGCCCTCAATGAAACCTTGTATAACTGTTAGACATCCTTGCTCCTATACTCATATCTTCTTGCTATGTTTGCCAATATACCATTTTCCTTTTTGATCACATCACTTCCATGGTTGTTTTTAGTGAGTGATATACAAGAACATCTGGAAATTATTTTAATCAGCCTTTGTGTTTTCCCTAGCAAAGTGGAAGACTTTACATGTTCTATACAATGTGGCATCTGCCATATCACTGTTGTTGTATCCATAACAAATTTGTTTTACCAGTCAGGGTTGTTAGCCCTGAGCTGAACCCCTGAACCTGGAGGACTGGTGGACCACTCTTATTCTGGCCTCTACCCTTTGACCTGTTTGGCATGGGTGACCCTACCAAGAGTCAAAGCACAAAGCCCTGACCCCACTAACATAGCTCTCCAGGTCCTTGAGGAACACAGCCTCCAAACCTTCTCCTGGGGTACCAGTACTAAAGGTCTGTGCCACTCAACTGACTAGAGTGTTACTGAGATGGTTAAGCCCTCGCTTCGGCAATCTGAGGTACCCATGTGCTTCAAGCACTCTTCAATTATACTGGTGCCTAAGAAGAATGTAGTAACCTGCCACAACGTCTATCATCCAGGAACACTTACTGTACATCCACTGTGATTGAGTGCTTTGAGAGATTGGTGGTGAAACATAATGACTCCTACTTGAGAAGTGACTTGGATCCGCTCCAATTTGCCTACTGGCGCAAGTCCACAGCAGTTGCATTTCATTGGCTCTTCACTCAACCCTGGAACGGCTGGACAGCAAAGATGCATATATCGGGATGCTCTTTGTCGACTGCAGCCTGGCATTCAATACCTTCATCTCCTCAAAACTAATCAATAAGCTTCAAAACCTTGGCCTCAACACCTCCTTGTGCAATTGGATCCTTGATTTCCTCATTTGCAGACCTCAGTCAGTTTACATTAGCAACAAAATCTCCTCTGCAACCTCCATGAGCACAGGTGCACCACAAGACTGTGTGCTTACCCCCTCCTCCCTCACTCGCTTTACACTTAAGACTGCGTGGTTGAACATAGTGCTATCTGATATTGAAGTTTGCTGATGATATCCCTGTCGGAGGCTGAATCAAAGGTGGTGATGAATCAGCTTATGAGAGGGAGACTGAAAATCTGGTTAAGTGGTGCCACAACAACAACCTCTTGCTCAATGTCAGCATGACATTGGCATAACATCTAAGACTTTGACGTACTTCTATAGATGTGTGGTGGAGAATATATTGACTGGGTGCATCACAGCCTGGTATCGAAACACCAATCCTCCTGAACAGAAAATCCTACAAAAGGTTGCGGATACAGCCCAGTCTGTCACGGATAAAGACCTCCCTACCATTGAGCACTTCTACATGATGCACTGTCGCTGGAAAGCAGTATTCATCATCAGGGACCACACCACTCACACCATGTTCTCTTCTCACTGCTGCCTTCAGAAAGAAGGTACAGAAGCCTCAGGACCCACACTACCATTTTCACGAACAGTTACTACCCTCAACCATCAGGCTTTTAAGACCATAAGACAAAGGAGCAGAAGTTGGCCATTTGGCCCATCGAGTCTGCTCCGCCATTTTATCATGAGCTGATCCATTCTCCCATTTAATCCCACTCCCCCGCCTTCTCACCATAACCTTTGATGCCCTGGCTACTCAGATACCTATCAATCTCTGCCTTAAATACACCCAAAGACTTGGCCTCCACTGCTGCCCGTGGCAACAAATTCCATAGATTCACCACCCTCTGACTAAAAAAAATTTCGTCGTGTTTCTGTTCTGAATGGGTGCCCTTCAATCCTTAAGTCATGCCCTCTCGTAGTAGACTCCCCCATCATGGGAAACAACTTTGCCACATCCACTCTGTCCATGCCTTTCAACATTCGAAATGTTTCTGAGGTCTCCCCTCATTCTTCTAAACTCCAAGGAGTACAGTCCAAGAGCGGACAATTGTTCCTCATATGTTAACCCTCTCATTCCCGGAATCATTCCAGTGAATCTTCTCTGTACCCTCTTTTGAACCAGAGTGGCTAACTTCACTCAACTTCACTTGCCCAATCACTGTACTGTTCCCACGACCAATGGACTCACTTTCAAGGGCTCTTGATCTCATGGTCTCGCTATTTATTTATTTGTCTATTTGTTTATGTTATTTGTTTGGCTGTTTGTTTGTTTATTTATTATTTTCTTTCTTTTTGTAATTGTAGTTTGTTGTCTTTTGCACATTGGTTGTCCACCCTGTTGGTGCCGTATTTAATTGATTCTACAATGATTATTTGATTTATTAAGTATGCCCACAAGAAAATGAATCGTAGGGTTATACAGTATATGGTGACATATATGTACTTCGATAATAAATTAACTTTGAATTTGAACTTTGACTTGGTAATTTAATAGGGAATCATCTTTCACCAGCAGGTGGCAGTAATTGTGTTTTCATATTGCTTCAACTTAGTTGAAGTACTATATCTTTCTCTCAAAACAGACAGATTTATTTAATCAATATGTAAAATCAATAATTTTTATTTTAACAATTATTCTTGTGCCAACAAAGGATTTTATTTTCATGATTGGTGAACAGGTTTGAAAGATTTACAATGTGGAATATCTGATGGTCTGGTGCACATATCAGTAATCTAAGGGCTGTCTTTAATTATTGAAGCCACAGGAATAAAACTAATGCAGCTTAAGCACTTTGAACATGGTTGTTGGATTCCAAATATTGCAGCCCAGAATAAGGCCCAGTCATTTTCTGGTTGACTCCTTACAACATGCATTTAGGGGGCCGTGCACTTGCTGTTGAGTGTGTAAGTGCTCAGCTCTGCTTTTAAGTTATCTGATATTTCATGGGACTCATTTTCTCACAGGTATCTGGATTTTGGGAACCCCCCCTCCCCCCCGCCCACCATCCAGGCATTGCTCCCTTCTCACTGCTGCCATCAGGAAAGAGATACAGGAGACTTAGGTCCAACACCACCAGGTTCAGGAACAGTTATCACTGTTCAACCATCAGGCTCTTGGACTAGAGTGAATAACTTCACTCATCAACTGACTCTACAATCCATGGTCTCACCTTCAAGAACTCTACAACTTATATTCTACACATTATGTATGTATGTATGTATGTATATATGTATGCATTTATTTATTTCATTTTACTCTTTGCATTTACTGTTGGTGCGTGGCCAGGTGGTTAAGGTGTTCATCTAGTGATCTGAAGGTCGCTAGTTCGAGCCTTGGCTGAGGCAGCATGTTGTGTCCTTGAGCAAAGCACTTAACCACACATTGCTCTGTGATGACACCGGTGCCAAGCTGTATGGGTCCTAACGCCCTTCCCTTGGACAACATCGGTGGCGTGGAGAGGGGAGACTTGCTGCATGGGCAACTGCCGGTCTTTCATACAACCTTGCTCCGGCCTGCACCCTGGAAACCTTCCAAGGCGCAAATCCATGGTCTCACGAGACTAACGGATGCCTATATACTGTGAATGACCGCAAGAAAATGAATCTCCAGGTAGTTTATGGTGACATATATGTACATATGTACTTCGATAATAGATGTACTTTAAACTTTCAACTCCAAGTAACGGACAGTAACTTGACAATAATTTTCCCTGCTGGTGCATCAGATGGACATGGTGGTAGGAATGACCTTTAAGTGACTTACATTTTAGGTTACAACTGTGCGATGTTCATCTAAGAGGCTATTTTGACAGAGGCTACTCTTTGTCCAAACTTAAAGATGAAGAATGGATGAGGAAGCTAGGGTGTGTCGTACAATGCCAAAGGGTTTGCTGCTCTAAGTTTCCGTCCTGACGAAGGGTTCCGGCCCGAAACGTCGACCGATCTTTTCCACGGATGCTGCCTGACCTGCTGAGTTCCTCCAGTGTGTTGTGAGTGTTGCTAAGTTTTCATTGTCAATGGGGCTTTAGACTTGAGGCTTGGTCAGACAGTCATGAGGTGATATTAGGAATGTGCTACCTATATAATTCCATAAGACCTTAAACCAGACAGATGCACTCAAAAATCTAATAAAAAGGCAAGTGTTCAGCTAATGTGGGACTGTTATTGATCTATTATTGTTTAATGTACCAATATTCAGTGAAAAACTTATCTTGCATACTGCTTACACAGATCAAATTATTACATCGTGCAGGTAAATGATAAATTACAAGATCATAGCGAGGTAGATTGTCTGGCCAGGAGGTCCTATTACCATACAAGATCATAACGAGGCAGATTGTCTGGCCAGGAGTTGTTATTACCATACAAGATCATAGCGATGCAGATTGTCTGGCCAGGAGGTCCTATTACCACATAAGATGCCCATTGCACAGTAGAATATAAGCTGTTCTTGAGCCTGGTAGTACCTGCTTTTGGGCTTTTTAAAATCTTTTGCCCAATGGGAGAGGGGAAAAGTGAGAATATGTGGGTTGGGTGGTATCTTTGATTATGCAGGGGGCTTTAGTGAGGCAGTGAGATATATACTTATTTACTTGCTACCCATAAACTCAGCTAGAGTTTAGCACGGCAATGAATGTCTTCCATCTCTGTTTGTCTTGTTCACCTTCTCTATTGTGCTCCAGGTGTGGTTCAAGGTCCTCATTCCTGCCTCTACAGTATGGCATCAAGTTGTCTTTGATCTCCGGCATTTCATACTTTTGCACACAGATGTAGAAGAATTCTTCATTGCTGTTTCCATAACAGTGCTGTTGGACCAGTCAGGGTTGTTAGCCCTGATCTGAACCCCTGAACCGAGAGGACTGGTGGACCACTCTCTCATTCTGACCTCTCTCCTTTGACCTGTTTGGCAAAGGCGACTCTACCAAGAGCCAAAGCATAAGACCCTGACTCCAGCCAACATTGCTTTCCAGGTCATTGATGCATGTGAGTCTCCAATACGGTGTAGGCTGGTTCCTGTGAAGTGCTGAGCCGTGTCCACAACTCTCTGAAGTTTCTTGCGGTCACATGCAGAGTAGTTACCGTGCCATGCTGAATTTTGTTGGCTTCCTGAGGAAGTAGAGCCATTGCTGAAATTTCTTGGCTGTGGCTTCAAAGTCATTGGACCAAGACAGGTTTTTGGTGATATCTACACCTAGGAACTGGAATCTCTCAACCTCAACACCATTGATGTTGATAAAGCATATGCACCACCCTATTTCTGAAATCAATAACCAGCTCTTTTCTTTAATTGACATTGAGGAAAAGCTTGATGTGATGTCACCATGTCACTAAGCTCTCTGGCTCCTTCCTGTACTCCAACTCAACATTATTTGAGATATGTCCCACTACATTGGCATCATCAGCAAACTTATGGCGTTTTGGAACAGATGGAGTTCCAACATCTGACTACACAGACATGAGTGTACAGGGTGTAGAGTGGGGGGCTAAGAATGCAGTCTTGTGGAGCACCACTGTTTAGAATAATCGTGCAAGAGAAGTTGCTGCTTATTCTTACTGATTCATGTCTGTTGGTCAGAATGTCATGGATCTATTTGCAGAGGAAGACATTAACTCCCAGGATCTGGGCTTTGGCGATGAGTTTGTTTGAAATAATAGTGTTCCAACCAAATAAATAATTAAATAAAGCGAAGGACTAGTTGTTTGATACCTCATTATATTGTTAATTATCTCTACACTGCCTAGAATTCATGCAGACTCTGGTCATATTTAACAAGAGATCAGAGATGAACAGTGGGGTTCAGCTCCATAGTTCCCTGAAAGTAACAACAATGGTAGATAGGGCATTGAAGAAGGCATTGGTATGCTTGCTGTTATGGTTTGTATGTTCAAAACATTAAACTAATTTAAAGAAAAGACAAGAGTCTGGGAATGCAGATCTGGCTTTGTCTTTACTCTAAGCAAGGCACGCACGTATCATATGGTAGCATGATGATGTATGCAATTCATATTGTTATACATATGACCTGTAACAAAATTATTTAAACAAGTAGGAATGCTTAATTAACCTACAAAGGGTGATTGATAAGTTCGTGGCCTAAGGTAGAAGGAGTCAATTTTAGAAAACCTAGCATATTTATTTCTCAACACAGTCCCCTCCTACATGTACACACTTAGTCCAGCGGTCGTGGAGCATACGGATCCTTCTTTGTAGAAGTGGTTCGCAGCAGGGGTGATTGATAAGTTTGTGGCCTAAGGTAGATGGAGATGAGTTATTAACTTCAAACTTTCTGCATTATCACTCAGAGTTGAACTGCATGTGTATGTAATGAGAGCGTCTCGGACCTCCAGATGGTTCACAGGTGATTGATAAGTTCGCGGCCTAGGGCAGAAGGAGATGAGTTATTAATTTCAAACTTTCTGCATTTTCACTCAGAGTTGAACTGCACGTGCATGTAACGAGAGCTGTATAACTTATAACTCATCTCCTTCTACCTTAGGCCATGAACTTATCAATCACCGTGTGTGTGTGTGTGTGTGTGTGTGTGTGTGTGTGTGTGTGTGTATATATACACACACAAGATTATTTAAATATTGCTGAAATATTAACCACACAACACTCCTCCCTGCTTAGCTATAAACTCCATCTCAATATAGAATGCATAATCTATATGCACAGTATACTACAAACGTTTGTATATACAAACATAATACAACTGCTATAAACAGATATCCATAGCATAGTAAATTTTTAATTGATCCATTCAGGCCTAAAGATTTAATTGTTGTGGATGATTTCTTGCTCTTGTGGAATCACTTTGCTGGGCAGGTAAGACTTATGGCTGTGAACACAATTGTAGGTTCTGGGGCTTCTTCATGGTGGTTGTAGAGTTGACTCTGAGACTACAGGAAGTGATTCTGACAGCTCCGGACACCTTTCTTCTCCTTTGCTCTCTCTGGATCTACTTCGATCTCTTTCTTTTTCACGCTCCTTCTCTCTTTCACACTATTCTCTTTCTCGTTCACATTCTTTCTCTCTATCTGTCCCTCCCTTTTCTTCTTCTAGTTTGTGCATCTTAATTTTGGGAAGGTCCATGTAGTTCACTGGAATATTAATCCTTCTATTGCTCTCTTTACAAACTGATCTCTCTTCTTCGTTTCCTCATCCACAACATTACCTGACAAATTTTCTGTTTTGTATCTCCACTAACTCCTGTCTTTTTGTCCTTCCATTCATCCAGCTGGGCTTTGGTCTTTGCATCTACTTTTACGAGCAGCTTTCTGTTTCCCACTTGAAGATCAAGTAATAACCTTAATGCATGCAGAGTAGATTCTGGTTCTTTATATTTACAAAATCTAAATGCTTGCAACATTTTTGAAGCTCTTTGAAGTCTCTTCCAGTTTAAAATCAAGCCATTTTTTGCAAGTAACTGCCTGATTAATATATCAGAAGCCTTCTTAGATACGTTGCCTACCAAACCTGTTATCAAACCACTGCTTTTGTCACTTTCACAATTTCTCTGAGCAACATGGTCCTTCTTTGGCCCAATAAGCTTGCCAACCAGAGGCACAGAGGTTGGCATCAATGCATGTTTGCTGTCTGTTGGGCAATGTTTCATGGTGTTTGGCATGGAGACAGTTATGGCATTTCTTAATCTGGTTTCAGTTGGCTTCATTGCAAGGGATGTGACATGCAAATTATGGATGGATCTCCAACCAAGTTGTGGTTGTCTCAGCCAATCATTCCCTAATCTCAAAGTGGCTTGTTAGTTGTTGTATGTCACAGTTAAGAATGTCATTCCAACAGAAGTTATCTTTTCTCCAGTATAAGTTTTTAGCTGGATATCTGCAGGCTTCAGATTAGTATCTGTGAAATGCTGTTCAAACTAATTTTGTGGAATGACCAAAACGGCTGAACAAGTGACAAATTCCATTTAAATCAAATTTCTGTCCACTTCTGGTGTAAGCCATATTGCTTGTCTATTATGACTTTTCACATTGTAAATCTCAAGGCCAGCCAGTACTGTGTCACTCTCATCATTATCAGAGTTTTCATCGACAGCATGCAGATTAGTGCTCTTTTTGAAACTGCAACTTGACTTTTTATCTTTTCTCTTCTCTGAGCAGAACATTTATGTTTATCTGCCCAACATGCTCTTTGTATGTCTCCTACTACGTTGCATTTTCTGCAAGTTTCACTTTTAAATCTGCATTAGTCTGGTGATGGGGTTGACTGTCAATACCACCAAGACAGAAGTGGTTTGCCAATGGAGTACCAGTGTCCCACCCACTCTACCTGCCTTCATTGTCGGTGATGAAAAGCTGTCAGTAGTGCCATCTTTCAAATATCTGGGGAGCATTCTGTCTGAGGATAGCGGCATTGACAATGACATCCAGAGCCGCATTAAACAGGCATCAGCTGCCTTTGGGAGACTTCGCGTAGAGTCTTTCAGAACAGGAGCCTTCGTCCCTCCACGAAGGTCGCCGTATACCAAGTGGTCTGTGCCACCACCCTCCTTTATAGCTGTGAAGCTTGGGTAACCTACAGCCGTCACATCAAGTCCTTGGAGCGCTTTCACATAAGCTGCCTCCAGCACATCCTGGGAATTACCTGGTGTGACCAGGTGCCTCACACTGAAATACTTGTAAAGACCAACTGCAGGCCATGATCACCCAGCATCAGCTGCAGTGGCTGGGGCACGTGATAAGGATGCCTGCATGTCGGCTACCCCGCAGAGTGTTATATGGCCAGCTACATCATGGTCGACGCTCAGCTAGAGGGTCGAAAAAGCACTATAAGGATCAGATGAAGAATGCTTTAAGGAAGTGCAAGATCAGACCTGAGGACCTGGAGGAGGTTGCTGCTGACCGTAACACTTGGCGACACTTGGGGTTCGTATTATGGAGATGGAAGGAACAACCAGAAGACAGCAGAAGAGAGCTAGGAGAAATGCAGCCATGGTTGCCACCACTACCACATATACATGTCCCACCTGCAATAGAGCTTGTGGGTCCAGGATAGGACTGTATAGTCATCAAAGATCTCACCGTTAAAGGAGTGGACGTTGCCATTGGATTTCAATGGACAACCGAAGAAGTCAGTTGTATATAAGCCTCTGCCACAACAGTAAAACAATTTGTTTGGACAGGTAGGTTTCTGCTTGCAATTTTGTTCACACTCACTTTCCTTACTGACTGCAACTCAATTGCATCTCTGTCTGTAGTTTCCATTGAAAAAGCAATTTCTTTCTTTTTAAATCTTTTTATTATTATTATCCAAAACTAACATGAGTGCATCGAAGTAAGCAACACTTACAATGTCTCAAGAAAAAAACATTATTTTAAAGATTGAAAAAATTTTGGTGATAGCAAAAAAAACCCCTACTAAGCAAGAATAAGTGGGGGAAACCCCCCATTAGATGTTCAACCCTGGAGCCATGCGTTATACAGAAAGCTTCTAAAGATAAACGTCAAACCACCAGCAAGAAAAAAAGATGTACCAAACATTTACAATTAGATCGCGGAGGAAATCTATCAATTAACTCAAATGATAATAACGAGCAAATGAACCCCATCTTTTCTCAAAAAGAATTATAGGTTCAAAGGTTCAACTTCTAATTTTCTCCAGACTAAGACATAGCATCACTTGAGAGAACCATTGTGACAAAGTGGGAGCTGAAAAAGCAATTTCTACTGCTCATTTGAATGTAAGCTGTGCTTCAGTTAAGAGCTGTTTTTGAATGCATTCTTTTAAGATTCAACAAACTAAATGATATATATCATAGTGCATCATTAAGACCATTACTGAACTGACAATGCTCAGACAATTTCTTCAACTCAGCCACGTGTGAGGAAATGGACTCTCCTTTTTTAGATTATGCTTATGAAACCTAAAGTGTTTTGCAATCAACAGTGGCTTTAGCTCTAAGTGTTCCTGCATTACTTTGACAATATCACCAAACTTGCTTCTGCACGTTTTATTGGAGCAGTGAAACTCAAAGCAAACTGTATGCCTTGAAACCCTAATGCACGGAGCAAAATCGGTACTAGCTTTTCAGTGGTCATTGCGTTTGCTTCAAAATACTATTCCAATAACTCAAAATACATGAGCCAATTGCCTGCTGTGTAAACAAACTTGCCACTCTTCAAAGATGTAAAGATTCAAAGTACATATGTTATCAAGGAATATCTAAATTATATAACTCATTTTGTTCGCTTACAGGCAGCCACAAAACAAGAAAACCCAAAAGAACCATATTTAAAAAAACAAAATAGAGACCAACACCTGATGCGCAGAGAAAGGAGAAAAAAAAGGCAGATCATGCAAACCATAGAAGTGAGCAACAACATTCCAAACCAAAATGAGTCTTTAGAACAGAACCCTAGAGCAGCCAAAAGCCTCAGTACAGGACCTTCATATTAGCGAGCACACAGCACGGCAGCTGGGGGCAGTCTTCATAGCCTCAGCACCATGGAGAGAGTGGTGAAGCTCGCGGGAGAGGGAGCAAAATTGGCTCTTGCCTCCGATCCCGACACCCATTCTACAATCTTTCCAATGTACCCAGCCAATTTTGATTTTATAAAAATGATTCGTATCACCCAGTGTTCACTCTTTATGAACACAGAATTCTTCCACTTGCTGACTTAATAAAGGTCTCGATGGTGCCTTCCCGTCCGAAGACTGTCTCCCTGTGAGCTGGGCTGTGTTAAGCTGTTTTAGAAATAGAGGAACATAGAAAACCTACAGCTCAATACAGGCCCTTCAGCCCACAAAGCTGTGTCGAACATGTCCCTACCTTAGAACTACCTAGGCTTTACCCCATAGCTCTCTATTTTTCTAAGCTCCATGTACCCATCCAGGAGCCTCTTAAAAGACCCTATGATTTCCACCTCCACCACCACTGCCTGCAGCCCATTCCACACACTCACCACTCTCTGCATAAAAAACTTACCCCTGATATCTCCTTTGTACCAACTTCCAAGCACTATGCCCTCTCGTGCTAGCCATTTCAGCCCTGGGGAAAAGCCTCTAACTATCCACATGATCAATGCCGCTCATTATCTTGTACACCTCTATCAGGTCACCTCTTATCCTCTGTCGCTCCAAGGAGAAATGGCCGAGTTCACTCAACCTATTCTCATATGGCATGCTCCCCAATCCAGGCAACATCCTTGTAAATCTCCTCTGCACCCTTTCTATAGTTTCCACGTCCTTCCTGTAGTGAGGCGACCAGAATTGAGCACAGTACTCCAAGTGGGGTCTGACCAGGGTCCTATATAGCTGCAACATTACCTCTCGGCTCGTAAACTCAATCCTACAATTGATGAAGGCCAATGCACTGTATGCCTTCTTAACCACAGAGTCAACCTGCGTAGCAGCTATGAGTGTCCAATGGATTCGGACCCCATGCTTCCTTACTTTCTCAATAAGCTTTGCATGGGGGACCTTATCAAATGCCTTGCTGAAATCCATATACACTACATCTACGGCTCTACCTTCATCAATGTGTTTAGTCACATCCTCAAAAAATTCAGTCTGGCTCGTAAGGCACAACCTGCCTTTGACAAAGCCATGCTGACTATTCCTAATAATACCATGCCTCTCCAAATGTTCATAAATCCTGCCTCTCAGGATCTTCTCCATGAACTTACCAACCACTGAAGTAAGGCTCACTGGCCTATAATTCCTGGGTTATCTCTACTCCCTTTCTTGAATAAGGGAAAAACATCTGCAACCCTCCCATCCTCCGGAATCTCTCCCGTCCTCATTGATGATGCAAAGATCATCGCCAGAGGCTCAGCAATCTCCTCCCTCGCCTCCCACAGTAGCCAGGGGTACATCCCGTTGGTCCCGATGACCTATCCAACTTGGTGCTTTCCAAAAGCTCCAGCACATCCTCTTCCTTAATATCTACATTCTCAAGCTTTTCAGTCCACTACAAGTCATCACTATAATCGCCAAGATCCTTTTCTGTAGTGAATACTGAAGCAAAGTATTCAATAAGTTCCTCCGCTATTTCCTCTGGTTCCATACACACTTTTCCACTATCACTTTAGATTGGTCCTACTCTCTCACGTCTTATCCTCTTGCTCTTCACATACTTGTTAGAATGCCTTTGGTTTTTCCTTAATCCTGTCCGCCAGTGCCTTCTCATGGCCCCTTCTGGCTCTCCTAGTTTCATTCTTAAGCTCCTTCCTGCTAGCCTTATAATCTTCTAGATTCCTATCACTACCTAGTTTTTTGAACCTCTTGTAGGCTCTTATTGTCTTCTTGACTAGATTTACAACAACCTTTGTGCACCACGGATCTTGTACCCTACCACCCTTTCCATGTCTCACTGGAACATACCTACTCAGAACCTCACGCAAATATCCCGTGAACATTTGCCACATTTCTTCCATATGTTTCCCTGAGAACATCTGTTTCCAATTTATGCTTCCAAGTTCCTGCCTGATAGGCTCATATTTCCCCTTGCTCCAATTAAACATTTCCCTAACTTGTCTGTTCCTATCCCTCTCCAATGCTATTGTAAAGGAGATAGAATTGTGATCGCTATCTCCAAAATGCTCTCCCACTGAGAGACCTGACACCTGACCAGGTTCATTTCCCAATACCAGATCAAGTACAGCCTCTCTTCTTGTAGGCTTATTGTGTCAAGAAACCTTCCTGAACACATCTAACAAACTCTACCCCATCTAAACCCCTCACTCTAGGGAGACGCCAATCAATATTTGGGAAGTTAAAATCTTTTACCACAACAACCCTGCTATTATTACTCCTTTCCAGAGTCTGTCTCCCTATCTGCTCCTCAATGTCCTTGTTACTATTGGGTGGTTTATTTACTTTGATCATCTCGCTGTACTTTAACAGGTCAGTAGCTGTGTCAGATTCATTTTAAAATTACCTCGTCGTCAATGTTATATTTTGTAAGTTCAATACATTAAACTAATTCAAAGAAAACATCAGAGTTTATGAATGTGGGTTTGGCTTTGTCTTTACTTTAAGCAAGGCACGCATGTATCACGTGGTAACGTGGTGACATGCAATTCGTGTATTTATACATATAACCTGTAATGGGTTACTTAAATGAACAGGAACATGTAATCAACCAATATATATATGCAGTATACAAGATCACTCAAATATTATTGAAATATTAAATACATAACACTTGCCTTCATAGAATGTAAAAGCTGGAATGCTATGTTGTAATTTTATATTTAAAAAAACGATTAGACCATACTTGGAGAATCATGTGAAGTTCTAGTTTCCACACAAAGAAGGGAAATGGTTGTACTGGAGAGAGTGCAGAGTGATTTACCCGAATTGGAGGGCTTTAGTTATATGGAAGAGACTGGGCTTGTTTTCCCAGGAGCAAAGAAGGCTGAGGTGCTCACCTGATAGAGATACAGTATATAAAATTTTAACAGCTATGTATAGAGTGTATAGACTTTTTTAGAGGATATGGACTTATGTAAGGAGCTTAAACGGGGAGTTGAGCAGGAGAGTGATTGCCATCTGGAACTTGCTGTGGAAGTGGTAGAATCAGATAGACAGTAATCACTATGTCAATGAGATATTTATTCTAGGCATGTGAATAGGCAAGATACAGAAGGATAAAGAAAGCAGGTGAGATCAGTGCAGATGGACAAAATGTTGGCATTGTTGGCTGAAAGAATTTTGTGCTGTAGAATTCTATGACTCTGTGACACAAAATCTATTAAGTTTAGTGTCATTTTTCATTTAATAGCAACCAAATCCTACACTGGACTTTGAAAGACAAATGACATTGATTATGTTTTTGAAGACAATACTGTACATCAATTCTTCTTTTCAGATTCAAGGGAGTACACATGAGATGTGGGCTCCACGATTCAAACTCCAGCCTGTGGTAGTGTACACCCGAGCTCTCTCGCACCTTCTCCATTGCTCCGGCTCCTTTCCAGTCCGTCGGACATCAGGTGCTCCAACCTCACTGATGCTTCCAATGGTCTTTGAATGAAACTATTTCTGCCAGATCCATGTTTTTTACATCAGGAGACACTGATTATTTAACAAGCCTTTACTGGTGCCATCTAATTTCTTTTTTTTTGTAATTCAAATTTTTTATTATTATTTATTCTTATTTTACAAAGCGGCACAGCATGTCACAGAGCAGATAGAGTACAGCATATTTACACAGCCATTCCATGACAGGAAAACAAGTAAAACTTAGAAACAGAAATAAGTTCTAACTTAAGTTTAAATTAACATACAACCAAAATTGATCCCATGTGTCTTGCACTTTTCCCTCACTGTTAATTCTTCCCAACATGTGTTCATATGATGAAATCTTAATCATTTCCTCAGTCCATTCTTTCACAGTGGGACATCTGGGTTTTGTCCAGTTTTACAATATAATTCTTTGCAGTTGTGATGAGACCCACCTTTAAATTAGTGAACTTGTCATTGTTTACATGAGGTATCATTGTCCTATCACCCGGGAGACAAAGCCGTGGGCACAAGGGCAGTGTGGAACCTGACCAGCTCCCCAACAAATCAAGAACTTTACACCAAAATGGATGAACCATGGAACACTCCCAAATCATGTGAAAATACATGCCCACCTTATTTTTACATTTCCAGCATAAATTATTATCAACAATCCCCATTTTGTAGAGTCTGGTTGGTGTCCAATAATATGTGTACTATCTTATATTGAATAGATTTCCCTCTTGCTTCCCTAATATGTCAACCACATTTGATAAAATATTTGACCACTCATTATCTTCAACATCGCTTCCAAGATCCTTCTGCCATACTGCTTTGAGATTGTTACACTATTCACCCACAGAATGCTTGAACATTTTATAAAACTCTGATGCTTTCTGAACTTGCTGTGGTAACATAAAGTATTCAGTTAAAGGGTTACTTTATGGGTCATTGTTCTTGAATATGCTACTAACACAATGTCTTATTTGCAAATACTTCCAAAAACCCAAAACGTTTCCACAGATGCTGCCCGACCTGCTGAGCTCCTCCAGCGTGTTGTGAGTGTTGCTTCCAAAAATTCCCTTTATCTACAAAGCTATATTTCCTCTGCAAATCCACATATGACATAAAAATCCCATTCTCATAGAGATCACCCACTGTATTTACACCTTTAATCTTCCATTCTTTCCAGTACACCATTCTTTTCCCAATGCATATCTCAGGGTTATTCCAGAGCGAGGAGTATAACTGGTTTAAATGTGACATTCTACTAGCTTTATGAATTGTACTCCACATACTCCTTGAGTGAAATAGTATAGGATTTAGATTAGTCTTGTTTTCCACATGTTGTGAGAGGATATTAAGGGGAGAATGTGGTGCAGCCAGGCTCCATTCTATAATTACCCAATCTAAATCAACATCAGCCCTGTCCCAATGTTTAGCTAACTTGGGCATTTCAAAGGATAATTTATAAACCCTGTTGTCTGGTAGACTGAGCCCACCCATGTCTCTGGACATACACATCTTACTCATTTTAATTCTGGGCTTCTTCTTATCCCATAGAAAATCCCTGATAATTTTGTTATATTGCCTGTAGATCAAATCTGATATATTTAAGGGAAGCATCATAGAAAGATAGTTAAACTGAGGTGCTATGACCATTTTAACTACATTGACTTTACCCCTGAGTGACAGTCTCAGTGTCCCCCACTTATCCAGATTATTACTTATTCTACTCAATAATGGGTCATAATTTAAAGTAATTATCTCATCCAAATTCTGACTAAGTTTGACCCCTAGATACTTCATTCCAACTGGCACCCGTCTGAAATTACACTGAGATACTGAATTTGAAAAAAACAATTTTGATATTAGCATAGCCTCAGATTTATTGCAGTTGATTTTATAACCAGATACCTCAGAGTATAATTGAATTGCTTTCATTAGTGGGGGTAAGGAGTTAGAAGGGTCACTAATCAGTAGTAAAATATCGTCAGCGTATAACATCAGTTTATGCTCCTTTCCACCTCCCTTCACTCCTCTAACATTTGGGTCTGCCCTAATCATGATTGTCAGCGGTTCCAAAAAAATCGTAAGTAACAGTGGGGAGAGGGAGAAGCCTTGGCGTGTACCCCGTGAAATGTTGAAAAATGGGGATATGATACCATTTGTAATAACTGCAGCCTTAGGGAATTTTATACAAAATTCTAATCCATGATTTAAAGATAGAGCCAAACTCAAAGAATGACAAGGCTGTGGTTAAAAATCTCCACTCAACCCTGTCAAAGGCCTTTTCGGCGTCCAGGGAGATGGCAGTAACTGGGATACTGCTTGGGGAGTTCAGCCATATTAAGTGCAGTAATCTCCTTAAATTGTCAGTTGAGGATCTGCCTTTAATGAAGCCAACCTGGTCAGTATTAATTATAGATGGCAATACTTTCTCCAATCGCAAAGCCAGTATTTTAGTCAGTATCTTACAGTCCACATTAATTAGGCTTATAGGCCTATAATTGGAGGGATCTATTGCCTCCCTGGCTTTTTTTGGGATCAACGATATTAATGCTTCATTAAAGGTATTTGGTAAAGATTCCAAATTAAATGCTTCTGAATAGATTTTAGTTAGAATAGGAGCCAATATGTCCAGAAATTTCTTATAATATTCAACTGGGAAGCCATCCATACCTGGAGATTTCCCCATTTTCATAGCCGCAATAGTTCGCCTGACCTCATCCTCAGTAATTGGGGTATCCAAGGACTCAGCTTGTTGTGGAGATAATGTAGGCAATTTTATGTTAGCAAAAAACTGACTCAGCTCCTCCTGGTCATGGTTAAACGGTGATGCATATAGATGTTCATAGAACTGTCGAAAGACTTCGTTTATTTTTTTAGATGATGACACTAATGTATCCCCCTTTCTTAATAACAGGTAAAACACTATTCGTATTCTGCTGCCTTAAATATCATGCCAGCAGCTTACCAGCTTTGTCAGCACCTTTGTAGAAACTTGTTTTTAATCTAAATAATGCATATTGTGCTTCTTTATTATTTATGTTATTTAGCTGGAATTTCAAATTGCACAGATCTTTGAATAAGTCATCAGTATATTGTCTTGCTAAAACCTTTCCCAATGTGGTTATTTCTGCCTCCAGATTTTTTACTTGCTCCATACTTTCTTTCTTCCTTTTAGATGTTTGTGCTATTAATTATCCTCTTATATGCGCCTTGGATGCCTCCCATACCGAGGACAGCTTTACTGTGGTCCCTACGTTCAATTCAAAAAACGAAGTCAGATCCTCAGCCAGTTTATCACTGAAATCCTCATCTCTTAACAGCATAGTATTCATTCGCCATCTACCCCTCCTTCCCCTTTCAGTATTTAAATCAATTTCAATTTCAGCCAGTGCATGGTCTGATAATGCTATCGGGCCAATTTTACAGTCTATCACCTGTTCAACAATGGAGTTGGATATTAGAAAAAAATCTATTCTAGAGTAGGATTTATGTCGATGAGAGAAAAATTTATATTCTTTTCTGGATGGATTCGCCAATCGCCATATATCCACCAGACCGATATCCTCAATAAGTTAATGTAAGGCAGCCCTGTACTGGTGATGTTTGAAATTTGCTTTTATCAATAACAGGGTCCATTACTTGGTTAAAGTCTCCTGCTAAAATTATATTTCCTTCCTTGGTGCTGAAAATTTCGTTCACCTTGTTAAGAAAGTCTGGGTCTTCCTTATTAGGTGCACATATGTTACAAAGTACTACTTTCACCCCGTTAATAAGTGCATCTATACAAATTATCCTGCCTTCCTTGTCTTTAAATTCTCCAAGCAATACAAAATTAAGTTTTTTGTTAATTAAAATCATTGTCCCATTTTGTTTGCTATTAAGTGATAAATAGAATACCTGACCCACCCAATCTCTTCTAAATTTCAGTGCTTCAACATCTTTAAAATGTGCTTCCTGGATAAATGCAACATCAATTTGTTTACCTTTAAGGTATGATAAAATCCTTTTCCTCTTGATTGGGTTTCCACACCCATTAATGTTCCATGATATGAAATTAACCATTTTCATGTCCTAAACTTCATGCACACATGTGCAAAAATACACATTTTCCTGGATTGCTGAGTCTGGAATGCAATAACTTCGAAAAAATAATCCCAAAAAAAACCTGCTGTACTCTATCCCCGTGCTCAATTATTACCAAAAAACACTGCAAATGCTGTGCTCTCAAACAACAAGTAAACAACCAACATAACCCAAAAACACATAAATAATACATTCCTGCCAGATTAACTAACAAATAAAAACAAACAAGCAGGATAAGCCCCACAAAGAAACAGAAAAGAAAAAGACACATGATATGCTCTGCAAAATGCCAAGCCAGCTAGCAAGCCTCACCCTAATCAGACCGCTTCATCCAGCTCCCCACCCACCCTGTTATAGCTAAAAAGTTATCTCCACCTATTACTGTGATCAAATCCTGTCTCAGTCAATGCCAGCGCTGCAGTTTTTCTGAATAGATTTCTCTGCTTCTGCAGCAGTAGTAAAGAACTTGTTCTTTCCTTTCCACGTGAAGCGTAGAACTGCTGGATAAGCGAGTGTGTACCTCACGTTGACTTCTTGCCATTTAGTTTCTAACCAATAGAAGCAGGTCTTTTATTCTGTCACACTCATGAACCATCTGATTTGTTTCCCTCTTTTTTTTGAGGTAGAACATGTGAATTTTAGCTCATTATAATGACGTCAACGTGCACCCAGCTCTAAATCTGTTGCTTATCTGTTTACTTATGCAGTATGGAACTTACTGAGTGAGTGCCTTACACCAGTTGAAGCAAGTTTGTGCCATTTAAAATGGCAGCATGCACCTTTAACGAGGGAATGCGTTGTAACTTCAGGTGTTGCCATTTTTTTTCAACTGAAATTAACCAGAGAGACATTTACAAATAGCACAACATTACAGAGACACTTTTCAAAATACAAACGTACAAATGCCTTGTCATACTGTAGTTCAGACTAGAAAATTGTTTCCTGAGCTCCCTGGGTGCATATGACATCCTGGTGGGAATCATTTTGCTCACCTCTCCCTCCTCCTCTAGTTGGCCTTGTCCCTGCTCATTCTGTCAAACATGCTGCTCTCCGAGGGGAAGTAATACTAATATTCTCACCTATGGAAACAATTGATGTTTGTAGCAACTTGAAGTTATGTCGAAGTTCTTCAGCATTGGGCAAACCACTTTCCATAGACTTTGGAGCCTATATAGAACCATAGGAAGTTCAAGCTCCTTGTAGGATGTAGCATTAGCCAATAGAAATAATTAGCAATGAACTTGTAAGTTGTTGAACAGCAGGTGCCAGTTCCTTTTGTTTGTTAAATACAGTAAGTGCTCTGGAGTTTTGGCTTAAGAAACCGTGAGGTGTCATATCAACATTGCATGAAGAGTGACATCATGGCTGAACAACTCTGAACACCTTCACTGAGTGTTCTCATTACACCATTTACCATCCATCTGAATATGGAAATTGGCATGATTTGCACTACATCTGTGTACACATGCCAGAGTCAATTTGGCTAATGGGTGCCACAGAACTCAATGCTATAGACTTTATGTAATTACATTAGTTACCAAAGGATGGCGCCATATCTCCGGCAAAACAAATAAATATTAATAATTAGCAAAACAGAACTTTCAATAAACATATCTGGAACAGGAAAATAAATGAAATAACCTAGGTAACTAAAATTACTGTATACATGTACTAAAACAAAAGTATGTGGAAGTTCGACATGAGGTTATGTGAGGTTTTACTTTTAAAGATCATATTTTAAACTATATAAATAAAATGAAGCGAAATACAGGTTCAAACTGTTCACAAACAATAAGTTAAAGAGAAACATGTCATATTTAGATCAGGGAAGAACTGGAGACTTTACTAATTTTTGTGATAAAAACACCAAACATTGGGATGACATCGATGATTCATTCTAGTTTTATGTTTTCTTGTACTATCTTCCAATATATCTTCATAATGAAAATAACAATTGTCCTCAGGCAAGGAAAATCTCTATCAGTGACTAATCTGATTTATTAGTGATTCCAAAAGTATGGCAGTCTGGTTGACTATTAATTTTCCTCGGAACTAGATTAACTACCTAGCCAATTGTTTCACACTGATACTACAAAATGTTATAAGAATGCACATGGGTGGATTGCATGAACCAGGACTCTGTCATGGTCCGGTCTGTGAAGTCTGCATTCCGGTTCACAGTCCAGTCCACTGTTCCTTATTCCAGGTTTTCTGGTTTTCCTTTGTTCTGTTGGGTGCTCTAATTGAGGCACCTGATTCACATTTTGGGCTGGCTACATAAATAGCTCTTTGGTTCAGCTTCATTTGCTGGTGGTGTTTGAGTGTTGGACGTTATGAGTAGGAGAGTGAGAGTTGATTGTGAAGCTCACTGGAAAATGGCAGAGAGAGAGAACATCAAGGAAAGAACCAAGCTGATGAAGGAAGTTTTTGGCGAGAGTGGAAGTGAAGTAGAGATGGAGGTTGGCGGGAAAGAGGAACGGAATGGAAAGAGGAAGAAAAGAAAGCAGAGGTATGGGATATCAAACTCTGAGGAGTCAGTGGATGATCAAAACAGGACAGCAAAGCAGCAGAAAGAAGATGAGATTAAAGCAATTATAAAACTGAGTGAAGACGGGGCATCTTTTGGTGATTGGAACCTGATTTGTTTGATGAAGATGCTCAACAAAATTATAGGTGAGATTAAAAGAGCAAAAATTTTGTGAAATGGCTCGCTATTGGTGATTGTACTCAGCAAGGCAAAGTGATAAGATTAAGTAAAGTAGATGGCAAAGGAGTACACTGCTCAATATCCAACAATAGAAAGTGGACTAGAGGAGTTATTTCGGGGATGCCAACGGAAGTTACCATGGATGAGATTAAACAGAACATAAAAGGAGCAAAAATTATTGAGGCCAAACATTTGAAAGTTACAAGGAACAGGAAAAAGTGTGATAGTTTATTGGTAATGATTAACTTTGATGAAGAGAGATTGCCAACTAATGTTTACTTAGGGTACATGTGTTATGCGGTTAGGATATATATACCACTGTCTTTAAGATGCTATAAATGTCAGAAATATGGGCACATTGTGGTGGTCTGCAGAGGAAAACAAAGATGTGGGAGATGCACTGGAGAACATGAATATGGGAAATGTGAAGCGGGAGCTAGGCTGATATGCTGCAATTGTGGCGAGGAACATAGCGCAGCTTATCAAGGGTGCATTTATAGCAAGAAGGCGGCTGAGATACAATACGTAAAAGTAACTCAAAGAATCAGTTATGCAGAGGCAGTGAAAGAATTCACTGAAAAAAGGCTGTCAAGCAAACAAATACAGGGAATAATAAACTGGTGAATTGTGAGGGCTGTAATATGAAAAATAAGAATACACTATTAATGAGAAGAAAGGATTTTGTACTTATGGTGGATGCAATTAATTGTTCAGTGCAAACAAGCAAAAGAACTGAAAAAATTAAAATTGTAGTCAAGTCTGCAGAAAAGTATCTTGGTATTAAAGGGATTAGGTGGGAAGAAGTCAAAGAAATGCTGAATGAAGGGATAGGGGCCAGTAATATGAAAACCAACATGTGCATT
Organism: Mobula hypostoma; assembly: GCF_963921235.1. NCBI lineage: Eukaryota > Metazoa > Chordata > Chondrichthyes > Myliobatiformes > Myliobatidae > Mobula > Mobula hypostoma. Next base: position 40,590,222 of record NC_086103.1, read on the forward strand.
AAACTTAGACTACCTCTTTACCAATCTTCCTGATGCATATGCATCTGTCCATGATGCTATTGATCAAAATAGCCGTCTACAAATTGACATCATCAGAACATTCTCCTGTGTTTGACAGGATACTCAAAACTAGATATCTAAGGGATTCTATTGGCCAGAAACAGTTGGAAAATTGTATTTCAACCAGGATGTGTATTTTCATGCCCTGGTAACTCCTCACTGCAACATTAACAAAAGATCCCAGAACCAATCCTGGTCCAATAGGAATGGAGAGTAACATTCTTGGAGCATGCCTAAGCCTACATGAAATGATTTAATAACTTGATGAAGCTGGCATTCCAATCTTCATGTCATCTGAATAACAGAAGCGGTATATTCTAGGCTGAGCTAAACTATCCCGGAAACAATGGACTGAATCAGAATTTTGCATCCTGCCACACCCATTCGTAATTAGTGATGGATATTAGACAGCAGAAATGAGGAGAAGAAATCCCTGTGTTCATGGTAGAGATCTTCGGCACGGACTAGAAGGGCCGAGATGGCCTGTTTCCATGCTGTAATCGTTATATAGCTATATGGTTATATCTTCACGTAATTCAAAGCTCAAAGTACACTTATTATCAAAGTATATATGCAACTTTGAGATTTGTCTCCTAACAGGCAGCCACGAAACAAAGAAACCAAAAAAAACCATTAAAAATACTCTTCCATTTCATGTACATCTGTTCTTACCCCATCCTCCTGCCACCCTACCAAGAATAGGGTTATTCTTGTCCTCACCTACCACCCCACTAGCCTCCGCGTCCAGCAGATAATTCTCCAAAACTTGCGCCACCTCCAATGGGATCCCACAACCAAGCACATCTTTCCCTGTCCCCACTTCCTGCTTTCCGTAGGGATCACTCTGTACATGACTCCCTTGTCCATTTGTCCCTCCCCACTGATCTCCCTCCTGGAACTCACCCTTGCAAGCGGAGTAAGAGCTACACCTGCCCCTACTCCTCCTCCGTCACTACCATTCGGGGCCCTAAACAGTCCTTCCAGGTGAAGCACCTATGGGTCTGTTGGGGTTATATACTGTGTTCACTGCTCCCAATGTGGCTTCCTGTATATTGGTGAGACCCGACATAGATTAGGTGACTGCTTCACCGAACACCTACGCTCTGTCTGCCAGAAAAAGTGGGCTCTCTCAGAGGCCACCCATTTGAATTCCACTTGCCATTCCCATTCTGATACGTCCATCCATAGCCTCCTCCACTGTCGTGATGAGGCCACACTTAGGTTGGAGGAACAGCACCTTATATTCCATTTGGGTAGCGTCCAACCTGAAGGCATAAACATCAATTTCTCAAACTTCCAGTAATTTCCCGCAACCCCCCCCTTCACCATTTCCCATCCCCTTTTCCGTCCCTCACCTTATCTCCTTGCCTGTCCATCGCCTCCCTCTGGTGCTTCTCCCCTCTTTTCTTTCTTTCATGGCCTTCTATATCTTTCACCAATCAACTTCCTAGTCTTTACTTCATCTCTCCCCCTCCAAGTTTCACCTATCACCTGGTGTTCCTCTCTCCCCTCCCTCCCCTCTACTCCTTAGCTTTTTTTCTCCAGTCCTGCTGAAGGGTTTCAGCCCGAAGTGTTGACTGTACTCTTTTTCAAGATGCTATCTGGCCTGCTGAATTCTTACAGCATTTTGTGTGTGTTACCCTCAAACACCCAATGTGCAGAGAAAAAAAAATCATGCAAACAATAAGCACAAGCAAATAGTGTTTTGAACTGAAATCCACAAAGGGTTTGTCCACAGACCCTCAGTTCAGCGTACAGCAGATACTCTGACCTTTTCAGTCTGGCCTGGCACCTAAATCATCGTCGAAACATTGGATTCAGTTGCCTCAATACACTCTGGGACCTGGATCCTGCCACCTCGATCTAGCCTGTACCCAACCTTTTCGATTCGGCCTAGCGCTTAAATTGATTGAGCCTTGGGTCTTCCTCACTCTTGACAATGGGCCTGCTGCCTTGCCTTGCCTCCCCTCAGTTCTGCCACATTGCCTCCAAGTCAAAAGGAAGTTACAGACTATTGCCTGTGATGATCGTTTGCCAGGGGAAAAAAGTGATTAACAAGGTATTTAGTTGCTTTCCTTGTTTCCTTAGCTACCAGCTAGGAGTGGCTGAGATTCATCAGCGCCATCTTACAACAGAATGCAAATGGCTACATAATTCATCTGATTTTCTTGTGAGTACCTACCATTATGGAAGACACCTTCTGCCTATTCAATCTAAAAGGTATCCAGAAACAAGAGAAGTTGCAAGGCTGAAGGCACTGGCAGTATTTTGTCTTCAGATACACTGAGTTTGGTGGGTCCATTCAGAACTGTTTTTATTTGCCAATTAAATCAAACCCAAGCAGAACATCACAGCAGGGTTCTCTCAAGACTACCATTGCTACCATCAGGAAGGAGGTACAGAACTTGAAGATGCACACTCCCTGTTTTCAAAACAGTTTCTTCCCCTCCACCAGCAGATTTGGTCCATGAACTCATGAACATGACATCACTATTCCTCTTTTACACTATTTATTTATTTTATGTTTTATTGTAACTTATAGTAAGATTTAATGTCTTGCACTGAACTATGCCAACAAACAACAAATTTCACAACAGTCTGTTGTAGCAAGTGCAGTCTTCTTTACTGCTTTATGTTCAGGGAGCAGTTTCAGTGCTGGACAGAAGGTCACAAAACAAACTGTTATCCATTCTGGACAATCTGGCACATCCTCTCCATAACCGACTGAATAAGGAGCGGAGCACCCTTTCAAACAAATTAATTCAGCTCCACTATCACAAGGATCGTTACAGAATAAATCTTTCCTACCAAATGCGACAAGCATAACAATAGTTCATCTCTGAGCAACAGAACACACAACATAGTACAACATAGTACATAGTTTTATTATTTCATACATTATTTTTGCACGTTATTGGAAATGATTGCACACTGGTACATTATTATTGTGTATATTATTATTCCGTACATTATTATTAGTTAAGTCTGCACACTGCTAAGTGGGTTTTTAAATGTTGCTGCTGCAATGAAAGAATTTCCCAGTCGGGATCAATAAAGTATTTATTATTATTATTATAATATGTCAGTGATAATAAGCCTGATTCTGATTCAGTGTCCCAACTATAAGCATCTTCATTTATCTTATTAATCACTTTATAGTAAAATCAGAGGCTTGGAAGATATCTCATAATTATACAATGTTCATATCCATTCATAACACTTCAGAAAATATAGCAGTCCATGCCTAAATTCAAGTTATATTTGCCATTGTTAAGTGGCAGAATTGTATTTGGATACACAAATGCCAGGCAATGGCCATCTCCACTAAGAGAAAGTCTAATCATTTATTCGTCTCACTCAACAGCATTACCAGTGCTAGCTCCCCATCATCAACATCCAGAGGATCATTGCTGACCCCACATATAACATGGCCTATCATATGGAAAACATAGGTACCAGAGCAAATAAAACGTTGGCTGCCATCTAGTGGTAACTTACCTCTCAATATTGTAAACATTTTCATCTGAATAGAAGGCATGATTACCTTACAGAACCAGGAATTTAGTGTAATCCTGCTTTTGGCTGCTGTCTGTGTAGAAATTGAACAATCACCCTATGACATATGGATTTCCACCCGATACCCTAGTTTTCTCCCGCTCTGTAAAAATCTGAATCTGTGGAATTCTCTGCCACAGGAAACAGTTGAGGCCAGTTCATTGGCTATATTTAAGAGGGAGTTAGATATGGCGCTTGTGGCTAAAGGGATTGGGAGTATGGAGGGAAGGCTGGTACAGGGTTCTGAGTTGGATGATCAGCCATGATCATACTGAATGGCGGTGCAGGCTTGAAGGGCCGAATGACCTACTCCTGCACCTATTTTCTATGGTTCTATATGGTGCTACAGTAATTGGCTACTGTAAATATAGTTACAAAAAGAATCCAAAGGGAATGATGGTCATGTATGAGTAAGAATATCTTTCAAGGAAGCAGGGAAATAAGAAGAGGAGGAATAGGACTACTGGGATCTACATGGGAGCAACATGGACTGAGGTCTGAAAGGCCCTCTTGTCTGACGCTATAAGTCAGAAATATTTTGGCACTCTTTCCACTATGTTAAAAAAATATCATCCTTCCAAAGCCAGTCACTGTGATGGCAGTGTAAGCCCACACAACCATAAGATAAGGGAGCACAATTAGGCCATTTGGCCAGTCAAGTCTGCTCTACTAATTCATCATGGCTGATCTATTTCTCTCTCAGCCCCAGTCTCCTGCCTTCGCCCCATATCCCTTTACGAATCTATCAACCTCTGCCTTAAATATACCCAATGACTTGGACTCCACAGCCACCTGTGGCAACGAATTCTACTGATTCACCACTCTCTGTCTAAAGAAATTCCTCCTCATGTCCATTCTAAATGTTCATCCCTCCACTCTGAGGCTGTGCCCTCTGTTTCCCCACTATATGAAACATTCTCTACACATCCACTCTACCGAAGCCTTTCAACATTTGAAGAGGTTTCAATGAGATCTCCCCTTAATCCTCTGAATTTCAGTGAGTGCAGGTCCAGAGCCATCAACTGGTCTTCATATGGTAACACTTTCATCCCCTGAAACATTCTCATGAACCTCCTCGGAACCTTCTCCAATGTCAGCACATCCTTTCTTAAATAAGTGGCCCAAACCTATTCACAATACTCAAAGTGAGGCCTTACCAGTGCCTTATAAAGCCACATACTTACTTTTATATACTAGTCCTCTCAAAACAAAAGCTAACATTGCATTTGCCTTCCTCACCATAGACTCAACCTGCAAATTAACTCTTAGGAATCCTTCACGAGGACTCTCAATCCTTTTGCACCTCTGGTTTTTGAATTTTCTCACAATTTAAAAAATAGCCTATGCTTTTATTTCTCCTATCAAACTGCATGACCATGCATTTCCTGACTCTCTGTTTCATCTGCCACTTCTTTACCTGCACTAACCTTCTGCAGCCTCCCTGCTTCCTCAGCGCAATCTGCCCATCCACCTATCTTTGTATCATCTGCAATCTTGGCCACAAAGCCATCAATTCTGTTATCCAAATCACTGACATATAACATAAAAAGAAGTGGTTTCAGCACAAACCCCAATAGAACACCACTAGTCACCAGCAACCAACCAGAAAAAGCTTCCTTTATTCCTACTCTTTGCCTCCTGCCAATCAGCCAAAGCTCTATCCATGCTAGTATCTTTCCTGTAATACCATAGGTTCTTGACTTGTTAAACAGGTTTATGTGTGTCACCTTGTCCAAGGCCTTCTGGAAATCCAAGTACAAAACATCTACCAATTCTCCTTTCTCTATCCTGTTTGTTATTGTTTCAAAGAAATCCAACAGATTTAACAGCAAGATTTTCTAAGGAAACCATCACTGACTTTGGCCTGTTTTATCATTCCAGCATTGTTTCCAGTACCTCAAACTCCCATCCTTAACAATTTATTCCAACACCTTCCCAACCACTGAGTTCAGACTAACTTGCCTATAATTTCCTTTCTTCTGCCTCTCTCCCTTCTTAAAGATTGGAGTGATATTTGCAATTCTCCCATTGTCAAGAATAATGCTAGAATGTATTGATTCATGAAAAATGATTACTAATGCCTCCACAGTTTCTTCAGGCACCTCTTTCAGAACACTGGAGTATGCACCATCTGGTCCAGGTAGTTATTTACCTTCAAACCTTTCAGTTTTTCCAAGCACCTTCTCCCTAGTAATGGTAACTTCACTCACCTAGCCTCCGACACTCTCAAACTGCTGTCATACTACTAGTGTCTTCCACTGAGAAGACTGATGCAAGTACTTGTACAGTTCGTCCTCCATTTCCTGGGTGTCCATTACTACATGCCCAGCATAATTTTTCCAGCAGTCTGATATCTATTCTTGTCTCTTTATATATATGAAGAAACTTTAGGTATCCTCCTTAATATTATTGGCTAGCTTACCTTCATAGTTCATCTTTTCCCTCTTTATGACTTTTTCAGTACTCTTCTGTTTGTTTTTAAAAGGTTCCCAATCCACTAACCTTTCACCAAATTTGCTCTATTATATACCCTCTCTTTGGCCTTTAAGTGGGCTTTGACTTCCTTTGTCAGCCACGGTTTCATCATCCTGCCTTGAGAATACTTCTTCTTTGGGATTTATCTTTCCTGTGCCTTCCAAATTCCTGCCAGAAATTTCAGCCATTACTGCTCTGCTGTCATCCCTGCTCATGTTCCCTTCCAATCAGCTTTGGCCAGTTCCTCTCTCAAACCTCTGTAATTCCCTTTACTCCACTGTAAGACTGATACATCTGACTTTAGCTTCTCCCTCTCAAGTTGTAGGTTAAATTCTATCATATTATGATCACTGTCCTCCTAAAGGTTCCTTTACCATAAGTTCTCTAATCAGTGCTGGTTCATTGCACAACACCCAATCCAGAATAGCTGATACTCTAGTGGGTTTAACCATGAACTGCTCTAAACAGGCATTCCACAAAATCCCTCTCTTGGGATCCAGCACAAACCTGATTTTCCCAATCTACCTGCATATTGAAATCCCCTATGACTATCGTAATGTTGCCCTTTTGATATGCCTTTTCTGTCTCCTGTTGTAATTTGCAGCCCATATCTTTGCTACTGTTCAGAAGTTTGTATAAAATTCCCATCAGGGTCCTTTTACCTTGCAGTTTCTTAGATCTACTCACGAGGTTTATGCACCTTCTGATCATCATATTCATCAATCTCTAATTGCACTACAAATTTATTTACCTTATTCCATATACTGTGTGCATTCAAGTATAGCACCTTCAGTCCTGTATTCATGATCCTTTTTGATTTTGTTCCCCTTTTACATTGCAACTCATCCCGTCTTCAGAGTGTACCATCGATGGACAGTACTGCAGCAACCTGGTCATTCAATGACAGCACCTTACAGATTTGAGCTCTATCATTTCAGACAAGGGCAATAGGTACATGGGCCTGGCATCTTCTCCTGCAATTCCCCTTTAAGTCTCATTCCATTATGGTTTGGAAAGATTGTCCTGTTCCTTCAGCATTGCGGGACAAGAGACCCGGAACTTGCTATCTCCCTACCACTGTAGTTGTCCTATGGTTCTACAGTGTTTGAAAAATTAGGTTATCATTGTTTTCAACGACTTTATCTCTCCACTGAAGAGTGGAAGGAGAAACTTCAGATGATTTCAGATGATCAGACTTCAGATGATCATTGATATGACAACACTCAAACTGCAGTTTCAGCACCATTAATAATGACATTTTATCCATAATACAACCTCTTTTAATTCTTTAAGGGCATGCTAAAAATAAGCTGGAGAAATGTTGCTTAAGGTGGGAAGCTGAGATGTGAATCAATTTATTAACAGTGCACAGAAGAGACACGACTATGCATTTTAATACAATTTTCACCAAAGTATGTGGAAATAGGATACACTTTCATCATGTTTCATGAAACACCTTCCATTTAAAATGTTGTCCATATGGGCTACAGCCTGCAGAAAGATGAAAGAAAATAGCCTTCCGTTTTGATGTAGCTGTGTGCAGAAGCTTTATCAACCATTAAGTCCATAATTATGATGAGAACTTAAGAGAATAAAAATGAGGCAGGTCATAAAGCCAGTAAAGTATCTAGAACACTGCTATTTTCTTCCTTAGTTATTCAATTCAAGAAAATTGTGATTAGATTAAAATGTAGAAATACCAAAATTCATGTCACTCATTCAGTATTGGATAGTTCAGAAGGTGACCTGAACGGTCATTAGCTCATTGGAATCTTGCAATGTGCAGATTGTTTGCTAATATGAAAATAATTGATAGCAAAACACTGAAAAGTAAAATGAGAATATTTTTAAAGGAATGAATGATTAGGGTCTGGAATGCATTGTTAGTGGAGGCAAGGTTCATTTATGGCATTCGAAAGGGAATGGAACAAATATCTGAAAGAAATGGCAGGGCTATGGGTAGAACGCAGGAGAGTGGGAATAGCTGGATTGTTCTTTTTTGCTGGTGTGGATGTAAATGGTGCACTTGGCCTTGCTTCTTGCTGTAGCTGTTCTGTGATTTCTGCACTTTTTGAGCTTCCTTTATAATATAATCCCAACCCTTCAAATTCTCTTCTTTGGATACAAAGCGCTTTGAGGTGTCTTGCCAAGATTGCAAAAGGTGCAAAATAAACACGCCTTTCTTCATGGCCTCATTGTCACTCACTGAAAGCCTGAAAAACAATACTTTGTTGGATGATGTGCAAGCCCTTGCTTCTGGTTAGGAGTATTTGTTTCGAGACTGGGAACTGCCTGGCCAGTCCAGGTTTGCAAGGAGAGCACCCAGGAGTCCTGAAAGACATGAAAACAGGACTCTTTTGCCGCATTAGATTTCAGCTTATTAACAGAATGTGAAACGGATTAAGTTTTTGTGGGTTTTAAAAGTTTTTTTCATACGTATAAACTAAATCTGTGAAAGAATTTTGATGTACGCTGATACAAAAAAACCATTCTTCTAGGCAATGGTCTTAATGTTTGGTCTAACAAAAGAATGAGGTATAATTTAAAGGTAGCACGACCCCTCATCAGCTGCTTTCATTATTGTTCCCCTCAGTCAAGATGTGCTGATCATAAATATGCATGAATAACAGAGCTTGCAGTTCTCATTAACACTGACAAAATCCTCTGAGGTTCTACCTTAGCTTCCGCACAAAGTGGGGGAATGGAATTACAAGAGCACGCCACAGGATTAGCTCAGTTGGTGTTCCATTTTTTATTGAAGGTCTACACTCCAGCCCCATAACAATCATTTATAATTATCACTTACAGCGAGGCTGTTATCAGATAACAGAGCATTCTCTTATTTTCCTTCTTTTTCTTTTGCAATAATTTTGACCACAAGTGCTGCTGCTTCTTCAGTCATTGTTTTTGAACAATTTGCTGTCAGAAAAATGGGTTCCTCATACAATTTGCAGATTATAGGTCTTAACGATAATATCAGGTATTAAATAATTTTTTTTAAAAAATCTGTCTGCTTGGAACACAAACTGCAATTCCCCAGTGTTCTTCTTCTCTCCCTATTCAATTTAAAGGGGCAATGTAATCAACAAAAAAAAATATTTGCCCAAGAAAATTTTGACTTATTTATCAGCCTATGAAGTCCAACCATGAGTTGTTCTAAATGGCACCACAATTTTAGACCATAAGACAAAGGAGCAGAATTAGGCCTCTTAGCCCACCAAGTTTGCTCCGACATTCCATCATGGCTGATTTACTATCCCTCTCAATCCCTTTCTCCTGCCTTCATGCCCTGACAAATCAAGAACCTATCAACCTTCGCTTTAAGTATACCCAAGGACTTGGCTTTTACAGCCGTCTGTGGCAAAGAGTTCCAGATTCACTGCCCTCTGGCTAAAGAATTCCTCCTCATCTCTGTTCTAAGTGGAAAATTACTGGAACAAGCTGAGGAAATCCTGCCCTGTTTCCAGATACAACAACTGCCTTTGATGGAAAACGTGGATGCGTAAACAAAAATAAAAGTAAAAAGTACTTGAAATACTCAGCAGGTTATGCAACTAAACAGAGATGGCATTTCAGATTGTCAGATAAATGCTCACTGAATTGAAACGTTAGCCCTGTTCCTTTTTCCACTGATTCGACCTGACCTGCTGAGTGCTTCCCGCATTCTGTGCTTACAGATTTCCAGCATTTGCGATATTTGTTTTTCCTTCACATGTAACCAATAATGATGGATACAGTTAAGTTTGGTTGTGATTTCCACTGTGGTTACGTGCCATGGTGACTCACCAAGACCTGAAGTGGATAGTCCCTAACAGAGAGATTCTTACTCGTGGTTAAGCCTTTTCTTTGCTTATATCTGTAGACAACATGTTTCCTTCCTGCTATGTTCATTTGAATGACTTTTCTTTTATGCCAGCAGATCACGTTGTACATACCAAACAGTAGATAAAGTCTTGAGAGTCAATGCTAGTTAAAGCAACTCTGCGCTACTTAAAGCTAGCCCACATCTCTTAAATCAGAGGTGATAGTGGCTGGAAGAGGGATTAGCAGTGATGCAGGAAATGAATTTGATCTGGAAGCAGTGAAGAATATTCCAGTGTTTGGAGAGAGCTGGTCCCAAATATCTTCATCTATGCACTAAATGGCTTAGTGGAGCAAGTGGAAGATAGAACATTCAGGATACTCTCTGGGTACAAAGGAAGTGACAGCAGTTAGGCACTGAGGTCATTCCAGGAATGATTAGCTGTAAAAATTTCAATAACCTCGGACAAATGATCTAAGTGAGGAGAATACTCTTTCAAGTGTGTCAGTCCCTCAGCTGGACCATGTGCCCAGGGACAGCTCAGCACACAGCATTCCAGAACTTACTGTATCTATGAACATCTCTGCCATTTCTTCCTAATGAACTTTGCAAGTGTCATCACTTCCCTCTCTCTTCATAGGGTCATGTACAGCAGCAAAACTGATCCTTCAGCACATCATGACCATGCTAAACATCTTGACGTCTGCACTAATCCCATTTGCCTGCATTAATTTCATATCTCTCTACCCATTGCCATTTCAAGTGCTTGTCTAAATGTCTCCTAAATGTAGAAAATTGGGCTGATTCCAACACCTGCTTTTGGCAGTGAGCTCCAGATATATCGACAACTGTGTGTAAAAAATATATATCCACCAAATCCCCTTTAAAGAAGTACTTCCTCTCATCTTTATCCTATGCTCTCTTATTTTTGATGGCAAAAATACTTTGGATTTCTACTTTATTTATTTACGTCTCCTACAATTTCAAGGACGCCCCTCAGCCTCCTTTAGAAAAAGAAAAAGAGCCTTTCTAATCTCTCCACAGCGAAACTCCTCCAATGCAAGCACTGACTTAGAGAATCTCCTCTGCCCTCTCTCCAGCACAACTACCTCCTTTATATATTGTGGTGCCCAGAATAGCTGATAGTATTCCAAGTGCAGTCTGATTAATGTCAAGAAGCTGCAAAATAACATCCCAACTTTAAAATTCTGTGAAAGTAAGCATGCTCTATTCCTTCTTCAGCGCTCTATCCACCTGTGTTGGCACTTTCGGGCAACTAGGGACATGAACCCAAACTTTATTTATTCATCAAAATTCCTACGAATCACTGTACAGGCCCAATTACTGTTTGACTTCACAAAATGCATCCCCCCTCATGTTGGGATTAAATTCCATCTGTCAATCCTCCAACAACTTCTCATCTGACAAGACAAGCTAGCACAAACAGATGGAGCAGGATTTACAATGAGTGAACTAATATGCCTGTATGGTTCTAACCTTAGAGCAAGGGAGAAATCCACTCATTGTTAGCATGGTTTGTGTTATTTTAGATAATGATGTACTTGCAATTCATCCATTGTTTCTGAATCAGGTTTATATTCACTCTTCCACATTCAACTATTTCTTCTGAGTTAGAGCAATAGATCCTATAAGCAAGCAGCTCTTATTTACTCCACCTCCTCTTACCAGATTCCTACCCTTGAACATATACCTTTTCAGATATCCAAGAAGTGCAAATTACTGGACAGTAACAGAACAGTGAAAAGGTGGTGATAAAGATATACCCTAATTTCAGACTCCCAGATACCAGACACTCACAATGAAGGTAATATTGTAGTGATGAGATACCAGCCAGCCATAACAAGAAGAACATAACTGGTGAAGGTGGAGTGTCAACCACAGTAAATGGCTTCGTAAAGGCTTTGGACTCTGACAGCCAAGAGGGATTATCTTTTCCAAATCTGATGTATTAATTGTTTGTCATCCTTGTATGTCTGCTCTGTGGTGATGTGCAAACAGTAACTTCACTAAAGGATGTGCCACACATCAATTCCTGTGCAGGATGGGGTCATGAACATCAAAGTCAACAATATTATCAACGCACGTCCAGATTACCATATACTACCCTGAGATTCATTGTATTTCAGGCAGTTACAGGAAATAAAGGGTGTGTTATTGCAACAGCTGCCTTCTGAGTCTTCCTCACTGCTGTAACCCACCACATGCCCTTCAGGCTCAGCATAGAATGGAACTAGTGTACAATATGAGGGGAAAACTGACAAACTCTTTAAGCAAAATCACTGCAACTTTAGACATTCATCTTTTCGGCCTGCCACTGCCCTTACTGTGGACTTCCAGCCAGTCAACCCAGAGTTGGGACACATACCATGCCAGGCACTAATGCTGGATCTTTCATGCCTATAGCCATTCAAAGTGGATCCCCATGATCCTCACGAACATCTCTGGCCAGGTTTATCCTCCCTCCTACTTGATCAGACTTTTCTTTTGATGCTTTCTCATCCTTCTCCCACCCCTCAATCCCTTGCTGGGCAATGGGTCATCATATAACGGCTGGCAAAATCTATCTCATATATTGGCAAGGACATGCAGCTGGCAACTGTGACTCCATGATGTTTCTTGTTGACTGCTGGGCTGAGTACTGTCGGGTTCTTCCAGAATGGTGAAGATGGTAGAAGTGTTGTTTCAGCCTGTCCACAGCGGGCTCCATCAAAGTTTGTGTATCAGCATGACCTTCATTTAATGAAAACTGCCCACGTGGTTGGTTTGCACATCCAAGTCTTTGGTCTTAATCCCTTGCCAAGGATATTTTCATTTTATTATATTTAGAGATGTAGCCCAGTAACTGGTCCCTCTAGACCAACAAGCCTGCACTGCTCAATTCCATCCTTGTGATCAACATGTCTACCAACCCATATGTCTTTGTAACATGGAAGGAAACCGGAACACCCAAAGCATGCCCATGCAATCTAGGAAGTGTATAAACTCCTTACAGACAGTGGCAGAATTGAAGCTGGGTCGTTGATACTATGCTAATTGCTACACTATTGTGCTGTCATCTGCCACTGGTGAAACAAACTGTATCTGAACAATCCTATTTTGATTGCTGACTGGGCACGTGGCATTGACTTGCACTGTTCGCTGCTGTTGGCCACACACCTGCTGGACACTGAGGCTGGGGAACTCCTTTTGTTGCTAATGTCGGACAAGTTTATCGTGGAATCAACAAGGTTTTGTGTGCGCTGTCTTTCAAATCGTGTGTTATGGGGAAGCCTGCACTCACAGTAAAGTAGTCCTGACTCACTGCAGGCCTGTCTCAGCCTGAAACATCGATTGTTTACTCCCTTCCATAGATGCCGCCAGACCTGCTGAGTTCTTCCAGCAGTTAGTGTGTGCTCAGTAAAGATGGGTGCTTGTTCTGTCTCTTGCAAGAGCAAATGAAACAGAGTTTACTCCCATTGCTTACGTACCTCCTTCACACAACAGTGGATGGCTTACAAATAACGCCAGCCCCAAAGTATTCACCACAACAGTCACAGACTAGCCACAGGAGAAGTAGTCCTCATTCCAACCCTGAGGGTGGACTTGCGAATCAGATGGGGGAAGATTTCAATGAGCACAGCCTTATTTAAACACATACTGAATACACTGGGGTAAACTGTCATCCATGGTTGATTGCTCTATGTGGGTGTTATAATGTGTGCTGCATTCTTCTCCCTTGGTTAGCATCAGTGGGGAGCTTGCTGTGGGTGAAGGCTTTCTCGGCTGTCATTGTTGATCTCCAAAATAGCATCACTGGCATGAAATCAGGGCTATATGTTGAATTTTATCATGAAACTAGCCTTTTAGCATGCTTTCAATAGAAATTCTCCATAAGTGCACAAAATGCCTTCATTTGTGATTCATGCCACATATGTGTAACTAATTTTAGATTCTAAAGCCAACATTAGTGCCAACAAAAGTATGGTTAAGATTACAGTTTCTTCTTGCTGCTAACAAGGTTCGCATTCTAGAGGAAATCCGTAAACTCAGTGCCTTTGCGTTTAAAACGGAGGAAAATCAGGACCGAGGCAAATTATTGTTGATTTAAATTTTTGATTAATTTTCTACAAAGAAGATTGATTTAAATTGTTCAAAGTTCACATAGAAACACAAGTCAGCCTGGCCAGCTTACTGACTGTTCTGCTGTTTTTCCTCATACTTTCCACTTTTATCCACTAATCTTTTCCACTCAATTGTGGCTGAACCTATTGTAATGTGAGCAGTTCGGATTCTATTGGATGATTGGTGAGGCTTCTTTTCACCAGTCCTTAATTGCTTTAGACCAGCAGCATTTTGCAGCTACAGATGTCTAGTTCAATTTGCCTAGAGAGCACAATCAACCCCATCTGTTGCAGTTTTTCAGTCACCTTCTCCCCCTGTCTGAAGGCCTAAATTGAAATCTCATCAAAAAGTAATACAAGAGCAGTTTAGCTGTAAGGCTGCTGCTGAGGTCTCCTTTAATAAGGGCCCCCTGCTACTTTTACACAGCGATTGGACTCGCAAGGAAGAAAAAGAGTTCGAAATATACTGGCAGATGGATAATTTGAGGCGGAATAATCTGGTGTGTCATGACTGAGGGCGCACAGAGAACACTCACTGTGTTTTATGTACACACAGGAAAATATATGACTTCAGTTTTTATTAGTGTTACTAACAGCGTGTTCAACAATGACTAGAGCTGCCACACCTGTCTGTCTATTGCAGGCTTAGCAGCTAAAAGATTAATTTCCAGGCAAAACAATGGTGCAGGGTTTTAGATTTCTTTATTGAAAAAAATCCTTTAGAAGATGCATTAAAATATATTATTTTGTTGTCCAAGTTATACATAGATTGATCACATAAGAAGTTACTGATTTCAACAGTATGTCGGGCGTCTTTACAATTTGTAGACAGTGATTCCAAGGAGCAAAAGCCTTTCAAGCTTTGATAATGTGCATAGCTCTTGAGCAATCTGAATACGACTTTTCAAAGTATGATAATTATGATATTCTTTTTAAAATTAACCAAAGCTGAAGTTTAAAGTTTGGGTTTTGTTTCATGTATTTTGTTTGTTATATGGTTATTGAACCATTAATTGTGTTTTTGGCAGCTGGACCAGCAAGTTTAAAGAATAAGCAATAAGCAATTAGCAAAGTGTAGGGTTGGAAAGGTGGAAAATAAATTAACCAGATTTAAAGTTCATTTTCTTCACAAAGAGAAATCTTCAAAGTTTTTGTAATATTATTAGAGAAACTTGGGCAAAATCCTTGTGTTGATTATTTTTCTAAAAACAGAATTGGAATCATATTCTACATTCAACATAACAGACATACTAAATTTATTGACAGGTGCATTTTATTACCAAAATTTAATGAAAATGTTAGCCCATAATTTGCTGCTGAAATAATGATGAAGAGAGTGAAGAATGTGACATTTATGTACAGCCTTCGGTTGAGAGGAATTGCTCATTTAAATGTGTATAGTGGAGATTTGATTAACCACTGACTGATTTACCACGTTATAGGTTAATCATGTAGCTTGTCACTTTAAGAGGCTGCTCTTCTTGGCTGAAATCCTGCTTCTGGAGAATATATTACTAATACAGTAGGAGTACATTAATATCATTAAAATTTCTATAAATACATTGTATAGATATCATATGGTCATGATACATTAATTCCAATAAATGTACAGTAAAAACTAAAATAAGATTAGCAGAGTTACATTATCTATAGCAATAATACATTGACAACAGTTAAAGTGTAGTATCATTAATTACTGTATGATTATAGGGATAGTGTATTAAGTGTTAATTTACATTAACAATAGGAATACAGTCATGGATTAACTGCGAGTACAGTACAAGAGCACTAACTACAGTTAAAGTCTAACAATGTAATGTAAGTTAACCATAATTAGATTACAGTAAGAATACATTAAGGAGTGATTCATCTTTTGCATTTACTAAAGCATTTTTGCACAGAAATTGTGTTCTGCAGATAGTCACACTGCAACATTCTGTCTGCAAACCCTGTAAGTGGAAGCATATGGTTTTGAAAAGACACTTGAAGTACTTGAAAAGTTGGAGAGAGGTATCATTGTAAAAGAATACTTAAATGAGCAAACATGGCTATGTATTATGTTAACTTTATTATTATATTGAACAACCTAGCAGGTACATGCACAAAAGTGCATTTGGTTTGCACGTATTTGGTATCCAATACCCCAATAAATCCAAAATTTCTTCCTATCTTCACCTAAAAACAGGGAAATGGCTGTGTACTGAAAATGCAATTAATGTGTCAAAATTTTAATATTTCCATGATGGGTATTGGATTAAACTCACTTCAGAACATTAGTGTTACTTAAGGGACTTCACATCCAATTATCCTTATGAGCTTTAACTACAGCTAATTATTCTCAGTGACACTGAAATTTACTATTAAAGGGTCAAAAGCTTTTATCTCATGTTTTAATCAAATAAATTTAAAACTGAAGGAATATTTTTGTAATCTCCCCATTCTAAATCATTATTACCTTCACTCCCTGATTCAGTAGGCCTGATCTTGCCAGCCTGTTAGCCATAATGTTGCCCAATGATCCCTCCCTTCAAGTGGCTTGAATATGTAGGGCTTCCTGGCTGGGCTAACGTGTCCTTGAATCCAGTGATATGGCCAAAATGACAGCAGGTCCTACAATAGCACATGGAAGGAGTCTCAATCCCTATGGTGTCTCTTTGTATTGCAGTTCACTGAGATTAATAAGAAGGATAGACACTCCAAAACAACATTCTTTTTTGAAGGCACTCAACAGTTCTAACCATCAGCAGTGCGTAGTACAACAATGTATCAAACCTTAAAGGTATCATCATATTAATGTGTACTAAGTTGATTCTTTGGGGAATAGTATCAGTAATAGTATAAATTTTGTTGACACAAGATATTCTCCAGATTCTGGAAATCCAGAATAAAATATACAAAATTCTGGAGAAACTCACCAGATCAGGCAGCATCCATGGAGGGGAATAAACAGCCGACGTTCCACACCAAGACCCTTCATCAGGACTCAATATCGTAGATAGTATATAGGAGGTTATTTTATGAATGTCTTTTAATACATCAAATCTCTTGTTCCAAGAATCAGTCTAGATGAACTTTAGCAGCATTTTGCCACTGATTCCTCAGATAAAGAGTCTGAAACTAAACACAATACTCAAGGTGTGGTCTCTCCAGGACATTGCTGCTCCAGACTGAAATCCTCTCACTGTTAAGGCTGCCATAACTTGTGCAGCACCTGCATACTTACTTTCATTGCCTGGTGAATACAGGCTTCTGTGCATTTCCCCCTTTCCTAATCTATTACCATTGAAATAATAATCTGCCTTCCTGCCTTTGCCACCAAATTGAATAAGTCATTCACTTTCCCACTCACCCAACATTTCCAAATCACCCTGGAACCTCTGCTTTCTTTGCATAGCTCATACTCCTACCTAACCTTTAACCATAACTTGTCAATACAGTGGATTCCAGTTGATTGGTAAACATCAGGGCCAGTAGTACATTTTGGTCCACTTAAGCAGCTACCTCAATTAGATCATAAGACCATAAGACATAGGAGCAGAATTAGGCCATCTGGCCCATTGACTCTGCTCCATCATTCAATCATGGCTGATCATTTTCTTTCTCCTCCTCAACCCCAATTCCTGGCCATCTCCCCATAACCTTTGATGCTATGTCCAATCAAGAACCTATCAATCTCTGCCTTAAATACACCCAATGACCTGGCCTCCACAGCTGCATGTGGCAATAAATTCCACAAATTCACCACCCTTTGGCTAAAGAAATTTCTCCGCATCTCTGTTCTGAAAGGGTGCTCCTCTATCTTAAGGCTGTGCCCTCTCATCCTAGACTCTCCCAACATGGGAAACATCCTTTCCACATCTACTCTGTCTAGGCCTTCCAACATTCGAAAGGTTTCAATGAGATCCCCCCTCAACCTTCTGAATTCCAGCGAATACAGACCCAGAGCCATTCCTCATATGATAACCCTTTCATTCCTGGAATCATCCTTGTGAATCTCCTCTGGACTCTGTCCAATGCCAGCACATCTTTTCTAAGATGAGGGGCCCAAAATTGTTCGCAGTACTCAATGTGAGGCCACATCAGTACCTTACAAAGCCTCAGCATCACATCCCTGCTCTTGTATTCTAGACCCCTTGAAATGCAAGCTAACATAGCATTTGCCTTCCTCACTACCGACTCAACCTGCAAGTTAACCTTTAGGGTGTTCTGCACAATTAGCCAAAGATACATGGAAAAAGTTTCAAAAAAAAGGTATAAAAAGTACAAACTACCATTTAGCGGAGTAACAAATCATGTATTTAAATAAAATACAGAACAAATTAGAAGACTACTAACACTATTGGTAACTGTCCCTCATATCTGACAATACAGGAAACCTGTGCGGGAAAGTTTGTAAAGTGGAAAAGCCATTGCACTGATACAATTCCATTCTCTCAACCTTGAAAGTCTTAGTCCATTGCCAGGAATAAACATCACAAATGGGGTCTTCCCTGGTTGCAGTAGAAGGCCATGACTTCTTCCGTGCCTCGCCATTCTCCATGAAGCATTGCAAAACCGCCTTACTGATCATCGGATCTCACTGTAGATCTCATCTAGAGTCTGCCGGAGCTGACTTTACAAGCTAGGACAGACATGACCCTATCTCACAGTGGTATGAGACCTGCCAGCTACCTCACCTGGTTTAGCCTGCCTGTTGAAGCAGTGTACCGGGGTGTGGCTGCTATCACATGCAAATAGCTACTTGGAGCTACAGGTGAGGGCTAAGTGTCCAGTGGGGACCAAAAGTAATATTCAAGATGAGTGTCGATACCTTCAAATTCTTCATCGTTCCTAACTTGTTGAAGTAGTAAAATTGTTTCATTTTCACACCTGGCCGTCTCTGCTATTTCCAAGTCTGTTTGCTTGCAACCACAGTGAGCAAAACAGTTCTGAGTTGTCTAACTACATTTCTCATCAGCTATCAGTGACAAAATTACTGCTTTTTGAAAGCAAACTCATGTCACTGACGCTATTTAAAAACATTTGCCCTAAGCACTATATAGTGTACAACAGCCAGGCAAGTGCACATGATTGACGCTAGTTAGAAACTGTTTGGCAACAGTCTTCTGTCCCAGTTAAATGGCATAGTGTCTCAGTTTCCCTGGGATCAATAAAGTATGACTATGACTACTACTATGACTAGTGTCTCAAATAAACAAAGGGAATCCTGGGTATTATCTCCATTTGTTTTTGTTCTTTAACATTTATCCCAAGTAGGAGGCTGCACTGATTAACTGATGGCCCAGTTAACTGAAATCTATTGTGTTTGATTCTGAAACAGCGTCTTCAATATCATGTGTTAAATCTGTTTCTCGTTCCACAAATTCGGACTGACCTGTTAAGTGTTTCCAGCATTTTCTGTTTACATTTCTGATTTCCTGCATCTGCAGTTTTTTTAAAAAAATTGTTGATTTGTTTTCTAGTTGGGGAAATTCTATCAATATTGCAGACTTCCTTTTCCGCCTCTGCTTCATTAGGCTGATGTTCCCCATGATTGCCGTGGCACCATTTTGCACATAGCTATACTTTTCTTCTTACTGTCAAACTTTGCATCACCATTACTGTGTCTAGAGTACGTAAGTGATTCCCATTAACATTTTCTGCTCTTTGCTGTTTCTTACTTCTACCTATACAGATTCCATATTATTTGAGCTGGTGATATTCCTCATGACTGTGATAACTGCAGCAATGCTACCCCATTTTTTTCCTTTTTTGCCTGTCATTCTTAAATATCAAACACTGTGTGTTCAATTCTCATTATTGATCCCCCGCAGCCATGTCTCCCAATTATAACTTTCTTATTAACAGTCATTTGTGCAATTCATTCACCCTATTACTACTGCTCCACATATTTAGATGCAGAACCTTTAGTGTGACTTTCAATATTCTTAGTCCTTTTACACTCATTATTTTGCACTCATTCTTGATATCTCTGTCTTCTACTTTTCCTTTTCCCCAACCTAGCCTTTCTTCCTATCTTTAATTCTCTGCTCTCTGTCTCAATGTGTAGATTCCCAGCCCGCTGCCATTTTAGTTCAAACCATCTCCAACAACATTAGCAAAACTTCCCCTAGAACATCAGTCACTGTCCTGTCCAGTACATACAGCTTGTAGTTGTCTTACCTCCCACCTCCTCTAGAAGTGACACACACAAAATACTGGCGGAACTCAGCAGACCAGGCAGCATCAACGGTAAAGAACAAACAGTCACCATTTCTGGTCGAGACCTTCATCTGGACTGGAAAGAAAGACGAGAACTCAGAGTAAGAAGGAGAGGGGTGGAGGGAGAAGTACAAGGTGGTAGGTGATAGGTGAAACTTGGAGTGGGGGAGGAGGTGAAGTAGAGAGCTGGGAAGTTGATTGGTGAAAGAGATAAGCGGCTGGAGAAGAGCGAGTCTGATAGGAGAGGACAGAAGCCTATGGAAGAAAAGGAGGGAGGAGGAGCACCAGAAGGAAGTGATGGCCAGGCGAGAAAGGGAAACAGGAATGGGGAATAGTGAAGGAGGGGTGGGGGCAATTACCAGAAGTTCAGGAAATTGATGTTCATGCCATCAGATTGGAATGCTCACAGACGGAATATAAGGTGTTGCTCCTCCAACCTGAGTGTGGCCTCATTGTGGCAGTAGAGGAGGTCGTGGACTACATGTCATAATGGGAATGGGAAGTAGAATTGAAGTGGGTGGATCCTGCTTTTTCTGGCAGACAGAGTTGCTTGGTAAGGTGGTCTCCAATCTATGTTGGGTCTCACCAATGTACAGGAGGCCACACCGGGAACACCGGATACAGTAGATAACCCCAACAGCCCCAACAGACTCACAGGTGAAGTGTTGCCTCACCTGGAAGGACTGCTTGGGGCCCTGAACGATAGTGAAGGAGAAGATGTAGGGGCAGATGTTCTGCTTGTAAGGACAAGTACCAGGATGGACACCAGTGGGGAGGATTGAGAGGACAAGGGAGTCACGTAGGGAGTAGAAAATGGGGGGGTGAGGGAGAGATGTGCTTGGTGCTAGGATCCTTAGGAAGTGGGTGCAACATTCCAAAAACCTGAGTCCATGCCCTTCACGCCATTCTGTTAGCCATGTGTTCATTTGATGTGTCCTGATATTTCTTCTTCAACCAGTACGGAAACTGAGATTACTGCCTATGAAGTGTTATGCTTTTAATTTACTTCCTTGCTTTCTATATTCAACATGTCGGAGGTCATCCCTTTTTTGCCTATATGGGAGTACTGATACACAGCACAACAATGAAGCGTTCACTCTCCCTCTTGGGTCGCCCTGCAGCTGCTCTGGGAAATGCTCACCCCCAGCAGCAATGTGTAACATACCATCCTAGTGTCTCATTTGTGGCTACAGAAGTGCCTGTCTGTCCCCCTTACAAATGAATTTTCTGTAACTATAGTGTCCCTCCGTCTTTCGTGTTCTCCTCCTGAGCAGCAGAGCCACAGGTGGTGCTATGAACATTGTGGCTGCTTCCTTCCCATAAGGTCATAAGACAAGGGAGCAGAGTTAAGCCATTTGGCCCATTGAGTAAGGTCTGGTAAGACTTCTGAAGAGGAATGACTTTTACCAAGAGGAGGTGCCTCAGCAGTTCCTGCACCACCTACCAGAGGTTAGCCCTTCCCTCCCAGTCTACTCTTTACCAAATCCCTCATGTGCTATCCACACACATCTCCACAACAGATCCATAAACCTCCACGAAGTGGTTAAGCAGCAACTGTAGCTTAGTACAGTTCCTGCATACATAGTTACCAGGAACAGTGGAAGACTCCATAGGAGGAATATACTACAGTTTCAGCTCTCCTTTCACAGGTTATCCTATTATAATAAATTAATAAATTAAAGTTGACCAATTATACTTGGGCCTTATTTTACCCTTAACACTTCCTCAAACAATGGAAAGAACCATCAAATCTGTTTCCTATGTCACTGGACACTTTCAAACTGCTAATTGCGCCATTTCTAACTCTGGCTTCAGCCTGGATTTTGACCGACAGCACCTCCAGACCGAAACTTTACGTGCTGCCACTGGACCCCCAGTCTCCACTTTTCGCACTGCCACTCTGCAATCTTTTGTCTCTTAGGCCCCACTGTCAGCTCTTGGGTCCTTGGAGTCTCTGTCTTCCTCCCACCCCACCTTTCCTGAATACTCCAACCCTCCCTTCTCCTCAGACACTGCCAACCCTCTCCCCCCACCTCTGATCCCAACCCTCATCCTCGCCGGGCCTTCACAACTCCCTCTGACCTTCCCCTCTCTGAGGCAGAACATTCTGTCCTCAGTAAGGGCCTCACCTTTGTCCCTTTACACCCGCACCCAGTGGGTTCCGCGCCCTCCATGACGCTGAGCTGTTCTTCCATGATCTCCATCTCTGTTTCTACTTCAGCCTACACCCATCTTCAACCCCCCTCCTCTTCATGGACACCCCGCCCTGGTCTTCTGCCTGCCTCTGGATCTGGTTATCGTTCTATGCCGATGGAGCATCAATCACCTCAACCTTAATACTCCTCTCTCCAATTCAAACCTCACTCCCTCGGAACTAATGCCAATCTCACCATCAAACCTGCAGATAAGGGGAGTACTGTAGTAGTCTGGTGGACCGACTTCTACCTTGCTGCGGCTAGACAGCAACTATCAGACACCTCCGCTTACTTACCCCTTGAACAGGACCCCACTCAGGAATGAAACCCCTGGTTTCCTTGGCTGCATAAGTCTAGGGAAGACAACTTCCAGCCCTACCAAACTTGTGAGATTGAGGTGTGTTCCCACCCCAAACCCCGGTTTGTGTGGATGCTGTGTAATTCGCCACCCTGTCACAAATTAGCGTGACAAAATAACAGACAGTACACTGCATACGATTAAAAAATTATCTTTATGATTCTTAATTTGACTGTAGGGTTAGTAAAGAAAAGAACAACAAGAAGAAAGGGCCCATTTTAATGAAACAGTCTAATATGCACAAGTTGGAGCTCACAGTATCTCCAAGTCACCGATCCTCAATCAATCTCACCCTGGGCTTCGTCAAATCACAATAGTGATCACAATATGATCGAGTTCACATTGAAATTTGAGAGGGAAAAAATAAAATCCAATGTGTCAGTATTTCAGTGGAATAGAGCAAATTACATTGGCATGAGAGGGGAACTGGCCGAAGTTGACTGGAAAGGGACACTAGCAGGAAAGACAGCAGAGCAGCAATGGCTGGAGTTTCTGCAGAAAATGAGGGAAGTGCAAGACGGATATATTCCAAATAAGAAGAAATTTTCAAAGGGAAGAAGGACACTCCTGTGGCTGACAAGTGAAGTCAGAGCCAAAGTAAAAGCAAAAGAGAGGACATACAAGGAAGCCGGAGCTAGTGGGAAGATAGAGGATTGGGGAGATTTTAAAAACTTGCAGAAGGAAACCAAGAAGGTCATTCGGAAGGAAAAGATGAATTATGACAGGAAGATGATGGCTAATATCAAAGAAGATACTAAAAGCTTTCTTAAGTATATAAAGGGTAAAATAGAGTTGAGGGTAGATAAAGGACCAGTACAAAATGACGCTGGAGATATTGTAATGAGAGATGCAGAGATGGCAGAGGAACTGAATGCATATTTTGTATCAGTCTTCACAGTGGAAGACGTCTGCAATATACCAGACATTCAAGAGTGACAGAGAAGTGAAATTTATGCAGTGAAAATTATGACTAAGAAGGTGCTCAGAAAGCTTAATGGTCTGAGGGTGGATAAATCTCCTGGATCTGATGGAATGCACCCTCGGGTTCTGAAGGAAGTAGCTGGAGAGACTGTGGAGGTATTAACGATGATCTTTCAAGAATCAATAGATTCTGGCATTGTACCGGATGACTAGAAAACTGCAAATGTTACTCCGCTATTTAAGAAGGGTGGGAGGCAGCAGAAAGGAAACTATAGACCTGTTAGCCTGATATTAGTGGTTGTGAAGTTGTTGGAATCAATTGTTAGGGATGAGATTACGGAATACCTGGAGGCACATGACAAGGTTCTGATGGAGAGAAGATGCTGGCAAGAGAGCATATTGTGTCATGATGTTCACCAAAAAAAAGCTGAGGTGAGAGCCTCAACCCGCCCAATGGACAACCTAAATTTTCTCGTAGCTCTGCAGTTTACCGGGAATTTAACTGGTAATTGGAAATGCTTCCAACAGTGATTCAATATATATCTAGCAGCAAGCAGAGCTGGAGGGTTGGAGGAAAGATTGAAAGTGTCTATCTTTCTACACATAATTGGTGAAGATGCTTTGGACATCTATAACAGCTTTCAAATTGATGAGACAGACTTGACATTGGACACACTGATGACAAAATTTGAGGAGTAATTTGTCCCAAGTAAAAATGTTATGTTTGTAAGAGATAAGTTCTTTTCCTGTGACCAGAAACAAGGTGTTAGCTTTGACCAATACTTGGCTAAGCTTCACACACTGAGCAAGTCCTGTGGGTTTGGAGATTTGAGAGACTCTCCAGTCAGAGACAAAGTAGTTTATGGAATACCAGATAACAGGCTCAGAGAAAGCCACTCCGTGAAAAGTATTTAATGCTGGAAAAGGTTGTGGATATGTGTAAGGAGCTGCACAGAGCAGAAACAACAGAGCATGCAGCGAAAACAAAGGGGCAGAGCACAAGGCGTTTCTTAAAACAACCGCTAACCAAAGAGTTAGGCTCCAACACGCAAATGCAGCAAATGTGGAGGTAAACACATCCCAAAGATGTGTCCTGCTGATGGAAAGTCCTGTAATAATTGTGGGAAGAAGAATCATTTTTCAAGGTGCCGCAGAGCTAGGGCTACCAAGAGAAAAGGTGCACACGGTTGCTGAGAAAATGGAAGAGGTCTTTGTAGATTCTCCTCAGACTGTTGATGCTGGTAAAACAGAATGGATTGTTCCAGTGACTGTGAATGAGACAGTAATTCCAGTCAGGCTTGATACCAGAGCCCAGATAAATCTGTTGTCTATGGATGATTACAAGACTGTCAAAGTAAAGAGCAAGATGTATCCTGTGACATTAATAGTGACAGGTTATACTAGAGAGAATGTACTCGCATAAGGGGGCTGTCTGGTGACCTTCAAGCACAAGAGACAGCACCTAAAGGCGCAGGTACTGATTGTTGAAAAGAGAATACAGCCAATATTAGGTTTGACTGTATCTGAAAGGCTCAACCTGGTGGAAAGAGTGCAACACTCATGTAAGAGTATGTAGATGTCTTTGGGGGGCTTGGATGCTTACCCGACGTAACTCGAGAAACTCGTAACAGAATCCATGAGAGCTCCGGAGAGTTAGGCAGGAGAAGCACAAGAACACCACCTTCCATAGACATCTGTACCAGCTACATCAGCATGACAGTCAGGGTGCCAGTGCTGAACACATCTTACTTCCACATCATGAAATGTTAGTTCAAAATCTGTCTCTCGTCGACTTCCAGTTAAAGACTGGAAATCAAAAATATGTAAACAATTCTCACTGAAAAAGGAAGATGGAGAGACCACACAAGACCCAAGGTCAGAACAACAACAACAGTTCCATACAAACCAACAGGAGGAGTTGCTATCTATGACACACACAAACAGAAGGAGCTCTGTCAATTCAGACAGAATCAGCTGGAATTAGTGCAAAGACTCACTGATCACATGCGTGTAGTTCAGAGCTCCATTATGAGGCCCATGGAATGAATTATGGTCACACAGCAAGAACAAGAACAGAGGTGAACAGATAGCATATTGGCAGAAAGATGTGAAGGAACTGAACTTGAGGATCAGCATTCTCAAAAAGACACTGATATTCACACAGCAAATGAAAGCAAGACATCTGTGAAAACAGATAGCAGACCAAAAGGGATCATTAAACCACCACAGAGTAGGAATGAAAGGAGCTGAAGGAATAAGGGACTGTATTTGCTCATTACAATTGAAGTTAATGTAAATACCTTTGTTGGAAAGCATTATTGTTTCTTGCAGTATTATGAGGACATAGTATTGTTTGTTTGATTCAAAGGGGGAAATTGTGCTATTATGTGTGTACATAATAAAGAACGTTAGTTCCCTGTGTGCAATGCAGCTCACCTGGAACTGGAAGTGATGTCATTGTCAGAATCAGATTTATTATTACCAGCATGTGTCGTGAAATTTGCTAACAAAGCAGTAGCAGTTCAATGCAGTATATGATATAGAAGAAGAAATAAATAAATAAATCAATTATAGTATATGTATATTGAATAGATTAAAAAAACATGCAACAGCAGAAATAATATATATTAAAAAAGTGAGGTAGTGTTCACAGGTTCAACATCCATTTAGGAATCAAATGGCAGAGGGAAAGAAGCTGTTCCTGAATCACTGAGGGTGTGCCTTCAGGCTTCTGTACCTCCTACCTGATGGTGAGAACAGTGAGAAAAGAGCATGCTCTGGGTGCTGAAGGTCATTAATAATGACGCTGCCTTTCTGAGACACCGCTCCTTGAAGATGTCCTGGGTACTTTGCAGGCTACTACCCAAGATGGAGCCTACTAGATTTTCGACCCTCTGCAGCTTCTTTCAGTCCTGTGCAGTAGCCCACCCATACCAGACGGTGATGCAGCCTGTCAGAATGCTCTCCACAGTACATCTGTAGAAGCTTTTGAGTGTTTTTGTTTTCATACCAAATCTCTTCAAATTCCTAATAAAGTATAGTCGCTGGCTTGCCTTCTTTATAACTGCATCGGTATGTTGGGATTAGGTTAGGTCCTCAGAGATCTCGACACCCAGGAACTTGAAGCTGCTCACTCTTTCCATTTCTGATCTCTCTATGAAGATTGGTATGTGTTCCATCGTCTTACCCTTCCTGAAGTCCACAATCAGCTTTTTTGTCTTACTGATGTTGAGTGCCAAGTTGTTGCTGCGACACTAGTTGGCATATCTCGCTCCTGTACGTCCTCTCATCTCCATCTGAGATTCTACCAACAATGGTTGTATCATCAGTAAATTTATAGATGGTGTTTGAGCAATGCCTAGCCACACAGTCATGGGTTTAGAAAGAGTGGATCAGTGGGCTAAGCACACACCACTGAGGTGCAGCAGTGTTGATTGACACTAATCCACACAGATTGTGGTCTTCTGGTTAGGAAGTTAAGGATCCAATTGCAGAGGGAGGTACAGAGGCCCATGTTCTGTAATTTCTCAATCAGGATTGTGGGAATGATGGTGTTAAATGCTGAGCTATTGATGATGAACAGCATCCTGACATAGGTGTTTGTATTGTCTAGGTGGTCTAAAGCCGTGAGAAGAGCCATTGACCTATTGTGGCGATAGGCATATTTCAGTGTGTCCAGGACCTCGCTGAGGCAGGGATTCAGTCTAGCCATGACCAACCTCTCAAAGCATTTCATCACTGTAGATGTGAGTGCTACTGAGTGATAGTCATTAAGGGAGCTCACATTATTCTTCTCAGGTGAATGGGTCATACTGCTCTTGGCAGGCTGGAGTGTCACAGGTAAAATCTGGCTGAGCTGAAACCAGTCAGCAAATAAAAATAGTTCTAGCATTTTTACCCATGCAATTTTGTCTTTACTAAGAACAAATATAACACCTGCTTCTTTCAGGAAAACAGATCCAACCAGTTCGCCTCCACCACCACTCTCCTCCATCTGGCAGAAAAATCCTCACCCTCAACAATTCCTTCTTTGGGTCCTCCCACTTCCTTCAAACCCAAGGCGTGTCCATGGGCACTCGCATGTCTCCCATCTATGCCTACCTTTTTGTTGGCTATGTGGAACAGTCCATGTTCCAAGCCTACACCACCATTGCTCCCCAACTCTTCCTACACTACATCGGTGACTGCAATGTTGCTGCTTTCTGCACCCATACTGAGCTTGTCAATTTCATCAACTCTGCCTCCAACTTCCACCCTGCTCTTAAACTTATGTGGTGCATTTCTGAGACCTCTCTCTCCTTTCTTGAACTCTTTGGTACCTACTGAAATCTTTTATAAACCCTCTGACTCTCACAGCTGACTGGACTATACCTCTTCCCATCCTGTCACTTATAAAAATGCCATTCCCTTTCCTCATTTCCTCCATTTCCACTGCATCTGCTGTCAGGATGAGACTTTTCATTCCAGAAATAATAAGATGTTCTCCTTCTTCAAAGAAAGGGGATTCCCTTCTTCCACCATTAATGCTGCCCTCACTGGCATTGTTTCCATTTCTCATACATCTGCCCTCACCCCATCTTCCGCCACCACACCAGGGGCAGGGATAAGGTTCCTCGTGTCATCACCTACCACCCCACAAGCCTCTGCATCCAGCACACAATTCTCCATAACTTCCACCATATCCAACGGTTTACCATCACCAAGCACATCTTTCCCTTCCCCCCCCCCCACCAAACTTTCTGCCTTCCGCAGAAATTTCTCCCGATGTGACTTCCTTGTTCACTTGTCCCTCCCCACTGATCTTCCTCCTGGTACTTATCCTTACAGTTTGGTCTCACTTCAATTTTTGAGATATGTTGTGGTTTGATCTGTTGCCATGGTGAAACATTTGCAGTCAAAGGTATGTGTAAGGTGCAGTCTGTGTATCAGGCACAGACCCCCTATCCCCACCACCATTCTTATAACCATCCGGAAAGCTAAGGACTCATACATGCCCTCTAGAAATATCAATACATTTTTATTCCTATGCATATCACTGTATTATCTCACACCTACAAAATAAAAAGATCTGAAATTATTCGGGGAAGTCTAACTAACGTTTGGCACTGTTGCATGCAGTTCCATTACACATGATGGTCTACTATAACACTGAACAAACCTTTCTTTCTGATTTATATCATAAAATTTCAATATTTTATATTTTCTCATTGCAGCTGGCTAATTTCAGCTGACTGTTAAAACTTAATACACTGGTGGTCAGATAATGTCCTCCTTGGCTGGGAATTCATTACAACTACTCTTTCATAGTATGTTAAAGTCTATTATTTTTCTTTCTGCTTTCCCAATAGATTTCACTTTTAGCAGCATGTAGGTCTTAAGTTCTTTAAACTTAAGCCCTAGATTTCCTGATTTCATTTAACCTTTCACTTTGATTGAGATGATAGAAAGATGACAATATAGTGAAATATAAAGCAAGTACCATGGGTTTTCATTTCAGAAGCTCTGGCTTATGAACTTGTGTACATAAATATGTTGCTTGTTTTTCATAAACACATTCATTAACTTGATGTTAAGGAGACATTTTATGTGACATATAAACTTGTTGCTTGTCAAAGGAGATGAATTTCCTTGAAATAAAATGAATTCAGTTAGTAGAATTAGGGTGGAGAGAGCAAGTCCTAGGAAAATTATTGAAGTGGTAAATTCATTCAATTAGAATATTTATTTAAATAAATCCAATCTAAATTCTCCCAGACCTTATGCAAACTTCTCTGTAACCACATCAGTTGTTAATTATTGGAAGTTCAATTCAGCAGTAACTTTTTGAGGAAGAGTTCCAGAAAAAAGTAATTTTCAGCCGTGTGAACTATGAATTAAAGTCGTGCTTCAGACTGTAGAACAGCATGAAGTTATTGAACATGCTGAGAAGTAACACCTGAGCTAGCAGTACGGTTTCCTAGAAATGGGCAGATTCAAGGCAGCTCTAAGTTTTCAGCAGCATTTGCCATTGTTTGTTATGGGGCCATTTTGGGACTATGATGACATTGGCTGCAATTATGTTTAACAAGAGTTTTCTCGTAAAGAGGGAAATGTAGCTGAAATGAGAGTGTCTGTGCTAACTACAAAACTGACAAATCATATGGGTATCAATGTTAAATGTTTGGACCTTCCTATGACTTCATGAATTGCTGCTGTCAGGATATTGTGCATGAAACAGGTGGGACTTCCACTATTCAACAGAAGAGAATTATGAATCTCATGTTGTCAGGTTGAAGAGCTCTGTATAAAAGGACCGCTCCAAAGCCCCTGAAATTAGCAGTTTTAAAGTACAAAGCATGGTTATCAAAGGCTGACTGAGAGATATTGAACAGTATACATACACCTGTCCAAGTGATGGTTCAGATTAATTGTAGGTTTCACAAAATACCTATCCATAGGACACTTTGGATTATCTGAAGCTTTAAAATAGTACACTTCCCTTTATAGTAGTTTTAATAAAAGAAAAAGTAAAAGACACATTGAATTGGTAATTAACTTTACATACGACTGCACCAAGTTCTTTGTGAAAAGTAAATTCTAATTTCCCCAAAAGATAACATAAAAGATCGCGAGTAGCGAGTTAAAAACTGAATATCTTTACTTGAACGTCTGTACATTACAGACGTATTCCTGCCGGATGGCGGTAATACTATATGCAAGGCAGGGCATAGGGGACAAGGCAGCTGCTAATGTCGCCACATCAATTTGTTAGTCATTCACGCACGACAGAACAAGTCTCACTTAGATACTCTGCATTATCATGTAACTTGAGAATTATTTTCTGCTGACTAGGCCTTGGCAGGTTTGTTAATCATTTCTCCATTTATTCATCAAGGTACGATGCTTTAGACTGGCAGATCTATTATTTGACTTTTTTGGGGGGTGTCACAGTGATTGATCACTCCACACCAGGGGAAGGTCAATTTATCACCTAATGTCTGTTCATGAATAATCACGAGGAAATGGCAGGACCGAAGAAGTTTCAATTAATTCTGCGGACTGTTCTACCCAGATAAATTAAAATACCAACAGTGCAACAGATCTTGGGCAAAATTTACAAAACCAAAGTTCAGAGTACAAAGTACATTTATTATTAAAGTGTGCATACTATATACAACCTTGAAGCTCGTCTCCTTCATTTTTGTGCAGTTGGGATATTTGCAGAAATCTGTCTGAGAACGGTATTTACTTCATAAATATACTCATGTAACAATGCTACAGTTCCTATTGATGTAGATTCAGATTTAGATTGCCTTTACAATATTTTGAAAATAGTTGACTACATACTTCTTGATATGATACTAGTTGCATAGAATTAGTGTTGACTATGTTCCACAATAAGTTACACTTAAAGTGACAGGATTCTTTACATCTCATCCTGAGCAGACCTGAGTTCAAGTTTGCAGAAAATCAAAAACTATGATGTGTACAACTGACAAAGATTAAAATATTCAACAGTTTAGCCACTCCAGTCTACCAAGTATGAATGCTGCTCATAAATTAAAATATTTATTTTCTTAATTAGTTATTCGATTTGATGACATTGTGAATCAATATGATTCTGTATGTAATTTTATTGGGTAACATGGCACTGAATGTGACCCATTTGTACTGTGTAGAGGTTACAACTGCTGAAGATATTAAGTTGATTCTGCATGCAAGCCAAGGATGGCTGAAGATCAATCATTAAATAATTCAAATAAGAAAGAAATTTTGTTTAAAGTGTCATGCATCATTATGGGATGTGTCAAACCATTTTACAGCTAGTGAAGTATGTTTGGGTAATCATGACTAAAACATGTGGGAGCCAAATCAAGCAAGCCAAGTTCAACAAGCATCAATCTGGTAATTGCCAAATAAAATCTGTTATGGAAATATTGCAAATTCCTCTACTTTTCCAAGTATTATCAAAGGACCTTTAACATTTTTGAAAGAGGGTTAAGTAGGGCCTCATTAACATACTAAAGAAAATCTGCAGATGCTGCCTGGTCTGCTGAGTTCCTCCAGCATTTAATGTGTATACTCATGAACATTCTGTCTGAAAGACAATTTCTGATAATATTGCATTCCTTTAGTGCTGTCAGTTCGGTTTAGGGTTCAAATCTATGGCACAAAGCATGAACTTAGAACCTTAGAAACAAGAATGTCAGTTGATGTTGCCCAAAATATAAGTGAGACAAGCTAACTTGATATGGCACGCAGAGTGACTTAAGAGTAGTGATCTACTGAAATTTGGGAAATTAAAGGCATTTTGTAAGGAAATTTTTGAGGAACCCTGAAAACACAAATATTTTTAAAGGCGAAGTAGTAATGGAAAAGTGATGTCCCAAATACCTTGATGCCAAATTGGATGCAATGCTGCAGGTCGCATAGAAACATATCCCCCATGTTGATGCAAGGAGAATTCAAAGGAGTTGCTGCAGAATCAGAAACAGGACCTTATTCATTGATTCATTATCTCAGGGAGTTTAACGACCTTATTAGACATGTAAAGCTGAGGATAGTGGCACTTTCCCCTGTATCAATCTAACAAGTGCACCCCATACCTACTAACATTGAAAGCACACGCATGACTTTCTGACACATATTCAACTTTCAGTTTGTCCTCTCAATGCTGATAGTTATCTCTGTCTGTGTGCAAGATTTTGTTCTGTTTTCACGTTCACCATGAATAACCGTTCTCCAACAGCCATTTGCTGAATTGCTGTCCAATGATGTCTAACCTGCTGAGTGTTTCCAGCACTTCCTATAGATTTTTTAATTTTAATTCAATACATGCATGACTATGTATCTCATGACTAGAAGAGCCTTAAAAAACTTTTTTTTTCTTTTGTGTTAAAGGTTGGGGCTTGTTTCCTTTGTATTTTAGAATTAGTGAATTGAAGGTTTTGCTGCTATCTTACTCAACTCGAAGTTGTGTTGACATTTCAGAAAATGGATTTTAGCAGCTGAATGCCTTTTTCTTCTTTGACTGCTTCTGCTTTAAATGTTTGTGGGCTGAAGTTCTGCAACTCATTAAGATCAGGAGAGTAACATTCTATCAACTTCTACCCTCTGGTTTCCTACCTGGAGCCATCTTCACCCCTCCTCAGTCCAATAAAAAACCTTCTGACCACAGCCCTTCTCCTCTTTATACTGGATAGCCTTTCTCTCCATGATCTTGGGTTTCAACCCGAAATGTTGACAATTCCTGTCCCCCACAGATGCTGCTCAACCTGCTGAGTTCCTCCAGCGGATTGTTTCTCACCTCCGATTCCAGTATCTACAGTCTCTTGTGTCTCTTCTGTATCAGATGAGATGACTACTCCTAGACATTTAGACGTTTGCAGTCAAATGCCAGTTGATTGCTGTTTTATATATATATATATATGTATATGTGTATATATATATA
Source organism: Mobula hypostoma (assembly GCF_963921235.1). Classification (NCBI taxonomy): domain Eukaryota; kingdom Metazoa; phylum Chordata; class Chondrichthyes; order Myliobatiformes; family Myliobatidae; genus Mobula; species Mobula hypostoma. Next base: position 40,623,340 of record NC_086103.1, read on the forward strand.
TATATATATATATATATGTATGTATGAACACTACAAATGTGCTTGTACAATTCATCTTCTTCCTAAGGGAAATAAAGAGGGATCTAATTTTAAAAACTGGCTGCCTTCCCACAGGTACGGAGAGAAATTGGCAGAACTTATAAGCCATTCAAAGCCAATAATAAAAATCCATTCTGTCCTACAAACAGAAAGATCTTCTGTTTCAACTTGAAAATAATAGTAGGTAAGAATATGCAATTTCTTATTGGGAATGGTGAACAACAGTCACATTTCCCCTCTCCCATTACACAATGAGTTTAGAGGTATGTGTGCATAAGTTAATGTCATAGCAAAAGTCACCAAATTTGAAACACTGTATGTTCCTCTGGTGTAGAAACATTATAATGCCTTGAACAGAAGAAGAGGCTGAATTTATGTACAATGGTTGGTACCCAAGTTCGAATCAATTCCTCTGTCCATTTGGTCCTTGGTTTTGTTTTAAAGGCTTTCCTATACATTTGCAACAATAAAATGAAAAACTTTTCTTTATTACTTGCCTTAAAGTCTTAAGGGGTGACAGAGTGGAGATATCCCTCTACTAAAGGAAGTGTAAGGCACTCCTTCCCTCCGTTACCCTGCAGGTCACCCTTGGGAAAGGTGTAGCACCTGCTTAGACCACACACATCTCCCCCACCCCCACCCCTCAATGATCAGGGTCATGTGAAACCATGGGAGCAGGTGGTGAAGGTCCCACATTATGCGACCATTGAAGCCAGGCAGACAAACTCTGAAGAATATTGATAATGGCTGGGGTCACCTGTCTCGTAAGCACACTGCCAAGAAGAAGGCAATGGCAAACCACTTCTGTAGAAAAGTTTGCCAAGAACAATCACGATCATAGGAAGGGCCATGATCACCCTCATCATATGACACAACATATAATAATGATGATGATGATGATAAAGTCATAAAACATCTTAAGCATTTCTTTGTGGCATTATCAAACAGAATTTGACATTATGCCAAAGGGGAGCTTTCCCTATTACACCTTCTTAACCTGTCTCTGGCCTTTGAAATAGGCAATGTATTCTTCTGAATCTCTCCCCTTCATCCAGTTGGATGGAACTGGATGCATCTGAGCCCTTTCCAGTCATAGCCAAAGAGTTATCTGCGATGATTTCTCCTTCTGCACTCACAAAATGCATCTAAAACGTTGTCAAACTTCTTTAAATGTATAGTGGAAAGTATATTGACTGGCTGTAATTCAGCTGGTATGGAAACTTCAACGCCCTTGAATAGAACATTTTACAAAGAGTAGCAGATACAGCCGGGTCCATTATGAGTAAAGCCTTCCCCACCATTGAGCACATTTGCATGAAGCATTGTTGTAGGAAAGCAGCATCCATCATCAGGAATCCCTACCACCCAGGTCATGCTCTCTTCTCTCTGCTATTGTCAGGAAGAAGGTACAGGAATCTCAGAACTCACACCACCAGGTTCAGGTCGTTATTACCCCTCAGCCATCAGGTGCTCGAACCAAAGGGATACGGAGGGTTCTCGATCAGCAAAGGAGATGAGGCTGAGTACAGGGCTATGGTAGGAAACTTTGTCACATGGTGTGAGCAGAATTATCTGCGGCTTAATGTGAAAAAGAGTAAAGAGCTGGTGGTAGACCTAAGGAGGGCTAAGGCACCAGTGACCCCAGTTTCCATCCAGGGGGTCAGTGTGGACATGGTGGAGGATTACAGATACCTGGGGATACGAATTGACAATAAACTGGACTCTTCAAAGAACACTGAGGCTGTCTACAAGAAGGGTCAGAGCCGTCTCTATTTCCTGAGGAGACCGAGGTCCTTTAACATCTGCCGGATGATGCTGAGGATGTTCTACGAGTCTGTGGTGGCCAGTGCTATCGTGTTTGCTGTTGTATGCTGGGGCAGCAGGCTGAGGGTAACAGACACCAACAGAATCAACAAACTCATTCATAAGGCCAGTGATGTTGTGGGGATGGAACAGGACTCTCTGACAGTCTGAAAAGAGGATGCTGTCCAAGTTGCATGCCATCTTGGACAATGTCTCCCATCCACTACATAATGGACTGGTTGGACACAGGAGTACATTCAGCCAGAGACTCATTCCACCGAGATGCAGCACTGAGTGTCATAGGAAGTCATTCCTGCCTGTGGCCATCAAACTTTACAACTCCTCCCTTGGAGGGTCAGACACCCTGAGCCAATAGGCTGGTCCTGGACTTATTTTCTGGCATAATTTACATATTACTATTTAATTATTTATGGTGCAACTGTAATGAAAACCAATTTCCCTCGGGATCAATAAAGTATGACTATGACTATGACTATAACTTCACTCAACCTCACTTGCTCCATCATTGAAAAGTTCCCACAACCAACAGATTCATTTTTAAGGACTCTTCATCTCATGTTCTCAATATTTATTGTTTATTTATATATGATGATTATTATTTCTTTCTTTATATATTTGCATAGCTTGTTGTCTTCTGCATGCTGGTTGAACACCCAATGATCCTAGTATGATTATTATTCTATTATGGATTTATTGAGAAAGCCTGCAAGAAAATCTCAGAGTGTCATATTGGTACTTCGTTAATAAATTTACTTTGAACTTTGAATATTTATTGATGTCTTCTCCAAGAATCTAATCCTGCTCTCTTCCAAATTTTAGTTATATCCTGTCCTGTGGCAACATGTGAACTCTTCCACTTCTGTTAAATCCTTGGCAGAATCCTAATCCTTAGACTACTTTTTCAAAATCAAATCCTGTATCAGCAGAATGGAAAGCCATAAGTTATTGTCTTCAGTCCCTGTCACTGGCTCTTTCTTTAGCTACTGATGCTTGTAGCTTCCCTTGCAATCACAAAATTGAACTTCACTGTTTGCAACAAGGTGCCACATCAAGTCTAAAATGAGTTTATGACAACACTGTATAAGGTGAACAGAACAAAGAGTGATGTTTACGGATCTCAGTAAGATCATGAGAGAAGGTCGAACAGAAAGGGGAAGGGGCATTGCCTTGATACAGAGGCCTGTAAAAATATTGTAGTATTTTGAATAGCTACAAGACTAGCAATACAATGATGAGAACTGATGAACTGAAGTTGCCTTCTTTATTTAACAAAGGAGTACATTACAATTAATTTAAACCCTTATGACAGGCAAAGTGAAATTGAGGAAGCCGATCTGGGTAAATAAGATGACTCAATGAATGAAATAGATAACCTTTGTAGAAGTGGGTTTCCTTCGCATGTATTTCCAAAGTGTATGCTTAACATATAGAAAATGATATGTGGCAGAATATCTGCAGATCCAGAACGATTATTCTTCTAATGAAAGTTTTTCCTCTGTAAGTCATAGTGTAGTATGCGCTATGCATTGAGATCAAAGATGTCAAAAGTTACAGGGAAAATGCAGGGCAATGAGGTTGAGAAGGACATTAAATTAGCCATAATAGAATGGCAGAGTAGACTCGATGGGCTGAATGGCCCAATTCTACTCTTATACCTTATGGTCTTAGAGGAACCTGCTCATTTATCTTCTAATAAATGTTTTCCTCATTTACATTAACATGGCTAAAATTACTTCTCTACTGAAAATAAGAGTTAATAAACACAACTTATAAATAAATAAATAAACAGAAGTTTTGGAGACTTAAAATGAGATCTCAATGTTGAAACTAAGCATTATTCACATTTCAAATGGTTCATGGCTTTATTCTATGACCCCTTTTGTAATAGTTACTTGATATGCAAGTAAATGATGTGCTCATGTCTCTGTGTAATCAGCCTGATTGAATATGCTTTCATTCTTTGTTTACCATTCTCTTCTTAGATTTACAGATGAACGCTCCACAGACCAACTACTCCATTAGATTTTCTTTAGTGGTTTTAACCTTTTAACAAAATCCCAACCTGCTAAAACTAATGTAATAATTTTCTTCTCATCTTTCACTTATGTTCCCCTCGTATATTAATGTAAATTACCCTCAGATATTAAAATTACTATTATGATTTTATTTGTTCTTAATATTTCATGTATATTAGCAACTTGAACCAATCACCTCTTTTATAGAAATATTATGCTGGGATCTGTTCTTCTATTTTCAGCTTTCTAGCTGAAAGGGACAATTTTTTAAATTATACTCAGCCTTGTTAAACTAAGGGATGAAGCTCATTATTAGTTTTAAGAAATTGCAGGGTGAATTAATTGTTCAATAATGTTATACCAAATGACACATTGGAACAAATTTTGGGGTACATCAAGGAACAGTATCGCGATGGTGAAAACTATACATGAATCTTATGCTATCTTCTGGGTCGATACTTATAGATGAGTCTGGTCTCAGAATGGTCTCAGCCCTAAACATCGACTGCTTACTCTTTTCCATAGATGCTGCCTGGCTTGCTGAGTTCCTCCAGCATTTTATGTGTATTGCCATTCATTAGATCCACTTGAAATGTTAATTTGTTTGATTGTTTGTTACCAGGCAACATTATTCCAGCTTTGCAAAATCGATTTTACTAGATTGCACTAATCTCAGTCTGTGATTTATAGTTGATGCCCAGGATAAACCTTTACAGCCACGTAGTTTATCAGTCCCAGTTGGTGTCCCTGTTGTGGCTGTCCACAAAGTACAAGAGGCTGTAGTGGAGGTCAGCCTCCTGAGGTAAGAATGAGGACTTTCACTCTTCTCATAGCTTTCTAATAGCTTGAGCTGAGCTAATAAGAAGCTTTTTCCCTGTTTCTGAATATCCTTGCTGATCAGCCGAAACCAAATCAAAACTTTAAAATAATTTGAAAAAAAAATCCAAATATGATGTTTATTTTAAAGTACATAAAACTGTAGCTAATTAACAAAAATAAACATACAATGACATAAAAATGTCCTTCCTGGTCTTACTTATAAATGTTGCTCGATGGACCCATTCAAACAATTAGTTCTGTACCTTGTGGTAGGTGTGAAGCTGAGGGACCGAATTCAAACTACCCAGCCCCTTGGCTCAGCGACTTTCAGAACACCCTTGAGCTCAGTGACAGATTGAGAGGTCAGATGAGTGACCATCTGACCTTCAGTTCATTCCCAAATTCTGTGCACAAATGCATAGCTGTGGAAGCCCAACCCATGCCAATGTGTGGGGTAGTGGACTGGGGTTTCAAGGCAGGAAAAGCCCAAGTCCCTGTGATCCTGCTGTCACTACGTTGAAAAAAAATGAAGTACAATTAAGTTAAATTAATTTGAAATTACTATTTTTCTACTAAATCTTCAAGCACTTAACGAGGGAAGTAAGAACTTGAAGATTTTCATCTTACAGATATCATTGGAAATCATTTTTGCAAATAAAATTAACATGGTTTTCATCTTAGTGGATTTCTGCAAATGGGTCAAGACTACGTCATAATGGATTCAGTCATATGGCTTGCCAGATAAAAACATTTGTACAGGCTCTGTTTCTATGCTGTACTTTTCTATGACTCTATGACAGAGTTAGACAATCAACTTGGATGAGGGTCTGTTTCCATTCCGTATGACTTGCTCTCTGTGATTCTGTGAATTGACCCCATGGACTACCTGAGTTTTCCTGTCACAACCATCTATATTCTGCTTTGAGTTGGTGAAGTGGGCTTTAAGGCAGAACAAGCACAAGTTTAACTTGTTTAAACTAATCTCCTAGTTTGCACATTAACTCCATGCTAATGCAGTTCACTTAAAATCATCTCCAAGCAAAGTTTTCTGTGTCCAAAATGTAGGTATGTACAAAGTTGGTGTAAGTTATTGTATGTAATCTACACTCAAAAATAGTATGATAAATATGAAATAAATTAACTCTTCAAAATTGCCTCTGAATAACTTCACATTTTCAATATTATAGATTAAAATATTTATTTGTAACCTTTTTTTTATTTATTGAGATACATCACGGAAGAGGCCCTTCTGGCCTTTCGAGCCGTGCTGCCCAGCAAACCCCGATTTAACCCCCGCCTAATCATGGGGCAAATTACAATGACCAATTAACCTATCAACTAGTTAGGCTTTTGACTATAGGAGGGCTTCTACAGCCCTTCTGACTTTGCTCCACTTGTTAATGGAAGCAGTTAGCTTCCCTGGTCATGTCATACTTCCACCAAATTAAATAGATTAAAATTTATGCTTAATGTAAGCACTTAAGTGATAATCATCAGATTATCACTGACATGTTTTTATTATCTCTCAACCTCTTGTGCTAAACTGCTTTGCCCACTGTATCATTTAAAAAACTTGTTCTCTTTACCAATGCAACTTTTCACGAGGTAGTTTTCTATTTTCTTTCTCATTTAAAGTAGTGCCTTCCTCGCTCTAATGTTGCTTTTAATCATATCTTTAGTAAGCAAACTTTGAATCAAGAAAAGATACAAGAATCAGGAAAGAAGATACTGCAATTAATATTGTATCATTCTTACAATGACGTGGTGCAGATCTAATAGATGAAGTAATATCAGTGTTACAACCTTTCATAACTTTTTAAAGTAAACCAATGCATGCAGCAGAATCCTTATGACTGCTTTCTAATGATATTTCTTTGCAATGGATGACACTGAATCTCAGGTGAAGGAGGGTTGATTCAAGCATATCATCTCTAGTAACTTGCTAGTATTCACTATCTTGGTACAAATCAGAAGATTGAATGCCACTTGAACAGAGTATTAGCTGATATCCATGGAGAGAAGTACATCCACATATTTTCTGAAGTTTCCATAAAATTTTTGGGAAAACAGAAAAATAAGCAAGATGTTGCCAGACAAAAGTTAAATATTTTGACACTAATCAGACAATTCCTTCTCTAACAAGCTCCAGAGCTGAATGACAATTAAGGCAGACATCTCATTGAAAACTAAACAAGAAAGCTTGGGTATTTAGGTATTTGAATCCTGTTAAGCCTCTGATAATAATTCCTTTAAGAAGAATCATTGTGCACTTGATTTAAAAGGCCTTGGCTGTTTTTGTGCGGAGTAACAGTGAGCAGATTTTCTCATTTGAAGATCAATGTGAATCCTGGAAAATCCTATTATTTCCTCTTCAACCAGTCTGCTGCAGTAAAAGCTCTTAACCACCCTAAGGCTACACCTTTCTTGACCATCCTGACATCTCCAGATTTTTATCGAATTAGCTAGCATGGGGCATAATAAAATAATGATGAGAGAGAAAAAAAGAAAATTAAAGGTCAGATTGAATATTTAAGAAAGTAGATCACTGAAAGAAAAGTGAGATAATGAAACAAAATTGTAAGTGATAACCCAATGAACTTGAGCTCAAATTGCTTCACTTTTGTTCTATACTTAAGGATGCTGAACTGTGTTTCTATTTGTTTATTTGGACAAATTCAAAGTCATAAGTGTTTTAGAAAGGAGTATGATGAATCCTCTTGGTCTTCAAAGTATTGAAATAATGTAATACTTGTAAAATGAGGACTAGATGTTTAGTTTCTCCACTGTTTTCAAGGTATTTATCTTCATGAAGAGAATTGTAGCAGCAGGATTTATTTCACTGCTTAAATGTCAATAAGCTTCTATAGCTCCAGGGCTTAACGTAAGCTTGGATCCGATGACAGAAAAGTCAACACCATAAGTCCTCTGAGAGGCATGAGCAGCTTGTAGTTAGTCTCAAGTGATGTGCTTTCAGGATGTTCTTACTACAGCTTACATTAGCAGCTAAAGGGACTTTGTCTGTGAGTGATGCCCTGGCATGACCTTTAACCTCAGCAGCATCATTTTGTGATGATCTGAAGGTAGAGCAGTAACAACTCAAGGAAATGGATAGAGTCTTTGTACCCAGTAGGAACACAAACATAGTGTTCTCCCAAAGGAGATGGAAAAGAGATTTTAAATCACGCAGAGGATTAAAAACAAAATAAAGATCATTATAAAAGTAACAGCTGTTACTAGATTTATTTAATTAATATGAAGTGTGAACAATATCAGTCAGTGTATGTTCTTTGATTTTTATGCATTTCTACGTGGAAAAGTGTTCTTGAACACAATAACATTACATAAATCTCGTCTGAGGTTTGTTTGCACTACTATACAAATAATTATACCAAAGCTGCTACTTCCTTATCCCCCACTCAACTTTGAAAGGCTGATCAAATCACTTTTTCCATTCAACACTTTCAATAAGATAAACGTATTAACTTTTTCATATCAGGACTGGATCTTGCACATTGTTATTCCATACATCTTTTGTAACCATACACAAAGCACAACAGATCAGTTCAATAAAGGCTAGCCGTCAAGAGAAGAATAGTAACTTTCATCCAGTGTTTTCCAGGGGGTATTCCAAATATTTAATCACACTTGGATTGCCATAATTTGCAAAATTGTATCATAGAAGTAAACTGGAGGGTGGTGTAGGGGCATCTGCACCAGACATCGAGGCACGTACTCCTGGGTTTGAATTGCTGGCTTCTTGAATGCTTTCCATCGGTGCTGGTTGAGCGTCGAACAAGCAACTCAGTCTCGTAAAAGACAGACAAATGCTAAAGAAACAGCAGGATTGCCACCAGGTGTGTCACAAAGCGTGGAGAGGTCCAATAATCATAAAAGTAGACTCATCTTCATCTCTCAGCTAAGCAAACGATGTTAAGAATGGATAGTCAGGTACTCCCTGATAGAGAGATACCTTTCCAAAGATCTACAGTATCATTGCCCCCACTATATCTCTGTACTGCACTAGGTGCCTCTAATATTATTCACCAATAATCACAGGGAAAAATCCAACTGATGCATAAAATTCATTGCAGTTCCACCTTCATTGAATATAACTCATGATCTAATGAATCCCTGCTTCAATTACTAAGTGCTTTTGGAAAATATAGAACATAGAACATAGAATAGTACAGCACAGTACAGGCCCTTCGGCCCACAATGTTGTGCCGACCCTCAAACCCTGCCTCCCATATAAGCCCCCACCTTAGATTCCTCCATATACCTGTCTAGTAGTCTCTTAAACTTCACTAGTGTATCTGCCTCCACCACTGACTCAGGCAGTGCATTCCATGCACCAACCACTCTCTGAGTAAAAAACCTTCCTCTAATATCCCCCTTGAACTTCCCACCCCTTACCTTAAAGCCATGTCCTCTTGTACTGAGCAGTGGTGCCCTGGGGAAGAGGCACTGGCTATCCACTCTATCTATTCCTCTTATTATCTTGTACACCTCTATCATATCTCCTCTCATCTTCCTTCTCTCCAAAGAGTAAAGCCCGAGCTCCCTTAATCTCTGATCATAATGCATACTTTCTAAACCAGGCAGCATCCTGGTAAATCTCCTCTGTACCCTTTCCAATGCTTCCACATCCTTCCTATAGTGAGGTGACCAGAACTGGACACAATATTCCACGTGTGGCCTAACCAGAGTTTTATAGAGCTGCATCATTACATCGTGACTCTTAAATTCTATCCCTCGACTTATGAAAGCTAACACCCCTAAGCTTTCTTAACTACCCTATCCACCTGTGAGGCAACTTTCAGGGATCTGTGGACATGTACCCCGAGATCCCTCTGCTCCTCCACACTACCAAGTATCCTGCCATTTACTTTGTACTCTGCCTTGGAGTTTGTCCTTCCAAAGTGTACCACTTCACACTTCTCCGGGTTGAACTCCATCTGCCACTTCTCAGCCCACTTCTGCATCCTATCAATATCTCTCTGCAATCTTTGACAATCCTCTACACTATCTACAACACCATCAACCTTTGTGTCGTCTGCAAACTTGTCAACCCACCCTTCTACCCCCACATCCAGGTCGTTAATAAAAATCACGAAAAGTAGAGGTCCCAGAACAGATGCTTGTGGGACACCACTAGTCACAATCCTCCAATCTGAATGTACTCCCTCCACCACCACCCACTGCCTTCTGCAGGTAAGCCAATTCTGAATCCACCTGTTTTACTTCCTGATGAGTGACATCTTGTTTAAAGAACTCAAACCTCTACATAGAAGACTAATAAGGATCACCAATGTGCAAATGTAAAAAATGGTGTGCAGACCACTCAGATCACATCTTGCCTGCAAGAAAGCAATCTTAAGTCAGAATATAGTAGCATATATGCATTTTGATAATAAAGTTGCTGTCATCTTGAAATTTGAAACTTAACATCCTCCTATGTTAGAAGTTGTCCAATTCTGTACTATTGTCTCATCATGGTTCTCATCAGCAATGTCATTAGTCAATTTCCTCAACCTTTTTTTCCATACCCCACTGCTGACGCTATCCAGCCCCTTACCTTTTGGCCTTGTATCCCATCCCCAGACCCCACTCAAAAGTGCTGTTTCTTCTCACCTCTTTTCCCAGCGTAGGCTGGAGGAATAACAAAGCCCTCCATTTATCTTCATATCACCCACAAACTTGGCCACAATGCCATCAAATTTGTCATTCAAATTATTCACACATAATGCAAAAAGAAGCAGTCCCAACACCGACCGCTGCCAGACACCACTTGTCTCCTGCAGTCAACCAGAAAAGGCCCCCTTTATTCCCACTCTTTGCCTCTTGCCAATCAGCCAGTCTTCTATCCATGCTAGTATCTTTCTTTTAATGCCCTGGGTTGTTATATTGTTAAGCAGCCTCATGTGTGGCACCTTGTCAAAGACATTCTAAAAATCCACTGACTCTCCTTTGTCTATCTGGCCTGTTATTTCCTCTAAGAATTCCAACAGGTTTGTCAGGCAACATTTCCCCTTTGGAAGCCATGCTGACTTTGGCCAATTTAATCATGAGCCTCCAAGTTCCCAAAATCTTATCCTTAATAGTGGTTCCAATGTCTTCCCAACCACTGAAGTCAGGCTAAATGGCCTACAATTTCCTTTCTTCTGCCTCCCTCCCTTCTTAAAGAGTGGAGTGACATGTGCAATTTTCCCATCCTCAAGAACCATTCCAGAATCTAGGGATGCTTGAAAGATCATTACTAATGCCTCCAGAATCTCTTTAGCTACTTCTTTCGGAACCCTGGGTTGTAGTCTATCTAGTCTCAGTGATTTATCTACATCCAGTCCTTTTATCTTCCCAAACACATTCCCCTTAATAATAGCAACTGCATGTCCTTCTTCCCCTTGACTCTCTTGAATTGCTGGCATTCTGCTAGTGTCTTCCACAGTGAAGACTTCCACAAAATACTTATTAAGTTCCTTTGCCATTTCCTTGTCCACCATTACTACCTCTCCAGCATCATTTTTCCAGTGGTCTGATGTCCACTCTTGCTTTTTTTTCCACTCTTTACATATTTGAAAAATCTTTTGGTATCCTCTTTTATATTGTTGGCAAGCTTACTTTCATATTTCATCTTTTCTCTGCTTATGACTTTTTAGTTGCTTTCTGTTGGTTTTTAAAAGCTTCCCAATCCTCTAACTTTCCACTGTTTTTTGCTATATTGTATGCCTTCTGCTTTGCTTTTTTTGCTGTCTTTGACTTCCCTTGTCACCCATGGTTGTCTCATCCTCCCTTTAGAATACTTCATCTTTGGGATATATCTACCCTGTGTCTTCCAAAATGCTCCCAAAAACTCCAGTCATTCCTGTTCTGCTGTCATCCCTGCTGGTGACCCCTTCCAATCAACTTTAGCCAGCTCCTCTCTCATGCCTCTGTAGTTCCCTTTACTCCAATATAATACTGATATATCTGAATATATCTTCTTCCACTTAAACTGCTTGGTAAATTCTATCATATTACATCATTTCCTCCTTAGGTTTCCTTTACCTTAAGCTCCCTAATCCAATTTGGTTTATTACACAACACCCAATCCAGAATTGCCTTTTCCCTAGTGGGCTCAACCACAAGCTGCTCTAAAAACCCATGTCATTGGAATTCTACAAATGCTCTCTCTCGGGATCAAGCACCAACCTGATTTTCCCAATCTACCTGCTTATTGAGATCCTCATGACCATCATAACATTGCCTTTATTACATGCCTTTTCTATCTTCCATTGGAATTTCGTATCCTTCTCCTCGCTACTATTTGTAGCCCCGTATATCAGTGGTCCCCAGCCTCCGGGCCACAGACCGATACATTGCCACGAAGAATGCAGCGGTGCAGCGGTGACCGGAATGCACCCAGCACATCTTTAAGACTTCTGCCAGTGTTGCCTCTGATCTGGGCCAACATTTACATGCCAGGCGGCACCTAATTAATTAGCTTGTTTATTTTGGCTTTTTTCTTAAAGATGTGCTGGGTGCGTTCCGACTACCGCTGCACCACTGCATCCTTCGCGGCAATGTATTGATCCGTGGCCCAGAGGTTGGGGACCACTGCTGTATATAACTCCCATCGGAGTCTTTTTACCCTTGTTGTTTCTTAACTCTATCCACAAGAATTCAACATCTTCCAATGCTATGTCACCTCTTTCTAAGGATTTGATTTAATTTTTTAATCAACAGAGCCACCCCCTCCCTTTGCCTACCTGCCTGTTCTTTTGATACAACATGCATCCTTGGATGTTAAGCTCCTGACTACGATCTTCTCCCAGCCATGACTTAGTGATGTCCAGAACGTTGTACTTGCCAATTTCTAAGTGCACTACGAGGTCAACTACCTTATTCTGTATACAGAGCGCATTCAGATATAATCGCTTCAGTCCTGTATTCGTTATGCAAGCAACAATTAGTGTAAACCACGTTCTCAGTGAGAATCGGGAAAACTTTGTAACTCAAGTATAATTGCCAATCTTTTTTCATCAATTTGCACAGATTTTTTCCACTTTTTTGTGTGTTTTGTGCCTACAAAATAGACCTTACATGGTTGCCATCCACATGACTGATCACACTCTATTCCCATAGTTTCAGGAATAACAAGCCAATTTCAACATTCAAAAAATGACAACAGAAGTTTTCTTCAAGAGGTTGTAAGCTTTTTGCTTATATCATTACTTTGGCAATGTGGTTCAACTTTCTTTTGCAACTGGTGAAGTAGTATTTACACTAGATAAGAAAGAAATCTGGCATAGTATTGGACCATATTATAAAACAAACTGAGCTTGATAATGCCTCTAAATTTTACCAGCTGCAGCTCAACTTTCAACTGCCCATGGACCTGAATAAACCACCTCTTTCAGAATTAACGTACATTTCCTTTGCATTGTCTAAACCTGATATTACATTGTTGCAAATTTCAAAACACTTCCTATTGCATTTGGAGATTCTCCATTCCATGCCTGTTACAATCCATATATTACCCTATTTGCACAAACATTTTTCAGTCCCTGGCAATATTTTACCCTGTGTTGCTTGTTACATGCTTGGTGTTGAGTTTTATCCCACTCAGTAGTTTGGTAGTTGCATGCAACTCCTGTGACAAGAGAGACAAGAATTTGCCATCCATGTTATTGCAGAATTAACCATGAAAGTGTTCTAGCTTTAAAAAGTTTTTGTCTCTGTCAAATAAATCTTGGGTGGTAGGCAGAAAATTTTGCTCTCCATTTACTGCTTCATTAAGGACACAAAGTAACCAACACAGAATTGAATTGCTCTGTCCACGTTGGGGACCATTGCACTGGGCATTACCTTCTCTGTTCATGTCACTTTCACCTACCTTAATGTTGCTTCAATTTGATCGCATTTCCTTTTTATATTTTCAGTGAAGTAGGCAAAAATGTTGTTTGATCAATCTGGCAACATGCTTTATGATATTAGCTTCATGCCTTTCAATATTTATATACAATCCCTTAAACAATACCTTTTTTTTATTGAGGAACCCTGTTAGAATAGTTTGTGATGTATTTACATTGAATACTTTTTAAAAAATCCATCCGCATCTCTCTCAACCAATTCCTTCAAAACAAGATTGGTCTATCAAAATAGAAACCTCCATATTTAATAATCTTGACCAATGTCCATTATGAAGGGCTGGACATTCCAGTTGTCCTCAGTGTTTCACCAGAGCATGTTCTCCACTTTAACCAGATGTATACAAAGAGCACAGGTCTTTTTGCTACAGTCCATTCTTATGATCCGGCAGTCTGCACCTGTGTCAATGCTCATTTCGTCATCTCAATACCTAATCTTTAATTTAGAAAATGCTCGAGTAGATTTATGTTATTCATACAAACTACCTCTTGGTTGCTCATGCACCTTAATGTTGAGTGGGCTACCTCACCTCTGCCCCTCTGACCCTCAACACAGGTGCCCCTCAGGGCTGTGTACTGAGCCCCCTCCTTTACTCTCTGAATACCCATGACTGTGTCGCAACACCCAGCTCCAATCTGCTAATTAAATTTGCTGATAACACTACACTAATTGGCCCAATCTAAAATAATAAGGAGGCAGCCTACAGAGAAGAAGTCATCACCCTGACACGGTGGTGTCAAGAAAACAACCTCTCCCTCAGTGTCGCAAAAACAAAGGAGCTGGTTGTGTACTACAGGAGGAATGGAGACAGGCTAACCCCTATTGACATCAATGGATCTGGGATTGAGAGGGTGAACAGCTTTAAGTTCCCCGGCATAAACATCACCGAGGATCTCTCGTGGTCTGTACATACCGGCTGTGTGGTGAAAAGGGCACAACAGCACCTCTTTCACCTCAGCCAGTTGAAGAAGTTTGGTATGGGCCCCCAAATTCTAAGAACTTTCTTTAAGGGCACAGTTGAGAGCATCCTGACAGGCTGCATCACTGCCTGGTATGGGAACTGTACTTCCCTCAATCTCAGGACTCTGCAAAGAGTGGTGCGGACAGCCCAGCACATCTGTAGATGTGAACTTCCCACTTTTCAGGACATTTACAAAGAAAGGTGCGTAAAAAGGGCCCGAAGGATCATCGGAGACCTGAGTCACCCCAACCACAAACTGTTCCAGCTGCTACCATCCAGGAAACGGTACCACAGCATAAAAGCCAGGACCAACAGGCTCCGGGACAGCTTCCTCCACCAGGCCATCAGACTGATTAATTCATGCTGACGCAACAGTAATTCTATGTTATATTGACTATCCTGTTATACATAAGATTTATTATAAATTAATGTAATTTCACATTGCACATTTAGACGGAGACAAAATGTAAAGAGTTTTACTCCTCATGTATATGAAGGATGTAAGTAATAAAGTCAATTCAATTCAATTTAATTTAATGTTGTGCAAGCCTCCTTGCTTTAGTTTGATGTTGTAATGGTTTCCCTCCCACTGCTACTTTCATGATTGGCACTGTTTTAGTTCAGACTGTTCTGCCTTACCTTGGATACAGAGACCATGTGCCAATTAAAGCATCTTGGAGTTTTCAGCTGACCAGCTTGAAATGGATGTGTTAACAGTAGAAGAGTCTCCCACCATTGCTATTCCCTGTAGCACTTGTGCTCACATGATTCAGACTCAGTTTTAGAGCAACAGGACAGTCACATGTTATGGGGAAAATGGATAATGGGCTTCTCTAATTTGGAAAGTGAACGGCAGGTTCTTGACAGATTGGATGAGATGAGGAGCTTGAAAGTTGCATTTAGACTCAGCCAGTTGCTTTAAAATGGAACAACCAGAAAAGTTCCTAAACTATTTCCTGACCTTTTCATCTTATAATCAGATTCAATCACCAGGTTTATGCTGTATTGGGGAGGGGGGAGTTTTATTCATTTCAACATTCCATCTC
The DNA here is from genome assembly GCF_963921235.1 of Mobula hypostoma. Classification (NCBI taxonomy): domain Eukaryota; kingdom Metazoa; phylum Chordata; class Chondrichthyes; order Myliobatiformes; family Myliobatidae; genus Mobula; species Mobula hypostoma. The sequence continues at coordinate 40,638,951 of NC_086103.1, forward strand.
CTTATTTCTCTGTACTCCTGCAGTCTTTTCTCTCTCACACATGTTCTATCCACTCCCCTTTCATTCATTTTTCCTATCAACTGACACCAAGGTGGAATTTATTGGAGCCAATTAAAGTGCGAGCATGCCTTTGGAATATATGAGGAAACTAAAATGCCCAGAGGAAAATCATAGTCACAGGGTGAATGTGCAAACTCCACAAAGACAGTACCTAAGATCAGAATTAAATCTGGGTCCCTGGAGTTGTGAGGCAGCCGCACTAACTGCTGTGTGCCATGTCACTCTGCATTTCACAACTTTACTATGATCCTTTGTTTTCTACCTCTTGATCTCCCTTCTTTTAATCTAGTAACCAGAAAGTTCCATAAAGATTGGAACCTCTGGGGCAACTCTGACCTCATAATATCAGAGATTTTCCCCATGTCTCATTTATTCTTCCACTATGGTTTCTGCGATTTAAAAATAACTCATATTCTCACTTTCCCAATTTTGATGAAGTGTCTTTGATATGAAATGTTATCTTAATCTGTGAAGGCAAAGGGCTGCTCACAATTGTGGGATGAGACTCTGCATGTGGACACATGAAACAAAACTGATGATCTTGCAGCTAACTCTAGATACTAGTTGTGTAATATTGTAAATATGTTGTTTGATTGAGCATGCTTTGTTGTTTAACATAATACATTGTGGGTTATATGTAAATGGAATAAGTACATGGCACATGTCATTACACTGCTACATCTTATGTTTGCATCTCACTGAAAAGTAGAAACAAAATGAAACATACATGAGTTATCTCCCACTCTTTTAATTAGTTTTTATGTTTTGGAGTTACAAAACTTAATTGTGGTAACAAAGTAGTTCTAAACAAACTTGAGACAACTACCTACCAGTTCAAGTGCAGCGAGACATTCGAATTTTAAAAAGCACAGTGCGAAATGGCCAAGTAAAAAAAAGCAGCGTAGTGAGAAATGGTAATCGTAATTTATTTTAAGAAGTAGAAATGGCTGGTAACATCCGAAAGGTAGATGGGTTTGATTGCACAAGAGATAACTGGCTGATACATACTGAGTGAATTGAGCTGTATTTTAAAGCAAATAGAATAACCAATGAGAAACAAGTACCAGTCTTACTGAGTTCATTGGGAAGAAAAGTCTATGGTTTGCTTAGAACTTTGACTGCTCCAACTAAACCAGCCAAAATAAGCTTTCAGCAAAAATCATGGGAGTACTACAGGAACATTTAGAACCAAAACTATTGTTGATTGCGGAATGCTTTAGATTTCTTAAGTGGAATCAAAAGGAAGGGGAGTGCATATCAGCAAATGTGGCTGAATTGAACAGATTATCGGAGCATTTTCAGTTCGATAATGGGGTTAATAATGCACTGAGAGAATGTTTAGTTTGGGGAATCTTACAAGAAAGCATTCAAAAACGGCTCCTCACTGAAGCTCACATTTAAAAGGGCTTTCAAAATTGCTCTGTCAATAGAAACAGCAGACAGTGATGCAATTGAGTTGCAGACAGGAATGAAAGTAAGGGAAAACAAAACTGCAATGTCTAAACTTAAACCTGTCTGGCTGAACAAAATTGTGTTACCATTGCAGCACGGGCTGACATTCACCAGAACTATGCAGGTTTAAAGGCAAAGCTTGCAGAAAATTCAACAAATAGGACAAATCCAAAGAGCATGTCAAGCAGACAAAAGTAAATGGATGGTACGGGGAAGAGAAAAACATGAAAAGTCAAGTTGCAGTTTCAAAAAAAGCACTAACCTGCATTACGTAGATGAAAAATCTGATAACGATGAGGGTTACACAGGATGAGTAGCCTGGAGAGTTACTACCTAAAAACTAACAGGAGACAAGTAATATAGCTTACACCAGAAGTGAATGAGAAATTAATTAAGAAGGAATTGGACATTGGCCTGGCTGTGTCAGTCATTCCAGAAAATGAGCCTAACTGGCATTTCAAAAATACTGAAATGAAGCCTGAAAATATCCAACTCGGAACTTATACTGGAGAAAAGATGACTCCTGAGGGAATGACATTCGTAAGAGTAAAAACAGGCAGGCCAGCATTGTGGGTCATGAGTGGCTGAGACAACTACAACTTGATTGGGGGTTCATCCACCAGTTGCATGCCACACTCCCTGCAATAGTGTCAACTGAAAGCAAATTAAGAAAGGTGCTGGATGATGCCACAGCAGTGTTCAAGGATGGCGTTGGAAAACTCAAATATATCAAGTGTGAAATAGTGTTAAATGAAAATGCCACACGCAAGTTTTACAAAGCCCATTCGGTTCTTTATACCTTCTGTGATAAATTAGCCAGTGAGCTAGATCACATGGAGGCTGAAGGAATTCTTTTCAAGGTTGATTGGAGCCTGTGGGCAATACCAGTGGTCCCAGAAGCCAAGAAGAATGGGTCTGTCAGGATCTGTGGTGTTTCTAAGGTTTCCATTAACCCAATACTGAAAGTAGATCAATATCCTCCACCCAGTAGAGGATACCTTTGTAAACTTTTCTGGAGGATAACAGTTCACTTAGCTGAGGCCTACCTACAAATGGAGTTGGAAGAAGAGTCCAAAGTTTTTCCTCAACATCAACACTCACAAAGGGCTTTATTGCTATAGTGAGCTTATTTTTAGAGTAGCATCTGCACCTTTAACTCTGGCAAAAAGCTATGGATCAGGTGGTGCAAGGCAGTGCAGGCACTCAGTGTAACCTGGATGACATCTTTCTTACTGGTAAGGATGACAAGGAACATCTCCAAAATCTCACGATGGTATTAAAAAAGAGTATTACGAGCTCAGAGCACGGAGTGGCAAGTGTGAATTTTTAAACCAAGCATCACTTACTGTGGTCACATGATCAATGCATAAGGATTACTCAAATGTGCTGAGAAAATTCAAGCAGTGGTAGAATCCCCAAGGCCAAAGGATGCATCACAGTTTTGGTCCTTTTTTGGGATTTGTCAATTATTATTAAACTTGGCCACAGTGTTCCACCCCTTGAACTCACTACCACAGATTGGGAAGAAATGGCGATGGACAATGCAGTGTGAGGTGACCTTCCAAAAGGTAAAGAAAACGGTGATGGTAAACGCTGTACTTGCACATTATGATCCACATCATCCAGTGAAGCTTGTCTGTGATGCCTCACCTTAGTGTATCGATGCAGTTATGTCACATGTGATGAGTGATGGATGTAGAGTTCTATAACCTTTGCATCACATCCCCTTATCACTACAGACAAAAATTACACACAGATTGACAGAAAGGCCATGACTCTGGTTTGGGAGTTTCAAATGTTTCAACCAGTACTTGTATGGAAGAGAGTTTACCCTGGTTACCACTTGTGTCCATTTTCAATTCACTTAAGGGTCTTCCACTAACAGCAGCAGCACGAATGCAAAGATGAGCTCTGTTTCTCAGAGAACACAATTGCAAGGCTGATTTCAGAAGGACAACTAATGATGGAAATGCTGATGGATTGTTTCATTTAGCCTTGGAAAAGGAAATAATGCACCTGAAAAATTGACAAAAGAGGAAAATCCTCTTGACATACTCTCCCTAACACAAGTTGAAAGTCTCCCTTTCACGGCTGAGATGGAAATCCAAAAAAGATCCCACAGAGTCTCTGATCTACATGGCAGCCCAAGTGCAGGAATATGCAGCCGGAATCCCAGCTCCCCCATTTTTACCAGCGTGGGAATGAACTTACCCTTGATAGAGGTTGCCTTATGTGGGGATTGAGAGCTGTTGTACTATCCAAGCTGAATGCTTGTGTTGGAGGAGCGACATCTAGGCATAGTTAAAATGAAAGCGTTGGCTTGAAGCTTTGTCTGGTGGCCTGGGATAGATCAGCAGATCGAACAACTTGCCATGCACTGTATGGGGTGCCAACATGTTCAGAAGATACCAAGAGCAGCACATCTCCATCCTTGGGAATGGTCTGCATTGCCCTGGCAAAGGATTTATGTAGAATCTGCCAGATCATTCATAGCATAAATTTCTTAGTGGTAGTGGATGCAGCTAGAAAATGGCTGAAAGTCTTCCCAATAGCCTCTGCTACAGATTTGCTCACCGTTAATGTGTTGAGAAGCCTCTTCTCAAGAACTGGTGTTCCAGCACACTTAGTCAATGACAATGGACCACAGTTTGTTTTGGAACAGTTTCAGTCATTCCTGAAAATGAATGGAACAAGACATATTACATCTGCACCGTACCACCCAGCTACAAATGGCTTGGTGGAAAGGTTTGTCCAGAATCTAAAGAACGCTCCGAGCAATGTCAGTAGAACATAAAATACTGACAGTAAATCAGTAGCTTGTCAATTTCCTCCTTGCATATCTCAATGTAACACAATTCCACAACCAACAACTCATCAGCTATGCTGTCCCTGGGTCGTCCCTTGCACTCGCATTTGGATCTCCTCAAATGCAATCTCAGAAGCAGGATGAAGGACAAACAGCTGAGACAAATTGTGCGCTTCTCAAACAAGGAGGTTCAATGTTTTACTCCTGGACAAGCAGTCTTGGCAAGGGACTGCAGGGGTGATTAAAAATGGGTACTTGGAAAGATTAAGGACAGAACTGGACTAGTCTTCGAACAGTCTTCTGGACATATCTATTAGCTGAGGAGAGCAAAGTCAACCAGAGCTGCCAGAACCACTTCCTGCAGACTGGGAGTCAATTCCTACAACCAGCATGGAGGCGGCCCGAGAACCTGAGATTGTTTCACGGCCACAAGACTCATCTGCCACTTTGTTGTGTATGTAATATTTTAGTAATATTTGAGTAAGATAGAAAATATATTGTTTGATTAAGCATTCTTCGATGCTTATATAATGCAATGCTTTATATATAAAAGTATGTAAATGGCATACGTCATTATGCCGCCACATCATACATTCGCACCTCGTTAAAAGTAGAAAAGAGACTAAACGTATACAACTTACTGTATCTCCCAGCTCTGTGCTTTTCTTTTAATTTGTTTTTTGTTCTGGAATGCTGCACAGTGGGGTTTAAACGAGAGTTGCAAAGGAATGGGAACCACAGTGCCAAAACAGTTAGTGGAGAGGTTGTGAAGGCAGATGTTGGAAGACTCAGACAAAATTAGGAATCAAAAGATTGAACATGGTGCGACAAAATTGAAAAGGGTGAAGGTGTTGTATCTGAATGTGCACAGTATATGGAATAAGGTAGGTGAACTTGTAGCACAGCTGCAGATTAGTAGGTATGATATCGTAGGCATCACTGGATTTTGGCTGAAAGATTATAGCTGGGAGCTTAATGTTCAAGGATACACATTGTATCATTTGGATAGGCAGGAAGGCACGGGTGACGTTTCTCTGCTGGTAAAAAATGAAATCAAAACATTAGAAAGAAATGACATAGAAGGTGTTGAATCATTGTGGATAGAGCTAAGAAACTGCAAGGGTAAAAAGACTCTGATGGGAGTTGTATATAGACCTCCAAACAGTAGTAAGGATATTGCCTGCTAATTACAATGGGAGATAGAAAATGTATGCCAAAAAGACAATGTTACAATAGTCATGGGGGATTTCAATATGCAGGTAGATTGGGAAAATCATGTTGGTGCTGGGGAAATTCTAGGGTGCCTATGAGATGGCTTTTAGAGCAGTTCATAATTGAGCCCACCAGCGGATCAGCTACTTTGGATTGTGTGTTGTGCAATGAACCAGAATTGATTACGCAGCTTAAGATAAAAGAAGCGTTGGGGCAAATGATCAGAACATGCTCAAATTCACCCTGAACTCTGAGAAAGAGAAGCTAAGGTCAGATGTATCAGTATTACAGTGGAGTACAGGGAATTACAGAGCCATGAGAGAGGTGCTGGCCAGAATTGATTGGAAAAGAACACTGGCAGGAATGACAGCAGAGCAGCAATGGCTGGAATTTCTGGAACCAATTTGGAAGACCCAGGATATATTCATCCCAAAGAGGAACAAACATTCTAAAGGAAAGATGAGACAATCATGGCTAACAAGAGAAGCCAACATAAACGCCAAGGAGGGGGCACATAATAGAGCAAAGATTAGTGGGAAGGTAGAGGATCAGAAAGCTTTTGAAACTCGACAGAAGGCAACTAAAAAGTAATTAAGAAGATAAAGATGGAATACAAAAGTAAGCTAGTCAATAATTGTAATAAGAGGATACCAAAAGTTCCTTCAGATACATAAAGAATAAAAGAGAGGTGAGAGTGGATATTGGACTGCTGGAAAATGATGCTGGAGGGGTAGAAATGGGGAATAAGGAAATAGCAGTCAACTGAGTAAGTATTTGCATCACTGTGGAAGACACCAGCAGTATGATGGAAGTCCCAGGTATCGGGGGCATGAAGCGTGTGAAGTTACCATAACTTGAGAGAAGGTTCTCAGGAACCTGAAAGGTCTGATGTTAGGTAAGTCACCTGGACAAGAAGAGGTCTGAAAGAGGTGGCTGAAGAGATCACGGAGGCACTAGTAATGATCTGTCAAGAATCACTAGATTCTAGAATAGTTCTGGAAGAATGGAAAATTGCAAATGTCACTCTAATCTTCAAGAAGGGAGAGAAGAACAAGTAAGGAAATTATAGGTCAGTTGGTCTGACCTCAGTGGTTGGAAGATATTGGAATCAATTATTAAGGATGAGGTCACAGGGTACATGATAAAATAGGCCATAGTCAACATGGTTTTCTCAAGCAAAAATATTGCCAGACAAATCTGTTGGAATTCTTTGAAGAAGTAACAAGCAGGACAGACAAAGGAGAGTCGATTGATATTGTGTACTTGGATTTTCAGAGGGCTTTGATAAGGTGCCACACATAAGGCTACTTAATAAGCTGCAAGCCCATGGTATTCCAGGAAAGATTCTTGCATGGATAAAGCAGAGGCTGACCAGCAGGAGGCAAAGAGTAGGAATAAAGGAGGCCTTTTCTGGTTGGCAGCCAGTAACTAGTGGTTTTCCGTAGGGATCTATGTTGGGACCGATTCTTTTTATGTAATATGTCAATGATTTAGTCATAGTCATAGTCATAGTCATACTTTATTGATCCCGAGGATGGAATTGGTTGTGACGTGTGCAGACAGTATGAGGATACGTGGAGGGGCAGGCAGCTTTGAAGAAGTACAGAGGCTACAGGAAGACAAATTAGGAGAATGGGCAAAGAAGTGGCAGATAAAATACAATGTCAGGAAGTGTCTGGTCATGTACTTTGGTAGAAGAAATGAAAGGGTTGACTATTTTCTAAATGGAGAGAAAATGCAAAACAAAAACTGAAGTGTAAAGAGACTTGGGAGCCCTTGTGCAGGATTTCCTAAAGTTAATTTGAAGGTTGAGTGTGTGATGAGGAAGGCAAATGCAACGTTAGCATTCATTTCAAAAGGACTAGATTATGAAAACAAGGATGTAATGTTAAAACTTTATGAAGCACTGGTGAGGCCTCACTTGGGTATTGTGAGCAGTTTTGGGCAACATCTTAGAAAGTATGTGCTGAAACTAGACGGGGTTCAAAGGAGTTTTACGAAAGTGATTTTGCGATTGAATGGCTTGTCATCTGATGAACATTTGTTGGTTCTGAGCCTGTATTCACTTCAATGCCAAAGAATAAGGGGTGACCTCATTGAAACCAATTGAATGATGAAAATCCATGACAGAGTGGATGTGGAGAGGATGTTTCATATGGTGGGAGAATCTAAGATGAGAGAGCATAGCCTCAGAACAAAGGGACATCCTTTTAGAATGGAGGTAAGGTGGAATTTCTTTAGCCAGACGGTGGTGAATCTGTGGAATTCTTTGCCACAAGCATCTGTGGAGGCCAAATCTTTATGTATATTTAATTCAGAGGTCGATAGATCCTTAATTGGTCAAGGCATGAAGGGATACAGGGAGAAGGCAGGACATTGGGGTTGAGAGGAAAATTGTTGTAAAAGCTAAAAATGGCAAAGCATGAGTCCACAAGTATATTTGAATGCTATCTTCAAGAAATTTTCAGTCCTGCAGACAATCAATTATGCGTGCTGCTCAAGATTCCCAGCCTCTGCAGAATTTCTTGAGTTTACAATCAAATATGAGCCTATTTGTGTCTAAAATTTTGACTCGAGCTTTTTCTCTCAAACCCTCAAAATCTCTATAAAATGCCAAATCCTAATCATTGACTGAGTATAATCTTAATCTCACTTGTGATATTTTCCTAGTTTTAGAATGTGTGCTGAATATACATCTTCAAATTGCCATGTGTTTATGAATTCTTCCAGCCTCCGTAAAGCCTCCGTAGCTTTCTGAGGAGCGATTAAGACAATGAGTGTTTGGAATGGTTTCCATAAAAAAGTATTGTTCCCTAACTGGTGAGATCCAACGTAGATTGGTAACTGCCTTGTTGTGTGCCTCCGCTCCATCCGCAAAAAGCAGAATTTCCTGCTGGCCAACTATTGTAATTCCTATCCCTGTTCCCATTCCACCATGTCAGTCCATGGCCTCCTCTTCCGCCATGATGAGGCCACTCTCAGGTTGGAGGAGCAACACCTCATATTTCGTCCAGGTAGCCTCCAATCTGATGGCATGAATATCAGTTTCTCCAGTGTCCGGTAATTTCCCCCTCCCTCTTCCCTCTTGTTCAAGTCCCTGCTCTTGCCTCTTACCTATTCTCCTCACCTGCCAGTCATCTCCCCCTGGTGTCTCTTGTCTTTCTCTTTCTCAGATGGTTCGCTGTCCTCTCCTCTCAGATTCCTTGTTCTTCAGCCTGTGCTTTTTCCACTTCACACCTCCCAGCTTTTCACTTCGTCTCCATTCCCCCACCCACCTGGCTTCACTTATCACCTCCTAGCTTGTTCTCCTTCCCTTCCACCACTTCCTTATTATGGCACCTTCCCCCTTCCTTTCCAGACCTAATGAATGGTCTTGGTCTGAAATATTGACTATTCATTTCCACAGTTGCTGCCTGACCCGTTGAGTTCCTCTAGTATTTTGTGGGTTTTGCTTTCATTAGTCCTTCAAAGAGTCATAGAGAGATTCAACCAAAAACAAGCCATTCAGCCCACTGAGGCTGCGCAAACCATCGAGCATCCATTTAAACTAATTCTATACTTAATCTATTCTCCCCACATTCTCCTGAATTCTACCACTCATCAACCTAGCAATTTACACATTTCTGAGATTTGGATGATAACCACAGGAAGAATGTGAAAACTCCACACAGGCCTTTCTGGTCAGAATCAGACAGGTGTCACTGGAGCAATGATACAGAAGTTCACTAAAGCCTGCTTGTGTTTGAGTCGCAGTTTTCTTTGATTTCCCAACAAAACAATGTTTCAGTGCTTAAGTTTCCTGTCTGTTGACACTTTTAATCACAGCAGATTTGGCATGTTATCTAAAACTTTTACAAACTTCTATAAATGCACAGTGGAGTGTATCCTGATTGGCTGCATGGAAACACCAATGCCCAAGACTGGAAAAACACACAAGAAGTGGTGGATATAGCCTAGTCCATCACAGCAAAGCTCTCCCCGCCATTGAGCACATCTACAAGGAGTGTTGCTGCCAGAAACCAGTATCCATGATCAAGGTTCCCCTCCGTCCAGGCCGTGCTCTCTTCTCACTGCTGCCATCAGGAAGGAAGTGCAGGAGCCTCAGGTCTCGGACCACCAGATTCCAGACAGTTATTACCCTTCAACCATCAAGCTCCTGAATAAGAGTGGATAACTTCACTCACTTCAGCACTGAACTGATTCCACAACATATAGACTCACTTTCAAGCGCTCTGCATCTCATGTTCTCAGTATTATTTATATTTTTAGTTAATTATTCATGTAATTATTTCTTTTCTTTTACTTTGTATTTGCACAGAATGTCTTCCTTTGCACATTGGTTGTTTTTCAGTCTTCGTGTGTAGTTTTTCATTGATTCTATTGTATTTCTTTGTTCTACTATGAATGCCTGTAAGAAAATGAATCTCAAACTAGTATGTGGTAACATATACATACTTTGATAATAAATTTACTTTGAGCTTTGAACTTTGAGCTTCATCCATTCCAGTGGATTCCAGTTAATAGGGCCATTGGTCAATCAGGCGGCAGCTAATTTGAGACAATTCTTAAACAACATAAAATAATCGAGAAAATAGTGGGGATTTCCTTCATTTATTTGAGACATTATGCCATTTAATTGGGACAGAAGCCTGTTGCTGAAGATGCTAACTAGCATCAGTCCCATGCAGATGTGTGGTCATTAAACATTACTTCTTGACTACAGCAAACAGTTTTTAAATAACATCAGTTGCATGTGTTTATCTTCAAAAAGCAGTGATTTTTGTCACTGATAGTTGGTGAGAAATAAGTAATCTGAACTGTTTTGCACATTGTGGTTTCAAGCAGTCAGGTTTGGAGATGTCGGAAACAGCCGGGATGCCAATGAAACAATTTCACTACTTTGCTAAGTTGGGAACTATGAAAAATTTAAAAGTGTTGACAATTATCTTAAATATTACAATGAAATTGAAGATTTGGAGCATGCAATCATTGAAAGTATTGAATGAAGGCAGTCCATTATCTGAGCTAGGTGTCTGCGTTGATCAATCAAAAGAACATGGTGGCGTTCACTGAATGAAATCTTTCATTGCTAACTATTAGGAACACAGTTTCATAGTACTGTAGCATATTGTTAGTGTTTGTCATTTGTTCTGTATTTTATTTAAAGACATAATTTGTTACTCAATTAAATATTCATTTTTTAATACCTTTTGTACCATCTCCATGAAACTTTGGCTAATTGTGGCAGCTGCTTAACTGGGCCAAAATATTCTGGTCCCAATGTGCCACAATTAATTGGAATTAATTACACTGCATTTGCAAATTTGTTGTCTGCTACTTTTACTTTGTGCTAGAAATTGGTTGGTGCAGCATTAGGAATGAATGCTGCTGGAAGATGTTTTCCCTCTCTTTGATCTAACCTATGATATTAGATAATGGGTTTTCCGCAGTTCAGTGCTGGTAACCATTTTCCGGCAATTTTGCTTGCTGTACTGGTGTTTTACACACTTCATGCTCTATGGACATTGCTCTCAAAGGAGTTACTGTACACTTTTTTTACTTTTAGAATTCTTCACAAATTGGTACTAATTGTTATGTATCTGAAGAAGGATCTTGTATAGTGCTGGGATGTTGGCAAGTCCTACATACTATAATAGTTATAAGATACTTGAGTAAGAACTTTGAAAAATGGTGTTTATTCTAACTCTAATAGCAAGGAACCCCCTGCACATTGTGCTTAACTCAAGCACACACACACAAGCGTATTGTACAAATTCCATACAAACAGCATTGGAGCTGAGGATCGAAACTTGGCTTTTGCATTTCATAACTGAGGGAGTATTTTCCAGAACAATAGATTAGGGCCAGAGTAAGTTCCTTAACTGATATAGAACTTGAAATTGGATTCAGAAATTGCTGGTGTTGGGCAAAGCCGATGCAGATTACTGACACTTCTTCATTTCTCTGGTTGCAGGCTGACTGATCTCTTTCACATTATTTCATTCCCTGTACTGTCCTACTGGGCTGCCATTGAAAGATATTCAGCAGCATCCACTCTTCAGAGTCTAGGAAATCATAACCTTTTCTGTACAGTGATATCAAGTGGGACGTTGTGAGCTGTAACTCTCGGGTTTTCTGTTGACCTATACCACCTTACTGTTCATATAATCATCTGTCAGCAGTAGCCTCTGATGTTGTATCTTCCAATTCTTTCCAATCACACCACAGACAATGCTGAATTACTTCTTCACCTGGGTGGCAAAGTCAGCTCACCCTGCTTGCTCAACAGGGCTTACTGCTCTGTTTGTTATTTCAATGCAAACCACATGACTTGCATATACAGGCACCTTCTCTAGTAATGAAAGAAGCATCTATCAATGACATCAAGTGTGCCTTGAATAGGGACCTAAATACCATTACTCAACTTGCCCATAAAACAATAATCATCGTTTTTAATCTTGGTAACCAAGCCTGTCCTAAATACTTTCTGCAGTAACAATGTATAAAACCATCCCACTTTGATCTATTGGAGAATGGTATCACATCATACTTTTATCTTTCATGAACATAGATAGACAGTAACTGGTAAGACCTTGAGAATGGTTGGCAGGAGAACAAGGGACTGCAGATGCTGGAATCTGGAGCAGAGAAATACATCGCTGGATGAACTATGCAGGTCAAGCAGCAGCTGTGAAGGCAAAGGGATGGTTGACATTCCAGCAATTAATTTTTTGCTTGCGAATGGCAATCTAGTCCAGAAACTAATGAACATATGCCAGGAAAAGCAGAATCAATGCCACAATCATCAAAGCTATCCACTGCATACTCTGTCACTCAAGTAGCCGTGAAACGCTTGACTCACTAAGATCCAGAAATGCAGAAATACACAAGATTCTGCAGAATGCAGACTCATCAGGATTTCATCAGAGCATTATAATGGTTTATAGCTCTTCTGGACGTAAATGCTTACCTTTCGACTAAGTAACATCAACCACTGAGGAAGCACAGGGTCCAAATGACATTAACGAAGTCATGGTCATCCACCAGAGAAAATACTTCTTTCTACACACACCCATAAAAACCATGTGAGTTATGAATACATGATGCACAGAAGGAAATTAATAATTATTCAAGTATTTAACTATAGCCAATTCAGACCACTACATCTATAGAATTCAATGTTGGTTCCACAAATACGGGGGAGAATGTCACATTCTGCCACCGTGACGCAATTAAATGGCTTAGCCACCTAAACATAAAATGACAGCTGCTATCTCATACAGGAAGAGAAGACTATAGCCCTTCACGTTTGTCCAGTTTCTTTCAGTGAGTCTCCAGATATTATTTTGATAAGATTTCATAAGCCATGTTATATTTGTTGTCTTTCTCTTTTTGAGGTGGCCCACACTTGTAAGAAAGATGTCTGATGAGTGATTAGCCAGATCAATAATTGTCTCTTAGTCAGTAAATGTGTTGTAAACTACAAACATCATGGCAGCTTTTTAACTGACATTTGACTGCAAGTCATCACCAATGGCCTTGACATGCATTAACCAAATATCTTCCCAACAATTCGTAAGACTGTACTGCTTGTACTTTGCTCAGAATTAGAATCAGAATCAGGTTTATTATCACTGGCATGTGTCGTGAAATTCATTAACTTAGCATGAGTAGTACAATGTAATACATGATAATATAGAAAGAAAAAATAAGTAAATCAATTACAGTAAGTATATATATGTGGGTATGTATTAAGTAATTAGATTAAAATAGTGCAAATCGGAAATAATATAACAAGTGAGGTCATGTTCATCGGTTCAATGTCCATTTAGGAATCAGATGGCAGAGGGGAAGAAGCTGCTGCCGAATTGCTGAGTGAGTGTTTTCAGGCTCTGTACTTCCTTCCTGATGGCAACAATGAGAAGAAGGCATGTTCTGGGAGATGGGGGGTGCTTAATAATGGTTGCTGTCTTTCTGAGGCACCACTCCTTGAAGGTGTCTTGGATACTACAGAGGCTAGTACCCAAGATGGAGCTGACTAATTTTACAACTTTCTGTAGTTTCTTCCAATTCTGTGCGATAGCCACCCCCCTCCATATCAGACAGTGATGCAGCCTGTCTACTGTTCTCCATGGTACGTCTATAAAAGTTTTTGAACTGTCTCAGGTAACAAACCAAATCTCTTCAAACTCCTCATTTACACTACAAACAGCAATACATTAATACAATATCTCTGATGTATTGTATTTGATTGTGTACTGCTGCCTGCCTAATCTGTCAAATGTCACCAAAGCTTACCTGGAAATCAGCCATTTAAAAAAAACAAAGCAGCTGCTTTAACCATACCACAATTTTAGTTATAAATTCTGAAATTCTGATGAGTGGAAAATTTTAATAGGTGTTTCTAAGTCTGACAACATATTGAAATAGTTATTGACTCATAGGACACAAATTTCCAGTGTAGGCCTCAGAGTAAGAGTTCCTTGATTAGCCTATTATGCCCTCGTTTCCTTCACACCTCTACATGGGAATAGTGGGAAATTTTATTGGTAAATTAATTTTAGAGTTCATAGAATTTTTAGGCTGAGAGATTGTCAGAGTATATTTTACTTTGAAAGTAGTCCTCTCCGTGATTTTTTTTAGGGATCCTCCTGCATTAATGAAATTGAATTTTCTGTATGATTCCTTGGCAGGTTGGTCTAGGTTTAGAAAATGGAGGAAATGGTGGAGAAAAGTTGATATACCTGTGTACATCTAATTACAGGGAAAAGTACTAGCAATTTTTATGGGACTGTTTTTGGAGTTGACATAGATTGCATCTTTTAACTTACTTCTATGCATAGGAAACTCCAAGCCTAAATATATCTCAATGTAGTAACACATCTGTAGAATGGGCTTGTTGAACTTTAATATCAAAAGATCTAATTCTTGTAAAATGATATTTCATTTAATAAGATAAGGACATTAAAAATTTATATCATACTAATATTAAGAGTAATTCAGAACTTGGTATATTTTTGCACTGATTCGAAACGCACATAACAAAACTCAGGTGAATTATACGTCTGGGGTCAAATTAATGACTGCATGTTGGGGAAAAGCACAATAGTACTGAGCACTAGCTGGGAAACAGGTTCGGAGTTACCACAAATCTGGTCCCAGTAGAATAAGCAATTCTCTTCCAATTTCCAAAATAGATCCTAGCCAGGGTAATAAGTCTTTGGGTTAAGTGATCAGGTTTTTTTTAAAGATCAATGTATACTACTTATAATTATTTTCATGTATTTGCTTTCTAGCTGTGATTTCACAGTTCTTATCCTATATGCCAGTTTATTTCATGCCTTTCTACAATCTGTTATGTTGCTAAATGTCAACTGCTTGGGAAGACTTAACCACGGAATGCTACTCTTCATATGAGCTTAATGTGAATCTCAGTCCAAAGCTCCTCTGCAAATATGGTATCCATACAACTCCTCATGATATCCTTGAAGCAAAGTTTTACTCAAAAAACAATAATCAATGTTTTTACTTTCTTTAAAGCCCTGCATGCTATTTTCAACAACACAAACAAATGCAAATGTCTCAGCAAACATTACACAATGCAATTCAGTTGTAGTCTGGCCTTTCAGAGGCACTGAATAGCCCTTCAAAGCAACTCTAATTAGTGTAAGCGGAGGTAATAGGTCCACTTGGATTTTTTTCACTCCTCTTTCTAAAGACTACAAGCCTTTTTTGTCTGTGGGGTCAACCTTGTTCAGGCATCTCGGGTAATAAATGGAAGGCAGTACAGAGTGGAGAAAATCAATTGCTTGCCAAGTTTTATGTGTTAAAAAGCTGCAAGATATATAGCACTATCACATGTAAGCCTGCACATCCCGTCTATCAAAGGGGGAATATGGCACTTGTGTCGTCAAGAGCAGGGGGTAGTTTAAAAAGAAAAGCAGAAGGTATGGGATGAATACTTTAGTAAGTCAGTAATGGAGCTAAAGGGCATACGCCTGTGGGGAATATGTTGGCATAAAAGAGCTTTAAGAGGGCCCATTCATATGGACAAAAGAAGATTTGAATTGCTGCTTTCACAATAGCTTGAAAGGACAGGCTTGGGGTGTTCTGAAACAAAGTGGAAATCACACAGATCTGAATCAGTCTAATAAGCTTTTAACTATTTTCCATTATTGTGTTACCTTTTATGTTAGCTGTGCAGTGAGTCCACTTAAATATTTGATTTATCTATTCCCAAATAAAACTCTTTGGCACACAATAGAGTCCTAGCGTAATTCATTTATTTGCTATAATCTTAAAAAACAAGGCTTACAATGTTCATCAAGCTGCTGTCAGCCCGTCGTAGTACCCGGTGCTTCTCTGTGTAGGAGTGTGTGTTAATAAATTCCTTCAAAAGTAGTGCTGTTGCAAAACAGGTGCAGCTGTGCATAGGTTAGAGGTGAACGTAAAACGCACATCTGTTTGTCTCCTTCTGCCTAATGTTCTTCAGTTTCTGTGACTTCTATCTCTGTTCGCCTCTAGTCTCTAAAGAGAAAAAAAAACTGTTTCTATTGGTCAATATGCATGTGCAGCTGCTCTGCTCCCTCTTTGATTGACACTTTTTCTTTCCTGGACTGATGCATCCGATACGCTTCTGTGACCCTCTAAGCATCTGTACAAGTGCAGCCCATTTACCCTGTGATAGGAAGAGTGCCGCAGGTGATGATCTACATCAATTCAAGTAATGTAGCTCCTGTTCTTTCAGTCACTCAGCAGCAACTCACACCTAATTAGCCACCACTTGACTTGTCAAGAGGGCATTGTCACCTTATAATAGTATTATATTTTTCAAACTTATAATGCCTGTGTTCCAAAACAGAGGGAAAGGAAAGTAAAAGTGGTGAGGAGGCTTGATTAGCAGCCAATTAGCTACTTTCCTGCTCTCATCAAATGCCTTACTACTTCAGAGTGGGAAATGTCTTAATTAATTGCACTTCTGACAAGTGTATTTTGTTTGGAGGACGACAGGCAAAAAGTTTGTTCAATCTTATTTAGCACACTGCAAATAGGTTATTAATATTTTTATTCACATTATAAAAATGGGTTCAAATTCTTCCCTTTTTGTATGGTAAGATTCCATGGAAAGTTTTAGATGAATAGCCAAAGGAATGCACACTAAGCTGCAAAAGGTTAGGATAAGTGACTCCAGGTTCTGTCACACAATAAAAAGTTTTGAGGACACTTCTAAGGAGGGTTAGAGTTGGAGACAGCAGAGAAGAAGAGGTTAGATAGTAAGTTCCGGGAATTATAGCAGACAGGCTTTCATTTCTGGGAGATTTCACATGAAATTAATAACAAAATAATTTGGATACTGGAAATTTGTTGTAAAAGCTAAAAATGGTGTAAATACAAAATGGGCTGTAATTGCAGAGAATAAGCAGAGTGAATATTTTAGGCATTTTCTCAAAACTAGAAAAAAAATTCAAATACATGAGAAATTTTATGAATATGGAAAAGAAGGAACAGATGAGAGAACAAAGAGAAGTTTTGTGATTGTGGAAGACATGAGAACTTAAATGACAGAAGGGGACATGCTGAATAGAATGTTTAATGTTAAAAGAATGCATGTTTGAAAGGGAAAAGGTGAATCCTTATCTAAAGTTATGAACTCAAATGATAACTCCAGAAAGCTTTAACTGGCCTGGCCACAAACATAATCACGTTTGTGTAAACGTTTCTAGAATTGTGCAGGAGATCAAGGAAAGAAAATTAAGTTAATAAGATTTGCAGAGCTCACGTTCATGCTTGTGGGATTAGTAGAGGTGTTTAGTAACACAAACACCTTGTGTGTATTTTATCTTTTCAACAAAAAGGAATTAGCAGCAAATGCTAAAACGAAAGAAGTATTTTTCATGTCACAGCTTCACCTGGAAAACATGTCTGAGACAAAAAAAATTTGGGAGGCAGAAAGCTGGAGTGTTGAGTGCTCGGAGAGGGCAGGGGGATCCTGTTTTGTCTCTGAGAGGGAGAGAAATGCATAAGATTTGAAAGTGTGAAATAGTCCAGCTACTGTAAATTCCAGGTCCTTGTTAATCATGGGAGAAAATAATCTTCAGTTGGTGGTGAAAATAAACATTGGAAACCCTGACTAAGAACTGACATCACCATTACAGATGTCCTAGTTATTGGGGCATGGGGAAGAGTAGTCAAGGTAGAGGTGGGGGTCTGTGAGCCAAATAGGACTGATACCTAATTCCAGGAATGGAGACAGATAAGTCAAGGAAGGGAAAGAGAGTGGGACAGATGGACAATTCAAGGTAACGGAAGTCAAAAAGTTGGAAACAAACTTGTCGACGTTTCAATTGGAGCACAGAAAACCTTGCCATATTGGTGTTCTTTAGGCGATCTCTATAACTTGCAAGACAATTGAATGAACTTAGAAAGGTAGTAACATTTCATAGTTGTCTATGTTTATGCATAATAAATATTTATGCACTGGCAAATGTTCCAAATTCTGAATTTAGTACACATTTCTCTTTGAGATATTTGCACTTAAAAGCAATAACAGGAAAAGCAATAAGCTATATGATTCTACAACCTGGGCCCCACTGTTCCACAAGACATCGCTGATCTTATACTTTCATGCCATTCTATCCCCAGAATACTTGACTCCGCTTGTTCACCTAATCATAGCTTTGAATGTTAGTAATAATTGACCACACTCAGCTTAGGGTAGAGTATGTTAAAGATTCACGTCATCTGAGTGAAGAACCATCTCATTATATTAGTCCTAAATGGCTTACCCTTTATTTTGAGTGCAGCTCCTAGTTCTAGACTCTTTAGCTGGAGAAACTCCTTGATACACCTACCCTGTTGAACACTCTAAGTATTTTGTAGTTTTCGATGAAGTACATTTGCATTCTCCTAAACACTAGAGGAAAGATGCTTAACCAATTCTCTAATTCTAGCTATCCCATGTTGGTGCTCTATGGACTTACTTTCCCAAGGTGGGCCATCAACCACCTAGAGGAAAGAACACAGCCTCACATTCCTTGTCAGTGGGAGAACAATGATGGCAGAATTCTGAGCTTCTACTTGGTAGCACCATAACTAATCAAGTTGGCTATGTCACGATGGAGACAATAAGTTGAAAGCCAGCTACTAAATTGATTTACTCTACAAGATACCAGGCAGCGGCTGAAAGCATAAGATTTAGCAAAAGTAGCAAAGGCCATAGGTCCAGAAAAAAAGCACTGTGACTTGTGCTCCTGAACTAGCCAAGTCTCTAGCCCTCTTGAAAGATATTGACATCAACCTCCAAGACGGATGTCACAGTATCACCACATGCTGCAAAGATTCACACAGATGTAATTTTATTTTATTATCCCTTTCAAAGTGTGCATAATCATTGTTTAGTTCATCTGGAGCATCACAGCCTTTCATGATGTTAGGTTTTTCCTTGTAGGTCAAAGTGGTCTGCAAATCCTGGCAGAGCTCTTGTGCATCCAATCCTGTTTCTAACTTCAATCAGAAATGTTTTGTCATCCATAGGCCATACCTGGGCTGCTTGTATATTTCTGGATTTCCAATCTTGAATGCCACAGATCTAACCCTCAGCGGACAACAAATCTCCTGGTTCATACATGGTTTTTGATCTGGGTATGCCCAGAATGTTCCTGAAGGCAGACACTCAACCACACAGATCTTGATGAAGTCAGTGACAACAGTGACTGTCCAGTCCACTGACTCAAACCAGTCCTACGAGCACTCCTCTGCCTCCTTTGATCATGCTTTCTTGATCCTCAGCAGTGGTGCTGCAATCTTCAGTCCCTGCTTATACACCAGGAGAAGAAGTACTGCCAAGTGATGAGACTTTCCCAAGTGTGAATGTGGTTTGGCATGGTAAGCGTTCTTGATGTTGGTGTAACAGTGGTCAAATGTGTTGGCTCCTCTGGTTCCACAGGTGATATGTTGGTGGTAGTTGTTCAGAAACTTCTTCAAAGGCTCTGGTTGAAACCCCCACGATAATATGGAAGACATCAAGGTGTGCTGCTTGGTGTCTACTGATGACAGGCTCCTCCAGAGCCTGTGTGGCGTTGGCCTGAGGTGGAGCGTACACTGCCACCACGATGCTAGCAGAAAGCTCCTTGGCAGATAAAATGGATGACACTTGACCGCTAGATGTTCCAGGTCAGGTAAGCAGGACTAAAACAGAACAACCATATCTGTGCACCATGATAAGTGTATCCAGTTTCCTCACACGATTTAGTCAAGCGGGTTTTCAATGCCCCATTTTGTCTTTCAACTGCCCAGAAGATTGTGGGTGGTGCAGGCAAGTGAAGTGAAGCTTACACTGCAAAGCTTTTGTCAACTCCTGTAACACTTTACACATAAACTGAGGACCATTATTACATGAGATCTTCTCAGGGATTCCAAACCTAGGAATAAATTCTCATAATAAAAAGTTTAGCAACAGTTTCAGTATCATTTTTACTGGTTTGATATCCTTCCACCCATTGAGAAAACAAACAAAAAAAAAACAATATACCTAGTTATAAGCCATGCATTTAGCTAACTACAGTATGTAAAGTCCATTTGAAGATGTACAGTGGCCTCCTGCAGATATTGGCAATATCTCCCCAGGAGTATGTTTCTGGCAAATCATCTGGTTCACCACTACTTTTCTCACTATGCTTGGAAATTGCAGAGCATATCACTTGTCTTTTCTTTTTCTTTTCTCAGTTCCTTCATGTCTGCTCTATTTCCTTTTCTCAGCTCCTTTGTCCCTGCTGCACCTATTCCCATGCTGAGGCTTTCTTTACCAGAACATCAGTTCAAAGTTCAAAGTAAATTTATTATCAAAGTATATATGTATCACCATATACAACCCTGTGATTCATTTTCTTGCGGGCATATTCAAGAAATATATCGAAAAATAACCATAATAGGATCAATGAAAAATCATACCAACTTGCACGTACAACAAGTGTGCAAAAAACAAACTGTTTTCTCCTGCAATAGAATTAGAATAATAAATAAATAAGCAAGAAATATCAAGAACCAGATGGAGAATCCTTAAGAGTGAGTCCATATGTTATGGGAACATATCAATGATGGGGCAAGTGAAGTTGAGTGAAATAGTCCCCACTGGTTCAACAGCCTGATAGTTGAGGGGTAATAAGTATTCCTGAACCGAGTGGTGTGAGTTCTGAGGCTCCTGTACCTCTTTCTGGATGGCAGCAGCAAGAAGAGACCATGCCCCGGGAGGTGGGGTCCCTGATGATGGATGTTGCTTTCCTGTGACAACGCTATATGTAGATGTGCTCAAAGGTGTGGGCGGTTTTACCCATGAAGGACTGAGCCGTATCCACTAATTTTTGCAGGATCTTCGGTTCAAAGTCATTGGTGTTTCCATACCAGGCTGTGATGCATCCAGTCACTATATTCTGCACTGCACATCTGGAAAAGTTTGTCAAAGTTTTGAATGTCATGCTGAATCTCCACAAACTCAGAGGAAGTAGAGGTGCTGCTGTGCTTCCTTTGTAATTGCACTTATGTACTGAGCCCAGGACAGGTTGTCCAAAATAATATCACAGAGGGATTTAAAGTCGCTAACCCTCCCCACCTCCAGTGAGGACTTTCTGATGGGCCTCTGGTTTTCAATAGGTTTCAATAAGTACATTTAATGTCAGAGATATGTATACAATACACATCCTGAAATTCTTTTTCTTCACAAACATCCACAAAAACAGAAGTCTCCTGAAGCCAATAATCAGCTCTTTGGTCTTGCTGACATTGAGTAAGAGGTTGTTGTTATGGCACCACTCAGCCAGATTTTCAATCTCCCTCCTATATGCTGATTCATCACCACCTTTGATTTGGCCTATGATAGTGGTGTCATCACCAAACATGAATATGGTATTGGAGCAGTGTTTAAGCCATACAGTCATAAGTATAAAGCAAGTAGAGTTGTGGGATAAGTACATAGTCTTGTGGTGCACCTCTGCTGATGGAGATTATGGAGGAGATGTTGTTGCCAATCTGAGCTGACCGGGGTCTGCAAGTGAGGAAATCGAGGATCCAATTACACAAGGAGGTATTGAGACAGATTAATGATTAGTTTTGAGGGGATGATGGTGTTGAATGCCAAACTGTGGTTGATAAGGAGTATGCTGATGTATCTTTGCTGTCCAGATGTTCTAGGGTTGAGTGAAGAGCCAATAAGGTGGCATCTCCTATGGACCTAAATCACGTCTCAGGCAGGAGCTGATACGCTTCATCAACAGCCTCTCAAAACAGTTCATCACTGTGGATATAAGTGCTGCTGGACAATAGTCATTGAGGTAAGCCACCACGTTCTTCTTGGGCACCAGTATAATTGAGGCAGCTGAGTACCTCAGACTGCCGAAGCGAGAGGATAAAGATCTCAGTGAACAATCCAGCCAGTTGATCAGCACTGGTCTTTATTACTTGACCAGGAAATCCCTCCTCATATCCATTCCAAAAGGGCGCCCCTCTATTTTGAGGCTGTGTCCTCTGGTCTTAGACTCTCCCACCACAGGAAACATCCTCCCCACATCTACTCTATCAAGGGCTTTTCACCATTTGATAGGTTTCAATTCGGTCACGCCTCCTTCTTCTGAATTTCAGTGAATACAGGACCAGAGTCATCAGATGCTCTTCATATAACAAACCATTCAATTATGGTATCAATTTCGTGAACCTCCTTTGAATCCCCTCTAGTTTCAGCACATCCTTACTAAGAAAAGTGGCCCAAAACTGCTCACAATACTCCAAGTGAGGGTTCACCAGTGCTTTGTAAAGTCTCCACATTACAACCTTGCTTTTATGTTCTTGTTCTCTTGAAATGAATGCGAACATTGCATTTGCCTTCCTCACCACAGACTCATCCTGCAAATTAACCTTTAGGGAATCCTGTACAAGGACTCCCAAGTCTCTTTGCACCTCAGTTTTTTTTGTATTTTCTCTCCATTTAGAAAATAGTCAACCTTTTCATTACTTCTACCAAAGTGCATGACAATACAATTCCAGGCACTGTATCCCATCTACCACTTCTTTGCCCATTCTCCTAATCTGTCTTTCTGTAGCCTCTCTACTTCCTCAAAACTACCTGTCCCACCACCTATCTTCATATCATCTGCAAACTTTGTAACAAAGCCATCAATTTCAACATCCAAATCATCGGCAAATAATGTAGAAAAAATCCAAATCTTCGACAAATAATGTAAAAATAATGTAGGAGGAGAAGATGGTGGCACGATGGCTGTGCACGCGGTCTCTCCAGTGGATGATATCCTTAATCTGTCAAGTAGGGGACCGTGCACAATTCTGATTTGATGGAGACGGACGTGAGAATACGGAGGAACATCTGGAAAATTTCTGAAATGCCCGCTTCGCTGCTGCTGCTACTGTGTGGTAACCGGAATCTCCAGAGCAGAAGGCCCCGAATCCTTGGCTTTGTTTGTTTCAGGGGCTGGGAAGAGGTCGAAGGCGCTCGGCAGAGGATGGTGCTCAGGAGGCTGTATCGGAGGGGCTGGTCCGACGCTTGAAGTTTTCGGACGGACGGACTCAGTGTCAGCTGCTTCCAAGGCATCGGCATGTTGACGGTGCCTGGAGGTTTATGGCAGGGAGTTTCTCCCTTTTGCCACCTGCTATCGGGGACCGGAAGTCGATCGACTTTTTTTACCGTGCCCATGGTTTGTTCTTCATCAAATTATGGTATTGCTTTGCACTGCTCTAACTATATGTTATAATTATGTGGTTCTGTCAGTGTTAGTCTTTGGTTTGTCCTGTTTTCTGTGATATCACTCGGGAGAAACATTGTATCATTTCTTAATGCATGTATGCATTTCTAAATGACAATAAAAGAGGACTGAGTGTTCTTATAATCTATTCTAAAAAGAAAACACCACTAGTCACCAGCAGCCAACCAGAAAAGGCCCCCCTTATTCCTACTCTTTGCAACCTGCCAATCAGCCACTACTTTATCCATGCTAGAATCTTTGCTGTAATACCATGGGGTTGTAGCTTGTTAAGCAGTCTTATGTGATGCACCTTGTCAAAGGCCTTCTGAAAGTCCAAGAACACAACATCAACTGATTCTCCTTTGTCTATCTTGCTTGTTATTTCTTCAAAGAATTCCAAATGACTTGTCAGGCAAGATGTTCCCTTGAGGAAACTATGCTAACTACGTCCTATTTTATCATGTGCTTCCGAGTATCCTGAGACCTCATCCTTAACAATTGACTCCAACATCTTTTCAACCACTAAGGTCAGACTAATTGGCCTATAATTTCCTTCCTTCTGCCATTCTCTTCTTGAAAGATGTACTGACATTTGCAATTTTCCAATCTTCTGAAACCATCCCAGAATCTGGTAATTCTTGAAAGATCACTACTAATGCCCACACAATCTCTTCAGCTACCTGGGGGGTTTCAGATCTCTGGGGTGTACACCATCTGGTCCAGGTGACTTATTTACCTTCAGACCTTTCAGTTTCACAAGAACCTTCTCCTTAGTTGTAGCAATTTCACACACTTCATCATCCCTGACACAGAGCTTCCACTCTACTGCTATTGTCTTCTACAGAGAAGACAAATGCAAAATATTTGTTCAATTTGTCCAATACTTCCTTGCCCCCATTACTACCTCTCCAGCATAATTTTCCAATGGTTCGATATCCACTGTCACCTCTCTTTTACATTCTATGTATCTGAAGAAACTTTTGGTATCCTCTTTAATATTATTGGCTAACTTACATTCGCATTTCATTTTTAACTTCAAAATTACTTTTTTAGTTGCCTTCTGTTGGTTTTTAAAAGCTTCCCTGTCCTCCAACTTCCCACTAAATTTTTGTTCTATTATATGACCTCTCTTTGGCTTTTATGTTGACTTTGACTTCTCTGTGTCACGATTGTGTCATCTTTCCTTTAGAATACTTCTTCCTCTTTGGGATGTATAGATTCTGTGCCTTCCGAATTGCTTCCAGAAATTCCAATCATTGCTGCTCTGTCACCAACCCTGCCAGTGCTCTTTTCCAATCAATTCTGGCCAACTCCTCTCTCATGCCTTTGTAATTCCCATCACTCCCCTGTAATACTGATACATCTGACTTTAGCTTCTCCTTCTTAAATTTCTCATCTTATGATCATTTGCCCCTCAGGGTTTTTATTCCTTAAACTCTCTAATCAATTCTGGTTCATTGCACAACAACCAATCCAGAATAGCTGATCTCCTAGTGGGCTTAACTATGAGCGGCTCTAAAAAGCCATCTTGTAGACACTGTAGAAATTCCCCCTCCAGGAATCCAGCTCCAATCTGATTTTCTCAATCTACCTGTATATTGAAATCACTCATGTCTATTGTAACATTGCCCTTTTGGCATATATTTTCTATCTCCCATTGTAAGTTGTAGGCAACAGCCTTACTACTGTTTGGGGGTCTGTATTCAACTCCATATAGGTTTTTTTTTACCTGTGCAGTTCCTTAGCTCTATCCATAATGATTCAACACCTTCTGACCCTTTGTCACCTCTTTCTAATGATTTGATTTCATTTTTTACCAACAGAGCAATGCCGCCCCTTCTGCCTTCCTGCCTGACTTTTCGATAAAATGTGATAAAACCACCTGATGACATCTGCCCCTGGCTGAAGGCCACGGTTACCTGATAAGGTAGCTGGAGAATGCACCCTAACAGGTGTATGTAACAAGTAATGTATACCTGGACATTAAGCTCACAGTTATAAACTTATTTCACCCATGATTCAGTGATGCCTGCAGCATCATATATGCCAATCTGCAACTGTGCTGCAAGTTTTTCTACCTTACTTCATATACTACATGCGCTCAAATATAACACCTTCGGCTCTGCATTCACCCTTTTCAATTTTGCCCACCTTTTATGTTACAACTCATCCTGTTGACTGCAATTTTGGCCTATCAACAGCCTCTCCTCACTACACATTGCCTCTGTTTGTAACCCAACTATCTCATGTTCAACATTATCACTCCGGCTCCCATCTCCCTGCCAAATTAATTTAAACCCATCCAAACAACTCTAGCCTACTTGCCCACAAGGATACTGGATACCCTCTGGTTCAGGTGTAACCTATACTTTTTGTATCAATCATACCTTCCCCATAAGTAATCCCAATGATCCATAAATCTGAATCCCTGCCTCCTGCAGCAGTTTCTCAACCACACCTGCCATATCATCCTGTTCTTACCCTCAATGGCACAGGCAGCAATCCAGAGATTACTACCCTGGAGGTCCTGTTACTCAGCTTTCTACCTTGCTCCCTAAAGTCTCTCTGAAGGACCTCCTCGCTTTGTCTACCTATGTCATTGATGCCAATATGTACCAAGACTTCGGGCTGCTCACCTCACCCTGGAGAATGCTATGGACCCGATCCCACAGAGCCTAGTCTCTTCTCCTCTGACTATGGAATCTCCTATCACTATTGCAGTCCCCTTTCCCTCTCTGCTCTCCTTCAAAATTGAAAAATCTAAGAAGTTGATCATGGATTACAGGAGGAATGGAGACAGGCTAGCCACTGTTGACATCAATGGGACTATAGTTGAGAGAGTGAATAGATTCTAGTTCCTCAGTATACACATTACCGAGCATCTCAGCTGGACTGTACGTACTGGCTGTGTAATGAGAAAAGCACAACAGCACTTCTTTCACCTCAGACAGCTGAAGAAGTTTGGCATGAGTCCCCAAATCCTCAGGACTTTCTACGGGGGCACCATCGAGAGCATCCCGACTGGCAGTGTGACCGCTTGGTCAGGGCACTGCAGAGAGAGGTGCGGACAGCCCGGTGCATCTGTGGATGTGAACTGTCCTCTATTCAGGGCATTTACAGCAGCAGGTGCATAAAAAGGGCCTGGGGGATCATCGGGGATTTCAGCCACCCCAACCACAAACTGTTTCAGCTGCTTCCATCTGGCAAACGGTACCGCAGCATTAAAGCCAGCACCAACAGGGTCCGGGACAGCTTCTTTCACCAGGCCATCAGATTGATCAATGCTCATTGATCTGCTTGCATATCTGACTGTACATTGTATCTGACTGTATATATACGTATGCATGTGTTCAGGCAATATCCTCCCACATTCCCCTTCCTTATTGCTTGTATATAGCGATGGAGATGCAACAGAAAGACTTTTACTCCCTAGTGTTGTGAGATGGATGTAAGAAATAAAATTCTAGTTCTAAATCTAATTCTTCTGACAGAGCACCAAACTCAGTTCCAGAGACCCGGTCACTGTGGTAGGTTGTTCCCCTCAGTAGTATCTAAAGTTATATACTTATTACTGAGGGAAACGGCCACAAGTGTACCCTGTACTGGCTGTGCATTCCCCCTCCTTCTCCTGACAGTCACCCAGTTACCTGTCTTCTGCAATCTACAGGTGACTACCTCCCTGTAGCTCCTGTCTATCTCCTCCTCATTCTCCCGTATGAAGGCTAATTTATACCTGTGCGTCAAATGTACGCCGTAGGTACGACGTAGCCGCATACCCTACGCTGTACTCTATGCTGGATCCTACGCCGTAGCCTAACATGCACCTCTCCCAAAATGTAACCGCGCGTCACGGCGACGCAGACCGAAACAACTGTGATTGGTCCGCTTGGTAGCATCGCATTTCCTTCTACGCTGCAATAGCTTGCCATTGGGCGACTGAAGGGCAGGGAAGGAACGCTGGCTGCAATGCTTTCCATAAAGCTTTACAGACCTCTGAAATTATAGAGGACCCTGTGCTTGATGCCAGTTTGTAGCTAGCTGCTACAGCCTGTTGACTTCCACCTGAAGCTAAAACTTGAATGGTGATTGCCAGTCTCTGAGTATACTGTGCGTACACTGATGCGAAATAAACGGTTGGAGACGATGAACCAAATCGTCAAATCTAGCTGTCGACATCTGAAAATATTTGAAATGAATTTCCTCATCCATGTCTCTCAGTGGCCGGACAAGCACAGAAAATTCACCCTCCTTCAGTTTCAGTCGTCATTGTTTGAAGTTTGAGTTTTTTCATGTTGAGTTTCAACACGAAGAAACTCACAGTGGCACAGAAACCCCACTGCCAACTAGCGTTTTGGCAGTAAATTGCAAAGCAATGCAGACACACCAATGCACAAGTATAAATGCTCACAACGGCATAGCCCACTGCGTAGGCTACGGCGTAAGCTAGTATGCACAAGTATAAATCAGCCTTGAGTCAAGGGTCATCAAACTGTAGCTCCAGTTTCATAATACATTCTCTCAGGAGCTGCAACTCGTCGTACCTGGTGCTGATGTGTTTATTCTTGGTGCATACTTCCCACATCCCACACTCAGTACAAAACTCTGCTCCTGGAGCCATTCTCAGGACATTACTCGACACTGGCAGATAAGGATGAACAAATAAGAACTTAAAGAGAGTAACTTGCCTCTCCTGGCCTGATCTCACCTCAGCCTGATGAGCCAAAGCCACTCTAAACATTGGCACACTCAAAGGAGTGGCTGCTCTGCTTACTCTTTCTATGGTGAAGAGTCCATAGTATCACAGGAAAAATGTAGCATAGATAGAGCATTGGCTGATTGGCAGGAGGCAAAGAGTGGAAATAAAGCGAGCCTTTTCTAGTTGCCCGTCGGTGACGAGTGGTGTTCCACAGAGTCTGTGTTGGGACCACCTCTTTTTACATGTTACGTCAGCGATTTGGATGATAGATTTGATGGCTTTGTGGCCAAGTTCGTCGATGGTACAAAGTAAGGTGGAAGGTCAAGTAGTGTTGAGGAAGCAGAGGGCCTACGGAAGGACTTAGATTAGGAGAATGTGCAAAAAAGTGGCAGATGGAATATAGTGTTGCAAACTGTATCATCATAAACTTTGGTAGAAGAAATGAAAGCATAGAATATTTCTAAATGGAGAGAAAATTTTTTAAAATTGAGGAGCAAAGGGACTTGGGAGTCCTCTTGCAGGATTCCCTGAAGGTTAGTTTGCAGATTGAGTCTGAAGCGAGGAAGGCAAAAGCAATATTTGTAATATTTGTATTCCTTTCAAGAGGACTAGAAATAAAAGCAAGGATGTAATGTTGAGGCCTTATAAAGCATTGGTGAGGCCTCACTTGGAGCATTGTGAGCAGTTTTGGGCCCTTTATCTCAGAAAGGATATGCTGGCATTGGAGAGGATTCAAAGGAGTTACACGAAAATGTTTGCGGGATTGAAAGGCTTGTCATATGAGGAGTGTTTGATGGCTCTGAGCCCCCTACTCACTGGAATACAGAAGTATGAGGGGGGATCTCAATGAAATCCATTGAATGCTGAAAGGCCTTGGTAGCGTGGATGTGGAGAGCATGTTTCTTATGGTGGGGGAGTCTAGGACCAGAGGACACAGGGTTTCAGAGTAGAGGGACATGCATTTAGAATGGAGGTGAGGAGGGATTTCTTTAGCCGGAGAGTGGTGAATCTGTGGAATTCATTGCCACAGGTAGCTGTGGAGGTCAAGTCTTCAGGTATTTTTAAAGCAGAGGCTGATAGGTTCTTGATTGGTTAGGGTATGAAGGGTTACAGGAAGAAGGCAGGAGATTAGGGCTGACAGGGGAGTGGATCGGCCATGATGGAATGGTAGAGCAGTCTCAATGAGCCAAGTAGCCTAATTCTGCTCCTATACCTTATGGTCTTATGGCCTTGCTTCCGGTCCCGAAGAAGGGTCTCGGCTCGAAACGTCTAGAGTTTATTCACTTACATAGATGCTGCCTGACCTGTGGTGTTCCTGCAATATTCTGTGTACGTTGCTCTGGATCTCCTTCATCTGCACAATCTCTCGTGCCTTCGATTATGACTATCTTTGATGGTCTTCGACACATTATGCTTCAATCCATCAACAGAATTTGGAAAGGGTTGACAGCCTATTCACGCCCATAAACTGGCTCCAGTATCAACCAGGAAATCTAATTGTCACCCATTTAGAGTCAGGGGAATAACAAGCTCAGAAATCCTCACAATGATCAGAATTTGGGCGTGGCGTCCCTATGATGAAGGCAGGGAATGTTACTTAAATAGGTTATTTAAAGTAAACTGCATCGTGTGCAATGTTTGTGGCAGTGGATGCAGAACCTGTCTATTTTCAAAGTTGCCTCGCCAGTGAGGGGACCTTCAGCTGTGTGGCAAGATTGTCCACAAGCAAAATATGCCCCTCCCAGACAGCCCGCTTTCTTCCGCCTATTGCATCCACTGTCCCAACCCTGTGGACTAGTCTCTAGTGCAGACGCAAGTATGTTACCCTCAGTTTTCTTGAACATTTTAACTCTCTGATGTTGTATTTGCCCTTGCAAATGTAAGAGGCTTGCAATTATTTTTAATTCTTCCTCACCTTCGCATCTCACAAAAGTCACAGTGAAAATTACTTTTAATCTGAGTAGCAACCCTCTTACAATAATATTTATAAAAGGCTGTGTCCCTGCCTCCAAGAATAACCCTGAATAATTTTGAAATGCAGTACACACGTGCTCCATGAATTCATCAACAAACTTGTCTGCCTTATGTATGACACCTTGCATCTTACACCAACCCCTAGTGTGAGGAAGCATTTTCTCAAAGCTTTGACTAGATTGGTCTAGAGTACGTATAGATCAACGTTCTGCATATCCTCTGGCCATTGCACACCCTCTCTAACTGATTTCCATTTAGCTGACCCTGGTCAGTTATCAATTATTATTGATATATCATTAGAATTGGGAACATGGCATTTGTGGAGGATTTCCATATTGTGGATAAACTTTTTGATATTCTCTTTGGGACCAGGAGCTGGCTTCACTGTAGCTTGTAATTCAGGCCTGTAAACAGGAACTGGATGTCCATTTGGTCCTGGGAATGTGTGCATGGGAACTGATCCACACTATGATCATGAGACCTAGCGTGTTCTGCTGTTGGACCTTCATGCAGTAAACCCTCTCCTGTACCCTTCTGTCCCCTTCATCTCTCGTAGTATCATCGGGAATCTCTGACAGTGCTGAAGCATTGGCTATTGTAGGTGCTCCTGGGTGTTAGGGAATGGCATTTGATGCAGACCTTGTTGCTGCTGGGGCTGATGCAAGGCGAGGTACAGAGGATTATAGCAATCTAATTCATTCTCAGATACTGGCACCAGTTGCTTAGCTTGTTTTTTTTTAACATTTGGGGTAAACACTAATACGTTTGGCTGTTCTTTCTTTCTCTGACCCATATACGCTATCTTTGCTCTTGCTGCTGGACACCTAACCACTTCTGCGTTTCCCCTTTCCAGTGAACAACTCAGACCTCCCCACAGTTTGTTACATTTTCCTTTTTCTGTCAGCACTTTCTGCAAACACTTTAGACAATCTGCATTAAATGTACCATTAGGAGGGAGACCCTTATCAATAGGTTCAATAGTTTCAATAGGTACATTTAATGTCAGGGAAATGTATACAATCTACATCCTGAAATTCTTTTTCTGTTGGAATTCTTTGTCTGCTCCTACTTCACCCAGTTTTCAACATACTTTAACACTTTCTAATCCATAGTACAAAAATATAAGTATTGCTGCAGTCACCATAGGGGTTCAGAGCAGTTTACAGTAAAGGCACCTCCTATATCATTCACACATACACACAGGCATGCACGCATGCACGCAAGCATACATACATACATACACACACACACACACACACACTCACACTCTCTCTCTCTTAAGAATTCAGTTTCTGATCACATCTTT
The DNA here is from genome assembly GCF_963921235.1 of Mobula hypostoma. Taxonomy (NCBI): domain Eukaryota; kingdom Metazoa; phylum Chordata; class Chondrichthyes; order Myliobatiformes; family Myliobatidae; genus Mobula; species Mobula hypostoma. Next base: position 40,670,204 of record NC_086103.1, read on the forward strand.
CCCTGGATTCCAACCTGTCCATACCAAGGAGCTCCAACCTCCCATTATCAGCTGTCTCCCAGGAACCAGTCCTCACCACTCCCCTTCGTATTGGTGACAAATGGAACGACATACCTTGGCTACTCCAGACAGCAGGAAATCTGCACTCTAGCAGTTGACTGTATCCTTTGCTCAAATACGTGCTGCCTGCGATTTCAGTATGGATTAACTGCTGGGGCCCAATCCCATTCTCCTGTCTAGTGAAGCCAAGAGCTAGTTATCTCGGTGGAACTCCAAAAACTGTCGTCACCGAAAATGCACACTTGTTTTTCAATCACACTTATTGACCCATGCACAGAGAAAAGAGCTGGTCCCTTCACCAAAATGCTCTGGTTACATCTTGGAATTATCCATATTTATACAGTTATTCATACTTCTGCAACTTCTAATTCCATAATTTGCATATATACTTTAAGTACCAATCATAATACATATTTTTGGTGTTAATAATAAACAAAATCTATGTGTTAAATGCCAATAATATTTCACAATTAGTAAAATAACAATCAAATAGTAGGTATCACCCTTGAGTCCTTCATTTGCATCTTTATCTTGTCTTGGTATACTTGGTGACCTTGGTTCCCAGGCTCCACAGAAAAGGCTGTACAAAGGGAAGTCAGGCTTTCAGAGGTTTTGTTCAGCTTGAGACTGTACAGCAACTGCACTCTGTCTCTCAGTCAATTTAACCCTTGCCTTGCTGCTACTTCCACAATTTCACATCGTATAACACAGTGTTAATAAACCTGATTTTGATTCGGATCTTCCTCCCAGGATACCTTTCCATAAATAATTATTTACATTTTGTCTCTTAAATTACTCATTTGACTTGGTGTTGTAAGTTACGACTGTCCTTAGATGATGAGATTATCTTTTTCCCCCACATTTTTATTGGCTGGTCACCTTCCCCAGGATGTGGAACTTATAGCAATAAAGTCTTGGTTGAGTGCTCTTGATCAGGTTTATTTATAATCTCCTCTTCGGAAGCCAGGATTGAGATCAGGGATGAATTTTGTTTAAAGTGTAACAAGAATACTTAAACTGAAACAGAAAAGTAATATGTTTCAATGAGAGAAACTTGCTCTAATCTGGGGAATGTAGGTTTGATCTGTTCAGTCTTCCTTTGTAGCACAGGTCCAACATGCTAGTGAACCTTTATTAACACTCACTCTTGTCCGAACATGCCCTTTTTGATAATAAGATCCCAAGTTGTACACAACGCTTCAGATGTCGTCTCACTAGTTCCCAGTATAAGTACAGCTAGGTTTCATTACCCAGAAACTGGATACTGTAATGCCATGTTTCAACGTGATACATAATCCAATTTCAATGAAACTAGTGTATTTGAAAATGAGAACTTAATGTGAATTGCTTTTCACACATAGAAGGCTTTAACAGCACCTGAGAGATCTTCATTGTGACTGCAGGGGATTTACCTGCCTCAGGCCCAGATAACCCAATTTAGGTTAGTTCCCACCAAGTCAACCTGACAATGATTTCTCTGATCACATATTAACCAATCCTCTCCCTCAGCAACCAGGCACCAACTGCACTAACCCACACTGCATGACCACTAGTCCTGATCCCAGCCTATCAAAAATGCCCCACCCTCAACTACCTTCCCATTCCCAACCATTAATCTGCCCTGATAACCTGTTCTCCTTGAATATTCCTTTAAGCACTTTGATTAGGAATATGCTGTGTGAGTTTACCTCATGTGCACCACAACAACAGACAGGAAAGATAGATTAGACTAAAATTGACTGGGTACCAACATGGATCTCTGTACTACCTCATTGGTCATAGTTACCCTACATGCTATAAGGAGCTGCAAAGCAAAGTGGGCAATATTGCTGACAACAGAGGAGCCTGTTACATTCTACATATGTTTGGAACAGGAAGGGATTAATATGTCACCACCCACCTTGGCAGCCTCCAATGCAACTGAACCCACATATGCCATTGAGGACACAAGATCAGTTTTCTGGAGAGTAAATCAGTGGAAAGCGTCTGGCCCAGGTGGTGACCCTGGCCATGTTCTGAGATTATATGCAGATTAGATGGTGGTGTTACAGTATTTTCAGATAATTTTAACCTCTCCCTAATTCAATATAAGGTTCTCACCTGCTTTAATTAGATCACTATCATCCATGTACCTAAGAAAAGCAAGGTAACATGCTTACATGACAACTGCCCAATGGCTCTGACCGCCATCATCATGAAGTGGTTTGAGAAGCTGGTCATGGCATATATTAAGTCCAGCCTCTCAGACAACCTCAACCCAATACAATTTGCTTGCTGAGGAAACAGGTCTATGGTGGATGCCATCTCCCCGGCCCTACACTCATCCCTGGAATATCAGAACAGCACAAACAATTGTTTATTGTCTACAGACCCACCTTCAATACTATAATTCCTTTTCCTTTTAATCTTTTTTTATTGATTTAAAAGAATAAGGATAATTACAAACCAAAGGAGAGGTTATCTCAAATACATATATCAATAATGATACAAACAAAGAAAGGAATATACACTGTCAAAATCATATATAATATTAAGCTAATATAAAGAGACAAGAGACCCACTTCTCCTCTTAACAGTTCATAGAGAAAAAAAGACTCAAGATTTCCTGTTATTGAGAAAAAACCCCCCACTAAACTAACCTAAAATTAAAAAAAGGGGGACTGGGCAGTCCATTTTGAGGATATAGTTTAAAAAAAGGGAAAATCCTTCCGATCAAATCTAAAACTTCGCGGAGAAAAAAAATTAACTGGAAAAGTAAAAAGAATTAGATCATATGAAAATATTGAATAAAAGGTTGTCAAGTTTGCTCAAGTTTAAAAGGTATATCAAACGTCTGACTCCTTATTTTCTCCAAACTTAAACAAGACATAATGGAGGAGAGCCAAAAAAAAACAGTAGGTGGATGAGGATCCTTCCAGTACAACAGAATAACTCTCGTAGCCAATAAAGTTGAGAAAGCTTTCATGCATTGAGCGGAAGCAGGAACGTTTCCTGCTTCCATTGGAATAACCCCAAAGATTGCCGTAAGTGAATTAGGTTGTAGGTCCAGACCTATGACTTTTGATAACGTTCTAAAAACACCTCTCCAAAAGTTATTTAAACATGTGACCAAAACATGTAAGTTAAAGTGGCCACCTCAGTGTTGCATCTATCACAGGTAGGATTTATATTAGAAAAAATATGCGCCAGTTTATCTTTTGACATATGCGCCCCGTGCACTACCTTGAACTGAATCAAGCAGTGATGGGCACAAATAGATGAATTATTAACTAAATGACAAATTTTACTCCATTGATTATCTGAAAGTGACTCTTGAAGTTCCAATTCCCAAGCACATTTAACCCTATCATTAGACATCATTCGTAAATTCAATAGCCGTTTATATATGATGACTATCAATCCTTTTTGGAATGGTTTAAGCTGAAAGATAACATCTATCATATTTGGTAAATGAGCAAATGGGTAATTCAGTAACAAACCGTGTAAAAACTTCCTAACTTGTAAATATCTAAAAAAAATGTGCATTAGATAAATCATATTTGTCCACTAGCTGAGAAAAAGACATTAAACAATCCTCTAAAAACAAATCTAGAAAAGTTATTATTCCCTTAGTTTTCCATGTTAAAAAGCCCTCATCTAAAGTTAATGATTTAAAAAATAATTAAAATGGATATTACTAGAAAGAATAAAGTTACTTAAGTCAAAAGATCTGCAAAACTGAAACCAATTTTTAATGTATGTCTAACAATGGGACTAAGATCTTGTTTACCAATCCTAGAAAACAAAAAGGGAAGAGGAGGTTCCAGTAAAGAAGCCAAAGAGAACCCCTTTACCGAGTTCTCCTCCAAGTCCAACCATGAAGGACAGTCCTGCATATCTATACAGTGAATCCAAAAAGTAATATAACTAATATTAATTGCCCAGTAATAGAATCTAAAGTTTGGTAAAGCCAAGCCACCATCTTTTTTTGATTTTTGCAGTAAATGTTTACTCAATCTTGAGCTTTTACTATTCCAGATATGTGATAAGATTATAGAATCTATTCTATTAAAAAACATTTTCGGGACAAAGGATGGAACAGCTTGAAGTGTGTATAAAAATTTCTGTAGAATTGTCATTTTTATCTCATTTATTCAACCAAGTAATGACATCATCATAGGCGACCATTTGGAAAGCATTTGTTGTGTATATTCAATTGAAGGAAGAAAATTATATTTATATGTCTTTAAAATTTTTAGTAATTTTAATACCAAGATGGGTAAAATAATCTTTAGCAATATTAAAAGGTATTTGATCATATTGATCCAAATAATTACTAATAGGAAATAATTCACCAATATGTAAATTTAACCTGTATCCAGAGAAAGTACTAAATTCAGTGAATATGGATAACATAGAAGGAATAGATTCCCTAGGGTCTGAAATGTAAACTAATAAATCATCTGCGTACAACGAAACCTTATGTACTTTATCTCCTCTCTTAATACCCTGAACAGAATTGGAATCCTTAAGAGCAATAGCAAGTGGTTCTAAAGCCAAATTAAATAATAAAGGACTAAGGGGACAACCCTAACGGGTTCCTCTATATAGTCTAAAATAAGGAGATTTTTGTTTGTTAGTTATAACTGCAGCCGTCGGGGCTTGATAGATCAGTTTGATCCAGGAAATAAATCCCGGACCAAAACTAAATCTCTCCAAAACCTGAAATAAATAAGGCCATTCCACCCTATCAAAGGATTTCTCTGCATTAAGAGAGAAAATACATTCAGATTCTTTAAATGAGGGAGAATAAATAATGTTTAACAATCTTCAAATATTAAAATGTGAATACCTATTTTTACTAAATCCAGTTTGGTCATTTGAAATAACAGTAGGCAGAATATTCTCAAGCCTATTAGCCAGAATCTTAGAGAGAATCTTAAAGTCCACATTCAATAAAGAAATTGGTCTATAGGAGGCACACTCAGATAGACTTTTTCCTTTTTTAGGAATCAATGAGATTGATACTTCATAAAAAGTTTTCGGGAGATTCCCAGAGGATATAGAATCAGTGGAAGTTTGACATAGGTGTGATGTAAGCGTTTCACTAAAAGTCTTATAAAATTCCACTGTATATCCATCTGGTCCCAGAGCTTTCCCTAATTTCACAGAAGATATAGCACTAGCTACTTGCTCTTGTTTAATAGGCGCATCTAATGTGTTAATATCTTGAATAGAAATTTTAGGTATATTTAATTTCTGCAAAAATCTATTCATAAAGATAGTATTATCAGAGAATTCAGATTTATAAAGATTAGAATAGAAATCCCTAAATATCTTGTTAATTTCATGAGAATCTAATGTTTCAGTTCTATCTGGTCTACGTATTTTCAAAATCTGTCTCCTGACCATATTTGCCTTCAACTGACCAGCCAGCAACTTACCTGATTCATCACCATGTATATAAAATTGACTTTTGGATTTAAAAAGTTGCTGCTCAATGGGGAAGGTCAAAAGCAGATCATGTTGTGTTTGGAGTTCAACCCCTTCCTTATATAGATCTCCACCAGGTCTTACTGAATACGCTTTATCTATCTCTTTACTTGTATTAGTAATCACTAAAAGTTTCGCTTTGGTTTTCCTTCTTAAGCCTGCTGAATATAAAATTATCTGTCCCCTAAGAAAGGATTTCGTATCCCATATAACCAAATTTGACATACCTTCAGTTGTATTAAATTCAAAAAATAAAGAAATTTGCTCCTTGATAAAACTAAAAAAAGTTGGATCTTGTAACAATATGGGATTCAGTCTCCACTATGACATTTTCAAACTATTATCAGAAAGCCTCTAAGTTAATTTCATAAGTGTGTGATCCGACAATGCAATGATGTTGTACGCACGATCGACAACAATACTATAATTCCAAGCAAGCTTATCTCCAAACTCCAAGGCTTGGGAGTCAACACCTTCATCGGCAACTGGATCCACGACTTCCTGACCCAACAGGCCGCAATCAATAAGGGTAGGTAGCAACACCTCCACTACGACTATTCATAACACTGGTGCTCTACACCACTATGTCCTTAGTCCCCCGCTCGATTCATTGTACACTCATGCCTGTGTGGCCAGACGCATCTCTAACCCCATCTACAAGTTTGCAGATAATAATGTGGTTCGTCCATCATCGTCAATGAAGATCTCGACACCATTAGTCACTTTGAGAATGGATGCGATGTGTCCGAAGATGACTGGTCAGGCCAATTCAGGTACGGAATGTCCTGGTACATGTTGGGCAGACATGTGTAGGCACTGCAGTTGTTGCGCTGGTGGGTCCGGACTTGCGCAGCTCACGCTTATGTTGTGCTTCAGAAATGCGCCTTGCTTCGTAAGCTTGACAGCCCTTGTGGATGAGGCCGCACCAGGGAGGGCGGTTTTGTGCCAGCATTTCCCAGGAGGTCCTGTCTACGTCAAATGACTTCAGGGAGGCCTTTAGTATGTCTTTGTAATGTTTCTTCTGCCCTCCATGTGAGCATCTTCCGGCAGAGAGTTCCCCAAAAAGGAACTGCGTGGGTATGCGCTCGTCCGGCATGCGGATGACATGACCTGTCCACCGGGTCTCTGCTCTCATCAGCAGTGTGTGGACTGATGGCAGACTTGCTCTAGAGGGAACTTCAGTGTCTGGTACATTATCTTGCCATCTGATGCCTAATATTCTGCAAAGACATGTCATGTGGAAATGGTTGAGCTGTCTTGCATGCCTTCGATACACAGTTCACGTTTCACAGGCATACAGGAGGGTAGTGAGTACCACGGCTCTGTAGACCTTCAGTTTTGTTGCTGGACTGATTCTTCGGCATTCCCATACAATTGAATGCAGTCTACTGAAAGCAGAACTTGCCTTCGCTATTCTGCAGTTAACTTCTGTATCAATAGTCACTGCTCGGGAGTGGGTGCTGCCAAGGTAAGTAAACTGGTCCACTGCCTGTAGTTTCTGTCCTTTGATTGTGATTTTCGGTTCTGTGTACAGTGCAGGAGATTCAGGCTGGTGCATGACTTTGGTCTTTTTGATACCACTGCAATGGGTCATATCTCAAATAATGATGAATCAGAGTACAGTAGAGATGGAGTGTTTAGTAACCTGATGTCATGATATCAACCTTCCCCTCAATGATAGTGAAACAAAAGAGCTGGTCATTGACTTCAGAAGGGGGTGGGGTGCGGTGGTCTACATCAGCGCTACTGAGCTTCAGAGAGTTGGAAGCTTCAAGCTCCTAGAAGTGAGCATGCCCTATAGCCTACCTGATCCAACAGTGATGCCACAGCTTAGAGACCAATACTTCTACTTCCTCAGGAAGATAAGAGATATTTATCTTGGCTGTCCCTGTGGATCCATACCAGCTTTTCCCAATATACCATATAAAGCATTCTATCTGCATGCATCAAGGCTTGGTATAGCAACTGCTCTGTCCATATCTGGTGAAGAGCCCTGCTGAAGAGTCTTGGCCTGAAACGTCGACTGTACACTTTTCCATAGAGACCTCCTGGCCTGCTGAGTTCCTCCAGCAGTTTATGTGCATTGCTATAATTATCCAACTTATTCTTACTACCTTTTTGAATAAGTCAGCTGGTAAAAGGAATTGTGAGAGTGGAAACATCTTTTCATCCAAAGATTAATTGTGTGATAGGTAGAAGTCCTCATTACACAAGGAATTGATTTAAGTGGCATTGGAGCAACACTTTGGATATCAGTTCAGAATGCTTAAAAATAGTCTTGGAAAAAGATAAACCTGATCTAACGAGGGAAGGTCATATACCAGGAATTGTAAGCACGAGGGAGTGCCGGTGAACAGAGGGACCTTGGTGTCTACCTTGAAGTTGGAAGTGTTGGTTGATAACTTGATTAAGAATGTATATGGGATGCTGATCTTCGTTAATCAAGGCACCAAATCCAAGAGCAGGGATGGTATGCTCCAACTTTATTGGCTACAGATCAAATGCTGGAAGATAGGATTAATAAGGATTAATGTTCACTGATTGGGATGGACATGGGTTGCTAAGTAGCCTGATTCCACGTTGTATAACTGACTTTGTTCCAAATTATCAGCAGCTACAATGTCCAATCATTTTAACAAACACATCTAACTTTAATCAATTCGACAGCTTTAAGTAAATCTAGCATCTAACATTACAGCTAATATCAGTGTGCTTAGCATTGCCTACATGCAGAAATCACAGTAATGAAGAGGCAGCAGAAAAACATCTCAGCAGCATGTCATGGAATGGAGCAAGGTGATCATTGTTTCAATAGCCCTCTCTGTTTTCAAGGTTATTGGAGTTTGTCTTCCCCCTCTCTCTCTTGCCCAGGTGAATGGAAACCAAATGTCATATTCTCATTAGTAGTCTACATGATAACAAATAACTCACTATAAACTAGCATCAAGCATAGGAACCTTCTTGATCTGTATAGGTTAGACTGAGAAAAGTTTAAATACATGTATGTTGGGAAACAGATGGATTTAATCCTTAAAAATGCCGTAATGATTCGAGTAAAGGGAAAGAGAACAACAAAAACATTACAACTCACCAACATCTGCCACACATTTTGGCATATAGCACAAGTAGTTTGTTTTATAAATACCTCCAATTAACTCTTTCAGAAAGAACATAATCTTATTTATGCAACAAACCATTATCGCTAATAGTTTTCAATTGCCTTTGGGTAGCTCTGAACAGGTTCCAAAAAGCTCATCTGAAATTAGGAATGAAAAGAATGTAATAATCCAACTGAGAATGTATCAAACTTTTTGAGGAGACACTTAATCCATAACATGGAAGTGCAGACAAACATCAACTACTGATAAAACTCTTCAAATGGCTGACAAAGTTTTATGAACAGCTGCTCAGGAAACAAAATTAATCACTAAATAGATTAAGCACATGAAAAAATATATAATCATTGTGAGTTAAGCAGAAAATAAATAAGACCTGAATTGTTATTCTTTAAATAATTTGGAAATTAAACAATTAAAAATATGGTTGTTTTCCTTGTTCTTCTTCTGAAGTGGTTGCCTATAAGGGGTAAGGTCATAACAATTCTGAAGCTTCTTTAGGGCCTAAGCCTAGACATCATTAAGCTCAGCTATGTCATTATGTATATCTTTGTTATTGTGCCACGTCATATGATGTGGACAATGATGGTCTTTCCATGACCATAATTGTTCCTGGCAAATTTTTCTACAGAAGTGGTTTGTCATGGCCTCTTCTGGGCTGTGTCTTTACAATACTCTTCAGAGATTGTCTGCCTGGCATCAGTGGTTGCATAACCAGGACTTGGGATTCACACCTGCTGCTCATATGACCATCCACCGCCTGCACCCACGGCTTCACTTGACCCCGATAAACATTGGGGGGGGGGCGGGGGGTGATAGATAAGCATGTGCTAAACCTTGCCTAAGGTTGACCTGCAGGCTAGTGGAGGGAAGGAGTGCCTTACACCTCCCTTGATAGATACAAAGGTATCTCCATCCCACTACCCAATTATCTAATTACTAGACTTCAAGAACATAGGATATGAAGAAAACAACTTGGCCTATTTTAGTTCATCCACCCTAAAGATGTACAATCCCCACCTTCGCATTTTATAGCATCCAGCTGGTTCATTTAGTCTCCATTACTCTATTTATGATTCATTTCAGATGTTAATGTCAATGAAGGTTCTCAGTCATCCAGGTCATTGTATATCAAGCAGCAGTACAGCAAAGCAACTGGACTTGCCGTGTTGTCCAGAACAACCTACTAACAATGATAGTTCTAGACAACACAGTAAGTTCGGTTGCCTTGATTTACTACTGCTTGGCACTCAGAAGTTAATATACATTCATACATAAAAAACTTTCTGAAATCAGTCCTAAATGTATCTTTAGCCACACAACACAATATTTAGTCTATTAAAGTTTATAGCAGTTCTCTACATTTGTCGTTTACGTGCTCTTTGCAATCCTATGCAGTTTGATATTTCTTCCAGATTTCCTGCTGTGTTGAAGCTGGTTAGATAAGGAGGTTTTTCTGATAAGAACAGTCTGTGAAACAACAATAACAGTCTTGATTTACAGTACCATGACATCTCAGGCTCACAGACAAAGGAACTACTGAGGTACGGAGCCAACTATACTCCAAATTACTGAAAATCTTTTGAAAATTTATGAACAGGTGATTATACAAACGATAAGTGAGCATAGAGAAAGTAAACTACAAGAAATAACAATTTAAAGAGCAAATTAGACCCTAATCTAACTCTCTCTGATTTTGTAAAATTCCCTTTCTCAGAGCCTGCTATTTCTCCCACCTCTCTTCCCCACTGGTTACTTATAAACACTCTATAGAACATTGGTTGCTCAAATCAGTGGGACACTGCTCCCCGCAAGATTCAAGTGAGCCCTGTCTTAACAGAACACTCATTTCTTGATATCCATGTGAATGTCCCATAAACTGAAATCCATTTATTCCACAACAATCTTTGAGCAACTTGCTGAACACTTCAAGTTTATTGGCACTATGTCAATTTGCATAAAGCTCACAGCAATCCGAAGGTTTTTTACCCTTGTGATTCTGCTTGTGAGCTTTGATGCCAGTTACTGATGCTCCTTCTGTAGATCCCCTTTCTTTGCCTTGTTAATATTGTTGGTTTCTACATGAAACATAATGACTTTCACTTCCATTCCAAGTTCCTCTTCAGCACTGGTGAGATATTTGTAACCTTGCTGATTGGCATGTGTCATTGCTTTCAGCATTCATGTTAGTGGATGCAGAGAATAGGACTGATCCCTTAACTACACTGCACCCCAGCCCTTCCTTATCACTTCCCCATCTTAAAGGGTCCCAGTATTTTATTATGTTGTAGTTGTTTTATACATCTTCTTCGCAGTCTCTGCTCCCATTCACCACGATATGTAAGAATTTCTTACCTGTTGGTCAAGTGCGAAGGCATAACTTTCTGAACTTTCAACCTGCCTCACTTGTAATCATGCTCTTCTATTATTTTCGACCAACTTATTCTGCCAAAAGTAATCTGTGATTGGCTCCTGGAACAATGTGACTACGTAACATGCCAACTAATCTTCAACCCCCTGGGCTGCAGCTCATCAACCCAGAGCAGTTCCTAACCGCTGATATGGTTGCTATGGAGCACAGTGGCTTCTGTCAGCTTCAGCATTTTACAGCTGCATCATCACTGGCTTTATCATGCCAAAGTTCATTAATGTTTTAATACAACCAAATTAACATTTAAAATTTAATGTTGCACAGTTTCCTCATCTTATCAGTCTTTTACTAAAATCCATTCTTCATGGACATTAAACTCAATGCTGCACATTGCGATGATCATCTACTTGAATAGAACAGAAGGGGTTCCTTCCTACTGCTGAATACATTTTGTCTCTGTGAGTTTGCAAGAGTATTATTTGAATCAGCGAACTTCATCTTGGCAATGGCAGGGTCAAGTGATGAACATATTTATCTGTCTACTTTGCATATTTCTAGTATCCATTTTCGCTGCATGGGCTAACAGCTTAGCAATATAAATGCTGCCGTGACTTGCTTCACAATTTTGCCCAGGCACATGATGAACCACATGTTATAGATATTATACACCACCCTGTAGTGCCCACACAGTGGTTGAATTTTCAGACTGTTGTTAAACTGTTTTTAACTCAGGAAAGGAATGGAGGTTGTGCATCTATTAAAGTGCACAGATTTTATTCATATTCTCAAATCCATGGAAATGGCAAGTTCGCATTCTTTGTTCCTGGTGCTTTTGCAATCCAAAGGTACTTTGGAAGTTAAGAATGAGGCATAAAACTTGTTGCTTAAGATCATTTTATTAAGCAATACAGAAACAAAGCAAGTGAGAGAAGCATGGTGAGAAATGAAGAGAGAAGGAAGGAAAAAGCTGAGAAAGAGTGGGAAAGAGAGCATAAGGAAAAGAGCAGATGGAAAAGTGAATGAACAAAGTGGTCTGGTCTTCTTATACCAAACCACCAGGTCCATTGAAATTCCAACAGATAGCAGTCAACCAATGAAATAGCCAGATTCAAGTAATGTGACACCTGCCACTGAAGTCAAGAAGTTTCCAGAAAAATACAGAGGCAACTGTAACCATTGACAAGCTCACTGAACAATCACATGTATATAGGTGAGTAAAAATGCAAACAAGCATAAGTAAGTTAAACTACAAGAAAAGTAACATTTCTGCAGCCCAATCTAACAGCATTGATTCTAAAGCTCTGACAGAACAACATAGTTTCGGTCAACTCTTCAGTGACCTTTTGCTGCCACACTTTGTGCTGGGTCATACCTGACATGTATTTCTGCTTTGCTCTGGAAACCAACCCTGTCTTTGGTCAGACTTTAGATTTCATGATTTTGTCTGTGTAAATGTTGAAGTAAACTGAAAGCATCCAAAGATAAGAGTTCATCACTGTTCGGAGAAGTAAGAGCAAACTGCAGGAAACTGAGGGCTGTTTTGGAGGGCAGAGCTGTCCCGTTTCAAAGGGAATTAACTTTTTGTGTAGCTTTAGGGAATGCAACAGTTTAGCCATCACTTACTTTAAAAAACAAAATATACCAATAGAATGAAAGGAATGTATCATTCTAAACCAAAATTGTGTGGCTGGAGGAAATTTGAAATGACAAAAAATACAGGGATATGTATTCTAATGTACGTATTCCATATTTTTTGTGTGATGCTGCCCTACATGCCCAAAGAAATAGTGTAGTGGTACTTTATCTGCATAGTAATACTGCACTGTTTCACATCCAAACCACATCCTGTTCTTAAAGCAGGTGTGCTTTCCCAAATGAAGAAATCTAACTCAGATGAATACGCAATTCCAACCTGATGTTTCCTCTGTTTGACCTCTGTTTATATATATATAAGCATAATATTAGTTGCTAATCCTGCTAATATTAATATTAAAATAGGTGCCTTTGGCACTGACGGGAGACTGCAATTTGGCTCAACTTTGCCCCGTCTGCGTTGTAATATCCGTGCGTGTATCCACGTCTGCTGTCCGCTGACTCACACTAATGGTGAAAGGTTTAACATGAATTGTAAATCAGAGTATGTGGACAAGAACATCTAACTTTTGTGAAATGCCTTAGAAAAACAAAGGTGCATCATATAAACGAATCAAATTCATCAAACTGGAAGACAGACGGGGAAAGTAGTTAGACGGTATGTAATAAACAGGGAATGCCAGTAAAAGAAAGAGAAGCCAGTAGACGATTATGAAAATAAAATCACAGTGGTTGGTGTGATCCTGAGCTTCTAGCGCTTTTGTTTCTGCCGTTTTGAAGAGGCTGGGTAGCTCGTGTCCCTGGGGATCCCCGTGCCTCCGACTGACCTTGCTCCTATTAGGACAGGGCTGAATTTCAGACCCTGGAGGCTGCTGCAGACAAAAGGCTGGGTTCAGGCGGGCAGGTGCATAGACTCGATCGGAAATGTTTACTGCTGAAAAGAGGAGGACCTTTCTTTCTAAACGAGCATTACATTTCACCATATCAGGGAGCTTTCTTCAAAACCAACCTGCCTCATCTAAGGAAATGTGCCTGTGCTCTTGTCTCAGCAATAATTTCTTGCTGGCCCTCTGCAGCTTTCTCGTTAAGTTATTATTAATTAAGATCGAAACCTATGAAATCCCTTGTCATGTAATATAGTAACGGAACATCTTGATAAAATATACTGTTCTAGTTGTATTATAGAAAGTTTTGTGCAACTTGTTACGTGGTACGTAATTCAAGCCGTCAGATTTATTTAAAAACACCGAAAATTAAGCCAAAGCGCAAGTTATTTAAGATCCTGGATTGCAAAGGTGCAATTAAATGGCACGTAGGTTCAATTAGATCTGGATTGACAAATAAAGATCTGGTTCTAGACAACTTTACAGATCTGCAAAGTAGCGTTCAGTATAAATGAAAACAAGAGGCTCATTGTCTCTTCCCATTGCAATCGTGAACCTGAAATAAGACCTTAAGATATAGGAGTACTATTAGGCCATTCGGCTCATTGAATCTGCTCCGCCATTCCATGACAGCCGATTTATAGAAACATAGAAACATAGAAAATAGGTGCAGGAGTAGGCCATTCGGCCCTTCGAGCCTGCACCGCCATTTATTATGATCATTGCTGATCCTCCAACTCAGAACCCCGCGCCAGCTTTCCCTCCATACCCCCTGACCCCCGTAGCCACAAGGGCCATATCTAACTCCCTCTTAAATATAGCCAATGAACTGGCCTCAACTGTTTCCTGTTGCAGGGAATTCCACAGATTCACCACTCTCTGTGTGAAGAAGTTTTTCCTAATCTCTGTCCTAAAAGGCTTCCCCTCTATCCTCAAACTGTGGCCCCTCGTTCTGGACTTCCCCAACATCGGGAACGATCTTCCTGCATCTAGCCTGTCCAATCCCTTTAGGATCTTATACGTTTCAATCAGATCCCCCCTCAATCTTCTAAATTCCAGCGAGTATAAGCCTAGTTGATCCAGTCTTTCATCATATGAAAGTTCTGCCATCCTAGGAATCAATCTGGTGAACCTTCTTTGTACTCCCTCTATGGCAAGAATGTCTTTCCTCAGATTAGGGGACCAAAACTGCACACAATACTCCAGGTGTGGTCTCACCAAGGCCTTGTACAACTGCAGTAGTACCTCCCTGCTCCTGTACTCAAATCCTCTCGCTATAAATGCCAGCATACCATTTGCCTTTTTCAACGCCTGCTGTACCTGCATGCCCACTTTCAATGACTGGTGTATAATGACACCCAGGTCTCGTTGCACCTCCCCTTTTCCTAATCGGCCACCATTCAGATAATAATCTGTTTTCCCATTTTTGCCACCAAAGTGGATAACTTCACATTTATCCACATTAAATTGCATCTGCCATGAATTTGCCCACTCACCCAACCTATCCAAGTCACCCTACATCCTCTTAGCATCCTCCTCACAGCTAACACTGCCACCCAGCTTCGTGTCATCCGCAAGCTTGGAGATGCTGCATTTAATTCCCTCATTCAAGTCATGAATATATATTGTAAACAACTGGGGTCCCAGCACTGAGCCTTGCGGTACCCCACTAGTCACCGCCTGCCATTCTGAAAAGGTCCCATTTATTCCTACTCTTTGCTTCCTGTCTGCTAACCAATTCTCCACCCACACCAATACCTTACCCCCAATACTGTGTGCTTTAAGTTTGCACACTAATCTCCTGTGTGGGACCTTGTCAAAAGCCTTTTGAAAATCCAAATATACCACATCCACTGGTTCTCCCCTATCCACTCTACTAGTTACATCCTCAAAAAATTCTATGAGATTCATCAGACATGATTTTCCTTTCACAAATCCATGCTGACTTTGTCCGATCATTTCACTGCTTTCCAAATATGCTGTTATCACACCCTTGATAACTGACTCCAGCAGTTTCCCCACCACCGACGTTAGACTAACCGGTCTATAATTCCCCGGTTTCTCTCTCCCTCCTTTTTTAAAAAGTGGAGTTACGTTAGCCACCCTCCAATCCTCAGGAACTAGTCCAGAATCTAACGAGTTTTGAAAAATTATCGCTAATGCATCCACCATTTCTTGGGCTACTTCCTTAAGCACTCTAGGATGCAGACCATCTGGCCCTGGGGATTTATCTGCCTTCAATCCCTTCAATTTACCTAACACCACTTCCCTACTAACATGTATTTCGCTCAGTTCCTCCATCTCACTGGACCCTCTGTCCCCTACTATTTCTGGAAGATTATTTATCTCCTCCTTAGTGAAGACAGAACCAAAGTAATTATTCAATTGGTCTGCCATGTCCTTGCTCCCCATAATCGATTCACCTGTTTCTGTCTGCAGGGGACCTACATTTGTCTTTACCAGTCTTTTCCTTTTTACATATCTATAAAAGCTTTTACAGTCCGTTTTTATGTTCCCTGCCAGTTTTCTCTCAATCTTTTTTCCCCTTCCTAATTAAGCCCTTTGTCCTCCTCTGCTGAACTCTGAATTTCTCCCAGTCCTCAGGTGAGCCACTTTCTCTGGCTTATTTGTATGCTTCTTCTTTGGAAATGATACTATCCCTAATTTCTCTCGTCAGCCACGGGTGCACTACCTTCCTTGATTTATTCTTTTGCCAAACTGGGATGAACAATTGTTATAGTTCATCCATGCAACCTTTAAATGCTTGCCATTGCATATCCACCGTCAATCCTTTAAGTGTCATTTGCCAGTCTATCTTAGCTAATTCACGTCTCATACCTTCAAAGTTACCCCTCTTTAAGTTCAGAACCTTTGTTTCTGAATTAACTATGTCACTCTCCATCTTAATGAAGACTTCCACCATATTATGGTCACTCTTACCTAAGGGGCCTCTCACGACAAGATTGCTAATTAACCCTTCCTCATTGGTCAAAACCCAGTCCAGAATAGCCTGCTCTCTAGTTGGTTCCTCGACATGTTGGTTCAAAAAACCATCCCGCATACATTCCAAGAAATCCTCTTCCTCAGCACCTTTACCAATTTGGTTCACCCAATCTACATGTAGATTGAAGTCACCCATTATAACTGCTGTTCCTTTATTGCACACATTTCTAACTTCCTGTTTAATACCATCTCCGACCTCACTACTACTGTTAGGTGGCCTGTACACAACTCCCACCAGCGTCTTCTGCCCCTTAGTGTTACGCAGCTCTACCCATATCGATTCCACATCTTCCCGGCTTATGTCCTTCCTTTCTATTGCGTTAATCTCTTCTTTAACCAGCAACACCATCCCACCTCCCCTTCCTTCATGTCTATCCCTCCTGAATATTGAATATCCCTGAACGTTGAGCTCCCATCCCTGGTCACCCTGGAGCCATGTCTCTGTGATCCCAACTATTTCATAATCATTAATAACAATCTGCACTTTCAATTCATCCACCTTATTACGAATGCTCCTTGCATTGACACACAAAGCCTTCAGGCGCTCTTTTACAACTCTCTTAGCCCTTATACAATTATGTTGAAAGGTGGCCCTTTTTAATGCTTGCCCTGAATTTGTCGGCCTGCCACTTTTACTTTTCTCCTTTGTACTTTTTGCTTCTACCCTCACTTTCCACCCCTCTGTCTCTCTGCACTGGTTCCCATCCCTCTGTTGTGAACTAACCTCCTCACGCCTAGCCTCTTTAATTTATCTTCCCTCTGAACCCCCTTCTTCAGTATTCTCCCCAGAACATTGTCGCACTTACTAATCAAGAACCTATCAACCTTCGCTTTGAATATACCCAATGACTTGTTCTCCATGCCAGTCCATGGCAATGAAATCCACAGATTCGCCACCTTCTGGCTAAAGAAAATCCTCCTCATCTGTATTCTAACGGGACGTCCTTGTATTCTGACGCTGCGTCCTCTGGTCCTAGACTACCGCGCTGATGGAAATGTCCTCTCCACGTCCACTCTATCTAGGCCTTTTAATTTTCTTCAGGTTTCATAGAACATAGAACATAGAATAGTACAGCACAGTACAGGCCCTTTGGCCCACAATGTTGTGCCGACCCTCAAACCCTGCCTCCCATATAACCCCTCCACCTTAAATTCCTCCATATACCTGTCTAATAGTCTCTTAAACTTCACTAGTGTATCTGCCTCCACCACTGACTCAGGCAGTGCATTCCATGCACCAACCACTCTCTGAGTAAAAAATCTTCCTCTAATATCCCCCTTGAACTTCCCACCC
Organism: Mobula hypostoma; assembly: GCF_963921235.1. Classification (NCBI taxonomy): domain Eukaryota; kingdom Metazoa; phylum Chordata; class Chondrichthyes; order Myliobatiformes; family Myliobatidae; genus Mobula; species Mobula hypostoma. The sequence goes on from NC_086103.1 coordinate 40,687,997, forward strand.
CTTACCTTAAAACCATGTCCCCTTGTATTGAGCAGTGGTGCCCTGGGGAAGAGCCGCTGGCTATCCACTCTATCTATTCCTCTTATTATCTTGTACACCTCTATCATATCTCCTCTCATCTTCCTTCTCTCCAAAGAGTAAAGCCGAAGCTCCCTTAATCTCTGATCATAATGCATACTTTCTAAACTAGGCAGCATCCTGGTACATCTCCTCTGTACCCTTTCCAATGCTTCCACATCCTTCCTATAGTGAGGCGGCCAGAACTGGACACAGTACTCCAAGTGTGGCTTAACCAGAGTTTTATAGAGCTGCATCATTACATCGCAACTCTTAAACTCTGTCCCTCGACTTATGAAAGCTAACACCCCATAAGCTTTCTTAACTACCCTATCCACCTGTGAGACAACTTTCAGGAATCTGTGGACATGTACCCCAAGATCCCTCTGCTCCTCCACACTACCAAGTATCCTGCCATTTACTTTGTACTCTGCCTTGAAGTTTGTCCTTCCACAGTGTACTGCCTCACACTTCTCTGGGTTGAACTCCATCTGCCACTTCTCAGCCCACTTCTGCATCCTATCAATTTCTCTCTGCAATCTTTGACAATCCTCTACACTATCTACAACACCACCAACCTTTGTGTTGTCTGCAAACTGGCCAACCCACTCTTCCACCCCCACATCCAGGTCGTTAATAAAAAATCACATAAAGTAGAGGTCCCAGAACAGATCCTTGTGAGACACCACTAGTCACAATCCTCCAATCTGAATGTACTCCCTCCACTCCGACCCTCTGCCTTCTGCAGGCAAGCCAATTCTGAATCCACCTGGCCAAACTTCCCTGGATCCCATGCCTTCTGTCACAATGGCGGGGACATTGGGAGCAAGGGTGGGCCCAAATGCAAGACACATCTTGTGAGGTTACTTAAATTTAGTTTATTGTTCGAAACCAGGACAGCAAGGCAGGAGTAGGAATAGTGAACTGGACAAGGACTGAGGACTACAACTAGGCTGGGACCAAAGGTTTGGGCTAGGACTCGGAATCGGCCCCCAGAACTAGAGGAGACATGAAGAGGCTAGGGTATGGACTCCGAGCCCGAGACTGGGCAAGGACCCAGTACCTGGGTCTTGCCTCGGGCTCGGACCCCAGAACCAGGTATGGACATGGCATGGGCTAGGGAGAGGAGGAACATGGGAACACAGAGCCTTGGTCTCAGGGAGCAGGTACATGGAACCATGGACACATACACAGAACACAGAGTCGGGACCCCTCCTTGGGTACAGGACATAGGGCCGGGACTCACACACAGAACAGAGAGCCAGGACCCCTCCTTGGGTACAGGACATAGGGCCGGGACTCAGGACCCCCCGCGGGGCAATGGCAAGACAGCCTGACTTACCCCACGGAGGCAAGGACAAGACGAGACTAGACAAGACATGACTCCCCGCGGGCAAAGGCAAGACCGCCTGACCTACCCCATGGAGGCGAGGACAAGACACAACAAGACATGACCCCCCACGAGGCAATGGCAAGACAGCCTGACTTACCCCACGGAGGCGAGGACAAGACAAGACAAGACAAGACCAACACGAATGAACACCAGACAGTACCTATCTAGCTCCGGCGATGGACCTAGACTGAAGTGCAAGCAGGGGCTGCAGACGAGGGCTAGAGGTGACAGAGGCAGAGAAGGGATTCAGACAAGGGGGTAGTACAGGAATCACAGACCACCAGGGCCAGGACTTGACTTGGTGCTAGAATACCGCCAGGGCCAGAACTTGGTGCTAGAATGCTGCCAGGGACAGGACTTGACTTGGTGCTAGAATGCCGAGAGGGACAGGACTTGACGTGGTGCTAGAATGCCGCCAGGGCTAGGACTTGACTTGGTGCTAGAATGCCGCCAGGGCCAGAACTTGACTTGGTGCTAGAATGCCGCCAGGGACAGGACTTGACTTGGTCCTTGATCGCCCCCAGAGCTAGGACTTGACTTGGAGCCTCTGGGTAGTGGCGAGCTCTCGACTCGGCCTGGGACCAGTAGACAGTGGTTCTTGATTCCCTCCGGTGAGTTAACTGATGGACCCACCTCGGTGAGGAAACTTTGCAGGCTCGTTTTGGCGGGGTAACTTGACAAGGTTGCTCCGGTGAGGAAAGGCAAATTACCGGCACTCGCATCGGGCAGAGACTAGGCTTGCTCCGGCCAAATGACATCGGCACACCGTACCTTGGATGACTTTGCAGACGCTCCCACACCGAACAGCTGAAAGCCGGAGACTATAAACTACAGGTTCAGCTGAGTGTTAATTGCCTCTAATCACCAAAGTCGAGAGACACGGGAAAACAGGGTATCAACGGTCCGGATCGTAACATAAACAAGCTAAATTTAAAGGGACCCCGATTCGGACCATGACACCTTCTGACTTTCTGAATAAGCCTACCATGTGGAACCTTGTCAAATGCCTTACTAAAATCCATATAGATCACATTCACTGCACTACCCTCATCTATATGCTGGTCACCTCCTCAAGGAACTCTATCAGGCTTGTTAGACACGATCTGCCCTTCACAAAGCCATACTGACTGTCCCTGATCAGACCATGATTCTCTAAATGCTCATAGATCCTATCCCTAAGAATCTTTCCCAACAGCTTTCCCACCACAGACGTAAGGCTCACTGGTCTATAATTACCCGGACTATCTATACTACCTTTTTTGAACAAGGGGACAACGTTCGCCTCCCTCCAATCATCCGGTTTCAATGAGATCCTCCCTTATTCTTCTAAAATCCAATGAGTACGGGCCCAGAGCCATCAAACATTCCTCACAATTCCTTTTTCTTTCTGGAATAATTCCCGTAAACCTCCTCTGGATCCTCTCCAATACCAGTGCAACATTTCATAGATACTGGGCCCAAAACTGCTTACAATATTCTAAATGAGGTCTGACTTTACAAAACCTCAGCATTATATCCTTAACTTGAAATTATGCAGCATAAAACATCTTAATTAGGTTAGATAGCATCTCTATAATCCATCTCAATTCTTCAAGTTAATTAAAGTACTGGGTAAATGTTGCCCTGAAACATCATGGGCTTCTCTGACTTCAAATGCTGCCAGACCAGCTGAGTGATCAGATAAACGCTTCCTATTTAATTAATTATATATGGTTGGACTTCTCATTGCTATTCAGTCACTCTTTCCCGCAAGTATTTTAAGTTACTTGTGAGAAGTAATGAGCTGATTGCTCATCATTCACTTTCTTATCAATTCCCCCAATAAAGAAGTAATTGAATACCTCTGAAATTGGAAATACTGTAAAAGGCTAATCGTAGTAATGACAGCGTGAATCTACCAGTTAGTTGTAAAGATGTTTCTTTCGGAGAAACATTTTTACCTGGTCTGGCCAAATTTGGTTAACTCCGAACCACTCCCTTACGAATTATGAACAGGTAATAAATGCCGGCCCTGTTGACAAGATCCACATTCCCAGTCACATGCGTGGAAAAAAAATATAACTTTGTAGTGATACTGGAGGTTTACCGCTTATCATGAAGCTGATCGCTTTCATAATAGGAGAAAGGGACTCGCTCGCATCCTGCTTTTATCTGGAAATGCAATATTAGTATGTGGATTAATAGACTTCTTAGAATCTTCCTAAGGGTTTCGTGCATTGGTTGCTATTTTCTTAAGCAGAAGTTGCACTGCCAGGAGTGCTTATATTTAATTTTATGTGTGAGTAAAACTTATTTCGCGTACATTTTAGGCGAAACAATTTGCTGTCTTGGAAAACTGCTTACTATTTATAATTATTTGTATAATACCTTAGACATGCTAAGCAAAAAAAAACAACCTGCACTCTGGACTTTTTATAATTTTAATATCAAACATTCATCTGCGCACATTTAATTTTACAACATCGCTTACTGTTGCCTGGGTTCAAAGTGTTTTGCTTTATATCACGTAGTGACTTGCATCCTCACTTCCTCTGTAAGCGGATGAGGGAAATCCTGAAAGGTCGTTGTCTGCACGGGCATTTGGGGTTGAGGTCGGGAGGAATGTATTCACGCACAGGATTGTCAATCTTTCGATTCTCGGCTGCAGAAGGCTGCGGATATTGAATTAGTGAATGCGTTGAAAATTGAGATGGCCATTTTGCTTAAAATCCAAAGCCTTAGAGGTGGGACGATTAAACAAGTAGACCGGTCATGATCTTGTCCAATGGCAGAGCGGGCTCGAGAGTCTGGTCTTTTACTGTTCCCACTTGCAACACTCTTCGCAGGATCAGACCGGACCCGTAGTAACAGCACATCAGGAAATTGGCAAAGCCAAGTGCTTAGGCCTAAATCAAAGGATGATTTGCTTTGTCGTGGGGAAAAGTCGTCGTTATACATAACTAGTACAAGACGCTGTGGTCCATTTTCAGGCTAAAGTGTTGCAGCTCCAGTTGAAGAATAAGCAACACACTTCCAATAAATTTAAGGTACATTGATGTGTCTAAATAGGCGATTAGCGCTTAAAGATGCATTAAATGTAATTAAAGTGTAGTATCATTTTGTGACGTACACGACAGATGATGGGAAGCCTGTGCGACAGTCGCGAATTTCTGTTTTGTTTTCTGAAAATAGATAATAGTTCTAAAACGACTTACTACCTATAAAGCAGGAGGTATTGACCATTTTGATCTAAGATGCTGAGGTCTTGGCGTATGTTTGTTTTGTTCCTGACCGTGGCTAAGTCGATAGGACCCGACCACGTGGTTGTTATTTTCCTGCCGTTGGCGATGCCGTGTTGTCAGCCCTTCCACAATTGAGATGAATGATGCTGTTTTTTTTATCCTCAAGACAGCTAAAGCCCGGGTTCTATATCAAACACGTGCACTTACAACAAGGTTGTCTATACCACCTTGCTTGATCACAAATGCAAGATTTGGCTGAAGGTACTCTGAGCGAAACTGTCCATGGTGGGAGAAGGGGCGGGATGTTCCTTTGCCAATACACAAGCTATTGGCTTAAACCACGAATTGATACTAAATAAATCGAGGTTTTAGTTTTATTTCATGATATTCGCTCTTCTAAAATTACTAGAACAATATGAAATGCTTTAAAGCCATATCCAATGTCCCTTGGGGGTTCGCTGAGTTCGTTTATTTAATGCTTCTTCCACCGTAGATTTTTGCTTTCCCTTTTTTTTTGGCGGTAGGCGGGGATGACTTCATGTATGCTCTTGTATTTCATCCCCTAATGACAGCGCTACCACTTTCCTGTTATCCGCAGAACGGCAACTGTCAGTCAAAAGGCCTTCGCTGTGACTGACTGCCTTACGAGTTCGTATAAATTCAGTCTGGTTGAAGGAGGTGTTTCCCATGTTTATATCCAGATATGTTCAAAGGACGTTGTATTCCAAGTTATAGTTGTGATTATTAAAGCATACAAATTGTCAAAAAATACCAGCTGGCAGATTTGAAGTCCCATATATAAAATCTGGCCTCAAATTAATTTAAGTTATTTATTCAATGGCAGAACGGTGATTGTTCAATTATAATCGTGGCATGATACACAGGGAGGAGTTTATGATTCGCAGGTAGGAGTTTATATATTTAAATACTTTGGAAAATGGGCAAAATTTATTAAACTTCATTCTAAAATGCACACCGTAATATTTCAACCACAGATTTAGTGATTTTCTTCCTAATGAAATTTAGTGTATTAAAAACCAAATGAAGCGGAGACGAAGTAATTTGTAAAAACGTTAAAATTTTTATTTACAAAATCGTGTATGAGAACCAAAGCATTAAACTTGAGAGGAATACATAATAGAATAAACTCTTTATATACAAAAAATACATCTTCATATGAATGCTTTTTTTTGAATAAATAACATACGGCGGCGTCCAGCGAGATAGGCCTGAAACACCATGTCCAAAAGCCGAGCCTCTCAGAACTGCGCTGGAGGTCGGGATCCATAATGCATGAACCCCGCTTCTTGTCTCCTTTCTCTGTTCCTTTCATCCCATTGTCAGGGCGTTCAAACTAAATTTTCACGCTCATTTTTCTTCATTAGGACTTTACAAATTGTAAAGCTGACTTTTCACCTCATCTGCAGCAACAAATCTCTCTCTCTCTTTGACCCTAAATCACATTAACAGAGGCTGGTGTCTATTCTGCGAAGACCGACAAAGAAAGCTTTTGTAGAAATCAGAAAAGTGCACAGAGGGAAAAAGTTTAAGACGGTTTGAAAAAGCTGACAACTCTTTAGAGCGCTGCTAATCATTTTACTTCTAACCTCAGCATCTGAAACAAAGAGCAAATAGACAAAATGTTCTTGTTCCGTTGTTTTTCTATCTAAATAGAGTAACTACCAGTATATATAATATATGTAAGTCAATACCCTACTGGTTATCCTTGCTGACAATGGTTTAAAACAAAACATCTATCATGCAATTTAAGGCATATTTGTGAAAGTCAGTTGGTGAGCTTCGGTTGTAATTTCTTCAATGGTAATCATTGTAACAGGACACCTCATTGAGGAAATCTTTCTGTATAGTGCGGAATGTAAAGATGCTGTCAGATTGTCTTTTATATGCATAGTCCTCTGAGGTGGAAGGACTAGCAGGGCTGGAAGCACAAGTAGTTGCAGGTGATGGGGAAGGTGTTGTCACCCATGATCCCGCGTCACTGCCCGGACTAGGGGGGTCGACCGTCTTCAGGTAACTGGGCAGCATCACTTGCTTCCGGCCGCCGTCCACACACTGATCGGCCAGCCTCAGCGTTTCAGACAGAGCCCAAATGTAATTATGAGCAAATCGCAGAGTTTCAATCTTTGTGAGTTTGGCGTCGTCAGGAAAAGTTGGCAGGACCCCGCGGAGGTTATCAAGGGCCGAGTTCAGGTTGTGCATCCTGTTCCTTTCTCGGTCGTTGGCCTTAGTTCTCCGACTCCTCTTCACCAAATGAAGACTGGCTTGAGGATTTGCTTTCGACCGGCCTCTTGGTTTGCGCTTCTTGTCTCTGGTATCGTCTGGTCTCTCACAGTCTGATCTAGGCGTCTGCGCGGCCAGCAGCTCCGCTGAGGGGTTGCTCGCCGACGATAAAGGTGAAGCAATGATGAAACTTACACTATCTTCTTCATCTGTCAGCGGGAAAGCAAGCTCGCTGTTCTCATAGTCAGAATATGAGCACTCCATCCTGCAGGGATAAAAAGGTAGCAAAGGGAGTTCAATTGAACAGTTTTACTTTAACATCACGGTATTTCAAACACCGAGAGAGAGAGAGAGAGAGAAATTTCAAATAGGGCGAATGTGCCCCGATACTTACCTTGAGAACGGGATCAACAGTGAGAAAGATGGATCCAGGATTTTGTTGAAGGTCTTCCCGTTGCAATGATTACTTCGAACGACACGCGACTTCAGTTGTTTTCTTCTGATCTTGGTGCAATAAGCTCGTGTGAGCAGCGAGTTTGGCACACGACTAAATAAAACGGTTTATATACGCTCTGAAACAATAAACCCCCCACCCCTGGAATAGGAGAATGACTACATCAGGTCTGTCCCGTGCCACGCTCCCTCCAATTTGCATAATCTTTGTCTCTATATCCACCTATACCCCCACCCCTTGCCACTGGCGGCGTTCCTGGGAGCGTGCCTCTAATTAATGCACTGTCCTTACCGACCAATGTGAGGAGTATTTGGGATCTGCGGCACGCGATATGGACCAATAAGAATTTGCGTTTGTATTGCCGCCACGCGATCCAGGGCCCCGCCCGGTAAGGTTCATTAGTCCGCGACGGAGAGCACTGATTAACCCTGCGGGTCAGGCACGCTCCCAACTTGTAGCCTGCACCACACAGTAACTCTTCAAGTTCCGCGCCCAGACTTAAAACAAATTGTGCATTTAATGAATGACCATAGACAGATTTTCACTGACCACGTTGGAGGAAATATTTTGTCGTGATGTTGAATTTTACAGCACTTTAACTGCAAACTTTCCGATATCTATGGAAAAGTTTGGATGTCCACAGCCTCTAAATCTGGCGCAGGTCTCATCTGGGTTCACAATAGACACATACCTCAATAGCCCATTATTAAATATCACTCAAAGAGATTAGTATTTTAAAATTTAGACCATGTGGTTTTGGTTTATATTAAGAATATTAAGTATCAGTGAAAATAATCGGTCCGCACGTAGGCACAGTGATAACAGTCCTAATTGGAACGATGCTTCTGTGGTATCTGTTATATTCCTCGGTCCTTGCAACTATGTGTAGCAATTTTTATTTATTTGGCTCATATGGTTATATTCAAGGCACACTTTCATTAAAGACAAATAATGGGAATAATACCGTGGCCTAATCCAACGGAATAACTTTTATACCTATGTTTTACACAGATCAACAGGGTAAATCGTGACGAACTTTACCATCGTCTTCGCGCGGGGTGGGTTGTTGTTATTTTATGCAGATATCTGGATTACTGTCCCCGTTCTGAGCAAGACTTGAAAACGACAACACACGTTGGGATATACACAATTGTAAAATATTCAGGGTTAATTGTACATTTAGTAACTAATATCAGCGAAACAGATATCAGATCTCTGTAGGTGCTTGACCAGAACGGAGTGCTTAGGCTGGATGTAACTGAGCCAGTGATATTTATTTACGTGATCTGCTTTCGAGAGACATTGCTGTCTTCCCTCCTTTTTTGGTGATCTTCAACCGGGGCAGTCGCCCAACCATAGGTCAGCAGGAGCGAAACCATTTCCAATATTAGAACGGCTACACGTGTATTTTAGTTATTGCACACACCCCACTTTACAGAATCCAGAATTTGGTTAAAGCTTATCTGGTACTTTCTATTCAGCGAGTCGGTCAGGATTATAGAAAATCAAGGGCGAATACTGTGCAAGGAAGAAAGGGAAATTAAGATTATCTGGCTCGTTTTATAGAGTTAGCACGGATTAAGGGGCTGAATGATCTCATTCTGTACCGAAATAATTCGATGGCCTTTTGTGCCCATACGTTTTATTCGCAGAAAGATGAGGTGAAAAACCATAAAGTCAAAAACGACGAGGCGTCTGCGGTTATAACTTTACGAAACAACCACTTTTTACTTCTTTTGTAAATATAATATTTAAAAAACTTTCTGACATTAGAAGTCGGACGAATAAGTGGAGCTGAAAAGCCTACGGTGCTTTATCGCCAAGAGTAATTTCTGAGCTGAAAATATATATTAATATATTAAACGTGAACAACATATTATTTTTAGTAGATTATCCAAGACCACAATCAAGTTTATATGGAGTTTTGAATCAGGTGATGCATGTACACCTGAAGTGGTATATACTTAAGAGAGAAATGTAATAAAAAAACCTCAGTTCTGAGTCAGATCAGAAAAGCGACCTGTTCAAGAGTAGGAGGAGCATACCCCGAATCTACGAAAGAAAAATAATTACATTGCATGTTCTACTGTCTCATTCTACTAGTCCAGTGACTACCGGCCAGAAACTCTTTTACATAATCAGTTCGTGTGAAGGAGATGTGAATGTTTATTTTTTAACAAGCTAATTTTATCATAATTGACAATTTACAAAAGCGGCATATTAGAACAGCTCCCGTGACCGTTTGACTCTCGTTATAAATTATATTGCAAACTGGGATTTCCACCTAATTTGTCGTGTGACGGGAGAAATGTTGACAACTTTTCTCAATAAATTTGACACTCGAACAGGCAAGGATTACAATGCGAAGAGTAATTCGCTCCGATAATACTTGGGAATGGTGCTGAACTAAAAGGAAAGAGCTGTATTTATATACCACCTGACAAGGTGCTATAAAAATAACCGGAAAAGACTGTCTTTTTCGAATGCACTGATCTGAACCGTATTTCTGGCTATCCGTTCAGAATCCGATGCATTTTGAGCAGTTTAATTATCTCCGTGGACTTCTATCTTACAATACAATTATAAAAATTTCTTTTGACCAATGCACATTGACTAACTAGTGAGCTCCATCATGGGCACTAGCCTCCATAGTATCCAGAACATATTCAAGGAGCCATGCCTCAGAAAGGCCGTTGTCCATCATTAAGGACTCCCATCATCCAGGCCATGCCTTGTTCTCATTTTTACCATCAGGAAGGAGGTCCAGAAGCACGAAGATACACAGGCAACGATTCAGAACAGCTTCTTCCTCTTTGCCATCCGATTTTTGAATGGACATTGAACCCATGAACTATCTCACTACTGTACTTAATACTTCTAATGTTACCTATATATGTACTTACTGTAACTCGCAGTTTTTCCTCTATTATTATGTATTACAATGTGCTGCTGCCACAAAGTCAATAAATTGCACAGCATATGCTGGTGACATTAGATCTGATTCTGTTTCTAGCTGCGTGGGACTTTTACAGTATGTTTGTTTTTGGTATACTATTAAAAGAGAGAAGATATGCTCCTACCCAGAGGTCAAAGTATTATAGAAGTACAATAAAGAAGTAATGTTGGATTTCAATCTCGGGAACAGAATCTTTGCTTTATTGTTGTATGGTTTATGCGCATTCCGCAGGCTCGTAACACACTACTTTTACCCCTAAGAAGAAAGAATTACATTTATATAGCTTTTCGAGAAGGCCCAAAAAATTTCACGGACAATTAAGTGCACCCGTCTTCTGCTAATTGACCTCCCACGTATTTCAAGTAAATTTAAAAGTCCGGTACAAATTTCCTGAACGACCAAAATCCTGCTAGTTCCACAGCCTTCTAACCAAACTCTTTTTCGTCGCGTCTACGCCCTAAAATAAATTGCGTTCTCCCGAGTCTCACTCATCCCAAAGTTCAATTGAAGTGTGATGTGTTTGGATCAATAATAAACTAAAGCCGTGATTCAGGGAAAGTACAATTAATCGGTTGTTTCTCGTGGGTCTTGCCATTTCAATTTGATGATTACGACAAAGGAGGTTTTAGATCAATATCTTTTATTGCGTTAATATTAGAATCCAGACCTGAAAGGGCGAATATTTGGGAAGGTTGTCCTATCAAAGATCGGCTCTTCACAGCTTGGCGTCTGTTTGGGAACCTAGGGTTTCTGTTAAAGCGAGCTGCATTGTGACCCGTAGTAACCTCACAAGTAGTGCACACGACCACCAATTTACTAGCTGACTGCTCAATAACGACTCAATTATTGTGCTTGCAAAATCCAATTTTTCTGTAAAAACTCGGCCTTCTATAATGCAGATCTACTCAAATGTTTATAATTGCTTTTGATATCACCGTCCATCTTACATCGTGTGCGTCGCGTGGGGGGAGGGGAGTATACAACTTCTAGGAACAGCTAAACGAATAATTATTATAAATTCAGAGGTGGTAGGACCATAGTTAGACGAATGGGTATTTACCAACAGTAGGTCAGGAAACCCATCCCCCTGTAGAGCTTCAGTTAATTTCGTTTGGGATCACGACGTTTAATTCAACTAAGAGACTATTATTTGAATGAAAATACAAACCGAGAGAAAAAGTAAGGAATCTCCCCGTTCTATAATCCATATTATTACTTTGGATCCCGATACTGTATTGATTTGAATTTTAGTTTCAGTTTTTCTTGAGCTCCAATTTTGTTGACCTTGCAGTCTAGCATTCGTAGCTAAATTCGTAGGCACGGAAAAAAAAAGTTTGATCTCTACCCTTGTTTATTTTGTTTTGCGTGTCTCATACCCTGAAGTTTATTTTTCTTGTGACATTGTGGATGGCGTGGAGATTTGGTCAAGACCTGAAACGTGTCCGAAAGGGACATGGTCAGATCCTGGCGTTTGTACGGATGAAGCTTTTTATATATTTTTTTGTTTCTTCATAATCTGGATTCACAGCTAGATTTTAAAACATTTGACGGAGTGGCGGAAGGCAGTAGAGCGCACATCACACAATTGGACCTAACATTTATTAATTCCAAAACTGAAAGGTAGTCTGTGGAATTAATGAACACTTTTACATAACGATGTTTTCAGTTCGTTAGACTAGACGAATAATGAAACTGATTTCTTATGGGAAACTTGGAAAAGGATATTTTGAGACAACATCCTAAGAGAGGCAGAGGAATGGTTTCGGGGGCGGTGTGTGTGAGGCGGGAGAAATGTATTAGATTCCGACACTGAAGGGTGGATGGACGGCGAGGAGACTGGGAGGCGGATACAAAGCAAAAGCCTTATTTACAAATGTTTTTTTTGTGTGATCTTCGAAGATGCATCTTTGGGTGCTGTCAAATTTGTGCGTAGAACCAAACAACAATGCAAGGTGCCATGATATTTGTTTAATCCTGATAGCTGTGGAACAAAGCTATTAATTATTTTATTTCTTACAATCAACTTTCCAGGGTACCGCCATTTAAGACTAGTTTACGTGGAACCTGCAGTTTCTTTCTGTTCTATTATATTATTCCATGAGTGGAAAAGTCATTTATAAATAATTACACAATGTTTTCGGTCCCCGGGCGAGTCCGATATATCAAAGCGATTAGCACGTGCATTGTTCTTTTCTGCAGGCTGCCTCCTTTCAGTCTTACTCTTCGTGTCGTCTGTCCAAACTTCTTTCTAAACCCATTGTTTTCCCCATTCTTTCTGCTTGTTACAGTCCAATGACATTACTTTTTTTTTCTTTAGTTCAAGCAATGGCAGCGTGAAGGGGGCTACTGCAGGCACAATGCACAGGCTTTCATTATACACGTTCACACTCGCTTTCAGCATCTCTTTAGACTTCAGGGGAGTTGCTCGGCCCCAAAACAGTTTTAAACTTGATTATTATTATGCTAAATTGTGGGAGAAATGCTCTTCGATTATGGGCAGCCTGTCGTCTCCCGTTTATAATAGACTTTTAATCCGAGAGCAGAAACAAGTGCACTGAAAATTTTGTTTAGGTTGGACAAACTTGAATTGTTTTCTCTGGAGCCTCAGAGGCTGGAGGGTGGGAGGCACTTGACAAGAGAAAAATTTTAAAAAGTTTGTAAAATTGTGAGGCATAAATAGGATAAGCAGTCAGAATCTCTTCCCAGGGTAGGACTGTCATATACCTAGAAGGCTGAAGTTTAAGTTCATAACAGGAAAGTTTAAAGCAAATGTACAAGTTTTTTTTTAAGCACAGCGAGCGATAGGTGCCTGGATTGTGTCCCGATGGGTGGCGGTGGAAGTAAATGATATAGCGGTATTTAAGGTGCTTTCAGGTCGGCACAGGAAAATGCAGCGAACTGTATATGATTCAGAAGGGGTTGGTTTAATTTGGCATCAGGTTCGGCACAAATGTTTTGACCGAAGGACCTGTTCGTGCGCTGTAGTATCCTCCGGCCCATTTTCCTTCAGAACGGCAGAGGCTCAATCATTTGATTTCTTTCAGATCTAAGATGGACTATTTTTTCGGATTTTGGCGATATCTGGGGCTGTGGGAATAAGACAGGAAGACTGGTTTGGGGTAGAAAGGAACGACAGTTTATTGGATGGCGGAACGGGACCGAGGAGCCAAATAGTTTACTCCAACTATTTTTTTTTTGTCTATGTTTGACTTACTGATATCCCTGGAAAGACAGATACATGGCAGTTGAAGTGCGCAAGTCAACTTGAAATGTGATGCTAAAATATACTCGAGGACGCTATTATAATTGAGTATTGCTGGTGAAATAATAATTACACGCGCCTTGCAATTATAATGAAGACACAATACTCGTCATGTACTTTGTTCAAAATGCTCAAGCATGATATTGACGCGTGATTGTTAACTGATTTAGCACGGTTCTTTCTTGGATGTGGATTCTTGCGAGGTGATGCAGACGAGCCTTGGACATGAAATATCTACAATTTCGAATTGCGGAACACATCCATTGAATTCGCCTTGAAATATAATGATTGATTCTATCCAGATCCCACGTTTGCGCTGTATGTCCATGAGTATTCAGTTCAAACTAGTTACCAGGGAGCCTTGCTGATGGGGTTGGCTGTATGACATCGGAGTGCATTTTTAGACTCATTCAACACCGCCCCCCTTCATAATCCCAACCCGAACTCTTCCATCTTCACCCCACCACAAGTCAACTACCGCCAATAAAGGAAAGCAAAAAGCACCCTTGAATATCGTTGCAGGAGAAGACAATTAAACAAGCTAAAACCCACCAAAAGCAAAGCGTTGAGACAGCAACAAATGCGAAAATATTTAACAGCCGATGTGATATTTCTGGAGAGAAGCACAAATCTATAATCAGAAGCATGGAACGATGGAGAAAATTTAAGTGTACAGTTCCGAAGAAAGGGGGCAGAGGGGGACAGAACACGGGAGATTAGTCATGATAGCTGGAGTCTCGGAAAGATTGAATGACTCAGTGGGGGTGGTCACGCTGAAAGATGACAGCAAAGGATGCGAATAACAACCTGTACGTCTAGGAGAGAAGAAACTAGAAAGAGATGAACAAAATTTGAAAACAAGATACAGAAAAATAAAATTGTGCGCCGCTAATGCGAGATTCAATACTGCATCTAAACGCGAGACACAATGTTAATTGTCTGAAACTGCTGAATTCACAGTTGAGTTCCGAAGTCAGAGGATAAGGTGTTGATCCTTAAGCTTCAGTTCAGTTTTGTGAAACGGCGCGAGAGGCCAAAGGGAGAAGGGTCAGACTGGCGGAGGCGTGGAGTATTGAAGTGACAGTCAACTGGAAGTTTGGGGTCACTCTTGTCGACTGCATGGAAGTGTTCTGCAAGTGTCCATACAGACGCAGTGCACATGCGCGGGCAGGCACAATAACATCATCGCGCACATTAATAGACACCGGTTCAGCAAAGCTTTTAATGGAATATGTCGACGAGGTCGGCAGGATTGGAGAAATTTACATGGCAGGTGCTTGATTCTTACCAACCTAGCTCATGGGAATTGTAATAAGGAATAAATGGTCAGGAATGAAAACAACCAACACTGCGATAAAGAAGTTACTCAGTTTTCTCATTTCTTTTATATAGTGTACTTTCAACCACTTTGAAACGCCGCGAAAGACACTAATTTGATTTTAAAATTTAATTTTGAAGTACGTGATCATTAATTCAAGATCGTAATACGATTACTGCTTCAGAATCTGAGTCAGAAAGTCTGGTTGAGTTTAAAATGTTAATCCGCAACCTAATCCTTCCTTTGCCGTGTAGAAGCGTCACAGCCACAAGAGTTGTTTTTTGTTATTTATACTGCCGTTATAAATACAACCCAGCCTAGACAGAATAGGGCCATTACTCCTGAATGGTAATTAATTCCTTACTCCAGTGCCCAATTGTGCAAAGCATAGGACGCTCGACACTACGCTTCATCTAGGTCTAAAAAAAAAGGACGCACATGCTTACAACAGCTATGGAAACCATTTCTTTTGTAGTTTTGTCTCTAGGATCTATGGTTTCACGGGTTCTGTTTTTAAATGTTTGAAAAGACTTTACCGGCTCAGTAGATTTTAATGATTTGCCATCCTTTATCTGTTGGTGGCTACATGGTGTACTCTTTATTCATCAGTAGCAATGCTTGCAATGCGTTGGAATTAAGTCGATTTTTATTAAAATATAAATTAGAAAGAATTTGCAGACGCACCTTTACATGTCGGGGCGGGGGGCAGATTTGGCAAACTAGCGATTAAAATGCTTCTGTGCGCGTATTTTTATCCACACGGCTTCGCCGAGAGGTTCAAATTAACCATATGGTTTGAAGCGCAATAACTTGCAATGCACAAACAATAGGGAAATTGAGAAGTGGAGGTCAGTCCGTGAGCGGGCGATCCTTTCAGTCTGATAAAGCCGTTGTCTGGAGGCAATGATCCAAAATCTTACAGCCTTTATGCGCGGTTCAGGCTGCAACCTGATTTGTCACACAATCGGAATCTTTGCAAGTATATTTTGCAGAAGCGCCTGCAAGATGGAGATGAGCCATATGTCCACCCAGTTAGCCTGGGAAGAGAGGAGAAGCCGCGCGTAAATCTACTCCTATCCAATGTTGACAAATATCTACGATTACCCTTCGAGATGGCTGCGTGCTAAGGATTGGGTACATCACTTGGACCATCTGACTCAGTCACTTTAACACCAAATTTGCCCCCTGCTAAAGGCAACCAATGGTTGGATTTTAAAATCAGACCCATTCTATTTCCCTCAGTATTTATTGCAGTACCGCGAATCATTCTGAAGGTTTCTCTTGTTCCGACCAATGGCATTCATAAACTCGAGTGAAATCAAGACATTCAACATTATATGAAAGCTGTTCGAATAGTTCTTTGGAGTTACATGAGCTTTTCGACGTATTAACTGATTCTGTTTTTGACCGGGAAGACTTACTTAAACAAATACTGTATAAAAAAGATTACGTGAATTCACCAAAATTTGCACTTCAAGGAGAAGGGGATAAGACAAGCAGGATATCCGGGGAACTAATACTAGGGGGAAAACGCTATTGCTAACATTCTAAATAACATAGTTCACCGTGCATACTTATAAAAAGTCGCCTTTTCCTAAAGTGATTTATAAAATGACATTTCAGGATCAGCGCGAGGACTAACTGAACCAGCCTTAAGCTTCCAGGAAGATAAAAGCATAGGGAATAAAATTAAAATAATGGAATTTATCAACATACTTTCTAAATACAAGTTTGCTTATTATGTGTAATGAAAAAAAAATAAGCCCCCCCCCCCCAAAGTCATGGTCCCATAGTCAAGCCCACCATGTCTAAAGAAGACAAAACTCTGGGAGAAAGTATATACAGTTCAAATTACTCTTAGATTCGCCCAACGTTTACGGATTATAAAGTGGGTTCACCTTTTTAAAAGATAACTTGAAAATGTTATTGAACTTCATCTGTTTTTGATAAAGTGCCATTTTGGATGGTGAAGTGGCCACGATTATTTTCTACGCGACTGAATGTCATATTAATGAATGCACAGTCGTGAAGTTGAGCACTTCCCAAGCCAAGCCTGGGAGAACGCAGCGTGTCACCAATACACATCACACGTTTTATCCTCAATCAAAACCTTCTCACTGTGGTGTCCGGACTCTTAAATCGCACACTGAGCTTTGGTGTCAGAAGAAAACGTAAGCAATAAATAAGGCCGTATTTATTTGCGAGTTGTTGGCCACAAGCAGTAATTAATTTAGCCTCTGGGTTTAAGAATAGTTTTCATGTAAAAGGGATTTTTTTTTCCCCCAATGTATCGACATTTTATCGCTATTTCTCTCCGCAGCCGTTTGATATTCAGGAATATAGGGCGCCACGGCAGCGTAGCGGTTAGTGGGACGCTATTACAGCTCGGGGCAACACTCACAACACGCTGGAGGAACTCAGCAGGTCGGGCAGCATCCGTGGAAAAGCATCGGTCGACGTTTCGGCGTTCGGAATTCAATTCCAACGTCATCTGTAAGGAGTTTCTGTACGTCCTCTCCCTGGAATGCGTGTTTTTTTCCCGGGTGCTGCGTTTCCTCCCACAGTCTAAAGACGTACCGGTCGGTAGGATAATTGGTCATTGTAAATTGTCCCGTGATTAAGCTCGGGTTGATTTGGGGTTTGCTGAGGCGGCGCGGCTGGAAGGACTGTAAATAAAATACAATATAGAATACATTGAAATGGGCCGAATCGACGTGTTTCCGCTCCACTCCAAGATGGCCTTCACCTGAGGTCTTGTGGGACGGGCATTCTCCTCGGCACCCGGTCGGCAATGGACGAGTAGGAAGGCTGAACGCCGCGAGTCAGCCTTAACACAGTACATCTCGAGCCCCGACAACCGCTGTTCAGAGATTCTTTACTGTTTCTAAGAGTGGCAATTATTCAGAGAAATTTAAATGCTTAATAAATTGAATTCAATACATTTAAAATAAAATTAAATACACATTTAAAACAGATAAAAATACAATAAATAACGACAGACGTTATAAAATAATAAAGACGTTTACCTGTAATTACCTTTTTCACGTATCAGTGACCCCAATCCAATGAATGAGGTCACTATTCGCCTAACAGCCCTCCTAGGATGATATTGAGAGCCGGATACGAAATGTATCCGGAACTTTATTATCGAATCCCTCCTCTGCAGTTGGGCTCAATGGTGAGACCAGCAACAGAGTGGACAGTCGGATACGCCGACAACAAACCTCCGGTATGTCCGGGATCTCTCCTCTTGCCGCTTAAGCGCGGGAAACCAAGACTTGCTGATGCCAGTGGTTCCCATCGGACTGCCGACCATCAGTAGGTACAGTTCAGGCCATTATTCCCAGGAAGACTGCGCCATCTACTGATCACGAACTAAACCGCACCGGAAGGGTGAAAACAAGCTGAAGAAGCGTACCGTATTAAGAGAATGGAAGTGATTCTCGTTAAATGGAACACACTGGGAAAAGTATATTTTGGCTCAATTAACTGGCTGTCCCAATTAGCCGAAGTTTCATGGATGTAGCTATAAAGGTATATAAAAAAGCAAACTATCCTTTAACTGAGCAACAAATTATGTATTTAAATAAAAACAGAACAAATTAGAACATTACAAATACCAGCACAGTACTACAAAACTGTGTATTTGTTCCTAATAGCTATTGATGGAGGAATTTATCCAGTGTATGCTGCTGTGTTCTTTTTGACTGTAACTGAATAAAATCAGGACAGACACCTAGCATAGGTAATGGACTGCCTTCGTGCAATCCTTTTGTTGATTGCATTCTTCAGGTTTTCATTTTCATTGTAACATTCAAGATGATTATATACCTCCACATTCTTGTAGTTCCTAACTTGTTTAAGTAGTGAAATAGTTTCATTTTCACTCCCAGCTTTTTCTGGGATCTCCAAGCCTCAATGCTTGAGAACGCAGTGAGCAAAACAGTTTTGAATTGCCATACCGCTTATTAATCTCACCAACTGTCAGTGACAAAAATCACTGCTCTTTGAACACTAGCATGCGCAAATGATGTTATTTAAAAACTGTTCACTCTGAGCATGGTGTAGTGTCTTAACGACCACACAAGTGCACACAAGTGATGCTAGTTAGAAACTGTTCGGCACACAGTCAATTACTTGGGACTCAATTAAGCAGCACAGTGTCCCAAATAAACAAAGAGAATCCGGACTATTTTTTTGATTAGTTTTTGTTCTTTAAGAGTTGGCCCAAGTAAGTAGCTGCCCTGATTAATCAATGGCCCAGTTGACTGGAATTCACTGTATTTTGTTCTTGCTGCAGAATTGCTATGTTCATTAAAAAAAAGAGACCATAAAGACAGGTGAACAGCAGGTTCTGTGTAAATGAGGAAGTAAAGAACACATTAATTCTGAAAATTGATAAATTCAGAGAATCTAATGATCCACAAACCAAAATTACCTTAAAACGTAAACAGCATGAGCAGGAGTGGGCCAACTGGCCCTTTGCCGATGGTTATGACGAGAGTGGAAGTTGTGATCATCATCTTCCAGAAGTTTATAGATTGCTGTATGATTCTTGTACAGTGAAAAGTAATAAAAGTGACCCCACAGTTTAAAAATGAAATAAAGAGAAAATCTGCTGGATTGACATTGGGAACTGAGAAATGCTGGAATCTGCAGTAAATGATTGAGGAAAGAGCATGATTTATGAAAGGGAAACATTTTCAACTACCTATTGGAATTCTTTGAGAATGGGGTTGATTTGGATATTTCATAAGACTTTAGGATTTTAGAATCAAAAAGTTATGCATGTAGAACCAAACCCTTCAGCCCACAGTAACCATCGTGCTTACCTGGACTAATTCTGCTTGCCTGCATTACTCTCACATCTTTCTAAACCTTCCTCATTCTAGTACTTGCTTAGATGCCTCTTAAAAGTGGTTGCTGTTCCTACCTCGCACCACCACCTTGGCAAAATTTTCCCTCAGTTACAAACTACTCTTTATGTGAGAAGTTTATCCCTCAGATCCCCCTTAAATACCCTTACTCTAGCCTTAAATCTGTGACATCTAGCTTTAGACATATATCTTATTTATATTTCTCACTATTGTAGAAACATCTATCATGTCACCTCTCAGCGTCCTTTGCTCCAGAGAAAACAAACTCTCTCCCTATCCAGTCTCTCCTTATAGAACTCAAGGGCTCCAATCCAGATATCATTCCTGTGAATGTTTTCTGTATCCCCTCTAGCCAGATAACATCTTTCTTGTAGTGTAGTGACTAGAACTGCACATAATTCTCCAACTGCAGCCTAATGTTTTATACCACTGTAACATGACATCCCAACTCTTATATTCAATGCTGCAGTTCATGATGGCATTTATGCCATATGGCTTCTGTATCACCCTATCTACCTTGGTTGCCACTTTCAGGGAACCATGTACTTGTACTCTGAGGTCTATCTGTTCAACAACACTCCCCAAGGTCCTGCCATCCTACATTCACCATGTAAGCCCTGCCCTAGATTAATCTCCACTTATGCATTACTTTGCACTTGCCTAAGTTAAAATTCATCACCAATCCTTTGACCACTTTCCCAGTAGATCAATATGCTGTTGTACGCTTAGACAGCCTCTGTCGTTGTCTGTTAAAATCCGACACAGGAGGTCAATGTACAAAGCAAACACATGGAATTTGTGGCACTAAGTGTGAAGTGAGAGTTGGTAAGCAGAAAGGAAGCATAAGGTGGTAACAAATGAGCTATGACTAGTCGGACACTACAGAGATCTCATATTTCTAATGCAAAACTAGACTGGATTGTAAGCAATGAGGAGGATGTAAAATATACCCATTCATATGATAAACATGAGAAAATCTGCAGATGCTGGAGATCCAAGCAACACACACAAAGTTCTGGAGGAACTCAGCAGGCCAGGCGGCATCTATGGAATGAGTGCAGTCAATGTTTTGGGCCGACACCCTTCAGCAGGACTGGAGAAAAAAAAATGAGTGGAGTTAGAAGGTGGGGGGGGTGGAGGGAGAAATACAAGGTGATAGGTGAAACTGGGGGGGGGGAGGTGAAGTAAAGAACTGGGAAGCTGTTTGGGAAGAGATACAAGGCTGGAGAAGGGGGAATCTAATAGGAGAATACAGAAGGCCATAGAAGAAAGAAAAGGGGGGAGAAACACCAGAGGGAGGCGATGGGCAGGCAAAGAGATAAGGCGAGAGAGGGAAAAGTGGATGGAGAATGGTCAAGGAGAGGGGCAGCCATTACCAGAAGTTCAAGAAATTGATGTTCATGCTATCAGGTTGGAGGCTACCCAGACAGAATATCAGGTGTTGTTCCTCCAACCTGAGTGTGGCCTCATCACGACAGTAGGGGAGCCCATGGATTGACATATCAGAATGGGAATTGGAAGTGGAATTAGAATGGGTGGCTACTGGGCAATCCCACTTTTTCTGGTGGACAGAGTGTAGGTGCTCGGCGAAGCGATCTCCCAATCTGTGTCAGGTCTCACCGATACACAAGAGGCCACGCTAGGAGCACCGGGCACAGTATATGATCTCAACAGGCTGTGTTGAATGGCAAATTGGATCCAGAACTGGGTTAGTGGCCAAGGAATATGGATGAGATGTATTTTTGTGAATAAATGGCTGTTACTAGTGCTGTTCCACAGATTTCAGTACTCAATCCCTTGTTTTTTCAGGATATCAGTATCACACTGATATGGTGGTTACACACCACCTTTTCACCTTTTTCAGGATGACCAATAAGAGTTTGCTAGAATTAATATGGCAGCAGTAGTGATCCATATTGTCCAGAGCTTCACTGATTGTGATATAACAATTCTCATTATGATTTTCTTCATACATCGTATATCTTGTCTGTTATGACATATAATTCACCCAATGAGTTAAAGATGAATGTGTGGCCTTGGCAATTACACTATCTATTCTTGAGGAAGAAAGACTCATTTTTTGAAAATCAAATAGTCATGTGCCCTGTGAAGAAAAGGGTGCAGTTTTAAACATGGACAGCATTGCCTTACCTGAAGGAATAGTGCCAGAGGAGAATAGACTGCAAAAATTATAATATTACTTTAGAAATGAATCCATAGTATCTGTACAATATTGAAATCTGCAAATATGGCCTCTCCTATATGGAAAGATAGACAGGTAAAATGTACCACAGTATATTCCAGGATGAAAAGGTCATGAAACTGCATTTAAGAAAACAGTAAAAACAGAAAATCTCAGCAAGTCAGGGAGCAACTGTGTTAGTTTTTCAAGCTGAGACCCTTTGTCAGAACTTGTTCTGCCTGTCCTGCTTAATTCCTCCAGCATTTTCTATTTTTGGTTCAGTATTCCTGCAAGTTCTTCTTTGTAAAGAATCAGGTTGTGCTGCTATACTCATTTCGATTACTAAATAAATATAATAAATTACAGAAGATATGACAAATAAGCTCTTCTTGGGCTCCCAGTTGGGTACAGGTATTGATTTTAACCAACGTTTCACTGACAAACTCTGCCATCTTCTTCAGGGATGATGCCTGGGCATGTCTAGCCTAGTGGTATTTATACCCCTGTCATCCATCTATCTTGATTGGCTAGTCCTCATCCAATCAGGTTTCCACTCTTCCACCTTATTTACAAGGTCAGTTCTTACACAGCCAGACCTTTGTCTTTGTTAAAGTTCTTTTCCCCTAGTTTTATTTCAATGGCCTCCTTCGCCAGGTTGTCCCAAAAGCCATTGGCGTGGCACAGTAGTTTTGTGCCATCGAAATCAATCCTATGGCCATTGCGAATGCAGGGTTTCGCTGCCACCGATTTCTCCGGGTAACCCAAATGGATACACCACCTGTGCTCCTTGATGTGGGTTTCCATTGTGCATCCTATCTGGCCGATACACACTGCTCCATATTCGCAGGGAGTCCTGTAAATGGCAACTGACCTGAGACCTAGGTCATCTTTGACCTGCATAAGCAGTGATTTGAGCTTTCTTACAGGCTTGTAGATGGTATTAATCTGGTATTTCTTCAGGATCCTGCTGATTCTTCCAGAAACCATGGAAATATAGGAAGGGAAGGTGGTGGTGACAGATTCCTCCTCGTTGTTAGGATTCTTGTTTTCCCGTCAGCCTTTTTAAGGGCCTGATTGATTTCCTTCACCGTGTAGCTATTCTGAAGAAATGTCATGTGTTATCATCTTATTTCCTCGTGGATACTCTCTGGTTCCGAAATTGTTTACGCACGGTTAATCAAATTAGAAAGAACTGCTTTACTTTAGGAGATGTGATGGTGGCTGTTATTGTTGAGGTATACTGTGTGAGTGGGTTTCCGATAGACGCCATGTCCGAGGCTACCATCTGGTTTCAGTCATGTTAGAATGTCCAGGAATGGGAGGCAATCATTCTTCTCCATCTTCATCATAAATTTAATGTTTGGATGTATGCTGTTCAGATGGTCGTGGAAACATTAGAGTGCCTGGAAATCGATTGTAAACAAGGTGGGGCAGCGGAAATCTGATTGGATGAGGACTAGCCAATCAGGAGGAATGGATGACAGGGGTGTAAATACCACTGGGCTAGACATGCCCAGGCATCATCCTGCCACGGTCCGGTCCGTGAAGTCCGCATTCTGGTTCATGGTCTGGTCCCTGGACTCAGGACTCCGGGTCTTCCAGCTGTCCCTTGTTTTGTTTGAGTTAATAATAGGCACCTGATTCCCATCTTGAGGCTTTGAAGGATAAGTCCCGGCTTTATGTTGATGTACAGTTCCCAGTCTGTCTCTGAGCTCCAGCCTCCGAGTTAACAAACTGCAGCCTCAACAACCAAGACCCCCACGCCTGCAGGCCTCAAGAGCCAAGACCCCAAGCCTGCAGGCCTCAAGAGCCAAGACCCCAAGCCTGCAGCGTCAAGAGCCAAGACCCCAAGCCTGCAGGCCTCAAGAGCTAAGACCCCCAAGCCTGCAGGCCTCAAGAGCCAAGACCCCAAGCCTGCAGCGTCAAGAGCCAAGACCCCAAGCCTGCAGGCCTCAAGAGCCAAGACCCCAAGCCTGCAGGCCTCAAGAGCCAAGACCCCAAGCCTGCAGGCCACAAGAGCCAAGATCCCAAGCCTGCAGGCCTCAAGAGCCAAGAGCCCAAGCCTTTCTCCAAGCCTCAAGAGCCAAGAGCCCAAGCCTGTCTCCAAGCCTCATGAACCAAGAGCCCAAGCCTGTCTCCAAGCCTTAAGAGCCAATACTCCAAGCCTGTCTCCAAGCCTCAAGAGCCAAGACCCCAGCCTCCAGTCCTGCAGTCATGTCCATGCCTGGTTCTGTGGCCTGAGCCTGAGGCAAGACCCAGGTTCTGGGTCCTTGTCCAGTCTCTGGCTCGGGGTCCAGTCTATATCCTGTCACATCCCTACTCTAGTCAAGTCCTGTTCCTTGTACTTCAGTGTCTGTGTCTTGCATTTGGGTCCGTTCCCAATGCCCTCATTGTGACACATCCATGATAAAGGCTGCAGAGTTTGTCATTGAAATGTTGGCTAAAATCAATATCTGTACACAGCTGGAAACCCGAGAAGAGTTTCTTCATCATACAGCTGGAAAGGAATAGGTCTTTTTTTTTACAGAAGATATGTAACAAAAGCAAATCTCTTTCTACTTCTATCTAATAAAAAATTGCTAATTGTGCTCTTTACAAATGTAACTGCTCTACTTTTATAGTCTGCTAAGTGAAAATCTTCCAGAGTTCCTTGCAAGGATGGTTTCTTATTGTATTCCTGATTGTAAGAGTTCAAATTTTAAGCTTATACTTTTGGTTTAGGATTTGAAAAAAAAAATTGGATTTATTATCACTGCTTTAAATTATTAAACTAGCTCAATTAAATCACCCTTCATACAGAAACAAATTGCCTTTCAAACAGAATCCATACTGTTTCTTCAACCTGTTCTCTTAATTATTTAAGTTTGACTTCCTGAAGGACATGTTGGAATTCAGGAATGCCAATATATCCTTCCTGAATTGAGCTGACTAAAACTGAATGTCTCCAAATGAAGTCTGACCAGGGTTTTACATGACAGATGCATCAATTCCTCACCCTTGAATTGCAATTATCCTTCCAAATAAAGACAGCATTCTGTGCTATTTCTGTGATTTAACTGCATCCAGATTTGGTGATTTCTATCCCTGGATTCCCAAACACCTTTCTTCTCACCATTATGCAGACTTATCTTATTTTAAGTAAGGTTCACTTCAATGAATGTGGGATTTTAGCAGTTGTTTTATCTGTCCGTATTACTGTAACTGCCTTCACCCACACATCCTCCCTAAACGTCATCTGTGAATTTAGAGAAATACTTTTTATTTCTTCATCGAAATCATTAATGACACAGTTACAGTAGAAAAGACAAGTGTCCAGTAGAAAAACATTGGCAGATCCTATTGGTTACTGGAAATTGCCTTCACTACTACTGTTTGTCTCCTAACTCTTATCCAATTGACAACCTAGGTCAAAGGTTTATCTTGAATTTCACTTGTCTTTCTTTCTGCAATTAATGTCTTCAATGAAAGCTGATTAGAAGCACTCAAGATGTCTATTATGCATTTCCTGCGGACTAACAATGATTATATTAATGTGAAGAATTTTTAATTGTTCTACATTTATGAAAACACTACACAAATCTATATATTTTTTTCTTTTGTTCTTCCCCTCACTCATTGTTCTTTTTTCAATGAAGAATAGATGGGAGAATAGTATAACTCATGGTGGAGTGGTGGAGCAGACTTGATGGGCCGAATGGCCTACTTCTGCTCCTTTGTCTTGTAATTTTCTGAAATACAGAGGGATTAGTCATAGATAACCTACCATTACATTTCCAGACATTAGCTGATCAGATATACCTATCAAAGTTGTGGGATACTCTTTCCATGATAATAAATTGATAAACTGTAATTAAATTTACATTCAAGAGAAAATCTGTAGATGCTGGAAATCCAAGCAACACACACAAAATGTTGGAGGAACTCAGCAGCCAGGCAGCATCTATGGAAAAGAGTAAACAGTTGATGTCTTGGGCTGAGACCCTTCATCTGACAGGAGTAAAAAGATGAGAAGTCGGAGTAAGAAGGTGGGGCAGGGGCGGAAGAAATACAAGGTAGTCGATGATAGGTGGAACTAGGTGAGGGGGAGGGGTGAAGTAAAGAGCTGGGAAATCGATTGGTGAAAGAGATACAGGGCTGGACAAAGGCAATCTGATCGGAGAGGACAGAAGACCATAGAAGAAAGGGAAGGAGGAGGAGCATCAGAGGGAGGTAATGGGCAGGTAAGGAGATCAGGTGAGAGAGGGAAATGGGAATGAGGAGTGATGAAGGGGAAGGGAGGGGGGGTTGCAATTAGGTTGGAGGCTACCCAGACGGAATATAAAGTGTTTCTCCTCCAACCTGAGTGTGGCCTCACCGCTGCAGTAGAGGAGGCCATGGACTGACAGGTTGGAATGGGAATGGGAAGCAGAATTAAAACGGGTGGACACTGGGAGATCCCGTTTTTTCCGGCGGACAGAGTGTAGGTCTCCCAATGCTCGTTGGGTCTGGCTGATATACAGGAGGCCACAGCTGGAGCACTGGATACAGTGGATGACCCCAACTGACTCTATACCTCTTCCCACCCTGTTACCCGTAAAAGTACCATCCACTTCTCTCAATTCCTCCATCTCTGCCGCATTTACTCTCACAATGAGCCTTTTCATACCAGAGCTAAGGAGAGGAGATGTCCTCCTTCCCTTCCCTTCCTCCACCATTAATCCTGCCCTCATCTGCATCTCTTCTATTTTGCGCATGTCTGCCCTCACCCCATCTTCCTGCCACCCCATCAGGGACAGGGTTCCTCTTGTCCTCAGCTACCACCTCACAAGCCTCCGCATCCAGCAAATAATTCTCTGTGACTTCCACTATCTCCAATGGGATACCACCATGAAGCACATCTTTCCCTCCCTCCCACTTTTTGCTTTCCACAGGGATCACTCCCTACATGACTCCCTTGTCCATTCATCCCTTCCCACTGTTCTCCCTCCTGGCACTTACCCTTGCAAGCAGAACAAGACCTACACCTGCCCCTATGCCTCCTCCCTCACTGCCATTCAGGGCCCCAAACAGTCCTTCCAGGTTGGAGGAGCAACACCTTATGTTCCGTCCGGGTAGCCTCCAACCTGATGGCATGAACATTGCTTTCTCAAACTTCCAGTAATGGTCCCTCATTTCTCCTTCGCCATTCCTCATTCCCATTTCCCTTTCTCACCTGATCTCCTTAGCTGCCCATCACCTCCCTCTGATGCTGCTCCTCCTTTCCTTTCTTCCATGGTCTTCTGTCCCCTCTGATCAGATTCCCCTTTGTCCAGCCCTTTATCTCTTTCACCAATTGATTTCTCAGCTCTTTTCTTCACTCCTCCCCCTCACCTAGTTTCACCTACCATCTACTACCTTGTATTTCTTCCTCCCCTCTTTCCACCTTCTTACTCTGACTTCTCATCTTTTTTCTCCAGTCCTGATGAAAGATCTCGGCCTGAAACAGTGACTGTTTACTCTTTTCCATAGATGTTGCCTGGCCTGCTGAGTTCCTCTAGTATTTTGTATGTGTTGCACTAATCTTACATTGACATTTTTCTTGTTATTCTCTCTCATTCCTAACGTAATGATTTGCAGAGATAAGTACCTCTGGCCGAAAAACATTTCTAAAATCTGTTCTTCATATAACATTTGAATCTAAAACCAAAAGCTGTTTAATGATTTCAAAGATTAACTTCTAGATGGATTTACAGAATTGCTTTAACATATTCTTTGACATATCCCAAAGAAATTCCAACTCTTAGCTTGCTTTGCACTGCCATCTAGTGCTTTATTGCAGAATGAAATCAATAATTTTCCCTTTTTGTTATGAAGAATAAGGTTGCAGTACACTAAAGAACCAATCAACCCACCAAAAACACACTGGCTCTTTGCAGAGAAATCTGTTCAATTCTGTTCTTCCAGTTCTCCCCCATAGCCCTTAAAATTATTTCCCTCTGAGACTATCCAATTCTCTTTCAAAGTCTTAATGGATTGTTTGCACTATATTTACAGGTAGAAAGTTCGGATCATGGTCTCACTATTGACCCTTGGGAACATAATCCAGTCTGAGAAAGAAAATATTTACCCTTACTCTAAGTTTTATTCTTGAAATTCAATCTCTATCCTTTGGAAATAAAAATAAACAGATGCTTTCCCCTAATCTGTTTTCTGTCTTCAAGCCAATTTCTATGATTGCTGCTACTGACCCTTAAATAAACTGGCCATCAGTTTTGCAAGCCAGCATTTTCTTTAAATGACCTCTCAAAATCTATGTGGCTTTCACCTTAAACATTCCTTCATCATCCTTTCCATTCACTCTGCATTCTTTTAGTAAAGCTGTGCCAGTTCTTTATCAAATCAAATTTTTCCAGGTCCTGTACTTTTTCACTAATTATTGTTTCTAAAACTTTTTTAACTACCAAGGCTTAACTGACTGGCATGTAAATGCCCAACATTCCCTATAATCCTATTTGAGCAAAGGAATTGCATCTGCTATTTTCCAGTCCTCTAACACATCTGCTAAGGAGGAGAGGAAAATTAGATCAAGCCTTTCCGCAATTTCAATCTTAATTTCCCTCAGTTGCTTCGAAGTCATCCTATCTGCACTTGCTTAAGTAAAGGCAACTTTTCAAACTCATTTCTTTTGCATATACTTAATTAGTGATCTCAACTAACGGTTCGGATAAATTAGACATAGATAATATATCATTGTCTTTCCACACACAGTGCCCAGAAGGACATAGAGCATTTCCTCCTTGTTACCTACCTTCCCTTTTACTGTAATGTTGGCACCCCTTGTTTACCCCTTGTTAAAGACAGATACAAAGTACTTTTTAGTATTTCAGCAATGCGTTCTGCCACTATGCAATGATCACTGTCTATCCCTGTCACACCATGGATTCGACACCGCAGTAGATACGGCAATTGCGCTTTGTGAATTTGCACGTGTCAGGTAATTGTTATTTAATCGGGATGGTACTGAACTCCATTCTTGTCGTCGTAGTGCTTGTCGAGACTTGGACAGAGCATAGAAAGTAGGTTCAGGAGTAGGCTATTCCGCCCTTCGAGCCTGCACCACCATTCAGTATGATCATGGCTGATCATCCAACTCATAGTAACACTTCACTGTTGTTTTTGTATTTGGCCTTCCCTGAGATATTGGACTTTCAAATCAACTGACTCTGAAGACCACGGTTCGGATATGGCCCAAGTGTGGAGTGAGAGATACTGAAGCGGGTTGATAGTTCACAGACTTTAATACGAACAGGGAAAGTTAAAGGGAAAATAAACCAATAAATGCTAGGCCAAAACAGGGCCATTAACTAAAGCTCTCAGAGGAAAACGAAGCCTACACTGCGCTGAAAAGAACATCTAAACATTAAACGAATACCGCTGGTCTTCAGAGTCAGTTGATTTGGAAGTCCAATATCTCAGGGGAGGCCAAATACAAAACAGCACTGAAGCATTGCTATGCTCTGTCCAAGTCTCGACAAGCACTACGACGACAAGAATGGAGTGCAATACCATCACGATTAAATAATAATTACCTGACATGTGCAAATTTACAATCGCAATTGCCATATCTACTGCGCTGCCAAATCCGTGGTTGTGACAATCCCTTATTGGCTCCATCCCTCCTTTTATTATAGCCTTACTATTGGCATATCTTTTCTTGACAAATGTTATTCTCTTATATCCTTGCTTGGATTGATACCCTAGTTTACCATATTCAGAATGATTCTACCAAGGATTAATCTTCTGACAGCCATCATGCAACCTCTTTCTTTCATCCTCTTCTCTATTGCTATCTGGGGAGGACTAAGTTTGGTTCCCTCATCTATTCACCTTATCGGATTGTTCTCAGCTTGCACCTGAAATGTCCTTTCTTTAAATATCACCCATTGTTCTGTTGCCCACCAATATTTGACTCCACTTACCCCGTCAGATTCCTTCTCATCCCATTAAAGTTAGCTGTCCTCCAGATGAAAATTTCTCCTTTTCCTTTCTTCCCAACAGTCTTCATAATTAATCTGTATGATACACTTTAATGATCACTGTTCCCTCTTATTCACTGGTCTGATGAAAAATATTGGGCAAAAATATCAATTGTTCATTTCCCTCCATAGATGCTGCCTGACTTACTGAGTTCCTTCGTTGTGTGTGTTGCTGTCTTTTGTTCAAGCCTCCTCTGATTTAGCTTTGATGGTTGACGTTTACTTAAACTGTTTTTACAAAGATAGAGATTGGACATGCTAGAGGCAGGAAACATGTTCCCGATGTTGGGGGAGTCCAGAACCAGAGGCCACAGTTTGAGAATAAGGGGTAGGCCATTTAGAACGGAGTTGAGGAAAAACTCTTTCACACAGAGGGTTCTGGATCTGTGGAATGCTCTGCCTCAGAAGGCAGTGGAGACCAATTCTCTGGATGCTTTCAAGAAAGAGTTAGATAGAGCTCTTAAAGATAGTGGAGTCAAGGGATATGGGGAGAAGGCAGGAACGGGTTACTGATTGTGGATGATCCACCATGATCACAGTGAAAGGCGGTGCTGGCTCTCAGGGCCGAATGGCCTACTCCTGCACCTATTGTCTATTAGTTTTATTTGTCACATGTACATTGAAACATCGAAACATACAGTAAAATGCATATTTGTGTCAACAACCAACAGTCCCAGGATTGCTGGGGGCAGCCTACAAGTGTTGCCATGCTTCTGACACCAACATAATATGCCCACAATTTGCTAACCCTTCCTAATCTGCATAATTTGGAATGTGGGAGGAAACCCACACAGTCACGGGGAGAACGTACGAGTTCCTGACAGACAGCAGGAGGAATTGAAGTCTGATTGCTGGCACTGTAAACCATTATGCTAACTGCTACATAACTGTTCCACCGCTTATGGAACCACTTTGGTCAGTAATGGTTATTATAATCTTATGCATTGAGCATGGGTTAGTGATGTGTCCAAGGGAGATGTTTGTAAGTTCAAGTTCCTTTTAGAACTTACATGCATAAATCAGGCTTACACTTCGGTGTAGAACTGATGGAGAACTATATCACTGAAGGTGTTGACTTTTCATTAAACTCAAGTTCCATCTGTACAAGCAGATGGATTCAAAAGATCCCATAGCATTGCTTGAAGGTGCCTCAATGTATTAATCCTTTGACCAGTAATACTTGCACAGATACCCTCAGCATTGAACTGATTCCATAACCCAGCGATCCCCAACCACCGGGCCGCAAAGCATGTACTACCACGCCGTGAGGAAACGATATGATTTCGCGATATGAGTCAGCTGCACCTTTCCTCATTCCCTGTCACGCCCACTGTTGAGCCATTACGCATGCGAGGTCATTACCCGTGTGTCATCCATGTCAGTGCGGGAAGGAGATCAACTCCTCAAGCTTGCAAATGACGACAGGCTGAAAAGTATGTTTGACATAACATCTCTGCCAGCATTCTGGATCAAAGCCAAGGCTAAATATCCTGAGAGAACCACGAAAGCACTGAAAACGTTGCTTCCATTTCCAATGTATCTCTGCAATGAATGCAACAAAAACTAAATTGCGGAATAGACTGGACATAAGGAACCCCCTTCGAGTATCGCTGTCTCCCATCACCCCTCAATAGGACCGTCTTGTTGCAGGGAAACAAGCCCAGGGCTCCCACTGATTTAGTGATATTGGTGTGTTGCAATGATTTTATATGTTCATACAGGGAAATATGTGCTGTGTGTTTAATATCCAAACGTTACTTAAAATGTTATGATGCTATTGACATACTTATATAACCATATAACCATTACAGCACGGAAAAAGGCCATCTCAGCCCTTCTAAGACTAAGGAGCTGGTGGTAGACCTAAGGAGAGCTAAGGTACCGGTGACCCCTGTTTCCATCCAGGGGGTCAGTGTGGACATGGTGGAGGATTACAAATACCTGGGGATACGAATTGACAATAAACTGGACTGGTCAAAGAACACTGAGGCTGTCTACAAGAAGGGTCAGAGCCGTCGCTATTTCCTGAGGAGACTGAGGCCCTTTAACATCTGCCGGACGGTGCTGAGGATGTTCTACGAGTCTGTGGTGGCCAGTGCGATCATGTTTGCTGTTGTGTGCTGGGGCAGCAGGCTGAGGGTAGCAGACACCAACAGAATCAACAAACTCATTCGTAAGGCCAGTGATGTTGTTGGGATGGAACTGGACTCTCTGACGGTGGTGTCTGAAAAGAGGATGCTGTCCAAGTTGCATGCCATCTTGGACAATGTCTCCCATCCACTACATAATGTACTGGTTGGGCACAGGAGTACATTCAGCCAGAGACTCATTCCACCGAGATGCAACACAGAGCGTCATAGGAAGTCATTCCTGCCTGTGGCCATCAAACTTTACAACTTCTCCCTTGGCGGGTCAGACACCCTGAGCCAATAGGTTGGTCCTGGACTTATTTCCTGGCATAATTTACATATTACCATTTAACTATGTATGGTTTTATTACTACTTAATTATTTATGGTGCAACTGTAATGAAAAACAATTTCCCCCAGGATCAATAAAGTATGACTATGACTATGACTATGACTAGTCCGTGCCGAACTCTTACTCTCACTTAGTCCCACCGACCTGCACTCAGCCCATAACCCTCCATTCCTTTCTTGTCCATATACCTATCCAATTTTTCTTTAAACGACAATATCAAACTTGCCTCTACCACTTCTACTGGAAGTTTGTTCAACACTTACTTCAAGCTTCCCTGTTTTCCCCTGATAATTGACTTATCACTATATTCATGCGAGGAAAATATGCGCTGTGTGTTTAATATTAAATTTGGTTAGATAAACCCTTTTAGAAACGAATTTGAGTGTATTGGCCACTTATCACCTATATTCCGGTCGTGATTAACACCCCCCCCCCGAACAGAATCGCCAAAGACGATTTGCAGAAAAAAATCAGCAGGTACACGCATGCGAACTGATGCCCGTGCAAAGCTTCATGGTCATTGTAGTCTTTCTCTGGGTAAACACAACGTATTTGACTGCTACCCTTGTCCGTTGGCAACCCTACCCCCGTCCCCCCGGGTCAGCTGGTCCGCAAGAATATTGTCAATATTAAACCGGTCCGCAGTGCAAAAAAGGTTGGGGACCCCTGCCATAACTGAGGAGAATAGCATGAACTGCTTACCTGAAATTCCAGATTCTAACCAGGGGGCATGAAAGAGTATACCAAAAAGTTTAGCTGAGATACATAAAGAAAAGCTTAAAGCAGAAAAGAAGAAGAAAAAGAAGAATCACAAGAAGAGTCATGGCCCAGATAGCGAAGAGCCAACTTCAGAGTTTCAGTTTTGTTCAGATTTATTTATTGGTTAATGTTGTTATTTGTTTTTCTTTTTAAGGAATGGAAGGTGTGATTCTTCAGAGATTCAGTTAACTGATGCAGACAAGTCAAAACATGTAAATAATAACAAGGAAACACAAGATCTGTGTGTACCACTTAGAAGGTCTACTTGTGTTTGTAAACCCACAGAGAGACTGATGGAGACTTGTTGAATTATGTATTTGCTTCGATTAATGTTGCTAATTGTTTTTCTTTTTAAGGAAAGGAAAATGTGGTGATATCACGTGCAATAATGTGCCAGTACATGATTGGACAGAGCACTGAGCATGCGCGGGATTGCCAGAATGTTCCAGCACGTGGCTGGGTTAAGACATGTTTGTTTATTACTGTAAGTAAAACTTCTCTAATTCTTTCAGAATATGATTCTTTACTGTTAACCCACGGTACGTTTAAACAGAAGTAACATAACACTATGGACTCACTTTCAAGAACTCTACAACACATGTTCTCAATGCTATCATCTATCAATCTGTCATTTGTTTTGTTTTGTATTTGGCCATTTTGTTTGTCAATCCTTGTGTGTGGTTTTTCATTGATTCTATTGTATTTCTACTGTGAATTACTGCAAGAAAATAAATGTCCGTGTAGTCTATGGTGACATATATTCAATTTGATAATAAATTTACTTTGGGCTTTGAACGGATTACCTGGTAATTATCTCACTGTACTTTGTGAAATCTTACTGCATACAAAGTATCTGCAGTATTCTGTATCTTAAATTAATGAATTCCCATTGTGCGAGGAGTTCTCCTGCTGTCTTCCTATTCTTCCTGGGCAGTCCTTTAGGGTTGAGGATGACTTTCTTCCATTTTAGTAATGTAGGCGATGAATCTGTCCAATCCTGAATCTGCAGACACTGCCTCAGGAAGGCCTAGTGAAGCTTGACTAGTTGGATCGATGGATTTCTTCAGTACAGGTGTCCCCCGCTTTTCGAACGTTCGCTTTACAAAACCTCACTGTTACGAAAGACCTACATTAGTACCTGTTTTTGCTAACAGAAGGTGTTTTCACTGTTACGAAGAAAGGCAGCACGCGGGGAAAATCAGCGTGCAAAAAAAATCAGTGCACGCTCCGAGCAGCCACTCTCCCCTGCATTCGGAACGGTATTTTAGCCGGCATTACTTTAACACATGCCTGTGAGCAGCCATCAGAAAGATGAGTTCTAAGGTATCGGAAAAGCCTAAAAGAGCTCGTAAGGGTGTTACACTTAGCGTAAAGCTAGACATAATTAAATGTTTTGATCGTGGTGAATGAAGTAAGGACGATGTAAGTTTGGCTTGTGGAAGTTGACGAAGATGATTTTGAAGAGGTTTTAGCATCTCATGACCAAGAACTGATAGATGAAGAGCTGATGCAATTGGAAGAGGAAAGGATAAAAATCGAAACGGAGTGAGTAATGATAAAGTACAACTTTAATTTTGAAAGGGTACGTAGCTTTAGGGGATATTTTCAGGATGGTTTGAGTGCTTACAAAGAACTGCATAATAGAAAAATGTGCGAGGCTCAGCAGTCAAGCAAGCCTTCCACATCAGCCATAGCAGACGATGAACCTCGACCTTCGACATCGAGGCAGGCAGAGATAGGAGAAGATGAGCTGCCTGCCCTGATCGACGATGAGATGACACCCCAGTGTCCCACCACCCCAACCCCAAGGTCGCGGATAGATACCGATTCGCGGAGAATGCAGCGGTACAGCAGTAGCCGGGAGGCACTCAGCACATCTTTAAGAAAAAAGCCAAAATAAACATGCTAATTAATTAAGTGCTGCCCGGCACGTAATTGCCGGCCCAGATCAGAGGCAATGCAATCGACAATGGCCTCTGATCTGGGCCGACAATTATGTGCCGGGCGGCACCTAATTAATTAGCTTGTTTATTTCGGCTTTTTTCTTAAAGATGTGCTGGGTGCCTCCTGGCTACCGCTGTACCTCTGCATGCTTCGCGGATCAGTATCGGTTCGCTGCCTGGAGGGTGGGGGCCACTGCACCACCCAAACTCCGATGACTCAGTCTAACACACCATCATCAGTGTGCTCTGCGTTGTCCCGATTCCGGTAAGTGATACTACACTGTACATACATTATTTCTACTTTATATAGGCTGTGTCTTTTTACATGTTATTTAGTATGATTTGGCAGCTTCATAGCTTAAAGGTTACTGGAGAGTGCTTGCGTGAAATTTTCGCTACGGAGAGCAGTTCAGGCAATGATTGTGGAAAAGTATTTCTACTTTATATAGGCTGTGTATTTATCATATCATTCCTGCTTTTACTATATGTTACTGCTATTTTAGGTTTTATGTGTTATCTGGCATGATTTGGTAGGTTATTTCTGGGTCTGCGAATGCTCACAACATTTTCCCATATAAATAAATGGTAATTGCTTCTTTGCTTTACGACATTCTGGTTTACAAACCGTTGCATAGGAACGCTGTACCTTCGGATGGCGGAGGAAACCTGTATTGGAATCTCCTTCCGCTGCTGGTACTTAACTAGAGACTTAAAATGCTGAATGGCATTGAGGGATGACACGACAACCAGTTGAGTGCTCTTGGATTGGAGATTCTAATAAATCTGTGTGGACTTTACTTTTTTTTAAAGAAACTTTGATGATGGGATTGACAGAAAAATAGGTCAGCATAAGCTAGACGGGCCAAAAGACCTGTTTCTATCCTGTAGTGCCCTATGACTCTATAATACTATGCTCTTGGAAAATGCTTGCCGTGACAAAGCTCAGAATAAAGTGTACGTTTTGGGAGTCATATTTTGACACGTGCACCATCAGAGCTGCATGAGTGAGATCAGAGCCTCAATGCTGGAATGTTGTTCTGGGATAAGAAAACAACATTGGTTTACTTACCTGACAGGAGGATTTGAAGAATGTTGTAGACACATCATTTGAAATGCTTCTCTTCTGCTTTGTGGTGCCCTTTGTAATTTACCCACTCTCACTCTACTAGGTAGGCTATGAGCTCGGCACTAAGTTGGAAATCTTGACCTTCTACCATTTTTCTCGTAATTGACCAAATGTTGTGCTGATGTACTGGAAGTGATGGTGAATTCTGTCATTATCTGTCTACACCTTGAGGTAGCATTTAAGAAAAGAGAAGTGAAAGACATTGTCCATCATAGATTCTGATGGCAAGGACATTGTAGTGAAAGACCTTTGATATTCCAGATGTTTACGTAAGGCTCATCCTCTTAAGTACTTTATTGAAGGATTTATCCATAGTTTGAAACTAGCCTTGCAGTGTGCAAATAAGGAAACATCATTTCCATACAGATGAGGCTGAGTACAGGGCCACGGTAGGAAACTTTGTCACATGGTGTGAGCAGAATTATCTGCAGCTTAATGTGAAAAAGACTAAGAAGCTGGTGGTAGACCTGAGGAGAGCTAGGGTACCGGTGACCCCTGTTTCCATCCAGGGGGTCAGTGTGGACATGGTGGAGGATTACAAATACCTGGGGATACGAATTGACAATAAACTGGACTGGTCAAAGAACACGGGGGCTGTCTACAAGAAGGGCCAGAGCCGTCTCTATTTCCTGAGGAGACTGAGGTCCTTTAACATCTGCCAGACGATGCTGAGGATGTTCTACGAGTGTGTGGTGGCCAGTGCGATCATGTTTGCTGTTGTGTGCTGGGGCAGCAGGCTGAGGGTAGCAGACACTAACAGAATCAACAAACTCATTCGTAAGGCCAGTGATGTTGTGGGGATGGAACTGGACTCTCTGACAGTGGTGTCTGAAAAGAGGATGCTGTCCAAGTTGCACGCCATCTTGGACAATGTCTCCCATCCACTACATAATGTACTGGGTGGACACAGGAGTACATTCAGCCAGAGACTCATTCCACCAAGATGCAGCACAGAGCGTCATAGGAAGTCATTCCTGCCTGTGACCATCAAACTTTACCACTCCTTCCTTGGAGGGTCAGACACCCTGAGCCAATAGGCTGGTCCTGGACTTATTTCCTGGCATAATTTACATATTAATATTTAACTATTTATGGTTTTATTATTATTTATTATTTATGGTGCAACTGTAACGAAAACCAATTTCCCCCAGGATAAATAAAGAATGACTATGACTATGACTATGACTAACCTGAAGGC
This sequence comes from Mobula hypostoma, assembly GCF_963921235.1. Taxonomy (NCBI): domain Eukaryota; kingdom Metazoa; phylum Chordata; class Chondrichthyes; order Myliobatiformes; family Myliobatidae; genus Mobula; species Mobula hypostoma. Next base: position 40,725,458 of record NC_086103.1, read on the forward strand.
TAAGTTTGGAATTATCTTACAAACATTTGTAGTTTTGGACGAGGGGATAAAGTCTGTACAGCTTTTCGCCTGTCTTGTAGGTTTAATTTATTCCAATGGGAAGCTTATAGGAGATGAGGTTAAGTATTTCAGTGGGGAAGATGGAGAAGACGTTAAGGGCAAAGATTCAGCTTGAGCTCGTCTACACCGGGAATAGATCCATAACATATCTTGTGATCAGGATTACAGGTTGAATATTATTGTGGACCAGATGACCTGTTTGGATTCTTCAGCACTGCTTAGACTGTTCAAGATAACATGCAGTGTGCAGCATGTTCAGCAACAAGAGCAGAGGAACTCTCTTCAAGCGAGAAATTCAGCCTCCCAGATGGAGCCCTTCCAAACACTCTTAGACCAGCATTCTTTTGTTGCACCAGTACAAGACGTTGTTGAGGATGCATTGGAATATTGTGTTCAGGTTTGGCTGGCCTGCTGTAAGATAAACTGAACACGCATAGCCCTTTCCCCAGGGCTGTGCAATCAAGAGCTCGAGGACCTGGGTGGAAAGTGAGAGGGTAGCAATTTAATAACAATGTGAGGGGCAACCTTTTCACCTGGAGGATGGTCAGTACATGGAATGAGCTGCCAGAGGAGGTGGTTGAGGCAGGTACATTAGCAACCTTTAAAAGCCGGGTACACGGATAGGCAAAGTTTAGAGCAGAGGTTCTCAACCATTTTTATGCCATGGACCGATACCATTCAGCAAGGGTTTCGTGCATTCCAGGTTGCAAGCTCCTGGTTTAGAGGGATATGGGCCAAACATGAGCAAATGGAGCTAGCTTAGATGGGCATCTTGGTTAACATGGGCCAGCTGGGCCAAAGGCCCTGTTTCTGTGTGGTACGACTATGATTCCAAGACTGAAATATCCTGTGTTTATCAGAACTGGCTGGTTATGTTGAAGATTATTCATCTGTAATTTTAAATACATTTTGCTCCTCTACAGATACCATCTGGTCTGCAGGGCATTTCTGAAATTCCCTTTTTGGTTTCTGGTATCACCAACAGCTCTGACATGCATTTCACAGCTTTAGCAGATTCATTATATCCGCCATTTAAACTATCACTCCGACCGATCTGTAAACATCAGAATCACCTCAGCAATCTCTCAGAGATATTTCTATGTCCTTCCTTAACCTTTTTTCGCAACTTTAAAGTGACCTTATTTTCTCTCTTACCTGCTTTCAATGAGGGATGTTCAACCTAAAATGTTAACTTTTTATTGCTGTTCCAACATTGTCTATTTTTATTTCCGACTCCCAGCATTTGCTACGAATCAGTTAGTGCAAGTGATGCTGGTTGCCTGCTGAGGAAGGACACCTACTCATGTTTGATTTGTGTCATAGAATTTTTTATGTTCGCCTAAATGAATAGATTGAAGTTCACTTAGTGCATCATTTCAAAGACAAGACCTCAAACAACAAAGCACCTCCTCAGTCCTGCAATGAAGCAACAATTTTGAAGGTTTAAGAACAGATTGTAAAGAGAAAGATGAAGGATAGTTTTGTTTGTCACATGTACATCAAAAGATACAGTGAAGTGCATTGTTTTGCATCAAATCAAATCAGCAAAGATTGTGCCAAGCAGTCTTCAAGTGTTGCCATACTTCTGGTGCCAGAATAGCATGGCCACAACTTACTAACCATGACTGTACATCATTAGTATATGGGAGGAAACTGGAACACCTGGACAAAACCCACGTGGTCATGAGGAGAACATAAAAACTCCTTACCGATAACTGGAATCAAATCTTGATCTTTACAGCTTTACAGCTGGCTGCTGTAAAGTTTTGTGCTAACTTTCAATCATTCAGCTCTTGAACCAACTGGCACAGCCCTAATCACAAGTTCAGCACACTATGACCAAATTGATCATTTTGCACTAAAACAAGCTTTTTATTTGCTGTTTTAATTGTGTTCTTTTTTGTAAAATTGTGTATTATTAAAGTTTTTCATGTGAATCCTGTTTATCTGATGCCATGTGCCTGTGATGCTACTGAAAGTAAGTTTTTCATTACATCTGTCCATACATAAATTTGTGCATATGACAATCAATTTGACTTTGACTTGCACCAGCATGAATTATGTGTTCAAATATCTGAGTGGAATTTAAAGCTCTGATCTTTTGATTTGTAGACACCATTTACTCAAGACTGACACAACTCATGGTGAGCATTTACTAATGGAAATGTTTTGGGATGTTCATATCCACATTTAGAATCAAAGCATAAATCTGAGTTGGCTTTATAATACAAATAACTGTAATTTTTAGTCACCTAATTCTGTAAACAAACACCAGGTGGCAGCACACTGCAGCCGAAGGGTTACTGGGATTTTTATAACCATATAACCATATAACAATTACAGCACGGAAACAGGCCAGCTCGGCCCTTCTAGTCCATGCCGAACTCTTACTCTCACCTAGTTCCACCGACCTGCACTCAGCTCATAACCCTCCATTCCTTTCCTGTCCATATATCTATCCAATTTAACTTTAAACGACAACATCGAACCTGCTTCAATCACTTCTGCTGGAAGTTCATTCCACATAGCTACCACTCTCTGAGTAAAGAAGTTCCCCCTTATGTTACCCCTAAACTTTTGCCCTTTAACTCTCAACTCATGTCCTCTTGTTTGAATCTCCCCCACTCTCAATGGAAAAAGCCCATCCACGTCAAATCTATCTATCCCCCTCATAATTTTAAACACCTCTATCAAGTCCCCCCTCAACCTTCTACGCTCCAAAGAATAAAGACCTAACTGGGGAATATTGAATAAGTCCATTCATGGTTAATCACAAATTACCATGTGAGGGTAAAGCTCTGACCTTTCTTAATTATATGATGCATCATAGATCAAACAACATTAAATTAGTCAGATTCGGAAGAACAAACTGCTTATTCAAAAATTGCTAGGAATGATCAGCAGATTAAGCAACAAATGCTGAGACAGAAGCAGAATTAACTTTAAAAGTCAATTACCTTTCAACATAATAATGAAAAATAAGAAACAAAACATATTTGAAGATCCAAAGCAAGGGAGGGTAGAATGAAGAAATGGAGGGTGGAATGAAGAAAGGGAGGAGATCAAAAGAGTTTGACATTTTACTATTCACTCTAAGCTGCGTGGGTACATGGCCACGCAGTAACTGAAACGTTCCCACACACATAGCCTTTGTTGCCACACAGCTGTAATTTTATCTTATATAATGTTAATATGATTTTGAAATTATTCTAATCAAGTTTTGAAATCTATATTAATATAGTTGTGAAATACCTTGTTATTAATTATATATTAATGAATATAATCCATATATCTTCCAAATAATAGACATACCAGCCTTTACTTTGAAACCTTTTAGAGCTTTACCGTATTTACATTCTCAGTGTTTCGAATTACAACACTATTACACATTGCAACATTAAACACAGAATGGAAGTCAGTAGCTCATTGTTAATAAAATGATGGCCTGCTGAATGCCAGCACCATCTAGTCAAAACATTTTACTTTTACTGACATTTGGTTTCTCCTTGTTGATCTGAGCTTTGTGGTTTTGCAGATTAAAGTAGAAAACTTTGCCATTGTGCCTATCAGTTGTTTTAGCTGCTTGTTTACTTGTGTTGTGAGTTGTGGTTTGTGTTTGTTTCATGTGTATTTTACAGAAAAAAACATTCAAAGGGCTGCACAGTTTGCAGGCCATGTAAAAAACTCCCGCTCAGAGCAATGGTTGATCTGTGCGGCTATGAAGAAAATTAGAGGGAACATTGGTTTGAATGATGACAAATTGGTGATGTTAGTGCCCAGGGGATGGTGAAGGGTTTAATCACAGCTGGTCTATCTGAAGATGTAAAAGGAAAGTGATGAATGAGAAGAAAAACAAAAAAATGCAGGACCTGGAACAAAGTTCTGCACATTTATTCTGTCACTCCATAAATGCCTGATGTGTTAAATATTTCAGTATTTTCTGATCTTATTTCATGTTTCCAGTTCTTTATTTCTTGTTCCATTTTACTGGCACTTTCTTTCCCCTTCAAAGCTCCTTTTACTGACATTTGGTTTCTCCTTGTTGATCTGAGCTTTGTGGTTTTGCAGATTAAAGTAGAAAACTTTGCATCACAGATTGGGCTGCTGCACGGCACACTTTACTGCAGTAAAGGTGTTTCTTGAGAGCACTCCAAGATCAGGAAATCCTTTAAATGTAAGGTATTGCCAATTTTACATTTACTTTCAAAAAATGGAGTTTAACCAATGTGACCTTCTTTGGTAAGTACAATAATAAGTACCAGAACATTATTTTATTGATATTGTCAATAATTATTGTCACTGTGATGATATTATATACTTAATTTATTTCAATATCTCAAACTAATAACATAACATAAAAGCTGGATATTCATCTATAATTTCAATGATTTTTAAGTTGTGTATGCAAGCATTAGCATGTGCTTTATGGATTAGCTTCATGTATAAACCAGAACCACAAGCAGTATAATACCATGAGCTAATTACAGGATGGGCTGTTGGATCTGGTGGCTGAATAATGGTGATGATCCGTAACTATCATGAGCAACCAGAAAGCCCTTAATTTAATTATTCTTCTGCAATGCTCGTACGCCACCTCCATATTGATAAAATGCTTTGATACACTGAGGAGAGGGCCATAAAAAGTTACCTTTGATGTAGAAAATGTGATTTCTGTCAGCTAATCTGGATTCAGGCATAGAGGGATAATGGCAATAATTGTGAGGAAACGGGTTGAAAAAATGTACCGGGGCCACATTAACAAAATAATCAGGGACAAATCAGGTTTTGATTATTGGAACACTTAATAGCAGAACAGAAAATCGACAGCTGAATACACAGAGGCCGCAGCTTTCCCTCCCAAATTAGAAATGAGACATTGTGGAGCCTAATGCTTGGCTCCCTCAACCATATAACTTTTCTTTCAGCAGCTCAATACTCAGTACAAGTGAATGGAACAGAATGTTTTATTGTCATCTCCACATGACATGCAGTTGGCTTTGCACCCAGTCAGCTGCTTTAGATCTACCACATATTGCTCAACACATCAAAAGAAGGCATCGAGCAACTTTGACAGCAACAGAAGAGCATGTCTTTATTAATCAGATGAAATCTTCACTCACCTCAACATTGAACTGATTCTACAACTTATGGACTCATTTTCAAGGACTCTGCAACTCATGTCTACAATATTATTTATTATTGTTTTTTTCTGTATTTGCAGAGTTTGTCTTCTTTTACACATTGGTTGTTTTTCAACCTTTGAGTGTAGTTTTTCACTGATTCTATTGTATATCCTTGTACTGTTGTGAATAGAAACATAGAAAACCTACAGCACAATACAGGCCCTTTGGCCCACAATGCTGTGCCGAACATGTACCTACTTTAGAAATTACCTAGGGTTACCCATAGCCCTCTACTTTTCTAAGCTCCATGTACATATCCAGGAGTCTCTTAAAAGACCCTATTGTATCTGCCTCCACCACCATTGCCAGCAGCCCATTCCACGCATTCACCACTGTCTGCGTAAAAAACTTACCCCTGACATCTCCTCTGTACCTACTTCCAAGTACTTTAAAACTATGCCCTCTCGTGATAGCCATTTCAGCTCTGACTATCCACATAATCAATTCCTCTCATTATCTTATATACCTCTATAGACAGAGACATAAGAAAATAGGTGCAGGAGTAGGCCATTCGGCCCTTCAAGCCTGCACCGCCACTCAGTATGATCATGGCTGATCATCCAACTCAGAACCCTGTACCTGCCTTCTCTCCATACCCGCTGATCCCTTTAGCCGCAAGGGCCATATCTAACTCCCTCTTAAATATAGCCAATGAACTGGCCTCAACTGTTTCCTGTGGCAGAGAATTCCACAGATTCACCACTCTCTGTGTGAAGAAGTTTTTCCTCATCTTGGTTCTAAAAGGCTTCCCCTTTATCCTTAAACTGTGACCCCTCATTCTGGACTTCCCCAACATCGGGAACAATATTCCTGCATCTAGCCTGTCCAATCCCTTCAGAATTTTATACGTTTCAATAAGATCCCCCCTCAATCTTTTAAATTCCAGCGAGTATAAGCCTAGTTGATCCAGTCTTTCATCATATGAAAGTCCTGCCATCCTAGGAATCAATCTGGTGAACCTTCTTTGTACTCCCTCTATGGCAAGAATATCTTTCCTCAGATTAGGGGACCAAAACTGCACGCAATACTCCAGGTGTGGTCTCACCAAGGCCTTGTACAACTGCAGTAGTACCTCCCTGCTCCTGTACTCGAATCTTCTTGCAATGAATGCCAGCATACCATTCGCCTTTTTCACCGCCTACTGTACCTGCATGCCCACTTTCAATGAATGGTGTATAATGACACCCAGGTCTCGTTGCACCTCCCCTTTTCCTAATTGGCCACCATTCAGATAATAATCTGTTTTCCTGTTTTTGCCACCAAAGTGGATAACCTCACATTTATCCACATTAAATTGCATCTGCCATGAATTTGACCACTCACCCAACCTATCCAAGTCACCCTGCATCCTCTTAGCATCCTCCTCACAGCTAACACTGCCACCCAGCTTCGTGTCATTCGCAAACTTGGAGATGCTGCATTTAATTCCCTCATCCAAGTCATTAATATATATTGTAAACAACTGGGGTCCCAGCACTGAGCCTTGCGGTACCCCACTAGTCACTGCCTGCCATTCTGAAAAGGTCCCGTTTATTCCCACTCTTTGCTTCCTGTCTGCTAACCAATTCTCTATCCACATCAATACCTTACCCCCAATACCGTGTGCTTTAAGTTTGCACACTAATCTCCTGTGTGGGACCTTGTCAAAAGCCTTTTGAAATTCCAAATATACACATCCACTGGTTCTCTCCTATCCACTCTACTAGTTACATCCTCAAACTATGAGACTCGTCAGACATGATTTTCCTTTCACAAATCCATGCTGACTTTGTTCGATGATTTCACCGCTTTCCAAATGTGCTGTTATCACATCTTTGATAACTGACTCCAGCAGTTTCCCCACCACCGACGTTAGGCTAACCGGTCTATAATTCCCTGGTTTCTCTCTCCCTCCTTTTTTAAAAAGCGGGGTTATATTAGCCACCCTCCAATCCTCAGGAACTAGTCCAGAATCTAAAGAGTTTTGAACAATTATCACTAATGCATCCACTATTTCTTGGGCTACTTCCTTAAGCACTCTAGGATGCAGACCATCTGGCCCTGGGGATTTATCTGCCTTCAGTCCCTTCAATTTACCTAACACCACTTCCCCAATAACATGTATTTCCCTCAGTGCCTCCATCTCACTAGACCCTCGGCCCCCTACTATTTCTGGAAGATTATTTATGTCCTCCTTAGTGAAGACAGCACCAAAGTAGTTATTCAATTGGTCTGCCATGTCCTTGCTCCCCATAATCAATTCACCTGTTTCTGTCTGTAGGGGACCTACATTTGTGTTAACCAATCTTTTTCTTTTCACATATCTATAAAAGCTTTTACAGTCAGTTTTTATGTTCCCTGCCAGTTTTCTCTCATAATCTTTTTTCCCTTTCCTAATTAAGCCCTTTGTCCTCCTCTGCTGGACTCTGAATTTCTCCCAGTCCTCGGGTGTGCTGCCTTTTCTGGCTGATTTGTATGGTCACCTCTCATCCTCTAATACTCCAAGGAGAAAAGGCCAAGTTCACCCATCCTATTCTCATAAGGCATGCTCCCCAATCCAGGCAACATACTTGTAAATCTCCTCTGCACCCTTTCTATAGTTTTCACATCCTTCCTGTAGTGAGGTGACCAGTGCAGTACTCGAAGTGGGGTCTGACCAGGATCCTGTATAGCTGTAACATTGCCTCTTAGCTCTTGAACTCAACCCTACGGTTGATGAAGGCTAATGAACCATATGCCTTCTTAACCACACAGTCAAGCTGCACAGCTGCTTTGAGTGTCATATAGACTCGGACCCCAGGATCCCTCTGATCCTCCACATTGCCAAGAGTCTTACCATTAATACTATATTCTGCCATCATATTTAACCCACCAAAGTGAACCACCTCACGCTTATCTGGGTTGAACTCCATCTGCTACTTCTCAGCCCATTTTTTCATCCTATTGATGTCCCACTCTAGCCTCTGACAGCCCTCCACACTATGCACAACACCCCCAACATTTGTGTCATTCGCAAATTTACTAATCCATCCCTACACTTCCTCATCCAGGTCATTTATAAAAATCACAAAGAGAAGGGGTCTCAGAACAGATCCCTGAGGCACACCACTGGTCATCTGCCTCCATGCAGAGTAAGACCCATCTCCAACCACTCTTTGCCTTCTGTGGGCAATCCAATTCTGGATCCACAAAGCAATGTCCCCTTGGATCCCATGCCTCCTTACTTTCTCAATAAGCCTTGCATGGGGTAGCTTATCAAATGACTTGCTGAAATCCGTATATATTACATCTACTGCTCTACCTTCACCAATGTGTTTAGTCACATCCTGAAAATATTCAATCAATGAGGAAATTCAGAAATTGAATATCCACATGAAAATGAATCTCAGGACAGCATATGGTGACATATAAATACTTCGATAATAAATTTACTTTGAACTTTGAGCTTTCCACTGCTGGAAGGACCCTGCACTGCAGAATGAATCCAGGTGGGGTGCTTTCTCAATTCCTCACCATGCCATTGCCAAAGTATGCAGTAATGTCACAGAGAGGTATTTCACTTTATCCAGCTGCTTTTAAATCTCTTCATAATATTCATTGTTCTCTTCACAGAGGCTGAGTACATCTCACAAGTTTTGTTTATTATTTCACATTTCCAGTAACTGTAAAAGTTTGCTCTGGGCCTGGAAAAGAATGAGAGGTTAATGGATCAGAAGTCAATAGCCATGGAAACCAAATGAAAGAGCCACAGCAAAATTAGAAGACCGCCGTTGTTCCAGTAAAACTCCCTGTATTACCAATGATATCCTTGGAATTGATATTAATTACAGGAAGGAAATGGATTATTATGTCCAGTTTCAGTCCACAATAATCATGAGTATAATGCAATATTGAAACACTAAAGTGATATTGTCACAACTCTGCATGTGTGTGACAAGAGTCCAACAATATGTGGGTACACTGTAGATATACTCTGATGCACACTCTGTCATAGTAGATACCAGGATGGAAGAAATGATTCAAGAGTGTTTTAAATGACTCCATAAAAATGTGTGAAATCATTAAGTTGAATTTCTGGCCCATGATCGATCAATCATTAGGGGTGAGCCTAAACTGCTCAATCTTCTTCACCCTTACATTGACCATCTGCCACACTGTCTGATCCAGCTGCTGTACCTCCAGCCACTGATAGATCCCACATTTGCCTCATCAGCCACCTCAAAACCAACTAAACAGGAAATGAAGCAGGTCTTTCTTAATCCCAGGAGACCATCAAACAGAAGGAAGGGTTTACAATGTCCTAAAGGATAAAAGTAGAGACCATATAGCCATTTACACACATTGCAATGATTAAACTAAGGAAATCATTTACACATATGGGGCAGAATGATAAATGGAACTATTCTGATTAGAATCATATCTGTAACAGCGGCAGACATGAGGAGGACTCTATAGAGAGTCAACCCTCATAAAGCTGCTGGGCCAGACGACATCCCAGGCCAGGTACTCAGGAAGTGTGCACAACAGCTCACGGACGTCTTTGTGGACATCTTCAAAACTTCTCTCATCCAGGCTGGTATCCCTGTATGCTTCAAATCAACCACCATCATCCCTGTACCAAAGAGCCCTACACCTTCAGAACTAAATGACTTCCATCAGTGGCACTGATTCCAATCATCATGAAGACCTTTGAACAGCTGATAGTGGCACATATCAGAAACTCCTGACACCTTAGATACTCACCAATAGAAGAGCAGGTGTGTGATGCTGAGGCTTTATAAGGCCCTCTAGTGTTCACCTTGAATATTGTGTACAGTTTTGGACTCCTCATCTAAGAAAAGATGTGCTGGCATTGGAGAGGGTTCAGAGGAGGTTCACAAGGATGCTTCTGGGACTGAAAGGGTTATCATACGAGGAGCGTTTGATGGCTCTGGGACTGTACTTGATGGAATTCAGAAGGATGAAGGGAGATCTCAATGAAACCTTTCGAATGCTGAAAGTCCTAGAGAGAGAGTAGATATGGAAAGGATGTTTCCCATGGTGGGGGAGTCTAGGACAAGAGGACACAGCCTCAGGATACAGGGGAATATATTTAAAACAGAGATGTGGAGAAACTTATTTAGCCATTGAGTGGTAAATTTGTGGATTTTATTACCACAGGTAGCTATAGAGGCCAGGTCATTGAGTGTATTTTATCTACTGTGGGAGTTTTCAGCCATCATCTAGGTAGTGGTGTACATTCTGCCTCAGGCCCATGTCAAGCAGGCTATAGGCGAACTGAGCGACGAAATGAACAGGCAGGAAACACCGCACCCTGACACCTTCCCCATCATTTTGTGAGATTTCAACCAGGCCAGTTTGAAGAAGTCTCTAAATAATTATCACCATCAAATCACTTGTGGAACCAGAGGAGCCAACACACTAGACCACTATTATACTATCATCAAGAATGCTTTCCATGCCATTCCATGCCCTTACTTAAGGAAGTCTGATCACCTGACTGTACTTCTAATCCTTGAGTACAGGCAGAGACTGAACATTGCAGCACCAGTAGAGAGGATCAAGAAGGTATGGACAAGGGAGGCATAGGATCATTTACAGAGCTGCTTTGAGTAAGTGGACTAGGCAGTATTCAGGGATTCATCTTCAAGTCTGAATGAATACGCCACAGTTGTCATTGACTTCATTAGAACCTATGTGGATGTGTGTGTGCCTACAAGAACATACCAAACATACCCAAATCAAAAGCCGTAGATGAACACAGAGATTCATAGATTGCTGAGGGCTAGATCTGCAGCATTCAAGTCTGGTGAGGCAGGACTATACAAGAAGTTCAGGTACAACTTCCAGAGAGCTATCTCAAGAGCAAAAGAACAATTTTGATTGACGTTAGAGGCTGAATCGTACACACGGCAACTCTGGCAGGGTTTGCAAGCTATTATTTCCTACAAAGTGAAAACGTAACATCATGAATGGGAGCAATAATTCACTCCCAGATGAGCTCAATGCCTTTTATGCACAGTTCGAAAGAGAGAATAGAACTACAGCTATAAAGATCCCTGCAGCATCTGGTTTCCCTGTGATCTCTGTCCCAGAGTCCAATGTAAGAATGTCTTTCAAAAGGGAGAGCCATTGCAAGGTGACAGTCCCCAATATATACCTGGTAGGGCTCTGAAAATCTGTGCCAATCAATGGGTGGGTATGTTCAAAGGCATTTCCAGACTCTCATTGCTACAGTAGTTAGTTCCCACCTGCTTCAAAAGGGCAACAGTCATACCAGTGCCCAAGAGAGCAGGGTAGTCTGCCTAAAGGACAATTGTCCAGTAGCATTCAGATCTATGGTGATGAAGTGCTTTGAGAGGCTGGTTATGCCTAGAATTAAGTCCTGCCTAAGCAAGGACCTTGGCCTACTGCAATTTGCCTATCACTTCAACAGGTCTACAGCAGATGTGATCTCATTGTCTCTTCATGCGGTCTTGGATTACCTGGACAATTTTAATATTTATGTCAGGCTGCTATTTATTAACCACAACTCAGCATTTAACACAATCATTCCTACAGTTCTGATCAAAAAGCTCCAAACCCTGGCCTTCTGTACCTCCCTCTGCAACTGGGTCGTTGACTTCCTCATAGGAAGAGCACAGTCTATGCAACTTGGAAATAACATCTCCACTTGACTGACAATCAACACTGGTGCAGCTCAGGGATGTGTGCTTGGCCCACTGCTCTGCTCTCTTTGCACTCTACACCCATGACATTGTGGATAGGCGCAGCTCAGATGCCATCTATAAATTTGCTGATGCCACAAGTATTGTTGGCAGAATTTCAGATGTGACAAGAAGGCATACAGGAGTGAGATAGATCAGCTGGATGAGTGATGTCACAGCAACAACCTTGCACTTAGCGTCAGTAAGAACAAAGAATTGTTTGTGGACTTCAGAAAGGGTATGATGAGGGAACGCACACCAGTCATCATCAAGGAATCAGTGATGGTAAGGGTGAGCAACTTCAAATTCCTGGGTGTCAACATCTCTGAGGAGCTATACTGGGCCCAACAAATTAATGCAGTTACAAAGAAGGCATGACAGCAGCTATATTTCATTAGGAATCGGAGGAGCCAGATGGTCTGCATCCCAGAGTGCTTAAGGAAGTAGCCCAAGAAATAGTGGATGCATTAGTGATAATTTTTCAAAACTCGTTAGATTCTGGACTAGTTCCTGAGGATTGGAGGGTGGCTAATGTAACCCCACTTTTTAAAAAAGGAGGGAGAGAGAAACCGGGGAATTATAGGCCGGTTAGCCTAACGTCGGTGGTGGGGAAACTGCTGGAGTCAGTTATCAAGGATGTGATAACAGCACATTTGGAAAGCGGTGAAATGATCGGACAAAGTCAGCATGGATTTGTGAAAGGAAAATCATGTCTGACGAATCTCATAGAATTTTTTGAGGATGTAACTAGTAGAGTGGATAGGGGAGAACCAGTGGATGTGGTATATTTGGATTTTCAAAAGGCTTTTGACAAGGTCCCACACAGGAGATTAGTGTGCAAACTTAAAGCACACGGTATTGGGGGTAAGGTATTGGTGTGGGTGGAGAATTGGTTAGCAGACAGGAAGCAAAGAGTAGGAATAAACGGGACCTTTTCAGAATGGCAGGCGGTGACTAGTGGGGTACCGCAAGGCTCAGTGCTGGGACCCCAGTTGTTTACAATATATATTAATGACTTGGATGAGGGAATTAAATGCAGCATCTCCAAGTTTGCGGATGACACGAAGCTGGGTGGCAGTGTTAGCAGTGAGGAGGATGCTAAGAGGATGCAGGGTGACTTGGATAGGTTGGGTGAGTGGGCAAACTCATGGCAGATGCAATTTAATGTGGATAAATGTGAAGTTATCCACTTTGGTGGCAAAAATAGGAAAACAGATTATTATCTGAACGATTAGGAAAAGGGGAGGTGCAACGAGACCTGGGTGTCATTATACACCAGTCATTGAAAGTGGGCATGCAGGTACAGCAGGCGGTGAAAAAGGCGAACGGTATGCTGGCATTTATAGCGAGAGGATTCGAGTACAGGAGCAGGGAGGTACTACTGCAGTTGTACAAGGCCTTGGTGAGACCACACCTGGAGTATTGTGTGCAGTTTTGGTCCCCTAATCTGAGGAAAGACATCTTTGCCATAGAGGGAGTACAAAGAAGGTTCACCAGATTGATTCCTGGGATGGCAGGTCTTTCATATGAAGAAAGACTGGATGAACTGGGCTTGTACTCGTTGGAATTTAGAAGATTGAGGGGGGATCTGATTGAAACGTATAAGATCCTAAACGGATTGGACAGGCTAGATGCGGGAAGATTGTTCCCGATGTTGGGGAGGTCCAGAACGAGGGGTCACAGTTTGAGGATAGAGGGGAAGCCTTTTAGGACCGAGATTAGGAAAAACTTCTTCACACAGAGAGTGGTGAATCTGTGGAATTCTCTGCCACAGCAAACTGTTGAGGCCAGTTCATTGGCTATGTTTAAGAGGGAGTTAGATATGGCACTTGTGGCTACAGGGGTCAGGGGGTATGGAGGGAAGGCTGGGTTCTGAGTTGGATGATCAGCCATGATCATAATAAATGGCGGTGCAGGCTCGAAGGGCTGAATGGCCTACTCCTGCACCTATTTTCTATGTTTCTATGTTTCTATGTTTATATGTTTCTATGAGACTTGGTATGTCACCAAAGACACTCGCAAATTTCTACAGATTTACCGTGGAGAGCATTCTACCTGTCTGTATCACTGTCTGCTATGGGGTGGTGGGTGGGTCACTGCCAGGATCGAAATAAGCTGCTTATCTCAGTCAGCTCTGTCATGAGCACTGGCCTCCCCAGCATCCAGGACATCTTCAAGGAGCAATGCCTCTAAAAGGCGGCATCCAACATTCATGAACACCAACACCCAGGACATGCCCTCTTCTCTTTGGTACCATCAGGGAGAAGGTACAGAGGCCTGAAAGCATTCAATTAACAATTCGCAGATGGCTTCTTGCCCTCTGCAGTCAGATTTCTGAATGGACATTCAACCCATGAACACTACCTCACTACTTTTTTATATAGTTCTTCCTGTAATTTACTGTTTTTATTATTAAGTATTGCATTGTACTGCTGCTGCATAATGACAACTTTCACCACATATGCCCCTGATATTAAACCGGATTTTGGTTCTGATTCTGCCCACAGGAAAAAAGTAAATAAGATTGAAAGAGTGCAGAGAAAACACCTAAGGGAAATTTGGATAGGTATATGGATGGGAGGGATATGGAATGTTATAGTCTAGGTGCAGGTTGATGTGACTAGGCAGATTAATGGTTTGGCATGGACTAGATGGACTGAAGGGCCTGATTCTGTGCCGTAGTGTTGTATGACTCTATGACATCCTGCACAGTCAAGAAAGCTCACTAACACTTCTACTTTCTGAGGAGGATGAAGAGAGCTGGGTTTTGCACATCTCGATTCACAAAATTCTGTGGGTGTGCAGTAGAGTGCATCCTAACAGCTGCATCACTACTTGGTATGGATACTGCACTACAGCAGATACAAAGCTCCACGATGGGTATTCAAAACCTCCCAATGCATCACTGCCCCCTGCCTACCCACCACCAAGGATATATATACAGAAAAGTGCTGGAAAAGGACCAGTCACATCATGAAGGTTTCCAAACACAAAATAATCTGCAGATGCTGGGGTCAAAGCAACACTCACAACACGCTGGAGGAACTCAGCAGGTCGGGCAGCATCCGTGGAAACGATCAGTCAACGTTTTGGGCCGGAACCCTTCGTCAGTCCCTTCTCATGCTGCCCGACCTGCTGAGTTCCTCCAGCGTGTTGTGAAGGTTTCCAAACAGCCTTCTCATGGACTGTTTGTCCAATTCCATCAGGGAAGAAGCTATGTAACATCCTTGCCAGGACCACCAGAATCAAAAACAGTTTCTTTCCCCAACACCTCCACCCACAAACTGCACCACTACTTTATTATTTCCCATCAGTCACCTTATGTACAGCCTAGTGAAACATTATGGACATACAATCTATATGTATAAGCTATCTTATTTATTTATATTTATTCTGTTTTTGTTAGTATCATGTTTATGTCGTCGTCTGTGATTTTTTTTTTGTGCTGCATAGAATCTGGAGTAACGATTATTTTGTTCTCCTTACACTTGTGTAAAGGAAATGACATTAAACAATTTTGTATCTTGAAATCTTTGTTTAAATCTAAGCTAACAGTAGGGCATCTAAAGACCATAAATTTAACACAAGAAAGAGACCAGCAGATAGGGAAACAGATCCTGGACAGGTGTAATAATAACAGAGTTGTCGTGATGGGAGATTTTAATTTCCCAAATACCAATTGGCATCTCCCTAGAGCAAGGGGTTTAAACGGGGTGGAGTTTGTTAGATGTGTTCAGGAATATGTAGATAAGCCTACAAGAGGATAGGCTGTACTTGATTTGGTATTGGGAAATGAACCTGGTCAGCTGTCAGATCTCTCAGTGGGAGAGCATTTTGGAGATAGTGATCATAATTCTATCTCCTTTACAATAGCATTGGTGAGAGATAGGAACAGACAAGTTAGAAAAGCGTTTAATTGAAGTAAGGGGAATTATGAAGCTATCAGGCAGGAAGTTGGAAGCTTAAATTGGAAACAGATGTTCTCAGGGAAAAGTATGGAAGAAATGTGGCAAATGTTCAGGGGATATTTGTGTGGAGTTCTGCATAGGTACGTTCCAATGAGACAGGGAAGTTATGGTAGGGTACAGGAACCGTGGTGTACAAAGGCCGTAGTAAATCTAGTCAAGAAGAAAAGAAAAGCTTACGAAAGGTTCAGAGAGCTAGGTAATGTTAGAGATCTAGAAGATTATAAGGCTAATAGGAAGGAGCTTAAGAAGGAAATTAGGGGAGCCAGAAGGGGTCATGAGAAGGCCTTGGTAGGCAGGTTTAAGGAAAACCCCAAGGTATTCTACAAGTATGTGAAGAGCAAGAGGATGAGTTGTGTGAGAATAGGACCAATCAGGTGTGATAGTGGAAACGTGTGCATGGAGTTGGACGAGGTAGCAGAGGTACTTAATGAATACTTTGCTTCAGTATTCACCGGGAAAAAGACCTTTGTGATTGTGGGGATCACTTACAGCGGACTGAAATGCTTGAGCAGATAGACATTAAGAAAGAGGATGTGCTGGAGCTTTTGGAAAGTATCAAGTTGGATAAATCACCGGGACTGGATGAGATGTTCCCCAGGCTACTGTGGGAGGTGAGGGAGGAGATTGCTGAGCCTCTGGTGATGATCTTTGCATCATCGATGGGGTCGGGGGAAGTTCCGGAGGATTGGAGGGTTGCAGATGTTGTTCCTTCATTCAAGAAAGGGAGTAGAGATAGCCCAGGAAATTATAGACCAGTGAGTCTTACCTCAGTGGCTGGTAATGTGATGACAAACCAAGTTATCAGAAGATTGATGCTGATGAGAGAGATAAGGGAGGCAAATGGAGAAACGTTCAAAATGTTAATGAGAGAGGAGAGAGATAATGAAAAGAGACATCAGTCCGAGTATTGACAGACCGGTTGCTTTGAACCTGAACTGTTTGAAGTTTGATGGACAGGCGATACCCCAGCAGGGGGATAAAAAGAACAGGTTCGCTGAGGCATGACACACACCACGAGATCACGAGATAATGAGACCCTGGAAGAGCGGTGTGCCCCCACAAATTGGAAGGAGTTGGAGGTCTGGTTCGCGGGAACCGACCATAGACGCACAGGGTGAAAGGGGTACGATCGGTGGGAACCTGGTGTGTGTGTTCACCCTTGCCTGGGTGCCGGGCTCACCGTGGAAGATCAGTCATATCCGGAATGGAGGGGGCACAGGCCAGGTTCACCGCGGAAGATCAGTCGTATCCGGAATGGAGGGGGCACAGTCAGTGACCACAGAGGACATAAAATGGTCTGCCCAAAACCACCTGTGAACATCAAAGGTCTGCTTGAATCAAATTTGCATTCTCTCTCTCTCTCTCTCTCTCTCTCTCCAACGGCACAACAGCGATTACTGCCAACTGTACTAAGCTGAACTGAACTCTGCGTCACTTGAGACTGATCATTTTACCCCTAGACTGCGATAGAGCTTGGTTGATTCCTATTACCGTAGTTCTGTGTACATGTGTGTTTTATCATTGTTAACCTGTTGCATTTATATCCTTACGATTAGAGTACTGTGTTACTTATTTCTTTAATAAAACTTCATTAGTTTCCAGTAATCCAGACTACAACTAGTGATCCATTTCTGCTGGTTTGGCAACCCAGTTACGGGGTACGTAACATAAGTGGGGATCTCGTCCGCGATCTTGAACGCCAAATTTGGGACTGGGTAAATTGATTGGGTTAAAATTCCCGAAAGAAAGAAAGGGCAAACAGCAGAAATGGTGATTGAGGAATTTCTAAAGGCGCCAACCTTGGAGGCATTAGAGGATGCCAGGAAATCAGAATTGGCGACTGTTGCCAAACGGTTGAATCTTTTTAAGGGGAAGTCGACAATGAGGAGAGCGGAGATGCACAGAGCTATCATTGAGCATTATGTATCTAAAGGTGTGTTTCCCCAAGGGGAGCTGGAGGTGGTATCTATAGGCAAACCTGGTAGAGAAGCAGTACAGATGCAGATGGAAAAATTGAGACTCAAGCACGAGTTCCAGGTAAGGCAGCTAGAACAAGAAGAAGAACAGTTAGAACGGCAAGAGAGAGAGAGGCAGTTAGACCGACAAGAGAGGGAGAAGCAGAAGGAAAGGGAATTTGAGCTGGAGAAGTTAAGGATGATGCTAGTGCAGGGGCCCATGCCGAACCAAGGTGGAGGGTTCAGGGTGACCCAGGAGGTTAGGTTGGTTCCCCCATTTGAGGAGGCTGATGTTGATCAGTACTTTCTACATTTTGAAAAAGTTGCTGCAAGTCAGGACTGGCCGAGTGATAAGTGGGCTGTTTTGCTTCAGAGCGTACTTAAAGGAAAAGCTCAGCAAGCTTACTCAGCATTGTCCGCAGAAGATGCCCTGAGGTATGATGTGGTGAAAGAGGCAATACTCAGGATTTATGAGTTGGTCTCGGAGGCATACCGGCAGAGGTTCCAGAATGTGAGGAAGCACGTATTTAGAGTTTGCCCGTGAGATGCAGATGTATTGTGAGTGTTGGTGCGCCTCGAAAGGGGTCAGTGGGGATTATGACAGACTGCTACAGCTAACACTGAAGGTATGAGGCCCTATCTAGATGAGAAAGAGGCAGAAACCTTAGCCGCAACTGCTAAGTTAGCGGACGAATACGCGTTGACACACAAAGTGATGTTTACCCCGAGTAAAAGCTACCAGAAGGGTAGTCAAGAGGTCAGAGAGAGTCCGCCAGAAAAGCCAGAAAGTAAGCCGGGGACTAGTGAGAAGGATAAGGAAAACTGGGAGCAGTTTGGTAGGAAGTCTCCTGGGGTCGTATGCTATAATTGTGGGAAAGCTGGTCACTTTGCGTCCAGGTGCTTTGCCCCAAAGAAGGAGAAGGGGAAAGGAAAAACGATGGTTCCGACTGGCTGTATTGAGCTGGCAAACAAACCGCTAGGGGAGAAGAGGTCTGATAAAGTTCAGGAAGGGTGCGAGAAGTTTATCTCGGCCAGATTGGTGTCGGTGAAGGAGGGGTTAAACCCGGTTCCAGTACTGATCTGGAGAGACACTGGAGCTTGTCGGTCACTGATCTTAAGGAGTGTTTTAGACTTTAGTTCAGAGACCGAGACTGGGGAGGTCAGTGTGATAAAAAGTATTGGGAAAGGGACTGAAGCAGTACCTTTGCACCAGATACACCTAAAAAGCGACTTGGTCTCCGGACCGGTCATGATCGGGGTGAGGCCTGAACTACCGATGGAAGACGTGGAGGTCTTACTCGGTAATGACCTTGCAGGCGGAAATGTGTACTCAGCAGTAAAGCTGACAAACCAGCCTACCAAGATTGAAGCCCCGCGCATAGACTCACAGGTTTATCTTGTCTGCGCAGTGACTCTGCGTGTGTCCAGAAAGGCTGCCGAAGTGAAAGTAGATTTAGCTGAGATGTTTTTACCAGCCTTGTGCCAGGAGGGGTTAGAAAGTGAGAAGGGGTGTAGTGAAATGGAAGGAAGTAAGGGAGTTGAGGTAGACTTATCATTAGCAAGGAAGGAATTTATACAGGCACAGGAATGAGATGAGGAGCTAATGGTTTTGACGGAGACAGCTCTCTCCGAAGCAGAATTAAAAAGGGAGCCAGTGGGCTATTATGTGAAGGAGGGAGTACTAAGGAGGAAATGGAGACCAAGTACTGTGCCTGCAGATGAGGAATGGGGGGTGGTGCACCAGGTGGTAGTGCTAAAAATTTATGGGGATGAGATTTTTAACCTGGCCCACAAGATACCCCTCGGTGGACATTTTGGGGTGAGGAAGACAGTCGATAGAATTATGAAAGAGTTTTACTGGCCACACAGGAGGAAGGATGCTATTGACTATTGTAGACATGAGCTAACACAGTTACAGGCTATTGATATGCTAACAGCTTGCCACGATAAGCGAGCAGACCTAGTCGGTGTTATCACGAAAATTAATGAGGCTAGGGTGCCACCTGATAAGGGGAAAACCCATTTTGAAAAGATAAGTGTGGTGCCGACCAGATGGGAGAACTCTATTGTTTTGGCCAGCTTTGCTGATAAGGTCTCTCCCTTAACCCCCGAACAGAGTGAGGCACTGAGAAAGCTAATTAACCGGCATGCACATGTATGTCTGGATGTCCCGAGGTGATGCAAAGAGCCGGTACATGGTGTTGTTGTCGCATCAGGTCAGCCTAGTAAGCAACACCCCTATAGGATGATTAATTCAGTGACAAAAGGGCTAAAGAACGCAGAAGCGTATATTGATGATTTAGTGGTCTGGGGTGACACGTGGGAGGAGCACATTCTGGAACTGTTTAAACGGCTGCTTGAAGCCAACCTGACAGTGAACCTCACAAAAAGGGAATTTGGCCAGCAGAGGTCACTTATATGGGATTTGTGGTAGGACAGGGGCAGCTGGCTCCGATGCAGGCTAAGGTGCGGGCTATTTCTGAAGTCCCCACCCCAACAGACAAGAGAGCCCTAAGAAGGTTCTTGGGGATGGTGGGGTACTATCGGAAGTTTTGCATAAACTTTGCGGATATTACCCTCCCTCTTACTAAGCTCTTGCAAAAGAATGCAAAGTTTGTGTGGGACGACCTTTGTTATATTTGTCCGGCACGGAAACCACTGATAATTTACACTGATCACAACCCATTAGTGTTTTCGGCCGCTATGAAGGATAAAAACAAAAGATTACTAAATTGGAGCCTGGTCTTAGAGGAACTTGATATTAAAATAAAACATATAAAAGGAACAGAAAATATGATTGCTGACTGTCTGTCAAGGTGTTGACAACTTAAAGTTCTCTGTATTAGCCGAATAGCTGATGACCCTGTATATTAGTGTGTATCTGATAATGTATTCATGCTCATAATTTTTACCCCGGTAAAAATCCTTTGAAGGATAGGGGTGTGATGAAAAACCAAGTTATCAGACGATTGATGCTGATGAGAGAGATAAGGGAGACAAATGGAGAAACATTCAAAATGTTAATGAGAGAGGAGAGAGATAATGAAAAGAGACACATTTCAGAGTATTGACAGACCGGTTGCTTTGAACCTGAACTGTTTGAAGTTTGATGGGCAGGCGATACCCCAGCAGGGGGATAAAAAGAACAGGTTTGCTAAGGCACGACACACACCACGAGATCACGAGATAACGAGACACTGGAAGAGCGGTGTGCCCCCACAAGTTGGTAGGAGTTGGAGGTTGGGTTCGAGGGAACTGACCATAGATGCACAGGGTGAAAAGGGTACAATCGTTGGGAACCTGGTGTGTGTGTCCGCCCTCGCCTGGGTGCCGGGTTCACCGCGGAAGATCAGTCGTATCCGGATTGGAGGGGTCACAGTCGGTGACCACAGAAGACATAGAAGGGTTTGCCCGCAACCACCTGTGAACATCAAAGGTCTGCTTGAATCAAATTTGCATTCTCTCTCTCTCTCCCTCTCTCTCTCTCTCCAACGGCACAACAGCGATTACTGTGAACTGTACTAAGCTGAACTGAACTCTGCGTCACTTGAGACTGATCATTTTACCCCTAGACTGCGATAGAGCTTGGTTGATTCCTATTACCCTAGGTCTGTGTACATGTGTTTTATTATTGTTAACCTGTTGCAGTTATATCCTTATGATTAGAGTACTGTGTTACTTATTTCTTTAATAAAACTTTATTAGTTTCCAGTAATCCAGACTCCAAGTAGTGATCCATTTCTGCTGGATTGGCAACCCAGTTACGGGGTACGTAACAGTAAGTTGATGGAGAAGATCCTGAGAGGCAGGATTTATGAACATTTGGAGAGGTATAATATGATTAGGAATAGTCATCATGGCTTTGTCAAGGGCAGGTCGTGCCTTACAAGCCTGACTGAATTTTTTGAGGATGTGACTAAACACATTGATGAAGGAAGAGCAGTAGATGTAGTGTATTTGGATTTCAGCAAGGCATTTGATAAGGTACCCCATGCAAGGCTTATTGAGAAAGTAAGGAGGCATGGGATCCAAGGGGACATTGCTTTGTGGATCCAGAACTGCTTTGCCCACAGAAGGCAAAGAGTCGTTGTAGACCCGTCATATTCTGCATGGAGGTTGATCACCAGTGGAGTGCCTCAGGGATCTGTTCTGGGTCCCTTATTCTTTGCAATTTTTATAAATGACCTTGATGAAGAAGTGGAGGGATAGGTTAGTAAGTTTGCTGATGACACAAGGTTGGAGATGTTGTGGATAGTGTGGAGGGCTGTCAGAGGTTACAACAGGACATCGATAGGATACAAAGCTGGGCTGAGAAGTGGCAGCTGGAGTTCAACCCAGATAAGTGTGAGGTGGTTCATTTTGGTAGGTCAAATATGATGGCAGAATATAGTATTAATGGTAAGACTCTTGGCAGTGTGGAGGATCAGAGGGATCTTGGTGTCCGAATCCGTAGGACGCTCAAAGCAGCTGCGCAGGTTGACTCTGTGGTTAAGAAGTCATACGGTGTATTGGCCTTCATCAATCGTGGAATTGAATTTAGGAGCCGAGAGGTAATGGTGCAGCTATATAGGACCCTGGTCAGACCCCATTTGGAGTACTGTGCTCAGTTCTGGTCACCTCACTATAGGAAGGACGTGGAAACCATAGAAAGGGTGCAGAGGAGATTTACTAGGATGTTGCCTGGATTGGGGAGCATGCCTTATGAGAATAGGTTGAGTGAACTCGGCCTTTTCTCCTTGGAGCGACGGAGGATGAGAGGTGACCTGATAGAGGTGTATAAGATGATGAGAGGCATTGATCGTGTGGACAGTCAGAGGCTTTTTCCCAGGGCTGAAATGGTTGCCACAAGAGGACACAGATTTAAGGTGCTGGGGAGTAGGTACAGAGGAGATGTCAGGGGTAAGTTTTTTTATGCAGCGAATGGTGAGTGCGTGGAATGGGCTGCCGGCAACGGTGGTGGAGGCGGATACGATAGGGACTTTAAAGAGACTTTTGAATAGGTACACGGAGCTTAGAAAAATAGAGGGCTATAGGTAAACCTAGTAATTTCTAAGATAGGGACATGTTCGGCACAACCTTGTGGGCCGAAGGGCCTGTATTGTGCTGTAGGTTTTTATGTTTCTTTGCTACAGGAAATATTTTGAAAATTGTTTGCGAACAGCAAAATTATTACAAGATGTGACATTAATACATCTGACATAATTTTGGAAAAAACAAATGGGCAATGATGTTAAATGCACTTCAGCTGCATGACACTGTAGGTAATGAAAGGACAGTTCTTGTAAGTTCAGACATTTGTAAATAACCCAGGAAGAAACAATTTGTAGAGCATCTGTGGTTGGTAACCTGAGGAACTGAAAGATTTAACATTGAAGTCTGTGAGCAGGTTAATAATTTTAAAAATATTAAATTCAAAGATTTATATCAAGAATTCTAACAAGTGCATCAAAGGATGGAGCTTGGCCACTTTTCAGTTGAAGACACATGGAAAATTCATAATGATTCATGCTTGTTTCAGAAGTATCACCACATACCTAAGAGCAACATGGTCAGGCTAAAAGGAAGATCCTAAATTTATTAATAAATGTGCATAAATGGAAACAAAGATATAAGGCTACCTTTACATATTTTATGAGGACAAAGGAAAATAGCTGCTAAGTTATTTATTTCCAAGCCACAATGGCCAGAGATGAAACTTCTTGAAAAACTGCAGATACTTGAAAGCTGAAATAAAGATAGAAAATGATGAATTAGATAGCAACAGTAGAAAGAGAAACAGTTAACATTCTAGGTCCGAGAAACATAAATTGTCTTCTTTTTCACAGTGCAGTGTTTCCAGCATTGCTGTTTGAATTTGAAATTTCCAGCAATTGGAGTTTTTAAAACATTTTTCATTGCTCTCTGTGAGTAGATTAGGATGAGATCTAGGAATCCAGAGGAAATGGTCAGCTCTGATGGGAAGTCAGACATGATCTTGTTATGCTCCAGGGATGAATGACATACACCTCTTATTTCATGCTCAGAAAACCACTGGATATAGATTGTAAACACCTAATTGAAAGAGAAGAGATTTTTTTCCATCCCTAAGTGTGGGACAGTCTGGAACATAAGTGGAAGAGTGGAGGAGGCCAGAATTTCTCCCTCACCTAGCTGAATAACTGAAGAGCCAAATCAAGTAGGAAGAAAAGACCTGAAATAGATTTACTTTCAAGTTCACTCTGAGACAGGGTGGACCACTGTCGTCTGTTAGGTGCCCAAATTTCTATGATTCAAGAAATGGACTGTGGAATGGCAAACCATGTTTTTGTTCATTCAGGGAGATGTGGACGTGACCACTATGCGCAGTATTTGAACAAAGTGAGGGCCAGTGAAAATGCCATCATTTTATTTTGCCTCCGGTGCTCCTGTTACCCTGCTGATCAGGTGGATTACTGGTGAGCGTTGATGGCTTTCAGATAACCATATGTCTCTGATAAATCTTTCCACACCTTAGAATGAAATATATGCCGATTCGGAACGTCAAAGGAACATGGCTGTGCAGTTGCAGAGCACCGTGTGATCTCTCGGTGGGGCCAACGGAACACGCTCTATCACGCTCCCTGACTCATCCTAGTTATGCGAAGGAACCACCCTTTCCCAAAAGGAATCGCGGATTCGAACCTTAGATGAACTAATTTCACTGGGGCTCCAAACAATGCACAACATAAAATAAAGTGCACTCGATTTTTTCCCCGCCATTTCTTAAACTTTATTTGAAAATACATCAGAAGCAAACGACACCTCAGCATTTCCTTGGAGTCACGCTGGAACTTCTAAAATATTGCTGTATTTACATAAAGCACACTGGAGTAAGTAATATAAATTAGCAAAAATACAGACGGATGCAAATAACCTACCAACCACGGGTGGGACTTACCCCTACCCGGGGCACACTCAACTCTTCCCTCCAACGCACACCATTGCTTCCCTTCCACAGAGGAAAAAAAACCCAACGCGCTTTTCAAATCCTTTCTCCTCTGTTAGCGTTTATACAGGTTCACACAAGTAAACCACTCATAGCGTTCAAGATAAAATAGAATTTCTCCTGCACACAATAGATTAAAACCGAGAGTGCATATTTTATAAATCTGGATGTCAGGTAATGAAATACAAAAATATCAAATTGCACCACTTTTATTGAAAAATAACCCCCTTCCCTCCGCGCGCCTTTTATTTGATGGAGGACTTGCAAAGTCGCGATGACGGAAGTTTGTATACTGGTCTGGAAGCTGCTTGCCCGACGCCTCCAGATTCCGCGGGCTTGTAGCGGTGGGTGACCATTGAAGCAGCATGTTACCAGGAAAGGAAAATAGGACTCCATTGTGGTGGAAACGAAGATCTTGAATTCGTCTTTCGTAATAGGATTCCGTTACTACACAGAGCTCAGCCACTGTGCACATGCCCGTGGATATTCTATTCCACGTATGTCCTGTCGAAAATAAGAACGAGTGAGGATTGGTTCAGTGTCTATGTGTTCTTCCCCAATTAAAGCAGTTCAGATTACCAGAGTAACACAGAATGGAGACAGGCCGTTCGGCCCAACTGGTCCATGCCGACCAAAGTGTCAGTCTGAGCTAGTCCCACTTGCCCGCGTTTGGTCCTTATCCCTCTAAACATAGCCACGTACTTAGAACAGACAGTATTCGTCCATTTAGCCGATGTCTGTCCCGAACACTATGCCTATGGAAACCAGACCTCTTCTGTCTACGCAGGATCGTTATCCTTCCACATTTTAAATATTCATTTGTCTAATATCCTCTTAAACAACACTAGCATATCTGCCGCGATAGGTCATCACCACCGCTGCGGCAGCATGTTCCAGCATATTAACGTTACAATATATTTAATGAATACAGCGGCTGGTTGAAAACATGCTTAAAGAATCAACAGCTCAGGCAGAATCTGTGGGGAGAAGATTGATGCCTCCTCATTTCTTTCATTGAAAGTTAAATCCCGCCAAATATCTGTCACTCCAGCCATATCACACACAGACACACATAAGTATGAAGGGCATGGTACAACGGAGCCCGCGGCTATTTGGCAGAATGCCCTTTTTTTTTCCAGCACAAGAGGGAAAACTACTGGAGTTGAGCGTCTGCAGTACTATAATCCTTTAATTTCTCACATTCGGTAGCTAATTTAACACTCATAATTCGGCATCACGCTGAGAACAACAATGTTGCAGTTTTAAAGTTGGCTTGACCGTCTGTGTTGATCTTGGTTAAATGCTGGGAGCATATTGGAATAATTTTAAAGCCCTCGCCATCATTGAGCACATTTACACGAAGCCCCGCCACACCTAAGAAGCAGCGTCCAGGCCATGCTCTCTTCTCGCTAATGCATTCAGACAGGAGGTACAGGAGCTTCAGGTCCCACACCACCAGGGACAATCATTAGTCTAAAACCACGAGGATCCCGAGACGGCGTGAATAGCTTTACTCTCCACAACTCGGAACTGAATCTTCAACCTTACAGACTCACTTTCAATGACTATACAAGTCAAGTTCTCGGTTTTAATTATTTATTTACTTGTTTTTATTTGCACTATTTTCCTTTTGGGGGGGACATTGGTTGTTTATCACTCTTTGTTTACTTATTGATTGCACTCTTCCTATGAATTTAACATCCTTTGGGTCTGACCTTCCCATGACCTGGACCTCTGTTTCTGCCTCCAATAGTTACCCCAGATGAAAGCGGGTCCGGTACAGTAATGGCAGTTGTAGCGCACCGGAACACTTCCACGCAGCGCTAATGCGCCTCTTGACCAGATTAAACCGAGGGGTTACGGACCTCAGGGCACACGCATAGGGCAATCATCAGAGAGGTGACAAAATAGCAAAGTGAACCAAACATCATTCAGTTCAGTGGATGAACTGGTATCGAACAGTGTCCGTTCTGGACACTAAATGTTAGTAGTTTCCTGTACAGACCCAAATATCAGCGAACATTGTCAAATTCCCAATCCATTTCCTAAATTAAAGCCCGTGATTAAAATGTGAATTTGTTGAAGCTCGTCTTGTAGAAAGCGAGTTACGATTTCCGGAATATTTCACTCCACTGGAGGTTAATGAATTGGAACCCACATTGTCTCGATTCGAAGATATTTAAACCTGTTCCGAATCTATGCTCAAAGGAAGGGTTGGTCATTGTTTAACCTAATGGCCCCAGGAAATATTACCAATGAAGGGAAGTTTTGCGCGTACTTTGCTGTGGCTGCTTTTCTGTAAGAAATAATTTATTCGGGATAAGCATGCCACTAACAAAACCAGCATTCACTGTCCATGTCAAATTGCCTGGAAAAAGGTGGCGAGACACCTTCTCAAATGCCTGCAATCTTATTTTAAGCTACTTTGAGGGTATAGAGTTGGTTTTGTATATCATTACTGTCAAATATCTCGCGTCTGCCCGGGATTCTGTTGTCTGGCTATTGCCAGATGTAAATTAATCTGTTTACTCCCTCTTTCCCCACAGACACACGCCCAAAGTCGAGGCAGCTGAAACACGAGCATTCGATAGCAAGAATTTGGAGAAAGGTGGTTTAACACGCTTATTTTACATTTTAGTTTCAGATCGAAAGAACCGTCGAATAGGAAAACTCGAGCAAAGATCTGACAAATAACGAGGACATAATCGGTTTTCCAGAGTCTCCGCTTTTCACCTTCGCTCAAGCTTCTATTTCGAACAATACTTTAAACTTGCAGGAGCCCGGATAACCCCATTATCAGGACAGTTAATACTCAATACTTCAAACCTGCAGGAGCTTTGTAACTGCCCGGATAATAAGCCCATTATCAGAACAGAGCAACTCACGCGTGTGTCGTCATCCATTTGATGTAATGGTTGATCAGATTCCTGGTACTGGGCAATTTGGGATGCAGACAGTATTGCTGACGCCTGGAACGAGACGTGGTAACGCTGCAGAACAAAGTACACAAGAGGAAAGTTTACAACTGTGTCAAAAGTAGCCACGAAGAAATTGAAAATACGTATATTGTTAAAAGACTTCGGAAAACTCACTAGATCATTTTCTCTTTACAGAAGGGGTATCGCGCTTTAACTTCCACCTTCTGTACGTCTTTGTAGCTGATCTTCGGTCTTTTCCGAATACACTTACAGTTATAAGCTACGGAAAAGGGCAAAACGTTTGCTTGGTATCTCAAAAAGAGAGCGAATTAAAGCGACAAATCGTTCCGTGATATCATTACATAAATCATGAACTCTAAGATATTAATTGCATTATATCCCAAAAGAAGCCTCACATCCCAACCGGAGCTTAGAGAACAAGTTTCTAAATGTAACTTTCACGTAGGGTTTTTATAGGGGTACAAGTAAATTTATTAACCCATATTCCTTTTAAGGACGAGTTTCTGACAAAGGGGGTCTTGGGCGAAGGTAGGGGTCGGCGCGCTTGAAGGAAACAACAGCGATTAACTTACCCTCCACATCAATGGAGCAAATGACGAGGAGCAGGAGAAGGACGGCGGCGCTCAGCAAACCCTTCATGGTTGGACGATGCTCAAGCAGTCCCGATGTCAAAAACTCTACTCTCCCCAGCGCCGTTAACTCCTTCCCACTATAGACTTTGGTTGTGAGCACATCCACTCCGGCTCCTCCTGTTTATAATGGAGCCTCATTAATATGCATAGCAATCCGACGAATCATAGTTGTCACCTAAAGACGGAGGGAAGGGGGAAGGAGGGCAGACGGACGGAGGAAGGCAGGCAGGCGCGGGTGCCAGTCTAGCCTGTCCCGGCAGAGAGGAGGATGACCCCAGACCAGACGGCAACCAGGTGCGGGGAGTAATCTGCAATTAGCTGACGGGTGGCCTCAGGTTGCAGCCGCCCCCGGCCACCTGAGCTCTGCTCACTGTTTACACACGAGACTTAACAATACACTGACTAAACGAGCGCAGGAGCTTGTTCAATTCGGCTAGGCGAGCTGGATTCAATACCCTCCCCGAGAAGGCAGATGCACGATAGCGGCGGGGGCGGGGGCGGGTGCTGCGCGAACATCCTCCTTCCACTATTCTAGAACATCCTCCTTCCACTATTCTAGAACAGAAAGTCACAAGACAGCCTTGGAAAAATAATTGCAAAGGTCAAGATTGTAGGTCTACGGAAAAAGTGCAGTGCGGGGTGTCCCGGTGGCTGCTGCCCTCAATAATAAAGCATTTCGTTTTGGTTACTGTCGAGGAGCACGACCAGCCGGGGGAGCCGCAGCGACCGGGTCTCTGGCACTGAGACTGGCGCTGTGGCTCGGAAGGGAAAGGGGGAGAAGAGGAGAATAGGGGATTCCGTAGTTCGAGGGGTGGACATGAGATTCTGTGGATGTGATGGAGACACCCGGATGGCATGTTGCCTCCCAGGTGCCAGGTGCAGGGACGTCTCGGACCGGGTTCACTGCATTCTAAGGGAGGACGGTGAGCAGCCAGAAGTCTTGGTACATATTGACACCAATGACATAGGTTTAAAAAGGGAGCAGGACCTGGGGAGAGAACTTAGGAGATGGGTAGAAAGCTGAAAAGCGGGATCTCCGGGTATTAAACTCTGGATTGCTTCCTATGTTTGTGCCAGTGAAGAGACTAGGATGTTTTGGCGGATGAATACGTGGCCGAGGAACTGGCTCAGGGGGCAGGGATTCAGATTTCTGGATCACTGGGATCTCTTCTGGGGAAGGTATGACTTGCACAAAAGAGACTGGTTACACCTGAACCCGGGGCGGGGGGGGGGCAGCAGTTGGGGAGGGTTTAGGCCGATTTAATAGGGGAGATGGGAACCCGAGTGACATAGCTGAGGATGGGGCAGTTGGTATTTAAACAGAAGTGAGACTGTCAGGAAGGACAGGCAGATGGCGGGGCAAAAATGCAGTCTGTGGGATAAGTTGCAGTGCAACATAAGGACAAAATCGAAAATCGTGACGAATAGAGGACGGAAGGTGTTATATTTCAATGCAAGTAGTATACGCAATAAAAAGCAGATGCTCTTGCAGCCGCAGTTAGAGATCGGTAGGTATGACGTTGAAGACATTACTGAGTCGTGGCTTAGAAAGGATCATAGTCGGGAGCTTAACGTCCAAGGACACTCCTTGTATTGAAAGGCAGGCAGGTAGGCAGAAGGGATGGTGTGGCTCTGCTTGTTAAAAATTAAATCAAATGCTTAGAAAGAGGTGACATAGGATCGGAAGATATAGAATCCTTGTGGGTAGAGTAAAAAGAAACTGCAAGGGTAAAAATCCCGGATGGGAGATATACAGTCGTCTGAACAGTAGCCAGGATGTGGGCTACAAATTACAATGGGAAATAGAAAAAAGCATATCAAAAAGGCAATGTTACCATAGTCATGGGGGATTTCAATATGCAGGTGGATTGGGAAAATCAATTTGGTGCAGGGTTTCAAGAGAGGGAATTAGTAGAATAACTATGAGATGGCTTTTTAGAGCAGCTTGTGGTTGAGCCCACTGGGGAAAAGGCAATTCTGGATTGGGTCTTGATTGGGGAATGAACCGGATTTGTTTAGAGAGTCTAAGGTAAAGGAACCCTTAGAAGGCCTTGATCTCAATATTATAGAATTCACCCTGTAATTTTAGAGGGAGAAAATAAAATCAGATGTAGCAGTGTTCCAGTGGAATAAAAGGAATTACAGAGACATGAGAGAGGAGGAGCTGGCCAAAATTGATTGGAAGGGGATACTAGTAGGGACAATGGCAGAGCAGCAATGTCTGGAGTTTCTGGGAGCAAATCAGAAGGTGCAGAATTGATATATTCCAAAGGAGAAGTGTTCTAAAGGCAAGATGGCGCAACTGTGGCTGGCAAGGGAAGTCAAAGCCAACATAAAAGCAAAAGAAAAGACATATAATAGAGCAAAATATAGTAGGAAGTTAGAGAATTGAGGAGCTTTTAAAAACCAACAGATGGAAACTAAAAGGTCATAAGAAAATATATGAAATATGAAGACAAGCTAGCCAATAACATCAATGAGGATACTAAAAGTTTTTTCGGATATATAAGGAGTAAGGGAGATATCAGACTGCTGAAAATGATGCTGAAAAGACAGTAATGGGAGACAAGGAAATGGCAGATGAACTGAATAAATATTATGCATCAGTTTTCACTGTGGAAGATGCCAGCAGTACGCCGGAATTTTAAGGATGTTAAGGAGCAGAAGTGAGTGTGGTTGCTAATACTAAAGAAAAGGTGGTTGGAAAGCTGAAAGTTTGAAGATAGCTAAGTCTCCTGGACCAAATGGACTACTGCCCAGGGTTCTGAAAGAGGTAGCTGAAGAGATTCTGGAGACATTAGTAATGATCTTTCAAGAATCATTAGAATCAAGAGAATAGAAATAATAAGCCAGTTAACCTGACCTCAGTGGTTGGGAAGACATTGGAATTGATAGTTAAGGATGAGGTATCTGGGTATAATAACATAGGACAAAGTCAGCATAGTTTCCTTCAGGGTAAATCCTGCCTCACAAATCTGTTAGAATTTTTTGCAGAAATAGCGAGCAGGATAGATAAAGGAGAAAAAGTGGTTTACTTGGATTTTCAGAAGGCCTTTGGCAATGTTCGGTACATGAGGCTGCTTAACAAGATAAGAGTCACGATGTTATAGGAAAGACACTAGCATGAATAAAACAGTGGCTGATTGGCAGGAGGCGAAGATCGGGCAGAAGGGGAGCCTTTTCCAATTGGCTGCCAGTGACTAGTGGCGTTCTGCAGGGGTCAGTGTTAGGAATGCTTCTTTTTATCTTACATATATGTCATTGATTTGGATGATGGAATTGGTGGCTTTGTGGCCAGGTTTGCGGATTATATAAAGTTTGGAGGAGGGGCAGGTAGTGTTGAGGAAGCAGAGAGGCTGCAGAAGGATTTAGTCAGGTTAAGGGAATGGGCAAATAAGTGGCAAATAGAATACAATGTCGTGAAGTGCATGATCATGCACTTTAGTAGAAGAGAAAGAAGGATAGATAATTTTCTAAATGGGGAGAAATTTCAAAAATCTGAGGTGCAAAGTGACTTGGGAGTTGTTCTACAGGATTCCCTAAAAATTAATTTGCAGGTTGAGTCAGTGATGGTGAAAAAGGCAAATTCAACGTTGGCATTCATTTCGAGAACACTGGAATATAAAAGCAAGGATGTAATGCTGGAGTTTTATAAGGCATTGGCGAGGCCTCACTTGGAGTATTGTGAACAGTTTTGGGCCCCTTATACTGTATAAGAAGGAATGTCTTCATATTGGAGAGGGTTCAGAAGAGGTTCACGAGAATGTCTCTGGGAGTGAAGGTGTTATCATATGATAGCGCTGGGTCTGTACTTGATGGAATTTAGAAGAATGGGGTGGATCTCATTGAAACGTATTGAATGTTGAAAGACCTAGATTGAGAGGATGTTTCCTGTGGCAGGGGAGACAAGGACCAAAGGGCACAGCCTCAGAACAGAGAAACATCAATTTTGAAAGGATGAGGAGGAATTTCTTTAGCTAGAGGGTGGTGAATTTGTTGCCACAGATGACAGTGGAAGCCAGATTATTGGGTGGATGTTGATAGGTTCTTGTTGAGTCAGGGCATGAATGGTTATGGGGAGAAGGCAGGAGAATGTGGTTGAGAGGCCAAATGGCCTAATTTTGCTCCTCTATCATAGGCCTAAGGTCAGTATTTTGTACTATAAAATAGAAACACTTCCCTTAATGTGTGGAAGTCAAAGTCAGGATTCCAGATTATATTCCAGTATGCAGAACAATCTTATTTTTAACAATCTGAAATATAAGCTATTTTCTGCAATATATTTTCTACAACAACAATAAGATATGGTAATGGCGGTAGCAGAAAATTGTATCAGCCTTACAGGGTGCCTGCCCCATAGTTTCTGCATAGAGGTATCATCTTGCTTGAGTTTATCTATTTGCATGTACTGCTGAACCTACCAGCGTGAGCAGGTGGCCAAACTCAGGCATAATCTGCTAAAGGAACTCAGCAAGTCAGGCAGCATCTACGGAGGGGAATAAACAGTTGATGTTTTGGGCCAACACTCCTCATCAGAACTGGAAAGGAAGGAGACAAAAGCCAGAATAAGAAAGTGGTGGAAGCAGAAGTACAAGTTGGCAGGTGATAGGTGAGACGAGGTAAGGGGGAAAGTGGGTGGCTGGGGGATTAAGTAGGAACAATTTTAAAGCAGAATTAAACCTATTCTTGATACGGAAAAGAATGGAAGGTCACTCTGTGTAGACTAGAATGTGAAGTGAAAGCACACCACACATTACTGGAAGAACTCAACAAACCAGTCAGCATCAATGGAGGGAATTTTTTTTTATTATTTCAAAAATGAACTTTATTTTTAATAAAACATAATGGAAAAGTATAAACAGTACAAAACATTTTACGCTCATGGTCAATACTTTCAGTAGTGTTCACAGTTTTTAGACCCATAACACCATTGCCACTTATGTGCCTCCTTGGGATTATACACCATTTCAATATTTGAGGGACTTCCCCATCGGACTCAGCCCCTGCTGATATGGTAGTGGAAGGAGCCTAAAACGGGTTTGCCGCAGAGCCTTTACATTAGTGGCATCAAACCATCCCATCTGGCATCAACAATCATTCCATGGGCAAAGTCACTTAGATCACACTTCTTCCAATTTCTGATATTTGGTCTGAACAACTGAACCTCTTGACCATGTTTGCATGCTTTTTATGCAGTGAGTTGCTGCCACATGATTTGCATTAACAAGCGGGTGTACAGGTGTATCTTGTGGCCACTGAGTGTAAACCTTGTTGCATGCTGATGAAAGGATCAGATTATTTAAATTCAAGATGAACTGAAGCTCTTTTGCAATGTAACTACAGTTACCTCACTAGCAATTGATCTTTAGATGGTACACTGAGAAGTGATCTGAAAATGATGTTTTTAACCAATGTTAGTGAACAATCCTGAAAGCTGAACTTCTGCAGTAATTTGTCTACCACAATCTGGCACACTCATTGCAACTTGGGGGAAACATTATTTACAGACATACATGAGAATTCCAGCAATCATTCATCAGTTTTCAGCACTGGATACAGTAAGTCCCATAAATTGTCACATCTTGCAGAATTTGGTACCAGCTTTCAAGTGCGGAAACTTCATGGGTGCATTTAGTCATAATTTTAAAACAAAATGTCAGGACATCTTCACTTGTATAAAATTGAGGTTTATCTGATTGAAACATGTTGGGACCTGTTCACAGCAATACAACTGGAACTGGCAACTGGTGAATGCAAGCAAAATCTGGAAGCAATATGTAATGCTCCTTAAGGTGATTGCAGATGGTTTGAATTCTCAGCAACTCAATTTCTGAGAAAGGGGGACATACTTTTTCCTTCCATTTTCCCTTCCTTCCAACTCAACACTAATGAGGTAAACTTAGTTTCTAGTTCCTTTCTGAGGTAACTTTTCAACTTGCCTATTGATTGGCTTCCCATCCTCCATAAAAATAACTTCTTCCATTTATTCTCTAATGGGGTATTCCCTAATCTCACCCACTCTACTCTGTCATCTTGAAACTATTTCCTCCAATTCCTTCATATATTAAGGAATATTTCCAAGATATTTCCTGCGATACATTTCCAACCTCTTATTTATCTTCCTTTTCTAATGAGAGACGTGCTTAAGCATTCTCACTGAGACACTTTTCCAATGGCTCTCAATCAATTCCTCCAAGCCCTTTCTCTCTGGCTCTTTGCTCAATACCTATCTGTCCAGGATTCCAGAAACACTGTTATAAAAGTTTACGGGGAGATGCTTACCAGGATGTATCTGTGCTTTCTTTATTTCTTCTTTTTGTAAGATGATTTGAATAACAAATTCTATTCCCTACCAAGGAAGTTTGAGCCTTTTTTTTGGGGGGGGGGAGGTGAAACAAATTAGTTCAGACTTGTGAATCACAGTGAATTTCTTATATCTGTATTTCAAAGTCCACAGGAATCCCATAAGCTTCATCCTCACCCATAGCATATTATATTCATAAATTCTATTCTGGCAATATAAGCATGAATGCATACTAAAAAATGAAACAAAACATCATTTTTATTACCAGTTATTATGCAAAACAGATTCAATTGTTGCTCACTACTTGATGAGAGAGTTTGTTAACATAACTATTGCTCTTTATTCCAGCTGCCCTAGTATCTGACTATAAAGCACTTATAATAGTGCACTTAATTCAGTAAAAAGGTACTCAAAAATTTCAAAATGCTACAAGTTTTAGTGCTCTTTTTAACCTCAAAATGAACTCCCTATTACAAAAAAAAATCTCCAGCATTGTACTGAATTCAAACCCTGAAGATAAAAAAGGGACTCTGCTTATCTATTGCAGCAGCTAAGTGCAGATACAAACATCTAACAGTCAGAGCTAAGTTAATGACACTAAAACACTCATGACTACCCTGAAGACAGAGTGGAAAATTTAGACCAGTGCTCCTGTACAAATCTTGCGGAGTATTGTACCATGAGGAATAAGGGTCTTTTGGTTGTGGCGAACTGATGTGTCTCCAGAGGTTGTAAAAGCCCTAATTGTTTTGTGGAGCAGGAAAGCTTCTTGAGAGTCTGACAAATATTTTATGCTTTGCAGTCGCTCTGTAAAATTAAAAAAAACTGCATAACACCACAAAAAATAATTAATGCAGCAAAGCGGTACCATTTTATCTGCATTTTTAGCCCTAGTTCCAACAATTGGGGGTGCAGATTTGTGTTTTGATCCCTAATGCTGTCTTCAGTGTGGTAGCTTAATCGTTAATTTTCTTCTTTTTCTTCATTTTTAAAATTTATTTTGAATATTTAAAATTCATAGAGTGTACAGCACAAGAACAGGCTGTTTGACTCACCATATGCATGCTGACAATTTTGTCCATTAGATACCATTTCCTTTTAAGCTCTACTTGTATAAGAGTCTGTCTAAATGCCTTTTAAAGATAGTACTGTATCTGATTCCAACACCTACTCTGGCAGCATATTTCAGCTATTAACCACATCCTTCCATCATGGTCAACTGCCTCCGATCACCAGGACAATTTTGAATCCAATTAACCAGCTCGCCTTGGATCCCATATTCCTTAACCTCTTGGACTATCTATCATATGGGACCTGGTCAGATGCCTTATTAAAGTCCAGAGAGACAATATCTACTGCTTTTTGTTACCTCTTCATCAATCCCCTTTGTTGTCTCTTCCTCAATCCCTTTTATTGCCTCTTCATCAATCCCCTTTGTTGCCTCTTCATCAATCCCCTTTGTTGCCTCTTCATCAATCCCCTTTGTTACCTCTTCATCAATCCCCTTTACCTCTTCATCAATCCCCTTTGTTGCCTCTTCATCAATCCCCTTTGTTATCTCTTCATCAATCCCCTTTGTAGCCTCTTCATCAATCCCCTTTGTTGTCTCTTCATCAATCCCCTTTGTTACCTCTTCATCAATCCCCTTTGTTACCTCTTCATCAATCCCCTTTGTGGCCTCTTCATCAATCCCCTTTGTTACCTCTTCATCAATCTCCTTTACCTCTTCATCAATCCCCTTTGTTTCCTCTTCATCAATCCCCTTTGTTACTTCTTCAAAAACAGAATCAAGTGGTTCAGGATTTACCCTCCCCAAAGTCATGCTGACAATCCTAATCACTCTATTCAGATGTACATCTATCCTATCCCTTAGACTTTCCTCCAATAAATTCCCCTACTACAGGTGCTAACCTCATTAACTTGCAGTTACCTGGCTTATCCCAGTTACCTTCTTAAATCAAGTAACAATATTAGCTCTTCTCCAGTATTCTTGTAACTAATGAAAATACAAAGGTTTCCATCAGGGCACCAATGATCTTCTCTCTTGTTTCCCAAATGATATTGAGTTAAAGAAACAATCAATTTTTGTTAACAGCATCTGCTCTTTCCTTGACAGACACATGAAACTGATGAGGAAGCATATAAGATCATTCAGTATATTTCAGGAATATAGGAAGATTGGAGCTATAGTTATAACCGACATCCATCATTTATTTGGACTTGGTAACCTGAATGATATTTGCATTACGGATATGCATAGATAATGCCAGGACTATTATATTTCATTAGACATGCAAAATTTAACTGAAGATCAAAAACAAATAATTTGCTTAAATTACTTAAATAGTAAGTATTTGTCTGAATTGTGATTCTGAAAGATTGACACAGTCAATCATTGTCCCAAACTCTAAAGTTTAGAAGTACATTTTTGCTGCCTGAATTTTGAGGTGATTCTCCTTGGAGTGAATTTATATTTACATGACAAATATGCTGTAAAGATGTTCAAGTTCTTCATAACTGATGAATTACCTTTGAAGTACATTCTCTATTTTAATGCACAGCGAAAAATCATGAATGGCCAGGTAACGTGCTTTAGATTGGTTAAATGAATAATATTAGAGCATTAGAAGAAATTTCTGCTCATCTTCTCATGACAGCAAAGAATTCTTAACTACCTCCTGGACAATATATAAGATACTATTTTCTAATACTCCTGAAGGGCAATACTATCCTATCAGGTATCTGTCCTGGGCGCAGCACATGAATGCAAACATAATGGAAGTGCACTAGCATCTTTGTCTCCCTAGGAAGTTAAGGAGGTACAACTTATCACTGAACACTCTAACAAACTTGTGCAGATGTACTATTGACTGGTTGCATTGTGGTCCGGCACGGCAATTTGAATGCACAGGAATGTAAGAAGGTGCAGAGAATTGTGGACTCTGCCCAATACATCATGGGCACATCTCTCCAAATCACTGGTAGTATTTGCAGGTAGTATTTGAGTCATTGCCTCAAGAAAGCAACATCAATCCCCAGCATCCAGGCCATGCCATTTTTAGCAGTTACAATTGGACAAGAGGTACAGAAGCATGAAGCAACTATTCAGTGCTTGAACCAAAACTGTAATCACTGCAGTTCAGCAACAGTATGATCACTTTGCACTAAAATGGACTTGTTTTTGTTCTAATTACGTTCTTTCTTGCGAAATTGTGCATAATTTTTGTTTAATTTATGTTTTTCTTGTGAATGCTGCTTAACTCTTGTAGCTAATAAAGTGGCCACTGAAGGCATGTTTGTGGTCTTCTGCTGCTGTAGCCCATCCTTTTCAAGGTTCAATGTGTTGTGCACTCAGAAATGCTCTTCTGGACATCACTGTTGTTATGCATAGTTATTTGAGTCATGGTCACCTTCCTGTCAGCTTAAACCAGTCTGGACATTCTCCTCTGACCTCTCATCAACAAGATGTTTTCACGCACAGAACTGCTGCTCACTGGAAGCTTTTAGTTTCTTTCAGAATTCTCTGCAAACTATAGAGACTGCTGTGCATGAAAATCCCAACAGGTTCTGAGATACTCAAACCACCCCATCTGGCACCAATGATAATTTCATGGTCAAAGTCACCTAGATCACATTTCTTCCCCATTCTGATGATTGGTCTGAACAACAACTGAAGTTCTTGACCATGTCCTCATTCTATAATTCATTGAGTTGCTACTACATGATTGGCTGATGAAATATTTGCCTTAATGAGTGGGTGTACAGGTGTTCCTAATAAAGTGGCCACTGAGTGTATATTGTAGTACAGAGTGTAATAGTATCACATAATAGTAACTTTGCCATAGAAATAATGGTGAGTCTTTCAGTATTCAGTGTTAATAAACAGTAAATTGGACAGCAACTTCTAACAACTGTGCACGTGTATTTAAATTAACTAATTAGGTTCTGTTTTGTCAACAGTTTTGCTAAAGCAGTATCTTGCCGGCAGGCTCCAAGCTGAAATAGATTGAAAAACTCAGCACTTTGGGTGCTTAGCTATCAGATGCCTGCTGAACACACCAGAATAATAAGAGCTTCTCATTTTAAGAGCTTGGTAACTGTTAACACAAAGTCTTTATTCATTAGCTTGCTTGGGAGTTTCAGAATCAACTGCATAGCTGTTGTCCTGGAAGGGGCCAGATTCCCCCGATGGTGATTGGTGAAGCAGATGGGTTTTTACTAAACTGTATTTTCTTTTAGATTCTAGATTATTGATTATTAACTGAAGTTGACTTCTATAATCTCGCAGTGGCATAGAACTCTGATGGCCCAAGATTCTGGATTATCCTGCCAATCTCGTTGGATCTGTATATTAATGATTTTTTTTTCAAATAAGAAATTACCATCATAGATATTAAAATTGCAGAGTACTTATTAACAACACCCTGTCTGTCAGTAAGTTAGAGAAGGGGCAAAACACAAGGCTCCCAGCAGTCTACGAGGGGTGATTGATAAGTTTGTGGCCTAAGGTAGAAGGAGTCAATTTTAGAAAACCTAGCACATTTATTTTTCCTACATTTATACACTTAGTCCAGCGGTCGTGGAGCATACGGATCCCTTCTTTGTAAAAGTTGGCCTCTTGGATCTCCAGGAAGTGGTCCACAGCAGGGGTGATTGATAAGTTTGTGGCCTAAGGTAGAAAGAGATGAGTTATTAACTTCAAACTTTCTGCATAATCACTCAAAGAGTTGAACTGCACGTGCATGTAACGAGAGCTGTATATCTCATTTCCTCCTACCTTAGCCCACAAACTTATCAATCACCCCTGCTGTAGACCACTTTCTGTAGGTCCAAGACGTCGGCTTCTACAAAGAAGGGATCCATATGCTCCACAACCGCTGGACTAAGTGTGTAAATGTAGGAAAAATAAATGTGCTAGGTTTTCTAAAGTTGACTCCTTCTACCTTAGACCACGGACTTATCAATCACCCATCGTATCATACACAAAGTTAACCTATTCCAAATATTAAAATTTATTTAAATAGCAGAGGAAACTGAGACCAAGGAAATTCTAAAATAAAACAGGGCAATTTCTTTTAATAATCCATTTTGTTGAGGATAGTTACATATAAATTTTAGGTATAAAATCAGTCTCAGTCACATATAACAGGATGGCTACCAAGCCTGACTGAAATGAGGATGACACACTCATCCCCACTATGCGTAACAATGCTATCATTACTAAACTAAACTCATATATAATTCTTTATCTTGATGTTTATTTTATCTTATGCTTTAAAGTCTTCTTTGCTTCCATTGATTTCACTTCTGGTGCATGAAATATCATAGAATTAGAGATTGAATTAAAATGTCCTTCTTCAGACACTGGTCATATCTAGAGATGCTTGTCATCAAAAGTCCTATATGCCCTGCAGAGGGCAGTACATTGCTTTGCATCTCAGATAAATAGTCTCCAACATAAAGGTCTGTAAACATAATGTACATTGCAGACATCCCACCCTGCAAAAACTCATTTCAGGGAGGTTTCACCACCATTTCAGGGAGGTAGCACCCTCCGCAAGACCATATCACCCCCCCCCGTCGACCTCCAAGGGTGTATGTAATACTCTGTTTAGTGATTTTGTCTAATCTGTAAACCAAGTTGGGTATATGCAGCAAATGTGACATTAAAATATGTGCTTATATTGTATTATATTATCATGTTTATTCTAT
This sequence comes from Mobula hypostoma, assembly GCF_963921235.1. Classification (NCBI taxonomy): domain Eukaryota; kingdom Metazoa; phylum Chordata; class Chondrichthyes; order Myliobatiformes; family Myliobatidae; genus Mobula; species Mobula hypostoma. Next base: position 40,765,861 of record NC_086103.1, read on the forward strand.
TACAACTTTAAGCAAGTCTACAGGGAGTTTGGCCTCATCACGTAGGACATCAATAGCAGCCAGCTAGTTTAAATAACGTTAGCTATGCTGTAATGACACCTGTTAAACTCACCTCATCATGTCCTTTTCATTTTAACCCACCATGGGTAATAGAAAAGTTACTGTTGCAAACAGTGCAGCGAGCAACACTGTCATTATTTTTGAGGTCGACTGTAAAGCCCGCCCACAGAGAAAACTGATAGGTCTTCTTAGCAGGGTTCCCCAACATTTTTTGCACCGCAGACCGGTTTAATATTGACAATATTCTTGCGGACCGGCCGACCGGGCGGGGGGGGGGGGGGGTGTTTATCACGACCTGAATATAGGTGATAAGTCAAAAGCATCATAACATTTTAAGTAACGTTTGGATATTAAACACACAGCGCATATTTTCCTCGTATGAACATATAAAATCATTGCAACACACCAATATCGCTGAATCAGTGCGAGCCCTGGGCTTGTTTCCCTGCAACAAGACGGTCCCATCGAGGGGTGACGAGAGGCAGCGATACTCGAAGGAGGTTCCTTATGTCCAGTCTATTCCGCAATTTAGTTTTCGTTGCATTCATTGCAGAGAACTCCGCTTCGCAGCGATATAATGTTGGAAATGGAAGCAACGTTTTCAGTGCTTTCGTGGCTATCTCAGGATATTTAGCCTTGACTTTGATCCAGAATGCCGGCAGAGATGTTATGTCAAACAAACTTTCAACCTGCCGTCATTTACAAGCTCGAGGAGTTGATCTTTTTCCCGCGCTGACATGGATGACGCGTGCGTAATGACCTCGCGTGCGTTCAAGCTCAGCAGTGCGTGACAGGGAATGAGGAAAGGTGCGAATGATTCATACCGTTTCATATCGCCAAATCATATTGTTTCCTCACGGCCCGGTGGTTGGGGACCACTCTTAGCACGAAGGGAAACCAATCAGGATGTTTGCTGTCCCTCTCCCTCTCAAAAAAATCTATTTCCGGGATATTGTATATAATTTCCGGGCGTCAGGGAGCCACTATCGATATGCGATATGCGGGAGACTCCCGGATCTTCCAGGAGATGTGCGATGTCTGACATTGCGACATTTGTTTGGCAGTATGAAGTATACAAAAACTCTGCCATTGACCATGAAATAACCTCTGAATCTCAAGAGAAGTGATAGGCAATGAATATTGTACTGTTGATCTCTCTCATCCCATGAGCAAAGAAAAATAAAAGCCTCTGTATAATAAGCGAAAGTGAAAAAAAGTTGAAAAGTCAGTCTATCTACTTTTATGTGAATTCCACCTTAAGCAAATATACAGATATGAAAATTTCTGTAGAATTCTCCGCATTACCCTAACTGCCACTTCAATACTTTACCCTTCAGTTTTCCAAATGATTGAGGACGGCCTACTGACAACAAACATAATTTATTTTTCACTCTCATTGCGACGATGCCTCTCATTGGATTGTGCATTTGGTTGTACATGTGAATGGCTTGACAAAGTGGACTGCATTGCTTTATAGATACTGTACCTCAGTGGAATTCATGCTGAGGGCCAGAAAGGTCTGCAAGAAAAGCACTGGGATAGGAGGGAGTTAGCTACAAACAGAGGTATGAGTTATTTCAATAATAATTGTCAAAAATGATGGTTTAAGTTCAGTTGCACACATGCTTAACTCTCATCTGAATGTTCCAGACAGCAGTATTGAAGTAAAAAAAAATGCTGTATCCTCTCTAGGTCCCTAGTGTCCTTCCACAGCTGTGGTATTCAGAATTAGATGGCATGTTTCATTGTTGTATGTGGGTGAAGCATAACATCTTTGTCTTTATGCTCTATGTCGTTACCTACTTTTAAGCACTTGACCTAAATGGGTATTCTCCACCTTTACAGTCAAAGGTCGGATCCGATCAGATCTTTGGGGTTTGGATCTGAAGACTCAATTTTGGTTTGGAATTCTGTTGTTCGCTTCAATTGTTTGCATGATTCTTTTCCCCCTTGCACATCAATAGTTGGTCTTTTATTTTTTTTCTTTAAATTGGTTCTTTCAGACTCCTTGATTTGTGGCTACTTGTGAACAAGCAAATCTCAACGTTGTATAATTTATACATTCTGTGATAATAAATGAATCTTGAATCTTGAAAGAACTGTGCAGGAATGTCATTTCTCTTAGCTCTGGTATGTGCTTTAGAACTACTTTCTATAAATAATGTAAGTTCTCTCTCTTCTCCTTATCAGAAAATGTCAGCTTGTACTTCATTGTGCTAAATTTAATTTGCCATCTTATATCACTAGGTTGTTCATGTTGTTTTGTAATCTAAAACTATCTTCTTCATGGTTTACTATACTTCCAAGTTTTGTGTAACGGGCAACATTTTCCACACACAAAAGTTCAAGCCATGAATAACTGTCAAAAAGTCACTGCATAGCTTTCTGTGTATCAACAGTCCAGCCACCACTGCCAATGGACACATTTGCCTTATTGTCAAGATTGTCAAATATTCTTCATCCATTTGTGTAACACTGATCCCAGTCATAGATAATTTTTCCACTCTTGCAGAAAGAAAAGCTGATCACAAATGATGGAAGAGAATAGAATACAGGGAAATAGGAGCCTCATAACTACCAAGTGAAAATCAATGTCTAGTGCAGCAGCATGCCTCACAGTTATCCCAGGGATTTGAAGTCAGCAGCATATGCATAACTCATATTCATTCTTTCACTATAGTAGTTAATACTGTAACTCCCAATGCACCAGTCAAAACGTGCAGCTGGAGGAAGGCAACAGCTTGTCATCAAAAGGACATCACTTGTGAATGCCACACAGCATCCCATAACACACAGTTATGGGACATAGTAGGTTTTCACTGGGAGAATCTCATTTCCTGTGAGAAGGGCTTGATAGTGCAGACTGGAGTTACAGGAGAAGTGCAACCACTGGCCCAAGTTCAACTCATCTGAACTCAGGTAGTGCAACTCAGATGGCCAAAAAACAGGACATCTTTGATGAAGCAGATAGATTGCAGTTTTTCATGTATACATCTAGCACATGGCATAGACATTGTAATGATGGACTGAATTATAACAGGTGAATTGGAAGACTGGTGAATTGGTTTATTATAGTCACATAAGACCATAAGACATAGGTACAGAATTAGTCCATTCAGCCCATCAAATCTGCTCTGCCATTTCACCATGGGTGATCCATTTACCTCTCAACCCCATTCATCTGCCTTCTCCCCTTAACCTTTCATGCCCTGTCTAATCAAGAACCTATCAACCTACACCTTAAAGACCTGACCTGGTGTATTCACGGACATCTTCAACCTCTTGCTCCCGCAGTGTGTGGTACCTGCCTGCTTCAAGCAGACATCTGCCATACCGGTGCCCAAGAAGGGAGGCTGGTGTTGAAGCATACCAGCTCCTGTTTGAATGGCAACTTGGATCTGCTCCAGTACACCTACCAAACCAACAGGTCTACAGAAAATGCTACCTCATTGGCTTTTCATATAAGCCTGGAAAGATGCATACATCAGGATACTCTTTATTGATTACAGCTTGGCATTTAACACCATCATCCCCTCAAAGCTAATTAGTAAACTCCAAGACCTGGGCCTCAATAACCCCTTGTGCAATTGGATCCTGGATTTATCCACTTGTAGACCCCAGTCAGTTTAGATTGGCAAAAGCATCTCCTCCATAATCTCCATCGGCACAGGAGCACAGTAGGGATGTGTACTTAGTCCCCCGCTCTACTCACTTTACCCCTATGACTGTGTGGCTAAGTACAGCTCCAACACCATATACAAGCTTGCTGACGACCCCACTGTTGTGGGCCGTATCAAAGCTGATGATGAATCAGCATACAGGAGGGAGATTGAAAACTTGGCAGAGTGGTGTAATAGCAACAACCTCTAACTCAATGTCAATAAGACCACAGATTGATCGTAGACTGCAAGAGTGAGAGAAACCTGAGGTCCATAAGCCAGTGGTCATCGGAGGATCAGAGGTGAGAGAGTCAGTAACTTTAAATTCCTGGGTGTGACTATCTCAGAGCACCTGTCCTGGACAATAATGTATAAATATTATTGCGAAGAAAGCACAACAGCACCTCTACTTCCTTAGGAGTCTGTGGAGGTTTGGCATGTCATTGAAAACCTTGGCAAATGTTCATAGATGTGTAGAGGAAAGTGTGCCAACTAGCTGCATTACGGCCTGGCATGGGAACACCAATGCCTTTGAGTGGAAAATCCGACAAAGGTAGTGGAATTGGCCCAGTACATCATGGATAAACCCCACCCAACCATTGAGCACATATACATGAAATGTTGCTATAGAAAAGCAGCATCCATCATCAAAGATCCTCAGCAGGCAGGCCATGCTCTTTTGTCGCTGTTTCCATCGGGTAGAAGGTACAGGTACCTCAGGACTCACACCACCAGTTTCACGAACAGTTACTACCCCTCAACCATCAGGCTCTTGAACAAAAGAGGATAGCTGCACACAGTTAAGGACTCAGTTATATTAATGGATGTAATATTGTTCATAGTCATAGTCATAGTCATACTTTATTGATTCCGGGGGAAATTGGTTTTCATTACAGTTGCACCATAAATAATAAATAGTAATAGAACCATAAATAGTTAAATAGTAATGTGTAAATTATGCCAGGAAATTATGAAATAAGTCCAGGACCAGCCTATCGACAGAGGGTGTCTGACCCTCCAAGGGAGGAGTTGTAAAGTTTGACGGCCACAGGCAGGAATGACTTCCTATGACGCTCTGTGCTGCATCTCAGAGGAATGAGTCTCTGGCTGAATGTACTCCTGTGCCCACCCAGTACATTATGTAGTGGATGGGAGACATTGACCAAGATGGCATGCAACTTAGACAGCATCCCCTTTTCAGACACCACAGTGAGAGAGTCCAGTTCCATCCTCACAACATTACTGTTATTTCATGCTCAGTATTTATTGTTATTTATGTATATCTGTATTTGCACAATTCATTTACGGCTTACAGTTCTTGACGTTTGCAGTTTACAGATCCTGTTTACAGTTATTGTTCTATAAATTTTCTAAGTATGCCCATAGAAAAAGATTCTCATGGTTGTATGTGCCCACATGTATGTACTCTGATAATAAATTTTACTTTGAACTTTGAACTTCGAACCTCCACAGCCGACTGTGGCAACTAATTCTACAGATTCACTACTTTCTGGCTAAAGGAATTCCTCCTCAACTCCATTCTAAATGGATGTTCCTCTATTCTGAGACTATCCTTTTGTCCTAGAATCCCCTACAATAGGAAACATTCTCTCCACATTCACTCCATTTAGGCCTTTCAACACTTGATAGGTTTTGATGAGATTTTCCCTCACTCTTACAAATTCTAGCAAGTAATTTCCAAGATCCATGAATTGCTTCATTCCCAGAATCATTCTCCTGAACCTCTTCTGAACCCTCTCCAATGACAGCACATCCTCTCTTAAGTAAGGGATTCAAAACTGCTCACAATACTCCAAGTGAAGCCTCACCGATGTCTTACAAAGCCTCAGCATTACATCCTTGCTTTTATATTCTGGACCTGTTGAAATGAATGCTAACATTGCATTTGGCTTCCTCACCACCGACTCCGCCTGCAAATTAACCTTTATGGAATCCTGGATGAGGGCTCCTAATTCCCTTTACACCTCCAATTTTTGAATTTTCTCCCAGTTTAGAAAATAGTCTATACGTTTATTCCTTCTACCAAAGTGCATGACTATATATTTCCCAACACTGTATTCTATTTGTGACTTTTTTACCCATTCTCCTAATCTGTCTAAATCCTTCTTTAGCCTCCCTTCATCCTCAAAATTCCCTGCCCTCCACCTATCTTCATATCATCTGCAAACTTGGCCACAAACCCATCCATTACATTATCCAAATCATTGATATACGGCATAAAAAGAAGTGGTCGCAACACTGCCACGACAGAACACCACAAGTCACCTGCAACCAATCAGAAAATGCTCCCTTTATTCCCACTCTTTGTCTCCTGACAATAGACAATAGACAATAGATGCAGGAGTAGGCCATTCAGCCCTTCAAGCCAGCACAACCATTCACTGTGATCATGGCTGATCATCCACAATCAGTACCCTTTTCCTGCCTTTATTGGAACATGTAAATGCATACATTGTATTTTCTATGTATTACAGTATTTACAGTATTTACTCAACAGTATTTCAGTATTTACTCAAATGCACACATTATATTTTTTATATTTACTATGTAACCACTGCTAGCTGAATAGAGGGTATTCACTATGTAGCCATGACTTTTGACCTAATCACTATTAATTCATGAAGAGAACTAGAATGAAACCAAGTAGAAAGATAACGGTGGCGAGTAAGGTAATGAAATATGTGGCAGTATGTCAAAATAAGACTAATTAAGAAATAACTGTGGTTAGGGATGAGGGGACACCTGGTCTAAAATGTAAACTAGGACATAATTAAATTGGGGAGTAAAACAATAGTGGAAAGTCGAGAGTGGGTATATTGATGATATGTAATCACAGGCCGACTGGATATGATAATGTAGCTAAGATAGGAGATTGCTGTAAAAAATGCTGTGTACAAGCCTCGATGGGCAGTCAGCTACTAGCTTTCTGATTGTCTCAGCTTTGATTTTCAAATTAAAGTTTAAAACGTCTTGAAGGATTTTCTGCGTCTCCTTGTTGTTTGTAAGAAACGAGAAACCACGACACCTTCTCCCCATATCCCTTCGCTCCACTATCTTTAAGAGCTCTATCTAACTCTTTTTGAAAGAATCCAGAGAATTGGCCTCCACTGCCTTCTGAGGCAGAGCATTCCACAGAACCACAACCCTCTGTGTGAAAAAGATTTTCCTTAACTCTGTTCTAAATTGTCTACCCCTTATTCTTAAACTGTGACAATGAGTCAAAGCTCTATCCATCCCAGTGTCTTTCCCGTAATACCATGGGTTCTTATCTTGTTAAACGGTCTCGTGTACTGAGGTTTAGTGGAAAGTTTTTTTTTGCATAAAATCCACATCGATTATTTCATTACAACAATGCATTGAGGTGGTGCAAGTGAAAACAATAATAGAAAGTAGAATAAGGAGGTACATTTACAAAGAAAGTGTGGAAATGGCAAAAATCAAGGTTCAGGGCCATAATAAAGTAGAATGTGAGGTCAAGAGTCCAAGGGAACCATTCAGTTGTCTTATAACAGTGGGTTAGAAAATGTCCTTGAGTCTAATGGTACGTGCTTTCAGAATTTGTGTCTTCTGTCTGACCACTGTTCCACTGTTCCATGTTCTATGATCTATGTTCAGATTTAGGAACATTTGCAGATAATTCAAGGAATCTAATGTACATTTAAATGGCAGATAATTTGCATAATCACATTTCCAATGAATAATTGTTTGGTTATGGTATTATTGGACACCATTTTGTGGATTTTTCAGCTGACAAGCACCGATGGTGAACTAAAGGGAATCTTGCACACACCGGGGTTAGATCTTTTTGTAGTGTATTTAATTAACTAATTCCTGGGTGAGTTTAGAGTTAGAAGCATGAAATTTACTGTAATATGCACCCGGGGGAGCCCATAAATTCTTTCTCAGTGTTCCCCATGGAAAATGTCAATACATCCGAAAGAAATCTTCTTAGAGTTATTCGAGAGCTGTGAAGTTGCTACAATTCTTGCCATAGTTTCACAGGGGAGTTCCAATGATTACAGGAACACTGCCCATCCTGGGTTAAATTTCAAAACTGCTATTAAAATAAACGTTTGTTGAGCTTAGTGGTAAAAATATTGAATCAGCCAACCCCCTCCTCCTTACCAGGATTTCCCATTGAAACCTAAGGCACAGGGAGAAAATTCTAGCTTTGACATGTTTACATCAGTTTCCAGTGTTCCGTTAATTTGTGCACATTAAGTGCCTTACCCATAAACAGGAATAATATTTGTCTGATATTTCTAAATGTATTGTGACGACATTTTTCTCCATCTATTTTTCAATGCGGAAATTTTTGACATCAAAGCTAATCCATCTTTCTTAGTTTAACAATCCTGTTAACACGTTCAATTTTGCCAGCAAGCTCAAAACACATTGAAAGTACTCAGCAGATCAGCACAATTCTGTGTAGACGGAAGTGTAAAGGTAGCGCATCAGATTACATGAATTATTGGATGCATCAGATAAATGGCTTACAAGAGAGAACACAGCCAGGAAAAGAGGGAAGGAGAAATCAGATTGTTAATCTGCAGATTACAAGGAGAAGATAATAAAAGAAGGCAGAAGAAAATATACTGGGGGCATGCAAATAATTATAGCAGAATAATAGAGGATAAAACAAACATAGGGAAACTTAAATGGAAGAATGTTTGAACGGGAAATATGATTTAAAAAAATAAGGTATATAGACAATCAAATCCAAAATCCAATTCCAGTCTACAACTTCCAACATGTCCGAAAGAACATGTAAATCCATTACCTGAACCCTCTGTCTCTGGTACGTGAGGTGGAGTCAATAGTGTAAATAATTAACCACTACTGTCTCAGTGAGAAGATAGGATGGATATTTTTCAAGATTCAATTGAGCTTTATTGGAACAGTGTAGAATGCTGATAAAGGGTTGAGCGAGGGTGTGGGACAGCAAAGAGATGACTGGAGTTACTTAGTAAATAAAATCATTTGACCTCTGAAGATAAATTGGCTTCTTAAACTACCCTAAAATCACTGACTTGCAATGGAGCAAATGTCTGTAAGAAACATTGAGATACAGTAGGTGCAGACATATAAAAAAAACTATGACATTTAAAACTGGGTATGCAAAATTAATCAAAATTAACCATTTTGTACTCTATGCTTGAGAGCTAAGACCAGATCTTTGGGATTGTACATGATTTGGTCATTATCAATAGCTTACATTGCTTCTGCAGGCAGTTTATCTCAAAATTTTTTAATGTACTATAATGTTTGACCTAATTATGTCCATATGCTTTTCATCTGCACTGGAAACTGCTCAAAGTTAAAATGTGGTATGATATTAAACCGTATCCAGTTTAAGATGGTTCTACTCAACATGGATGACAGCTCACTGATTGTTCTCTGTCGTAGGGAGGTGGCTGGGAATGGACCCAAGTGCAAGACACAGACACTGAAGTACTAGGGACAGGACTAGTACTAGAAGTACTAGATACAGGGTGAGGGCATGGACATGGACAGGAAAACTGGGAACCCGGAACAGGACTGGACAAGGGAGCTAGGAGCCCAGGCTTAGGCTCCGAGACAGAGACTGGGCAAGGACTCAGAACCTGGGTCTTGCCTCTGGCTCGGACCCCAGAACTAGGCAAGGATGTGACTTGGCTGGCAGGAAGGACAAGGCTGGAGACCAGAGACTTGAAGCGCGGATCTCCTGGGCAGGGCGCAGATCTCCACCCGATGGAGGCAAGGGACAGGAAGGGACAGAACCAACTGCAGGGTAACGGCAATACGGCCTGACTTACCCGACGGAGGCAAGGGACAGGAAGGGACAGAACCAACCGCAGGGTAACGGCAAGACGGCCTGACTTACCCGGTGGAGGCAAGGGACAGGAAGGGACAGAACCAACCGCAGGGTAACGGCAAGACGGCCTGACTTACCCGGCGGAGGCAAGGGACAGGAAGGGACAGAACCAACCGTAGGGTAACGGCAAGATGGCCTGACTTACCCGGCGGAGGCAAGGGACAGGAAGGGACAGAACCAACCGTAGGGTAACAGCAAGATGGCCTGACTTACCCGGCGGAGGCAAGGGGCAGGAATGGAGCTAGGTACAGGGTGGTTCCAGGACAAGACTTCAGGCGAGACAAGGCGAGAGTTACCAGCAAGACAAGGCAAGGCTTCAGGCAATGCAAGGCAAGACAAGAACTTCAGGTGAGGCGAGAGTTACCAGCAAGACAAGGCAAGGCTTCAGGCGAGGGAACAGAAGGCAGGGGAAGGGATACAAGGAGTAAGGACAAGAACAATCCAGCAGCCACGCCCTGGTCTCTGAAGGTATTTGTGCAGCCAGCCCCAACGAGCATCAGCTGACTCAATTAGAGCTCAACAAGAACAGAAACAGGGTAGACAGGAAAACCTGGGGCAAGGGTCAATGGACCGGACCGTGAACCAGAATGCGGACTTCACGGACCGGACCATGACATTCTCAAAGCAAGAAATTCGACTAAATACGCTTTTATATGAAGAATTGTGGTAAATGGTCACCACAAAGAATGAAGAGGTGAGCGAAGGCAAGGCTGATCTGAGGGTTGAGGTACATGGGTGCAAGACAGAGCTGGAGCGAAGTCAAGGCAAGATCCAGGAGAAGATGGAGCCAACGTCAGAATTAGGGATGTAGTTGAACTGAGTGGAGTGGAGAAATAATGAAATGGAGCCTGTCCACTTAAACTGGGAGTGAGGTTTGGTCCATCTAAGCGCTGCGCTGATTTGGAAAGGTCGAGTACAGACCAGAAGCAGCCCAAAGCATATCGCTGCGGTGGAGCCTGGGCCCGAGTTCGGGGGATAACTGGGTGCTTGGACAAGTTAAACACTGGACCAGGTTGACTGAAAAGGCAAAGTGTCAGGACCGGAGGCAGGGGTCGAGCCGGTTCTGCTCCGCGACGTTTTAGTCCATGTTCCTTGGCGCAGAGGCTGAGGCTATGTCGTGCCCCACCTGCTCTGGGCTTAGTGCGTGTGAGCTTCACTGAGATTTGTTTCTGCGTGATGGAGTGAATCTGAGACTATGGGCCAACTCTGGCTGCTCCCAGCTTTGGATTTATGGATTCAATTCTGTTCTGAATGCTGATGCTTGCTTTAGTGATTACATGATTTGCTTTGATCTTTTTTTCTTTCTGTGCATTGAGTATTAATCTTTTTCTTAATTGGGTTCTTTCTGGTTTCTTGTTTTCTGGCTGCCTGTAAGCAGATGGATCTTAATGCTTTATACATATTTTGATAACAAAATGTACTTTGAATGGATACCGATATAGAACAAGTCACCTGTGCAGGCAGTACAATGAAATTCTTTGATCTGTTTTACCAGCAATCAGTACATTATCAGTGTAATAAATTCCCTGCCAGAGCTCTCACATGTGGAACTCATTTAGGTTTAGTTCAAGCTGCAGATTATACAGAGCTTCAAAGGAATAGAGATCACAGTAAAAATTGTGAAATAAAGCCAAAGACTGGAAAGACTCTAGACCATTTTGAGGCTGGGTCTCAGTAACTTTGATTTGTCAAGATGCACCGAGACAAACCGTGGCTCCCATGCTAATACGGCATCTAGCCAATCCATGGTGTCTGAGAGGAGCTGCAGCTGGACATCCTTCCTACAAACATAGCTATCGGGGACACTTGACTTCTCCTTGATCACCCACATATTCCAGGAGGAGAAAACCACTCAGTTCTTGAATTAACCAGCACAACACTCATCACTGCAGTTTGAACAACACTTTGATCACTTTTCACTAAAATGGGCTACAGTGACAGAAGACCACATACATGCACACCGTGGCTACATTATACCACGGGAGATAGTACTATTATAATAAGCTCAATTTTAACAACTCCATTGACTGCCATTTCTACCTCTCTAGTACTTGGTTAGAAGAAAGAAAAATGAAGGACCTTACCTTAACTTACTATACTTTTTCACTCCCAACTTTTCCTGTACTTTCCCTCACTCTACACTTAGACAGCAAGTACAGTACTTTGATCTCAAAATGATCATTCCATTAGAGCCAGCCTCTCTTTTATGTTCTGTATCTTGTTCACTAGCACAGTTAGTCAGAAAGAATAGTTAAACTTGAGTTGCTCAGCCTTTTTAAACCTCTCTGCAATCTGCTCACTGAGCCTGTCAATAGGAAAAATATTATTTTAAAACACACATTAAAAAAAGTCCTCTTTTTTGTATTTTAGGAGGGTTATTTAGGGTTCCTCTCAGATCCCAATGGTGTGCTGTCTGGTAGGTCAATTGGCTATGGTAAATTACTTCTAGTGGGTGGCAGAAATGAATCAGGCAGATTTTAATGGGTGTGAGTGAAAGGATAGGTTGAAGGGGAAAAACATTTAGCAGCCACATTATTAGATAGTTTCTGTACCTAATAAAGTGGCCACTGAGTGTATGTTTGTAGTTTTCTGCTGCTGAAGCCCATTCTCTTCATTGGTTCATTGTGGTGTGCATTTAGAGCTGCTCTTCTGCTCATCACTGGTGTAACACGTGGTTATTTGAGTTACTGTAGCCCTGCTGATAACTTAACCAGTCTGGCAATTCTCCTTTGGCCTCTCTTTTTAACAAGGCATTTTTACCCACACAAGATGCTGCCATCTGATTGGCTGATTAGATGTCTGTATTAATGAACAGGTGCACAGGTGTACCCAATAACATGACCACTGAGTATAAGTAAGCACAGGGATTGATGGGATTGCATTTAGCGCTCATAAAGACTTGATGGCAGGAATAGCCTACTTCTAAGTCGTAAGGAGAAAAAAGGAAAGCAGTATTGTCTACTCAGTACAATGGTTTTTGCCAGCCTGAAGACAATATATCCATATGAAAATGGCAAGAGCTGGAAAAGAGAACACATTTGGCTATAAGCTTTATCTAAATTGGGCACGTGGCTAAGTGGTTAAGGCATCTGACTAGCGACCTGAAGGTCGTGAGTTCGAGCCCCAGCCGAGGCAGCGTGTTGTGTCCTTGAGCAAGTGCTCTGCGACGACAGTGGTGCCAAGCTGTATCAGCCCTTGCCCTTCCCTTAGACAAGGGAGACAAGGGAGAGGGGAGACTTGCAGCATGGGCAACTGCCAGTCTTCCATACAACCTTGCCCAGGCCTGCGCCCTGGTGAGTGAAGACTTTCCAGGTGCAGATCCATGGTCTTACAAGACTAACGGATGCCTTATCTAAATTTATGAATGACTCAGCTGAGGAAGTAGAAGGGTGGGGTTAGTAAGTTTGCAAATGACAAAGAAGTTGGTTGTCATAGGTTACAGTCGGACATGGATAAGATGCAGAGCTGGACTGAGAAGTAGCAGATGGTATTTGATCTGGAAACGTGTGAAGTGATGCACTTCGAACGATCAAACTTGAAGGTAGAGTGCTGGGTTAATAACACTATTCTCAGCAGTGTGGATGAACAGGGGGACTTTGGGTTTACGTCCATAGATCCCTCAAAGTTGCCATGGAAGTTGACTGGATTGTTAAGAAAGCTTATGGTGTGTTGGCCATTAGATGGAGGACTGAATTCAAGAGCCACGAGGTAATGTTGCTGGTTATATCACACTTAGAGTATTGTGTTCAGTTCTTGTCACCCCATTTTAGGAAGGAGGATTTGGAGGCTTTTATAGAGGGTGCAGAGGAGATTTACCAGGATGCAACCTGGACAAGAGTGCACATTTTAAGAAGAAGGATTGAGTGTACTAGGGCTCTTCTCTCTGGAACAAAGTAGCATGAGAGGAGAATTCACAGAGCTCTGCAGGATGATAAGAGCAACAGATTGAATGAATAGCCAGAGACTTTCTCCCAGGACAAAAATGGCTAATATGAGAGGGCATAATTTTATGGTCATTGGAGCCAAGTAAAGGAGGGATGTCAAAGGTAAGTTTTTTACCCAGTGAGTGGTGAGTATGTGGAACTCATTGCCAGAGTGGTGGTAGAGGCAGATACCTTAGGGACATTTAAGAAAATCCTAGATAGGCACATGAATGAAAGGAAAATGGAGGCTATGTAGAAGGGAAAGGCTAGAATGATCTTAGAGCAGGTTGTAAGATCGGAATATGAACATAGCCTGAAGGGCCTGTACTGTGTTGTACTGATCTACATTCTATTAAAATGACAAGAGTATTGCCATATCTAGCAGTATCTATGAAGATCTATCTAATGTTTCTAAGATTGTGATCTTGTCACACATTGTCCTTCTGAAGAAAATATACACAAGAAATTTAAACTTATATTCTCATTTTTTTCAAGATGTGTGAAATCATATTTCTGGATTGGAACATGATTGTGACCATTGTAGAATTGAATCACATTTCTCTGCCTATTTACTTTCAATGAAGATGCAATCTCCCTTTCGGGTGTAGTGATATTCTGAACAAAGCTTCTTTGAAGTGTTTCTCAGGAAATTAGGTCAAATTATTTCCAAGGAACATCAGTCACTGGTGGCTGTTTGATTTGTACGTGTGCATTTAATTTCCAGAATCAGGACTGGATCTCTGGTTCTCTGGATCCCAACCCTCCCAGCAACCCCCTCTCAACCAAAATACCAGGCCCAGCTGTGATCTCTGGGTTAGACTCTCCTAAAGCCCCAATTTCCATTCTCAAGCACAACACCCAATTTTCCCCCAGTTTTGAACCACAGAGCTTAAGCAAATTGCCAAATTCCCACCCTTTCTTCTCCAGAACCTCCAGAGCTGATCCCAGCCCTGGGCTTATTGTCCACTTTGAAGTGTGAAAGAACATGTCAAATGGGTCATCTAATGCCTTGGGCCTTGATTTCTATTGAACTTTGCAGACCATCATTGCATAACTGCATGTAGGCACAATAAAGATGGATTTTTGGTCAATATTTTTCTTAATTTTCATTTAGAATAAATTCATTCTTTAAAAACATCTCTCTCATGATCTAAATGCAGATGATTTTTCAAGCATGCTGATTAGTGATCATTTGATGAAAGGTTTTCTCAAAAGCACATCAGTCCCTTAGGTGTAGTCTTAAAATGTGAATAATTTTTGCAGTCAAGATGGATTTTGCAGTGTTTTTTACTTAAAACTTTCAGATCAGGTTTAATGTAAAATTTTGGAGTTTAATATTATTGTTGAAAAGAACAAAAGTCATTCATTTGGTTACATTTCACTAGAAATCATAACACAGATCTGAAAGTCTTGCTTAATCTACTCACATCTGTTCACATGATATGATGCCATCTGAAAGAGAAAACAAATAAAACAAAGGCTTGTCTTTTGAAATACCAGTGCAGTTGGTCGTTTGATCTGAAGCTTTTGTTAACTGCCTTTGATATACTAACAGAATAAATGTGAAATTAAATACAATCCTTGTATAATTAATAGAACAGGTAACATATATAAATGCAGTCTCTTACTAGAACATCAATTCATGATAATGGAAAATAATGATACTCTGGCACCAGGCTGACAACTTGTGAATGTGACAGCATAAACTGCATGAATAATATTACTGCAGTCGTATGGGAAAATAATGAAAATAAAAGCATCAAACCACATGGACTACTTAGAGTAAATATCAGTAAATCCATACTAAATCACACGGGAAGTTGAAACAAAAATAGACAAAAGAACAAAGAAAACCACACCTACAAAAATAAACAAACTAAACCAAAACCCACCGTTTTAACATTTTTTAAAATCATAAACAAGAAATGAACCTTGACCCATGTCTTCTGCTCCTATAATTGTAAGCAGACTTTATGGTCTGGGTGGCCTTCTTCAAAAAATAGGCTGTGTTTTCCATGAATATTAAATCTCAAGCGCGTTTTGGGGGAAATAGGATTGACTACATTAATTTCAAAAATTGTGTTTTGAAATTAGAAATATATCAAAGAGAAATTTTTAAAGTTGTTATGTAATTTATCCTGCACATTTTTATTCAGAAAAGTATTCCAGGCAGTTGTCCTCTGAATATTCAATGAATCCTCTTACTTTTGAGGCGTGCGATAGAAATATCATGTGATTATGATTAGTCTGCTGGATTGCTGGTAGTATCTCCTGTAAGAGGCTCAAAGAATTTGTGGAAAATTGTCCACCCTTTACTCAGTATGGGATGCAGCCTTTCCTGAATTCCACCTAGAAGGAAACATATGTGAATGCTGCTAGTTTTCCTGAAGGTTTCTCCCAACACCCAGCATTCGCCAGGCTATGTTGATCTGTGACTTTCAAGTTCAACTGGCCAAATTTCTAGGGTTAGGCTTAGATATGCAGCTAAGATGACAGTGTTGGTGTTCCTTGTCATTCTACTCACCCAGGCCCTGGGAACTGATTGGCATTTTGAACAAGGGGTGTTCTGTATTTTTTATGGCCAAGCATCTTAATTTCAGAGTTACTTGGATAAAAGGACGAAAGAGTTGGGAGAATTAAAATGGAAGGACTCTGAAAAGAGCACTTCAACCCTCACTAACTAGACTAAAATTAAATTATTCATAATAAAGTTTTCCTACACGTGCCAATAATATCTCCACTATACCTACCCTACACTCAAGGCCAATTTTGCATTATCCTCTGTAAAAAAAAAAAAATTCTATTTAAATAATGCAGCTACTTTAGTGATTATTTGAAGAACTGGGATAAAACTTGCTCACCTTGTTCCTCCCTCTCAGGACTTGGGAAAAATCAAAGGAATTGCAGGTGTCAGAAATTTGAAATAAAAGCAAAAATGGTTGAAAATGCTCAGCGGCTGAGGCAGCATCAGTAGTAAGAGAAAAGGAGCATTTCAGATAGAAAAATCCAACTGGAACATGGGAGGAAAGGAAACAAGCTAGTAGTGAGCTGGCGGGTGGGTGTGGGGGTAATGGAGGTAGAAGAGGAATACCCCTGATGGGGCGTTGCCAGGTCTGCTCTGGGAATAAAACACAGAGAGAAAGATCATGGTCCTTTATTCACAACAGCTATGAAATCAGGGATGATAGAGGATGAAATCACAGACAAAAGAATTTAAGTTGAAATGTCGGGCTGTTGGACATGCCCATGGGTTGGTTTGTGTTGTGTCATCATGGTAACATAGCAGTAAGTGTAATGCCAGTGATCCGGGTTCAATTCCCACCACTCTCTGTATGGAGTTTGTACATTCTCCGCATGACTGCGTAGGTTTCTTCTGTGTGCTCGGGTTCCCCCCAACATTCCAAGTATGTATGGGTTAATTGGTCGCATGGGTGCAAGTGGGCAGAGTGTGCTCATTGAGCCAGAAGGGCCTGTTACCATGCTGTATCTCTAAATTTAAAAAAACAATGAGTGGTGAAGAAATGAATCAAAATCATAAGTGTGTATACAGTATCTTGGCCTGTTCTGATACAGAGGGAGAAAGTGAAATGCTGTCACTGAGGTCGATATCAGGAGGCTGTCGCTTGTCCAGGCAGAAGATGATTAGGTCTTATTGTTACAGTGTAGATGTCCATAGGCAGAAAGATTAAAGTAGGGGTGATATAGAAAATGAATTGTCCGGCATCTGGCAGCTCAAGATCACCAATGAAAATCAAATGTAGATACTCCACCAAGAGGTCATCCAATCCGGGTTGATTTCTTCACATTCACAAGTGAATTACCGTTCACTCTGAAGCATTCTCTGGAGTGGAGTCTCTGGATGCTGGAAAGGGAAAGGATAAGGACTGTATCTCCTGTGGTGGCATGGGAAATTTCCATTAAAAGGGAAGTGATTGGCGGAGAGGGAAGAGTGAATCAAGGAGATCTGAAGGGAATGGCCCCTTCAAACTACTAAAAGGAAACGTGGAACCTCATTTAAAGTGGTGGAAACTGCAAAGGCTACTCCATATTTGGTGGAAGGCGAAGACCTAGGAAATTTTGTCCTGCCCTTCCTTGGTTAATGAAGCTAGTGAGGAAACTAGAGACTATTCAACAGATGGGGCAGATTGTGGTAAATGAGATGGGTAAGTGTGATGTACATGAAGTGGTGTGCTTCTCCCGTCACTTATCTGTGTACCTGCAATGCATGACTTCAAGGTTCTCAATACCCATAAGAGAATGCACAGGATAGAAGCTTCCAGAAGCCAACATGGGGTGTTGTACTTCTTCAAGGAGGCTTTGAGCACTTCTTTAGTCTTCTCTGCCCACTAATAATCCCTCTCACTAACAGGCACTGCTGGTCAAGTGAGCAGCTTGATATTAATGTTTTCCTTCCATCTGAGGATCAGCTTCTCAGACGTGGAAATAAGAAATAAGGGTTTCTGTAGATTTTTAAAATGTAAAAAGTTAATAAAGTGAGTATAGAAATTGATACAGGGACATCAATGAGATGGTTGATGCATTGCTTCTAATTTTCAGAATACTCCAGATTCTGGTAAGAATTCAGCCCACAATATTGTGCTGGACTAAATTAACGAACTACACCTAATTAAACCAATCCTTTCTGCCTGCATATGCTTCAAACCCCTCTATTTTCTGCATATTCATGAGCCTAACTAAGAATCTCAAATTCCTCTATCAAACCTGCATCCACCACCACCCCAGGCAGCATATTTCAGGCACCAGCCACTCACTGTGTAAAAAACCTGCCCAACGTATCTCCTTTAAACTTCCGGCACTCACCTTAAATGTATGCCTTCTAGTATTGGACATTTTGATCTTGGAAAAAAGATTCCAACTTTCCTAACTTCATCAGGTCTCCCTTCAGACTCCGTCACTCCAGAGAGAACAATACTAGTTTGTTTAACCTCTCCCCATAGCTCAACTCTCTAATCTGGGCAACTTCCCAGCAAACATCTTCTACCCACTTTCCAAAATCTCCCTGTATATCCGATACTTGAGAAAATCTGCAAATGCTGGAAATCCAGAGCAACACACACAAAATGCTGGAGGTATATCCTATAGTAGGATGAACAAAATTACAAGGTCCCACACAGGAGATTAGTGTGCAAACTTAAAGCACACGGTATTGGGGGTACGGTATTGGGGGTAAGGTATTGATGTGGATATAGAATTAGTTGGCAGACAGGAAGCAAAGAGTGGGAATAAACGGGACCTTTTCAGAATGGCAGGCAGTGACTAGTGGGGTACTGCAAGGCTCAGTGCTGGGACCCCAGTTGTTTACAATATATATGAATGACTTAGACGAGGGAATTAAATGCAGCATCTCCAAGTTTGCGGATGACACGAAGCTGGGCAGCAGTGTTAGCAGTGAGGAGGATGCTAAGAGGATGCAGGGTGACTTGGATAGGTTGGGTGAGTGGGCAAATTCATGGCAGATGCAATTTAATGTGGATAAATGTGAGGTTATCCACTTTGGTGGCAAAAACAGGAAAACAGATTATTATCTGAATGGTGGCCGATTAGGAAAAGGGGAGGTGCAGCGAGACCTGGGTGTCATTATACACCAGTCATTGAAAGTCGGCATGCAGGTACAACAGGCGGTGAAAAAGGCGAATGGTATGCTGGCATTCATAGCAAGAGGATTCAAGTACAGGAGCAGGAAGGTACTACTGCAGTTGTACAAGGCCTTGGTGAGACCACACCTGGAGTATTGTGTGCAGTTTTGGTCCCCTAATCTGAGGAAAGACATTCTTGCCATAGAGGGAGTACAAAGAAGGTTCACCACATTGATTCCTGGGATGGCAGGACTTTCATATGATGAAAGACTGGATCGACTAGGCTTATACTTGCTGGAATTTAGAAGATTGAGGGGGGATCTGATTGAAACGTATAAAATTCTAAAAGGATTGGACAGGCTAGATGCAGGAAGATTGTTCCCGATGTTGGGGAAGTCCAGAACGAGGGGTCACAGTTTAAGGATAAAGGGGAAGCCTTTTAGGACAGAGATGAGGAAAAACTTCTTCACATAGAGAGTGGTGAATCTGTGGAATTCTCTGCCACAGGGAACAGTTGAGGCCAGTTCATTGGCTATATTTAAGAGGGAGTTAGATATGGCCCTTGTGGCTAAAGGGATCAGGGAGTATGGAGAGAAGGCAGGTACAGGGTTCTGAGTTGGATGATCAGCCATGATCATACTGAATGGCGGTGCAGGCTCGAAGGGCCGAATGGCCTACTCCTGCACCTATTTTCTATGTTTCTATGTTTCTATAAGTAATACTCCAGCTGTTGCTAATTCGGGCTTTATAAGGCTGCGACATGACTTCCTCTCCCTCAATCTCAGTGCTTTGACTAATAAAGGTAAGCGTGCCATTTGCCTTGTTCACTACCCTGTCAACTTGTGCAGCCACTTTCGGGGAGTTACGGACTTGGACCCCAAGTTTCCTTTTCCATTTGATCTGCCACATGTAAAGAAACTAGATTTGAAAGGAACAAATGTATTTTTTTGTTCAAAAATGGTGGGTGTTAAAAAGCAGGCAACGCCAGGCCAGATGGCTTGAGCATCTGTTATTGGTAAAATGTTGGAAGCTATTATTAAAGAAATAAAAGCAGAGCACTTTGAAAAAGCCATGGTAATCATACAATGTCACTGTAGTTTTTTTGAAAGGAAATTCATGTTCGTCCAATTTATTGAAGATCTTTGATGAAGTAACAAAAGACACTGAAAAGAATTGCTGAATTTAGAGTAAATTCAAATTACCAGAAATGGATGAGACGTTCCTAGGGTCTTGGGGGAATATGGAAGGCACTTGTCGGGTAATTTTTTTTGTTATTTTTGCAGTGATCTTTCGATAGTGTAGTCAAGCTAGAGTAGATAACGTTTCCTCATAGATCCAGAAGTTGGAGTAAGAATAAGATAGAAACTACAAGCCAGCCAAATTTAGTTCGGTGGTGGAAAAGATTTTTGCTTATATCTAAACCTGTGCTTAATCAATTTGACAGTGTTTTCTTAATGAGTTTAGAGACAGATTTGTAAAGGTAATGTAATTGATGTATTGTACGTGGATGTTCCGAGGTCTTTTGATAACTTACTACCAAACCAGCTTATTAG
Source organism: Mobula hypostoma (assembly GCF_963921235.1). Taxonomy (NCBI): domain Eukaryota; kingdom Metazoa; phylum Chordata; class Chondrichthyes; order Myliobatiformes; family Myliobatidae; genus Mobula; species Mobula hypostoma. The sequence continues at coordinate 40,786,528 of NC_086103.1, forward strand.
CAAAGTTGCATTACAGGGAGGTGTACAGATGCACGTAATTAAATGGCCATTGACTGTTCTTTGGCAGTGAAGAGCTTGTATTGCTGCTGGAGAAAGACCATAGAATGGAACTAGGAAATCGTTCTGGCTGGGAGCTGTCATAAACATGATGGGCTGAATAGCCTTCTACTCAATCCTGATGAAGGGTCTCCACCCAAAACTTTGGCTCTTTAGATGCTGCCTGACCTGTTAAGTTCCTCTAGCATTTTGTGTGTTACTTCTACTCTGAATCACTTTTTCTTATAATTCTGTAATTTCACAATTCAATGTCTTTTGCCAGTTAACTTACCAACTAGAACAGGGGTCCCCAACCTTTTTTGTACCGCGGATAGGTTTAATATTGACAATATTCCTGAGGACCGGCTGACCGGGGTGGGTGTTCAAGTAGGGTTAAACTCACCTCAACATGTCTTTTACAGTTAGGGTTGCCAACTTTCTCACTCCCAAATAAGAGACAAAAGTAGCAGTCAAATACCCCGGGATAAGACTACCATGACCATGAAGCCTTGCATGGGCACCTGTGTGCGCATGCGCGTACGTGCGGATTTTTTCACCCACAAATCTGTTTTGCCTTCATCTTCCTGACTATACTGTACAAACATAATTTCTACTTTATATAGGCTGTGTATTTATCATATCATTCCTGCTTTTACTATATGTTAGTGTTATTTGTTTTCGGTTTTATGTGTTATTTGGTGTGGTTTGTTAGGTTATTTTTTGAGTCTGGGAACGCTTAAAAATTTTTCCCACATAAATTAATGGCAATTGCTTCTTCGCTTCACGCCATTTCGGCACGAAAGGCTTCATAGGAACGCGCTACCTTAGCAGGGAAATACGGAAGAAGGGCGGTCCCGTATGGGACAAACCAATTTAGCCCAATATACGGGATGTCCCGGCAAATACGGGACAGTTGGCAACCCTATGTTCAAGTTCAACAGTGTGTGACAGGGAATGAGGAAAGGTGCAGCTGACTCATATCGTCTCCTCACGGCCCGCTAGCACATGCTCTGCGGCCCGGTGGTTGGGGACCGCTGAACTAGGATACCTTTGGAATGAGAGAGGGAATTGGAGACCCTGAAGGAAACTTGTGCTGTTACAGAAAATGTTGAAACTTCAGAAAGACAGTTTACTGGTTTACTGGTGCAGTGAGTCAGAGGGTCTACTTGCTCATTCATCTGTGTAAGCAAAACATACCCTGTGATTCTCCCTTTGAAAGGGCTTGATTCCTTTGGTGATCAAGCCTGCACGATAATCCAGGTAGAGAAATCCAGGGATTCACCACTGTCTGCCAAAAATAACCATCCAATAACCTCAACTCAAGTAACCTTCTTAATCATGCCACAAGAGCACAAATAAACTACTATAATTTCATTAAATGATTAACACCATACATATTCCTCAGAATTCAATGTTTTCCTGAAAATCACACAAAACTTCTCCAATTTCGTCATTGTTTCATTCCTTTGATTTCTGCTTATTAAATCACATACAAGGATTTGTTATGCTGTAGAAAAATGTTCAATGAATGAATGATGCTTAAAGTACAGAAACCTTTTGGGCTAGATCCTGATCTGCCACAGACCTCAACCCTTCTGTGCCATTTTCTCATAGCTTTCATTTCCCCAATCTTTCAAAAATTTATCTACTATACAGCTTCCTTAAATACCTTCTCCAAAAAAGTCTAAATGTTCTTTCTGCTGTTCTAATTCATACCAACCTGACAAGTTCAAGTTTATTTGTCATTTAACCATGCATGAATACCCATGAACAAGGCCAAATGAAACTGCATTACTCTGGGGCCAAGGTACAAAACACAGTACCAACAGTCATACACAGCATAAGGCACATGTGGCAAATATAAGATAGCGGTAAAATATAGTTGCGCAAAAAATAGTCCAAGTGCCTGAGTCCATGAATGTTGTGGCCAAACACATACAGCTTGCCTTCTGCTGAGAGAACACTGGGGGGAGGGGGGTGGTGTGGTGGTAGCAGTGACCCCAGCATGAACGCTACGCCACACCGCCTCTAGCACTCCATTGGAGCAGCCGAGTCCAAAGCCTTCCCCCGGTGTCAGGTGACTGCAAACAGGTGACACAGTGGTTTGAGGCCTAGTCTTCATTGTATTAATCCACCAGGTGCATCACACAATCTCATTGGGCACAACCAGGGAATCATCGTCAATTGCCTGCAGAGTGAAAATGTGTTAGACCAGGCTTGTGGCCACTTCCTTATTTGGCAGCCACGAAGGACATCCACAGGTGCATTCTGAACTAAAAACAGAAACTTCTGGAAATAATATGTGAGTTATGCAGCCTCTGTGGAGAGAGAAACAAAAGCTAATGTTTCAGATCAAAAAACTTACAACAGAAAGGTAGCATTATATTTTGAGGGGCAGTATTCTATAGAGCAATCATTAGACAGAAAATAAACAGCCCAAAGTTTTGGGCTAATGATGACCAGGAGAGTTTATGGTGTGTGATCAAGGTGGAAGGACCTCTTGAGAAATGATAAAGACAACCGTGTACCTAAAGTGAAGGCTAAGGCCTCCTTCTCATCTGTGTATATCTTCATTCGTTAGAGGTAAGTGAAATGAAACATACAAAATTGCAGCTCATGGTTCTATCAGATGCAAGACATTGACCTGATAGTTGAATGCATCTCACGGGAGCGTCAGTCCATGTTTGTCCTCATAATGGACAATGACAGGTCCACTACTAAGACTGGATTTGCAACTTTTCCATAGTCCATTCAACTTCCTTCTAGTTCCAAGGTTCATCTTTGCAATAAAATATGAAAAGGAGTTAAAGTGATGAAAGGTTAGGTAAGTATTGGAGCATTCTGATGGAAGATTGGTACTCTGTATCATTAACAGAAAAGATTCTGCAGATGCTGAAAATTCATAGAGACACACACAAAATGTTGGAGGAACTCAGCAGGACAGGCAGCATCTATGGAAATGAATAAATAGTCGACAGTTCAGGTTGAGACCCCTCATCAGGACTGGAAAGGAAGGGGGAAGATACCAGAATGAGAAGGTGGGATGAGGGGAAGGAGGAAAATCTAGAAGGTGATAGGTGGAGTGTGGGGGAGGGGGAGATGAAGTAAGAAGCTGGAAGGTGATAGGTGGAAAAAGTTATGAGCTGGGGAAGATGGAATCTCATAGGAGAGTGCATCATGGGAAACAGTGAAGGAGGAGGGGCATCAGGGGAAGGTGATAGGCAGGTGAAGGGAGGGGGTAAGAAGCTAAAATGGGGAACTGAAGAAGAGAGAAAAGGAAGGAGGAAAGGTTACTGGAGGTTGTATTGATGTTCATGCCACCAGGCTGGAGGCTACTGAAATGGAAGATGAGGTGTTGCTCTTCCAATCTGAGAGTGGCCTCATCATGGCAGAAGATGAGGCTATGGACCAACATGTCAGAGTGGGAATGGAGATTGGAAATAAATGGTTGGACACAGGGAAATCCTGCTTTTTGCAGATGGAGCAAAGGTGCTTGACAAAGCCACCTCTCAACCTACATCGGGTCTCACCAGTGTAGTGGAGGCCACATCAGGAACACTGTGTACAGTAGGCAACCCCAACAGATGCACAGGTGCAGTGTTGCTTCACCTGGAGGGACTGTTTGGGCCCCTGAACGGAGGTGAGAAAGGAAGTAAATTATTAGGGGTAGCACATCTTCCACTTGCCGGGATAAGTGTCAGGAGAGAGATTAGTGAGAAGGGATGAATGGATAAGGGAATCATGAGGGAGAAATCCCTGTAGAAATTGGTGAGTTGGGTGGGGGGGGGGTGTAAAGATGTGTTTGGTGGTAGGTACTGTTGAAGATGGCAGAAGCTGTAGAGAATGATGTGCAGGATATGGAGGCTCATGGGGTGGTAGGTGAGGACAAGAGGACCCGTATCCCTGTTAAGGCAGTGGAAAGATGGGATGCACGAGGATGTCTGGGAAAAGAAGGAGATGTGGGTGAGGGTAGAAGCAATGGCAGAGGAAGGGAAACCCTGTTCTTTGAAGAAGGAGGACATCTCTGATATCCTGAAAAGGAAAGCCTCATCCTGGGAGCAGATGTGGTGTTGACAAAGGAACGTTTTCACAGGAGGCAGGGTGGAAAGAGATATAGTCAAGATAGCCATGGGAATCAATAGGTTTATAAAAGCTATCAGTAGACAGTTTGTCTTCAGAAGCGGAGATGGAGAGATCAGGAAAAGGGAGAGGTGTGTCAGAAATGGACCAAGTAGATTTAGGAGCAGGGGTGGAAAATGGAGTAAAAGTTGACAAAATTGATGAGCTCGGCAAGGGTGTAAAAAGCAGCACCAAAAGCAATCATCAATGTAGTACAGAAAGAGTTGGGGAGCATTACCAGGGAAGGCTTGAAACATGGACTGTTCCACCAAGCGAACAAAGAGGCAGGCAAAGCTGGGGCCCACATGGGTGCCCACGGCTGCACCTGGAGTATGGGAAAATTGGGAGGAGCTGAACGTGAAATTGTTGAGGTTGAGGACTAGTTCCACTGGTCGGAGGAGGGGAGCTCGTCAGATCTGTTGCTGAGAAAGAAACTGGAAGCTTTAAGGCCTCAAGCACAAAATGCTGGAGGAACACTACAGGCCAGGCAGAGTGAACAGTCGATGATTCGGGCTGAAATCCTTCATCAGGACGGCCCAAAATGTCGATGGTTTGCTCTTTTCCATAGATGCTGTCTGGCCTGCTGAGATCCTCCAGCATTCTATGCGTGTTGCTTTGGATTTCCTTCATTTACAGATTTTCTCGTGTTTGTGACTCTACTAGCTTTAAAGTCTGCTCGATGGGGGATAGAATTGTATAAGGATTAGACACTCATGGGGAAAATGAGGTGATCAGGCCCAGGGAATTGAATGTTGTTGAGGAGATCGAGAGCATATGAAGCGTCGCAGATGTAGGTGGGAAGGGACTAAACTAAGGGGGATAAAATCCATTAATGCCCCACCTCCCCCTTATACCCCATCCGTTATTGCCCATCCTCTGGGCTTCCTCCACCTTCTTTCTCCCTAGGCCTCCTGTCCCATGATCCTCTCATATCCCTTTTGCCAATCAACTGTCCAGTTCTTGGCTCCATCCCTCCCCCTCCTGTCTTCTCCTATCATTTTGGATACCCCCTCCCCCTCCTACTTTCAAATCTCTTACTAGCTCATCCTTCAGTTAGTCCTGACGAAGGGTCTCAGCCCGAAACATCGACTGTACTTCTTCCTATAGATGCTGCCTGGCCTGCTGCGTTCACCAACAACTTTTATGTGTGTTGCTTGAACTTCCAGCATCTGCAGATTTCCTCGTGTTTGGGATAAAATGGAGTCGAGGTATGAGGACATGAGTTCAGTGTAGTTACCTGGCAGTCAGGTTTGTGAATCTTAGTTAGGAAGTAGAAAAGTGCAGTGCAGAGTAAGGGAACTACAAGGTTGGTGGCAATGGATAGGAGATATCCAGAGTTGAGTCAGTTCCATTAATTTCAACACTGAGGCTGCCTTTTCCTGCACTGGCCTCTTGTAATCCATAAAGCCATAATATAATTGCATTGTGTGAAGGTGCAGCACTTTGTTTCAAATAAATATTATAACTTTAGCACTTCTTCAATCTGAAATGTTAGCTCTGTTTTCCTTTTCACAGATGCTTTCTGACTTTCTGCTTATATTTCAAAATTCCCGCATCAGCAGTTTTAAAAAAATCTTTAAATGAGATCTTAATGGTGCTGAAAGTTGCGATTAAGTTTTCAAGCCCACATCCACTAATGAATTGGCTTTCTTTATCACGAAGGTCACTGAACTTTATTCTTTGCAATTTTCATTGAATTTTATTCTTTGTAACTTTTATAAAATTATTGCCTTTGAAGAAGTTATCCAATTGTTCATAGACATCCTATATTCTGTCATGTTTACCGAATTTTCCAATGAACCATGCCTGTGTTATTTCTGTCAGTTTATCTTAAAACCCTATTCTGCGCACACAATCAGTATTGGAGAGATTCACATCGCTATTTCACTGCATATTTATCATCACACTCACCAGTATCATTCTATCTCTGCAACCTTTCACACGAAACATCTTATCTTTGTCAGAAATGAAGTGTAAAATGAAGTGAATATTACATAACTCTGTAAGCTCAGGAGTTTTGAGGAAATATATCTTTTTTTTTTAGCTAGAAACGTGGTACATACAGTGTTGCACTTGTTAATGGTATTGTTCCATGCCTGAAGGTTAACCCTACAGCAATACTGGCATTAACCCTAAAGCAATACTTAAATATAACACTAAACTGCATATACCATATGAATTCAGTGCAGATGCCTAGGCGCGGCTTGAAAGATGATTTAAGCAGGGAACTGAGGGAAATCGATCACGTGTAGATGGACCTGCAGTTTCAATGAATATTAAAGTCAGCTAAGACATCTTGGAAAAAAGGGCCTGTTCCTGTCCTGTACTGTTCACCATTCCAACTCTGCTTTATCTGGCACTGCAGGTTTTCAAAAATTAAATAGAATTGACTGGTAGTGAGTAACCCAATGCCTGGGAAATCTTCATAAATTACCAGGGACTTCAAATGAAGTTTTCAGAAATTCCAGGTATGGTTATTCCTTCTATAATTAAACAACTGAGAAGCCAATAGAATTACCGTGAATTTGGCAGCAGGCACTCATGTTGGAATTTGACACTGATGCAAGATGCAGCAATTTCTCCAAACTGTGCAGGGAGCTCAGAATCATTGCTGTCAGGTAGAGCATAAGATCTTGGCCTTTGAACATTCGTTCTTACAGAGAGGAAAGTGTGTGGTGAATGTTATTATCAGTGCTGATCTTCACTGAGAGGTGGCTTCTCAGACATGGAAAGTGTAGTGGGCCAAGTCGCCTGCTTCCTTGGGGTATGGCTCCATGAATCCATATTCACTAGGATCTCTGAATGGACATTTATTGCTGGATGAAAACACTGGACAGTAAGGGCAGATTAATAGAGCCCTTTGTTTTGCAGATATTTTACTGTAAAAGCTAGCTTCATTGAATGGGTCAACAAAGACTGGAGCTTGAGACTGAGTCTGCACATACAAGAGTATCATCTGCATACTGCAACTTGATGGGTAATGATAGGTGTGACCTTGGCTTTGGAAGGACACTGGGATGGTTTTCCATTCATGCTATAAGTTTACATTATTTCAGCAGGAAGTTTGCTAGCTGTGATGTATAATATTGTGGAATGAAGAGAGAAAAGAGGCTCGGAACAATGACATACATCTTCTGTTTAATCTGAGCCTTCACTGGAAATGAGTCTGTGTTGAACTCAGTGGTTAGAATTACGGGTTGCATGTCATCCTGTGGCAGGTGTGAATAGAAACAAAGAATGGTAAGTGAATGAATCATCTTAGAACATATTGTTCACAGAAAGGCAGTCTGAAAGATCTTCTATTGCATCAATAGCCATCTGTAGGTTGCCCAACATCAAATTCATTTGGTCTAAATCCAACATTAATTCCAGGAAATCTAATACGCAGTATTACAGAACTCTTGACAGAATGCATGTTCATGTATGGGACTTATAAATTTGATTTAGGTTGTTTTTGAATAATTGCCTTAGGAAGTAACAAACATGATCTAATGTTACTAGTTCAGGAGTTCCCTGTATTTTAACTGAATAGAATTATAGAATTAACATGAACTTGGCTGCAGGCCCCCCATGTTGGAACTTGCAAGATGCATCCCTTTAATTTACACTCTGTGGCCACTTTATTAGGTACACCTGTACCCGTGCTAGTAATGCAAATACCTAATCAGCCAATCATGAAGCAATAACTTAATACATAAAAGCATACAGACATGGTCAAGAGACTCAGCTGTATTTCAGACCATCAGAATGTGAAAGAAATGTGATCTAATTGACTTTGATCATGGAAAGATTGTTGGTACTAGATGGGGTGGTTTGAGTATCTCAGAAACTGCTGATCTCCTGGGGTGCTCACACCCAAAAGTACAAAGAATGGTGCTAAAAACAAACAAAAAAAAATCCAGTGAGCGCAGTTCAATGGGCAAAAATGCCTTGTTAATGAGAGAGGTCAGAGGACAATGGCCAGACTGATTCAAGCTGACAGGAAGGTAACAGTAACTCAAATAACTATGTGTTATAACACTGGTATGCATAAGAGCATCTCTGAATGAACAACACATCAAACATTGAAGTGGACGGGCTCGAGCAGCAGAAGACAGAGAACATACACTCAGTGGCCAATTTATTAGGTACAGGAGGTAGCATTTTAAGTGGCCTCTGAGTGTGCACAATAGAAAGAGTTAAATCTTTTTTCTGTGATTTGTTGAGCAGAAATCAAATTAATGTAACATAAACCTCAATGCAATAACATTGTAGCAGTGCGGTGCAGGCTTGAAGGGCCAAATGGTCTACTTCTGCACCTATTGCCTATTGTCTATTGTATTGTGTAACTTTTGCAATTACAGTATATTGAATTCAAGGAAAAGATATAGTACTTCTCATTTACTAGGATAATTGTGATTTAACATCTTTTTGTGGTCGATGAGCAATTTTATGTATGTCATAACAATATCTCTCTTTGAAATTAATGAATGCACTTGGCCCTTACAAACCAGGAACAGAAGCGCATTTAGCATTTGATACCAAAGTATACCAGTGAGTGCCCAAACTGTTATAGGTTCGACTTTCACTCCTAGCTATTCCACGAGGGTGGCAAAAGTTCTTTCCCAGCCTCTCCTTATATTTCATACCCTCTAATCTGGACAATATCATGGTAAACATCTTCTCCAAAAGCATCATGTACATGCTATAATGGGATAATCAAAATTCTATGCAGTACTCCAAATGCAGCTTAACCACAGTTTTATAAGTTTGCAAAATAACTTTCCCACCCTTAAACTCAATGCTTTGACTATCCTTCACCTTGTGTGTTACCATATCAACTAAATCAATGCAGCCTCCTTCAGGGAGTTATGGTCTGGGCTTGGAACATTTTCTGATAAAAAAGATCAAAGCTGAATTGAATAAACTCATTGAATGGTCTTTCTTCTTGAACCATCAAAATGTTACATAGAATAAACATCCCTGAAGCCCGTTCCACCACTTCACAAAATCTTGGTTCAAGGCTATATTCTAACCTGATATTTACATCCCTTAGTTCCAAAGCTATCTCAGCCTTGAATATACTCAGCAACTGAACTTACATTGCCCTTTGGGATTTACAATCCCAAAGAATCAGAATTATCTGAGTAAAGAAAGTTTTTTTCTCATCTTGGTCATAAATATTCAGCACTTATGCTATGTCTATTCTCCCTAATTTCAGATTTTCCTGCCAGATTGGCAGCTTCTCAGTATCTAGTCTGCCCATAACACAATATTAAATGTTTCAATGAGATTGCCTGGCATTCTTGAATTACTGGTGAGTGGAAATCCATCCTATATGAATTCTGACCATATATCTGACCACAGTAGCATAACTGTTAGAGTGCTACTGTTACAGCTCGGAGCAATGGAGTTCAGAGTTCAATTCCGGCGCATCTGTAAGGAATTTGTACGTTCTCCCCACGACCTCTGGGTGCTCTGGCTTACTCCCACTGTCAAAGATGTACTGGTGAGTAGGTTAATTGGTCATTGTAAAAATTGTGCTGCGATTGGGCTAGGGTTAAATCGGTGGGTTACTGGGCAGCATGGCTCACTGGGCCTCTCCACACTCTATCTGTAAAGAAATAAGTCTGTTCTCATCCTAGGATTATTCAGTAAACCTATTCTGTACTGCTTTTAAGGGAATTCCTTCATGGGACAAAAAATTAAATATATACATAGTTGAAAAAACTGTGGTGTCACAAAAATACAATGTATTTGCAACAAGTTTTCCTTTTCCTTGCACAAAGTAGTTTCGGGTCCTGGTTGTTTGGATAGAAGTTTCCTAGTTTTCACTTACCAGCATTCACATATCTGAATTTTCACATTTTTGAAATATACTATTTTAATTTTCTTCTGGTGAAAATGAATAACCTTATCACATTTACATTTATCATATTATACTCCATCTATCATCTCCTTCCACCTCATTTTTCAAATTCTTTTGCATATTTTTACTCTTGTCAGGTATGTTCCAATTATTCTGCTGGAGATTTTGCCAAGAGGATTCACTGTCCTCCCTTGGAGGATACACTATTCTTCTATACTTTCCTTATATACATCTGTGAGCATCTTCATCCTTAGTCAAGAGAGACCCCACATCCTTATCAGAGGGGCCCTGAATGGATGTAGAGCCTTTGAGAATGTAATACAGTCATGTGACCAACCAGAACAAACCCTGCTCGAATGAGAAAGCTTGAGATAAATGCCAAAGCTGCTTCTAGAGCTTTAACTTGATGAAGAATCTCAGCCCAAAATGTCAACTGTTTATCTCCCTCCATTGCCTGAACTGCTGAGTTCCTCTGGAATTTTGTGTGCGTTGCTCAGGATTTTCAGCATCTGCATAATCTCTTGTGTCCTGGAGCTTCGTCACCTGTCATAGCTATCATGTATTTTCAATGCATCTGAATTCTTTAAGAAAAACGATCAACTTTTTTTAAATTATAAAGAAAAATATGGATAAAAATACTTAAAATCACTTTAAAATAATTCTAAACTGCTGAGAGTGTGTTGTGACTTCAAGCAGCATGCAATGTATTGGAGGATGAAAACCTGCTCCAACATTCTTACCTGGATTGAAGTCCTAGATAGACTGAAGAAGTGGCATCTTCGAATGAGCTTAATATTTCTGATGAAGGGTTTCAGCCCAAATTGTCAATTTTTTTTTCCTTTCCATAGACGCTGCCTGACTGGCTGAGTTCCTCCAGCATTTTGTCTGTGTTACTTTTGACTTCCAGCATCTGTAGAATCTCTTGTGTTTAATATTTCTGAGCTTTTCTGCCCCACAGAATTGATCTCATTATCTGAGATCCAGACACAATGCTTACCTAAGGTGCCCACCTCCACTGACATGATGTGACACTCCATTAGTCTGAAGGTGTGTAATGTGCTACCCCAAATACATCGATCAGTCTCAAAGAGATGCACTGTGAATCGTTTGTTGCTTGCATTAGAATATAACTCTCCTGAAGGCTAGAAGGTGCCCCTATTAGAAAAATACAGGTTTATCCTGTGTTTTCAAGCACTTGCAGATTTTCAGTTCTGATCTTTGGTTGGAGTTGTTCATATGATATATGTGATTAGTTTTGACAGGTATTGAATGATTTCCTGAAACATAACCTGATATTATCTTTTCCTTCTGGAGCCATACTATGTACAAATGCCACATACTTGCATAAAATACCCAAGTCGTCAGCTTCTACCTTTGGAGAACATCGAAATCTGTATTCTTGATGTATTCTCAGCTCAGGGGAGGGAATCTGCTGGGAATTGTTTGGCATTATTTTGAAGGCTGCCTGACCTTGTTTTCTTTCAACTTCAATGGCATAAGGACAGTGACAGTCTACAACTGGAGGCTGGCCTGATCCCAAGAATTTTTCCTTGCACAGTGTAACTTCTGGCATGTTTTAAAGTTAAAGCAAATGTTATAATTTATGATAAAAACAGAGATAATTCTTTTTCTAATACTATCCATATTTTTTCAAAAGTGTTGAACACCTTTTGTGGAAAAATGATCAGTAATCCATCACGCAACAGTCCATCTCTCAGCTCTACTCATATAACTTAGCTAGAGACGACATGCTCTACACAAAGGCGTCTCAAATTTGAATTCTTTTTCAATTTCTCCTCCCATTATACCGCAAGCTTCTGAGTCATTTACCGGGAAGGAATCGAAAAAATCTACTGAGACTAAAAAATATTCATTTGCCTCTGATCTTCCAACAACACACACCAAATAATTAGTTTCTTTGTTAACATTATAACAAATCTGGGTACTACATCAAAGTGATTGCATAATTCATCCTACGATATGCCTCTAAAAGCAACACTAATGACATATACTAATGTTTTTTTCAATCTCATTGAACAGAGTAAAAATAATCTGATCCAGTCAGGCTACTCCCAAATTAATGTACAAAGATATTGCACTTTATTGACTGACCCTTAACACTCAATATTTACTAAAGCAAAAGAATTTACATTCAGGATAGAATGGACAGCAATTGAAACTTGATCGACAACTACAAGTGAGGCTCTGCAATGTAATTACATTTGCTAAAAGCAAATCATTCTCAACAAACGCACCAGCTGGTTAATGAAACATAATTTCTGGGGCATTGCTGAGACACATAATCACTAAATATTTCCAAAAAAAATCTATTGGAGTAATTTAACAGGTTCAACAACATCTGAGGGATGGAAATAACTGTTGACATTTGGGACTGAAACCCAGCACCAGGACTGATAGCCAGAAGCATCAACAATTCCCTTCCCTCTACAAATGCAGTTTAACCTGCTGAATCCTTCCAGCAGACTATTTGTTGTTCCATTTTCCAGCTTTTCCACTCTCTTGTTTCTCCACTAAGTATTTCCAATTTTCATTAAAACCTATTGAGAAATTCTTCAGTCATCCTTGCCCTTTTGTCTACTTTGAACCTTAAAAGTAATTATCAGTTGTTAATTATGGTAAATGTCATTTTCTCCATACAATTTTTAAGTATTTTGTGCACTTTATACTGATAACTTATTCTGAACTTCCAATTAAAATGATTAGGCAGAAAATGAGAGACAAATTTTTAAAATATAAACCATAACTTTCTGCATAATCTTAATCACCAATCCTACTACCATTCCCCATACTTCTACTATCAAGAAGTGAAAAGTGAAATCTATATGGTTTTCACAAATGGCATGGTTCTTTGTACACAGCATTGAGTGGAGCTTTAAAGAACAAAAGAATTCTAATTTCACATTTGGTCCAAGACTCTGAAACACCATTGGGTCCACAAGTACCTTTTGTTCATAAAGTAGAAGCCTAGAAGTTTCCCTTTTTCTGGAAAGTTATATGTAAGGTGTAAGGTGAGCACACTTCAAGTGTATCTTTGGTAAATTCTGTTGATCAAGTACTATGATTAGTTAACCTGCTGACCCATATGGCTTCAGAATGTGGGAGGAAACCCGAGCACCTGGAGGAAACCCACGCAGTCATGGGGAGAATGTGCAAACTCCTTACAGAAAGCAACGGCAATGAACCCGGTCTCTGTTGCTATAGTAGCATTACGTTGACGGCTAAGCTACTGTACGACCCAATTATCTGTAAGAATAAGGTATACAATAATGAATGTTAGAAAAATGATGCAAATTTGTTGCTGTGTAAAAAACTTAATTGAAATCATAAAGGTAAACAGTGTTTTCTACTGCTGCACAGAATGAATTTAAAATCCAGTTGAAATGTACTAATGTAAGCTATTTGAGGTTGTTAAACTGAAAATGAACCATTCAGAATCAAATGCATATGTAGTTAAAACTCACACTCTGATAAAAGTTTATAAGCGTCACTGGCAAGGAACAAAAACCATTCCCAATTCTCTTCTTATTCTCTGTTCACATTTTTACACAGCAGGGCTTTGGACAGTGGATAATGGACAGCAGATTATCAAAAGTAACCTAAAAAAATTGTAATGCCTTTGATATTATTGGAGAACTCTCATCAATTAGTTCAGTTTAGATATGAAGCAATCTATTCTACGTATAGCCTCCTGGTAAGCTTCAGGCTCGCTCAGCTCGCTTTCGTCCAGGGGGAGCAGCCTTCGGCCCCGCCAAACTGGGTAATCAAGTTTGTGTGGATGTCGTGTGATGTGCCCCACACTGCCAATTAACAGACAGCACACAATGTACGATTTACAGATTACACTTTATAAATCTTACTGGAACTATTAAATTAATAGAGATACAATATAAAAGGAAAGTAAAAGGCGCCAAACTTATCAAAGTTCAACCACTTCGTGCACAACCGTTGGAGCTCAATTAACGGAGTCTTCTTTCCACCATTCGATCTCTTCTGCCCTCCTTGACCCGCTGCCTGGGACCTACCACGATGGTTGACCAAAGCAAGTCCAGCACATCCTTCCTCTTTGGTTCTCTTCCCAAAAAACCCTAGGTCTCGGACTCCCTCTTGGGTCCAATCCTTGCTCAGCTGACAGCATCATGTCTCCTCTCTCTGTCCCCATCACGCCTTCTGCCCAAAGCCCACGAAAACAATAGCTTACAGACAGGCAAGAAAGAATAACATCTATCCCAATTGGTTAGCAAATGAATACAATTCCCATTATCAGTAATTATAACCCAAACAAGCTGCTACTGTTAACTCAGCAGTTAACATTACAGAGAAGCCATTTTATTATAACATAACAAAGAAGCCATTTTGTTAGCCTTAGCAGTAACATAAAAGAAGAAACCCTTACATACGCTAAGTACATGCATATATTCTATACGTCCTCCACACCGAGAGGGCTGGGTTTGACTATGAAACTTTCTGTATTGAACCCAATCTCTCTGGTGAATTTGACCATAAGGCCTTTAGTTAATGATAATGATCTGTCCAAGATATGTTTGGAATCCTGAAGGAGCAGGATCCTGGTGTTTCTTGTTCCTAACCAGGTGGTCAATATCATTTAGGAAAAAATTTCAACACCAGAACTGAACAGACATCAAGATTTGGCTGAATGTTTTCCCAATGCACTCGTTTTAGAATCTGGGAATCCCTTTTTCAGAGTATGCAGCATCCAAAACTACAGTGAGCCTGATTTAACCATGTACATCTCCCAATGGAATGTTTCTTCGAATGAATGGAGTGCAGAGCAATGTACCAGACATCTCTGATAGTTCAAAAACTGTAGACTCTTGGGCTCCATGGTCTGTTTTCTGATATGAACAGCTGGCCAACTTGCATCTGTGGCAAGAAATTCACAAAAAAAAGTTCTGTGGTCTGTCCAGAACTTTGTTGTTTTCTAGCTGAAGTAGCTGTCCCTAACTAAGTGATGTTAGCTAGTGCACTTTATGGTCCACAAATATGCATTATATTATATTTCTTAAGCAAAATTAGACACATAAAGAAAGCCTTTTACATCTAATCCTTTTGTAATATATTGGAAGTTCCAGTCTGTGGTTTCTGTCATTTTAAAAGAATTAACAACCAGAAATATATTGCCTGGAACAATATTGACCACAATTTTTAGTCTTTGAATGCTTTTATAGTCAAATTTGTGGAATAAGAAAGTAATTTGATGAACTCACTCATCCATTGAAGCAAGCCTGCAATAAGGTTTCCATGGCGACTGTTTTTGGATATATCAATTGCTCTTATTCCTTATGTGGCCTAATCAGGTTATCGTGTGCCTTCTGTCTTGTGTGATTTTGTGATGCCATTCTCATGGTATAATATAGATTAAAGTAGAAATTTAGTTATCTGATGAGTAGCGTTATGTATCTTTCAAGGACCTGCAGCTGGAAATATTGTCGTGGTAGCTGAGATAGAAACTTGCCTAAATGACCCATTATATTGTATCTTTGACTCACTGAACAGATAAACTGCAAATAAAATTGTCAGGACAGTTATTTTTCAATCATTTCTTGCTGGGTTAATTCAAGCGTTGGGGATTGATGGGATTATAATGTTGCATTAATGGAATTTGCCTTTATTAATTCATAAAAACCCCCCAGATAATTGTAGAGTAATAGAGATATGCCATAAATTCAGATTTTCCACAAATTAATGGATGACTTATGTTGTTAAGATGGACAAAGCAAACCTAAATCTTTTCTCCCATGGGCCTCTCCATTAAATTTAACAGAGAGGCTGTTGATTGCATGATAATATGAATCATTCCTGATGCAACCATTTAGGCCTGGTAATCAAGGTTATAGTCGGCCTTACCAATTATGTGATTTATTTTTCCTTCATGACTGTAAATCTTATAGGCCAGTAGCAATTGGGATGTGTAGTGGCAGAGCAGTTTACATGGATCCAGAGAGCAGAGTTTGATTCTAACCATAAGTGCTGTTTGTATCAATATATACTTTCTTCCTGGGCCTGCATGGGTTACTGGTGGGTGCTGTGGTTTCTTCCCACGTCCCTAAGATAAAGTGTTGGATTAATTAGTTACTGAAGATTATATCTTAAGTGAGGTAAGTGGCAATGGGATCAAGTGGAGTGAAGGGTATATGACAGAGTATAAAGGGGCAGGAGCAGAGGAAGTAAATGAGGTTGCTTGGAGCTGCATGGACTTGACAGGATGAATGATCTTTAGTATCATGGAAAATCAGATCAATAGATACACACTTCCCTGTGTCAGCTTGTTGATGGGCAGAAGGGGCTTAATTTGTAGTCCACTGTAAGTGGCAACCACAGGTAAGTAGAAAGGCGAAGCGGAAATATGGCATGTTTCCTTCCATTGGTTGGGGCATACTACATAGAACTGGGAGGTTCTGTTATAACTTTACAAAAACTTGGCTAGATTGCACTTGGAGTATTGTGGGCAGTACTGCTCACCACAGCATAGGAAGCATGAGTCTATACTGGAGATATGGTGGAAAAGGTTCACCTGAGTGTTGCCTGGGGTAGCGGATTTCATGTATGGGGAGAGACTGGATATCCTTGTTTGATTTCTCTGAAGCAATGGAGACTAAGGGGCGAAATGATAGTAATGAGCAAAAGAGTTGACAAAAAATGTGGTCCTTTTACTGTGTTGTATGAATCTATGACTCTATTACTATTAATCGAGAGCTAAATGAAATTAGAAGTCTATTTTGCTGAACTGATCAACTGAACTAAGGTAAGATGTTATGTTGCTAATAGGCCAAAGCAAACATTTTACTCCAGTAAAAATCAGTAATGATTCCTTGTAAAGAGATATTTCCTGCAAACACATGAAGCACAGGCTGGTGAATACAGAAACATACATCAGGAGAAGCTGTTTACTTTATTCATAGAAAAGCGAGATTACACTTCTTGTGTCAGGTATAGAATCAAAAAGGTCGTGACAAATCAGCATATAGGAAGAAGATTGAAAATCTGGCTGAGTGGTTTCCCCAAAGTCAAGGAGCTGATTAATGACTTGGGGAGGAGGAAAGTGGAGGTTTATGAACCAATGTTCATTGGGGGATCTACAGAGGTGGAGAGGGCTGGTAACTTTGAATTCCTCTGTGTTGTCATTTCAGAGGACCTGTCCTGGGTCCAGCATGTAAGTGCCATTATGAAAAGCACATGCAGTGCCTCTCTACTTCCTTAGCAGTTTCTGATTATTTGGCATGACCTCTATAACTTGACTAACTTCTATAGATGTGTAGTGAAGTATATAGTGACTAGCTGCATCATAGCCTAATGCACTTGAATGGAAAATCCTACCAACAAGTAATGGAGACAGCCCAGTCATCATGGATAAAGCACTCTCCATCTTTGAGCATATCTATACAGAGCGTTGTTGCAGGAAAGCAGCATCCATCACCACGCAGATTATGCTTTCGTCTCATTGCCATCGTCTCATTGCTCACCACCCGGTTCAGGAACAGTTATTACCGCTCACCCATCAAGCTCCTGATCCAGAGGGAATAACGTCAGTCAGCTTCATTGTTCCATCGCTGAACTGTTCCCACAACCTCGGGACTCACTTTCAAGGATTCTTCATCTCATGCTCTCTATATTTTATGCTTATTTATCTATTAATCTTTTTCTTTCTTTCTTGTGTTTGCAGTTTGTCTTATGCAATCAATGTCAAAGCATTTTTGTTAAGCAGACTTCATTAAGAAGTGGTTCACTGAAATAGTTCAACAGAGAGCATTCAAGTCATTTCACTTAATAATATCCACTGATACTTGAGAGACTTTGACTATTAGAAAATCACTTGGCCCGTGAACTGCAACTCCATGTCTTTCTACTACACTGAAACCACCTCAAAATGTTTTGTGCGACATCAAGAGTTAAAATTGGCATGTCACAAAGGTAATGCCACAGTTGTTATGGGGGATTTCAACATGCAGGTAGACTGGAGGAATCAGGTTGGTACTGGACCCCAAGAAAGGGAGTTTGTGGAGTCCCTCCGAGATGGATTCTCAGAACACCTTGTACTGGAGCCTGCCAGACAGAACGCAATTCCACATTTAGTGTTGTGCAATGAACCGGATTCGATCAGGGACCTTGAGGTAAAGGAGCCATTAGGAAGTAGTGACCATAATATGATAAGTTTTAATCTACAATTTGAGAGGGAGAAGGGAAACTTGGAAGTGTCAGTATTACAGTTGAACAAAGGGAACTATGGTGCTATGAGGGAGGAGCTGGCCAAAGTTCAATGGAAAAATACCCTAGCAGGGATGACAGTGGAACAGCAATGGCAAGTGTTTCTGGAAATAATGCAGAAGGTGAAGGATCAGTTCATTCCAAAGAGGAAGAAAGATCCTAAGGGGAGTAAGGGGAGGCCGTGGCTGACAAGGGAAGTAATGGACAGTATAAAAATAAAAGAGAAGAAGTATAACATAGCAAAGACGAGTGGGAAACCGGAGGATTGGGAAACTTTTAAAGAGCAAGAGAAGGTAACTAAAAAGGCAATACGCGGAGGGAAAATGAGCTATGAAGGTAAACTAGCCAAGAATATAAAGGAGGATAGTAAAAGCTTCTTTAGGTATGTGAAAAGGAAAAAAATAGTTAAAACCAAAATTGGGCCCTTGAAGACAGAAACGGGTGAATTTATTATGGGGAACAAGGAAATGGCAGTTGAGTTGAACAGGTACTTTGGATCTGTCTTCACTAGGGAAGACACAAACAATCTCCCAGATATAATAGTGGCCAAAGGACCTAGGGTAATGGATGAACTGAAGGAAATTTATATTAGGCAGGAAATGGTGTTGGGTAGACTGTTGGGTCTGAAGGCTGATAAGTCCCCGGGACCTGATGGTCTGCATCCCAGGGTACTTGAGGAGGTGGCTTTAGAAATCGTGGACGCATTGGTAATCATTTTCCAATATTCTATAGATTCAGGATCAGTTCCTGTGGATTGGAGGGTGGCTAATGTTGTCCCTCTCTTCAAGAAGGGAGGAAGAGAGAAAACAAGGAATTATAGACCGGTTAGCCTGACGTCGGTGTGGGAAAGATGCTGGAGTCAATTATAAAAGATGAAATTATGACAAATCTGGATAGCAGTAACAGGATTGGTCCGAGTCAGCATGGATTTACAAAGGGGAAATTGTGCTTGACTAATCTTTTGGAATTTTTTGAGGATGTAACTATGAAAATGGACAAGGGAGAGCCAGTGGATGTAGTGTACCTGGACTTTCAGAAAGCCTTTGATAAAGTCCCACGTAGGAGATTAGTGGGTAAAATTAGGGCACATGGTATTGGGGGCAGAGTACTGATATGGATTGAAAATTGGCTGGCTGACAGAAAACAAAGAGTGGCGATTAACAGGTCCCTTTTGGAATGGCAGGCGGTGACCAGTGGGGTACTGCAGGGTTCAGTGCTGGGACTGCAGCTGTTTACAATATATATTAATGATTTAGATGAGGAAATTAAAAGTAACATTAGCAAATTTGCCAATGACACAAAGCTGGGTGGCAGTGTGAAATGTGAGGAGGATGTTATGAGAATGCAGGGTGACTTGGACAGGCTGGGTGAGTGGGCAGATGCATGGCAGATGCAGTTTAATGTGGATAAATGTGAGGTTATCCACTTTGGTGGTAAGAACAGGAAGGCAGATTATTACCTGCTGAACCGTGTCTACGCCCACCTGGACAAGCCAGCAAGCACTGTGAGGGTCATGTTTTTTGACTTCTCCAGTGCGTTCAACACCATCCGCCCTGCTCTGCTGGGGGAGAAGCTGACAGCGATGCAGGTGGATGCTTCCCTGGTATCATGGATTCTTGATTACCTGACTGGCAGACCATAGGACGTGTGCTCGCAACACTGTGTGTCCGACAGAGTGATTAGCAGCACTGGGGATCCACAGGGGACTGTCTTGTCTCCCTTTCTCTTCACCATATACACCCCGGACTTCAACTACTGCACAGAGTCTTGTCATCTTCAGAAGTTTTCGGATGACTTGGCCATAGTTGGATGCATCAGCAGGGGAGATGAGGCTGAGTACAGGGATACGGTAGGAAACTTTGTCACATGGTGTGAGCAGAATTATCTGCAGCTTAATGTGAAAGAGACTAAGGAGCTGGTGGTAGACCTGAGGAGAACTAAGGTACCGGCGACCCCTGTTTCCATCCAGGGGGTCAGTGTAGACATGGTGGAGGATTACAAATACCTGGGGATACAAATTGACAATAAACTGGACTGGTCAAAGAACATTGAGGCTGTCTACAAGAAGGGTCAGAGCCGTCTCTATTTCCTGAGGAGACTGATGTCCTTTAACATCTGCCGGACGATGCTGAGGATGTTCTACGAGTCTGTGGTGGCCAGTGCTATCATGTTTGCTGTTGTGTGCTGGGGCAGCAGGCTGAGGGTAGCAGACACCAACAGAATCAACAAACTCATCCGTAAGGCCAGTGATGTTGTGGGGATGGAACTGGACTCTCTGACGGTGGTGTCTGAAAAGAGGATGCTGTCTAAGTTGCACGCCATCTTGGTCACTGTTTCCCATCCACTACATAATGTACTGGGTGGGCACAGGAGTACATTCAGCCAGAGACTCATTCCACCGAGATGCAACACAGAGCGTCATAGGAAGTCATTCCTGCCTGTGGCCATCAAACTTTACAACTCCTTCCTTGGAGGGTCAGACACCCTGAGCCAATAGGCTGGTCCTGGACTTATTTCATAATTTACTGGCATAACTTACATACTAGTATTTAACTATTTATGGTTCTATTACTGTTTATTAGTTATGGTGCAACTGTAACGAAAACCAATTTCCCCCGGGATCAACAAAGTATGACTATGACTATGACTAAATGGAGTCAAGTTAGGAAAAGGGGAAGTACAATGAGATCTAGGTGTTCTTGTACATCAGTCACTGAAAGCAAGCATGCAAGTACAGCAGGCAGTGAAGAAAGCTAATGGCATGCTGGCCTTCATAACCAGGGGAGTTGAGTATAAGAACAAAGAGGTCCTTCTGCAGCTGTACAGGGCCCTGGTGAGACCACACCTGGAGTACTGTGTACAGTTTTGGTCTCCAAATTTGAGGAAGGACATTCTTGCTATTGAGGGAGTGCAGCGAAGGTTCACAAGGTTAACTCCCGGGATGGCGAGACCGTCATATGTCGAAAGATTGGAGCGACTGGGCTTGTATACTCTGGAATTTAGAAGGGTGAGAGGGGATCTTATTGAAACATAAAAGATTATTAAGGGATTGGACACGCTGGAGGCAGGAAGCATGTTCCTGCTGATGGGTGAGTCCAGAACCAGAGGCCGCAGTTTAAGAATAAGGGGTAGGCCATTTAGAACGGAGTTGAGGGAAAATCTTTTTCACCCAGAGAGCGGTGGATATATGGAATGCTCTGCCCCAGAAGGCTGTGGAGGCCAAGTCTCTGGATACTTTCAAGAAAGAGATGGATAGAGCTCTTAAAGATAGTGGAATCAAAGGTTATGGGGATAAGGCAGGAACTGGATACTGATAGTGGATGATCAGCCATGATCACAGTGAATGGCGGTGCTAGCTCGAAGGGCCGAATGGCCTACTCCTGCACCTATTGTCTATTGTCTATTGTGATTTGATATTTTTTCTGTTTCTGGAGATCATTACCACCAAGAATATTGTTCATCTAACTACTTATCTTCCAAATCATATTTACAGAAAGACTTCTTCTGATCAATGTGCAAGTGACAGAGAACGTGTCATAATTGAGCTAAGCAAGATGAAAGTTAACATGCGTTCTTCCACCGTCAAATCTGTCCTCAACCACATCTCTTCCATTTCATCCATGTCCGCCCTCACCCCATCTTCCCGAGTCCCCACCAGGGATAAGTTCCTCTTGACCTCACCTACGACTCCGCCAGCCTCCGTGTCCAGCACATAATTCTCTGTAATTTCTGGCATCTCCAGCAGGATCTCACTATCAAGCACACCTTTCCCACCCCCCTTCCCACTTTCTGCTTTCCACAGGGTTTGCTCCTTATGTGATTCCCCTGCCCATTCATCCCTCCTCACTGACCTCCCTCCTGGCACTTAACTTTGTAAGAGGATCAAGTGTTAGACTTGTCCCTACACATCCTACCTCACTACCATTTAGGGCCCCAAACAGTCCTTCCAGGTGAGGCAACACTTCACCTGTGAGTCTGGTGGGCTCATCTACAGTATCTAGTGCTCCCGGTATGGCTTCCTGTACATCAGTTAGACCCGACGTAGATTGGGAGACTGCAGCGCTGAGCACTTATACTCCATCATTCCCATTCCCAGTTTGACATGTCAGTCCATGACCTCCTGTACTGTCGCGACGAGGCCACACTTGGGCTGGAGGAGCAACACCTTACATTCCGATTCGGTTGCCTCCAACCTGATGGCATGAACATTGATTTCCGGTAATGCCCCCCAGTTCCCTATTCCACATTCCCATCACCTTATCTCCTTACCTGCCATTACCTCCCTCTGGTGCTCAGCCAGCTTCCCTCTCTTCCATGGCCTTCTGTCCTCTCCTATCAGAAACCCTCTTCCCTAGCCTGTATCTCTTTCACCAATGAACTTCCCGGCTCTTTACTTCACCCCTCCCTCTCCCAATTTCACTTATCACCTACTGCCTTGTACTTTTTCCTCCCCTCCCCCCACCTTCTTACTCTGACTTCTCATCTTTTTTTTCTTCCAGCCCTAATGAAGGGTCTCAGCCTGAAATGTCAACTGTCTACTCTTTTCCATAGATGCTGCCTGGCCTGCTGAGTTCCTCCAGCATTTTGTGTGTGTTGCATACATTCCTAAATCTTTTTTCCTTGGAGATGTCATTTTGCATTTTGTCAGCTACAATCTCTATTGGCTCACAGACATTCTTGTATGAATCAAAAGGGAAATCGCAGAGCAGAGACTTGGGGAGAGTTTTGCAAGGAGAGAGAAGGCATAGGGAAGATCAGTGGAGGGGAGAACAGGTGAGAAAGAAGGCAAAAGGAGATAGTGGAATGAATTGGCATGAGTAACATTGGAGAAAATTTGAAAGTTCAGGAGCAGATCATAAGGGGAGAGATTGTGAACAGAGGGCAATAGGAAGGAAATGGCAATGAGACATAACAGGAGAGAAAGGACGGCAAAGAGGGATGGTGGGAAGAAAACGCTGGTATTGGGAAGGGGTATACGACGAGCTGGATGGGGAAAGAAGTTGCATGTTAGAAAGAGTGAACCTCTAAGAGCCTTGCTTAATATACTTTACTATAAACTTTCTCATGAATATCTTCTTTGGTTCAGTGCCATTTTTCCACTTGTATGTCTGTCAAGTATGTTTGGGCCATTTTTTATGTTAAATGCATGACAATAATATTCTGCTCTTAGAAGTTTTAATGGTGTAAGAATTGAAAAGATGAAACCTTCAGTGTATTCTTAATAACTGATAGTATTTCAGTAATGCCAATCACGATGGACAACTTCTGCTACTTTGAAATAATATTAAGAAGAAATTGCATGTAGGCTTATTGTCTGTAACACACCTCAAAGTAAAGGATTATTATGTATACAAAACAGCCAATAGGTATTATTAACTATTTTCCATCAGCCCATGACTAGGCCTAGGAGCTAGTACTATGTTTGCATTTGAAATATTATCTCTGAGTCTCTGTTGCTGCCTGACTGGTTAAGATAGTGTCAAGCCACGTTCTTTGTCAGGGTTATGGTTCAGCTTGTTGTTTTTTAGGATCATAAGGATGGTTTTGAGAACAGTGTGGGGAACTAATGGATAAGTTAGAATTTAGGAACAGAGATGAGGGGAGTTTGAGGTTGGGGGCAGTACATCAAGGGCAGAAGCCAGAGTTCAGGTTGGAGCGGAACGTGGTAGAAAGCCAGCAATCCCCGTGGATAGATTTTGTGTTGGCAGGACCTGTAGATGAAGGCTGATGACCACCACAGGTCAGTGCTCACAGGATCAGATGTCTGTGCAGTTGAAGCCTATAGATTGAAGTATTGAAGCCTATAGATTGAAGTCAGTGAGACTGTAAGTCGAGGCCCAATATCAGCATGTTTGGAAGATGGAGGCCCGATGTCGGCAAGTCCAGACCAGGGGTGGCACTCTACATCAGTGAGGCCAGGGGTCAGAAGCCCATGCAAGTCAGAAGGTCAAGGTTCTGTGATCAGCAAGACGTGGGGTTGACACTGACGGTCAAATCCTGAAGTTACATCATGGCCTGGTATGGGACCACCATTGCCATTGTACAGAAAAGCCTATGGGCTCACATTGAAGGCCTCTTAATCTTGTATTCTTGATATTTATTATTATTTTTTTTTATCTTTCTTTATGTGTTTGCATAGTTCCTTTTTTTTGCACATTGGTTGTTTGTCTCTTCTGTTGGGTGTGGTCTTTCATTGATTCTGTTGTGTTTCTTGTACTTACTGTGATTGCCCTCAAGAAACTGAACCTCAGGGTTGTATATGGTGACATACATGTACCTTGATAATAAACTTACTCTGAAATCGGTGAGTCTATAAATCGAGGCTCGATGGTTGAAGCCCCTGAGTCAGCGGGTGGTGAGGGGTGGGGGGTTGTCCAATGTCAGTGCAGGCTAGGCCAGGAGATTGGAGGCAGAGAAATGGCTTGTCCTTGGTTTGGAGACCTGTCTGTGTGTGAGAGGGTGGGAAAAAAGGGGCTTGTTTCACTGTTGTTGTTTTGTTGCTGTTGTCTCATTATTGTTGCTTGTGTCTGTGCTGTTCTGCTGGACAGTATGGGTATGCTGTGTTGGCACTGGAATGTGTAGTGACACTTGAGGTCTGCCCCCAGCACATCCCAAGGTTCTGTTGATTGTTAATGTAAGTGACACATGACACTGTATTTTTCAATGTACAAGTGATGAATAAATGACTCTGAATCTGAAATCTCCAGGACTTAACATTTTTTTACCTCACCTGGTCTTTCCAAATAAAAGTCAAGAGTTCCACTTGGATCTGCCAAATGTAGCTGGGCACAAGTTCAAGATCTGAGCGAAAGCTGCAATCCTGAACTTCCACAGAGTAGATTAGGGATCCCAGGACGACAACACTCTGCAGTTGGATTTCTCATTTAGTACTGCATAGCAATGTGAACTTCCACATATTTCTCATACCTTGGCCCGTATTTGACTGGTAAGGAAATACTGCAAACAGAACTCCAAGTGCATGGGGACTTCCTATATTTAATTGAATTAATTTAAGTGTACTTAATTCAATGTGCTTTCAGTTGGTTTTCAGAGTTGCTATTTAAGATTCAATCATTTGAATAATATTTTACTCTTTATTGTTTTAGAATGCTTATGACTTCCTTGTAGATTTACCAACTGGAAACCTACAGCAGTGCCTAATCAGCTCTCTAAACATACCTATGAACAGAGTTTGCCGGTAATGCTGGGAAAGGCCCTCAGCAGTACTGAGCCTCGCCCGTCACCTAGCAATTAGATTCCCAAATGGAACGCTGTAGCTACAGGTGTAGTCCTGGTCTGAGCAGACTTCAAAGGGAGAGGACGTGCAATTGCTCAAGTAAATATCCCATTTTGCTTCACAGGAAAGGCATATTATTTACAATCAAACAAATAGTGAAATGAATCAGGACACTTCTTTTTAACTTACTTTACTTTTTTGTTTAACATTCTGGACAATTTGTATCCATCAAGAGAAAAGGAAATGAATCTTGTTCCTCAAATTATGCACAAGCTGTCAGCATCAAAAACAAAGCTGGTCAAGTAGATACTAAATCTCCCTTTGAAATGCGATAATGTTCAAGTAGGGGATCTCTTACTGCACTAATACGCATTTGCATTTAATGTGGTAAATTGTTCATCAAATGCTAGTAAATTGCTAGAGTATACTGAATGAAAGATGGAAGTGAGTATTAAACCCTGTGGAATTGCGAGCTCACAAATTTAATTCCTTTTATACATTCATTTTCATATTTGCAGAATATTCATAGTAAGTCCAATCATTTTTTTCCAGATTTATTCTCTCATTCCGTCAATGTTACTGATAGCTAATATAGTTTTGTTCTGGATGAGAAGCAATTTCCTACTTCAATGAACAACTAGCAGATTGTTCTTTTAACCTTCCTTTCAGATAATCCTCATAATCTCCTTCTTTCCTTCCTATCCATCATAAGTTTTTTTTTAATTTGTTCTTCTACATCAATAATTATCACTCTGGTTACTGCATGCACCTGGACTGTTATTAGGTTAGGCTGATAATCATACATAGAAATCTGCAAAGTGATTAAAAATCAAAAGCACAGCAGATGCTAGAAAAGAAAATGCTGGGAATACTCAAGGTCAGGCAGTATCTGTGGAAAGAGAAACAGAGTTAGCATTTTGGGTCACCGGCTCTTCATCAGATCTGCTCTGGTTTTGACCTACAAATATGAAGGCTGAGATTTTTTTTCAAAGTCTACCTTAAGTACTTTTCAAGCTTAATACTAGAGAAGCTTGAAACCTGAAATAAACCAGAAAATACTCGAAATACTCAGAACAGATTGCATCTGTGTAGAGAAAAAAAAGGCCATTGACCTGTTGTATTAACTTTGTTTCTCTCTGAGGGCTATTCGCTGGTATCCTTTGCTTTCTAAAATGGTTTGACAGCCAGTTAAGTTCTGTCCCAGATGTTCCAGCTGGTTAATCTGCTAACATGTCTCTAACGTTCACAAACCTTCAAAAACAAATGCAAAACTCAAGATGCTGGAAGATCTCAGCGATCAGGCAGCATCTATGGCAGGAAACGGGTAGTCAAAGTTTCCAATTAGACGAGGTAAAGGGTCCCATACCAAAACACTGACTGTTCATTTTCCTCCAGCATTTTTTATTTAGCGGTACAGTGCAGCGCGGACACTTCCGGCCCATCGAGACATATTGCCCCAGAACCCCCAACAAACCCAATTAACCCTCACTCAATCACTATTTATTTAGTAGCACAGTGCGGAGTCAGACTTTCTGAGCCACACTGCTCCTGCAAAGTCCTGACAAATCTGATTAACCCTAATCTAAACACGAGGCATTCTGCAGATGCTGGAAATTCAAGCAACACACATCAAAGTTGCTGGTGAACGCAGCAGGCCAGGCAGCATCTCTAGGAAGAGAGAGAAAGAATGTGTGTATATAAATAAATAACAAATGGGGTACGAGGGGCGAGCCTCCTTTACGGTAAAGATGAAGCCACACTCAGGTTGGAGGAACAACACCTTATATTCTATCTGGGTAGCCTCCAACCTGATGGCATGAACATTGACTTCTCTAACTTCCGCTAATGCCCCACATCCCCCTCGTACCCCATCCATTATTTATATACACACATTCTTTCTCTCCCTCTCCTTTTTCTCCCTCTGTCCCTCTGACTATACCCCTTGCCCATCCTCTGGGTTTTTCCCGCCCCCTCCCCCTTTTCCTTCTCCCTGGGCCTCCTGTCCCATGATCCTCTCATATCCCTTTTGCCAATCAACTGTCCAGCTCTTGGCTCCATCCCTCCCCCTCCTGTCTTCTCCTATCATTTTGGATCCCCCCTCCCCCTCCCCCTCCCACTTTCAAATCTCTTACTAGCTCTTCCTTCAGTTAGTCCTGACGAAGGGTCTCGGCCCGAAGCGTCAACTGTACCTCTTCCTATAGATGCTGCCTGGCCTGCTGCGTTCACCAGCAACTTTGATGTGTGTAACCCTAATCTAATCACTGGACAATTTACAATGCTCAATTAACATACCCAGTGTGCCTTTGGACCGTGGGTAGAAACCAGAGCACCCGGGGGGAACCCACGCATTCCATGGGGAGGACATACCGACACCTCACAGCGCAGCGCTGGAATTGAACTTTGAACTCCAAAATACTCCAATCTATAATACCAACGCACTAACTGCTGTGCTACCATGGCGTATTACATATGTTGTTCCAGCTTCCAGCATCAGTAATCTCTTGTGTGCTTTAAAATAGGTATCGCCTGAAATACTTGCAGCAGTTTCTTTTGAATTTAGCTTGCACGTCGTGGAGGAAATGTTGAATGGTTCAAGGCCAATTTCAACACAGTGATTAATCAATCATTAACAGGGTTAATTTAGTGCAGCACAAAAGTAAAACGGGAAGTAAAAATATCAAATCCATACATTAGGTTGGTACTGTACTAAATTGTGAAACACAATCACCAGCAAATGTTATTTGGATACAAACACAAAGTTAAAGCTTGCTTTCCTTCAAATAACCACGTAGCATTAAAAAATATATATTTCTGCAATTTTAGCTTTAAATTCCTGCCCTAAATACTGTACTGCTCATTTTTTTTAAGATTACAGAATATCAGTTTCTCAGGACAAATCATTCTTTATGATCCTCTGGCCAACAAATGTTACCTAATAAATCTTATTCTGATTCTGAAGCTGCCTGGGATCTTGGCAGGAAGCCCATGTACTTATTGAAATTCTCAGGAAAGCAAGCCACGTCGAAATAATGCAGGCATAATTATATTCACTCATTTTATATTCTCTGGCATCAGCACAGACGATTAATCCAGCTTTCAGGAAGGGCTGCAAGTTATTACTGTTGTAAACACAAACACTTGAATCCCGTCATTG
Organism: Mobula hypostoma; assembly: GCF_963921235.1. Classification (NCBI taxonomy): domain Eukaryota; kingdom Metazoa; phylum Chordata; class Chondrichthyes; order Myliobatiformes; family Myliobatidae; genus Mobula; species Mobula hypostoma. The sequence continues at coordinate 40,815,166 of NC_086103.1, forward strand.
TAAACTAGTAATTCTTGTTAACTCTGTACGGTTGTCAATTCCGAATCTCAAAATGATTTTGCTTCCAACTTCTGAGGAGAAATTATTTTAGTCAGAGGTTGGTGAATTAGTGGAATTCATTGCCACAGATGTCTGTGGAACCCAAGTCACTGGATATACTTAAAGCAGAGTTTGATAGGTTCTTGATTAGTAGAGGCATCAAAGGTTCTGGGGAGAAGGCAGGAGAATGGGGTTGAGGGAGTAATAAATCAGAGTGGCCGAATTCTGCTCCCTTTTTTTATGTTATTAATGTCTTGTACCAAGAAGATACCAATAGTGCACTGAACGCACCTTCAGTATTCCTCCGGAACCAGCCATACCTGGAAGTAATTCAGTTCTGATTATTTACATAATTCATTTATTTTTTGAGTCAGGTGAATGTGTCACCGTATCATGCCATCATCACACATTCCACCTGTAATAATTACAAGTGAACCCTCTCCAAATTTGTACCACAGTCTGCAAACTACAGTGAAAATACAGTACTCATATCTTGGCAGGGAACAGCAAAATTTCAATTTCTCCAGATTTTTAACAGTGGTACAATCTGTAAGAGTAAGTGCACTTTATCCAATGTTAATTCCAGAATTCTAAAGTTAATACAAGCATTTAACCCCATCCATATTTTGGAGGATGTTTGCAGCATTTGATACTGTAAGTGATTGCAATAATTTTGTGACTCTCAGACCTGCAGGCTTAGCAAGTTAACATAGAAAACTTGAATCGTCATTTCAGCTTACTACCTGACCCTAAAATCAAAGTCCTTCAAGGAAGAGATGGAGAATGTTTGAAAATAGGCAGAATGATTGCAGTATATGATTAACTTGTACCTGTATTTGAGATGTACATCTGATATTAAATTGCATCTGTATGCTTGTTTAAATAATTACTTCCTGAAGCTGTTCTCCCGGTGCTGTTTGTCGGCTGTGCAAGTGAGTGACAGATTTATTTTATAAGGGAGAAGTATTGTGGCTGCATAATCTATTCCAGGCTGTGATATTTGAGGACTGAATCAGGTATGTGGAGTTGCAGGGCAGTGGATCAACCAGCTGTACCACAATACCCATCCTGGAAATGCTCGACAGTGGTCACTATCACAACACGATATGCTAATGCCTTAGAACAGTATTGAAAATATTAATCATTTGATAGGTATTTGAAGCTCAAATTACTTCTGAGATGCAAGGACAGTTCATGTTGGGGCGTGCCTGGTCATGTTCAGAGTAATGCAGAGTAACCTGAAAAATTGTCTTTACTACGTTCAGTGCACTGCTGGTATCTTCTTGGTACATGACATTAAGAACATAAAACATGGGAGCAAAATTTGGCTACTCTGATTTATTAACCCCCTCAACCCCATTCTCCTGCATTCTTCCCATAACCTTTGATGCTTCTACTAATCAAGAACCTATTGATTTCTGCTTTAAACATATCCAGTGACCTGCCTTGCACAGCCATCTATGACAATAAATTCCACTAATTCACCACCCTCTAGCGGAAGTAATTCCTCCTCAGAGGTTGAAGCAAAATCATTTTGAGATTCGGAATTCTCAGTCATGTAGCATCGAAGTAAAGCTGATAGAATACTTTAGAGCTTGTGTTGCAACATAAAATAAAATAAAGTTTTGTCAATGCTGGGTGGCATTCTTTGATTTTAATCAGTGCATGTTTTGAGCTCTGAAAATAAAGATGCATTTCCTATTGTTTATCATCGGATTAGGATCTAAATCAGGTTTATTATCATTATTATTGTTGTTTTGCAGCAGCAGGGTAGTGCAAGACATTAAAATTACTGGTAGTCACAAAAACAGCTGAAAACTGCAAAAGAGGAAAAGTGAGACGGTTTTCATGGACTGTTTAGTAATCTGATAACGGGGGGGGGGGGGGGAGAAGCTATTAGGAAAACATGGAGTATCAGGCTTCAAGATCTTGTAGTAACTTGGGCACATGCCAGATGGTAAGGGTCCTCTGTAATGGATGCCACATTTTTCAGGCACCATTTCCTGATCTTCTCAGTGATGGGGAGGCTTGTGCCTGTGATGGAACTGGCTGGGCCTGCAATCCTCCTGTGATCCTGTGCATTGAAAACCTTGTACCAGGCTGTGATGCATCCAGTCAGAATGCTCTCCATCATGCATTTGCAGAAACTTGCAAAAGTCTTTGGTGACATATTAAATCTCCCAGTGAAGTAAAGGGCCAGCATGCCTTCCTCATGATTGCATCAATGTGTTGTGCTGAAGATAGATCCCCTAACATGCTGATGGCCAGGAATTTGAAGCTGCTCATCCTTTCCATCGCTGACCCCTCAGTGAGGGCTGGTGTGTGTATTCAAAGTTCAAAGTACATATAACATATACAATCTTGAGATTAATTTTCTCGCAGGCAGACACAGGAAAATAAAGAAATACAAAAGAATCCATGAAAAACCATACATTACATAGGCAGAGTCCTCCAGTATGAAAATTTTGTAAACCAACGCAATATGTCGCTGTGTTTCACCAGTGCCGTCTTGCATCTGTCCGAGTGGTGTCACAACAACAACGTCTCACTCAATGTCAGCAAGACCAAAGAGCTGATGATTGATTTCAGGAAGAGGAAACCAGAGGTCCATGAACCGGTCCTCACTGGGGGATCAGAGGTGGAGAGGGTCAGCAACTTCTCCTCAGTGTTATATTTCGAGGACCTATCCTGGGTCCAGCATGTAAGTGCCATTGTAAAGGAAGCAGGGCAACTGTTATGGACGTGTGGTGGAGACTGTATTGACTGGTTTCATTACAGCCTGGTTTGGAAACACCAATGCCCTTGAATGGAAACTCCTACAAAAAGTAGTGGATACAGCCCAGTCCATCACAGGTAAAGCCCTCCTCACCACTGAGCATATCTAAAAACATCTTCAGGAAAGCAGCATCCTTCATCATGGACCCCCACCATCCAGGCCATATTGTCTTCTCTCTGCTACCATCAGGAAGAAGGTTCAGGAGCCTCAGGATCCACACCACCAGATTCAGGAACAGTTATTACCCCTCACCCATCGGACTCTTGAACCATAGGGATAACTTGATGGAATGCACCCTCGTGTTCTGAAGAAAGTAGCTGTGGAGATTGCGGAGGCATTAGCGATGATCTTTCAAAAGTCGATAGATTCTGGCCTGGTTCCGGAAGACTGGAAGATTGCAAATGTCACTCCGCTATTTAATAAGGGGACAAGGAAGCAAAAAGGAAATTATAGACCTGTTAGCTTGACGTTGGTGGTTGGGAAGTTATTGGAGTCGATTGTCAAGGATGAGGTTACAGAGTACCTGGAAGCATATGACAAGATAGGCAGAACTCAGCATGGATTCCTTAAAGGAAAATCCTGCCTGACAAACCTATTACAATTTTTTGAGGAAATTACCAGTAGGCTAGACAAGGGAGATGCAGTGGATGTTGTATATTTGGATTTTCAGAAGGCCTTTGACAAGGTGCCACACATGAGGCTGCTTAACAATATAAGAGCCCATGGAATTACAGGAAAGTTATATACGTGGATAGAGCGTTGGCTGATTGGCAGGAAACAGAGAGTGGGAATAAAGGGATCCTATTCTGGTTGGCTGCCGGTTACCAGTGGTGTTCCACAGGGATCAGTGTTGGGGCCGCTTCTTTTTACATTGTACATCAACGATCTGGATTATGGAATAGATGGCTTTGTGGCTAAGTTTGCTGACGATACGAAGATAGGTGGAGGGGCCGGTAGTGCTGAGGAAACGGAGAGTCTGCAGAGAGACTTGGATAGATTGGAAGAATGGGCAGAGAAGTGGCAAATGAAGTACAATGTTGGAAAGTGTATGGTTATGCACTTTGGCAGAAAAAATAAACGGGCAGACTATTATTTAAATAGGGAAAGAATTCAAAGTTCTGAGGTGTAACGGGACTTAGGAGTCCTCGTACAGGATTCCCTTAAAGTTAACCTCCAGGTTGAGTCAGTAGTGAAGAAGGCGAATGCAATGTTGGCATTCATTTCTAGAGGAATAGAGTATAGGAGCAGGAATGTGATGTTGAGGCTCTATAAGGCGCTGGTGAGACCTCACTTGGAGTACTGTGGGCAGTTTTGGTCTCCTTATTTAAGAAAGGATGTGCTGACATTGGAGAGGGTACAGAGAAGATTCACTAGAATGATTCCAGGAATGAGAGGGTTAACATATGAGGAACGTTTGTCCGCTCTTGGACTGTATTTCTTGGAGTTTAGAAGAATGAGGGGAGACCTCACAGAAACATTTCGAATGTTGAAAGGCATGGACAGAGTGGATGTGGCAAAGTTGTTTCCCATGATGGGGGAGTCTAGTACGAGAGGGCATGACTTCAGAATTGAAGGGCGCGCTTTCAGAACAGAAATGCGAAAAAATTTTTTTAGTCAGAGGGTGGTGAATCTATGGAATTTGTTGCCACGGGCAGCAGTGGAGGCCAAGTCATTGGGTGTATTTAAGGCAGAGATTGATAGGTATCTGAGTAGCCAGGGCATCAAAGGTTATGGTGAGAAGGCGGGGCAGTGGGACTAAATAGGATAAAATGGATCAGCTCATGATAAAATGGCGGAGCAGACTCGATGGGCCGAATGGCCTACTTCTGCTCCTTTGTCTTATGGTCTTATGGTCTAACTTCACTCAACTTCACATGCACCATCACTGAACTGTTCCTACAACCTATGGACTCACGTTTTATCTCATGTTCTCGATATTTATTGTTTATTTATTTAATTATTTTAAAATTATTATTATTTTGTTTGTTTTTTGTTTTTTCTTTTTATTTTCTGTGAATGCCTGCAGGAAAATTAATCTCAGGGTTTTATTTGGTAACATATATGTATTTTGATAATAAATTTACTTTGAACTTTGAATTTATTGATGGTATTACTGTGCCTTGCCCAACAATAGTGAGTGTAGAATGCTCTATCCCTCCCCCTCCTGTCTTCTCCTATCATTTTTGATCTCCCCCTCCCCCTCCAACTTTCAAATCCCTTACTCACTCTTTCTTCAGTTAGTCCTGACGAAGGGTCTTGGCCTGAAACGTCGACTGCACCTCTTCCTACAGATGCTGCTTGGCCTGCTGCGTTCACCAGCAACTTTGATGTGTGTTGCTTGAATTTCCAGCATCTGCAGAATTCCTGTTGTTTGAGTGTAGAATGAATTTATTGCCATACACCAGTATTGATTGCAGCGAGGAGAGATGTAGTTACCAATCCACATTGACTGTGATCCTCTGAGAATCTAGTTGTAGAGTAAGGTACAGAGTGTGTTTACATGAGTACAGTTTGCCTTTTACATGCAGTTTCCTTTATTGTTGATCATTTTTCAAGAACTGAGTGTTGCTGACATAACCTACATTTATTGTCTGTCCCTAATTGCCCTTGAGGAAATGATGGAGAACTGCCACTGTCATACTCTGAGGCTAGACTCAGTGATAATGAAGGAATGAATAAACATCTTTTAGCCAATGTGCAGCCAACACAACAAGGGGCAAGGATAAAACTGGATGAGGAACGAGTATTAGTGAGAGAGCATGTTTTATAACAGTGGTCCTAATTCATTTAGATTTGGCACAGCATCGTGACTGAAGGGTCTGTATTGTGCTGTAGGTTTTCTATGTTTTCTATGTTTTAGATATATAGCAGTTATGGAAAAAGACAAACATTGTCTAGAATTGAAGACTCTAAATTGGAGAAGGGTTATTTTCACTAGACAGTGGAGATGAACAAAATTCAAGGGCAAGCAGCTCCTTGAAGGTAGATTAGTCTAGGCACAGTGGAAGATTTTGAATAAGAAGCTCAGGATAAATGTATTGCCGCAAAGTAAAAGGGTTGGACTTCCAAATCTAGGGTGCCTTGAATGTCAAGGCACATAGAGAGCAAGATAGGGCAAATGAGTGTGCTTATGTAAGACCTCAAGAATTTAATATATAGATTATAGAAAATGCAGGACTGAAATTAAAAGAAAAATTATAAAAGCAAAATGAGAGTGGAAAGTTGGGAAGAAAATCAGTGAACAATCAAAAGCCATTTTAGAAGTACCTAAAGAACAGGAAGTACATAAGGAACTTTGGAAGAAGCAAGGCTAATTGGGGACAATAAAAAGTCCCCAGTTGCCTTGTATGAGGTGGTACAGGTTCTGAGTAAAATCCTTAGTAAGTATTTTGTAACTGTTTCCAGAAAAGAGATGGATGGTGCTAGACTTGTCGTGCTGAACAAATCTGAAAAATTGGATGGGGTAAGTATGGTAAAGAAGAGAGTATTAAAGTGTTTAGCATCTTTGAAAATGGATAGACCACTAGGCATGGATGAAATATATCCCAGGCTGTTAAATTACCTCTGACTACAATTTCAGTCTTCTATGGATACAGTTGTGGTGCCAGAGGATTAGAGAACTTTCAGTGTTACACTGTTATTTACAAAGCATGGAAAGATACATTGGGTATTACAATCTAGTTAACTTAACATGGTAATGGGTAGATATTTGGAATCTATAAAACTTCTCAAAGAAAAGCTCTGATTAATCAGGGATACTCAGCAAGGATTCGACTGACTTGTTTGAGGAAAGCCGATTATTGTGCTGGGTTTGATGTAGAAATACCTTTGACAAAGTGCTAGGGTAGGTGGTGACGCAAAATCAAAATTGGTTCATTGCCTGGAAACAAGAAGTAATGGTGATGGATGTTTTTGTAACTGGCTGGCTGTTGTTGGTGGGATTTCACAGGCTCCATGCTTGATCCTTTGCCTTCTGTAATATATAGTATGTTGATGAATTAAACCGAAAAGTAGGGAACATAATAGAGATGTTTGCAGATAATAAACAAATTGTCTGTGTGGGTGATAGTAAGGAGGGAAGTTTTAGTCTGCAGGCAGATATAGCCCAGTTAGTTATGCAGAAAAATAGCAAAAGGACTTTTATTCAGAGAAATGTAAATTGATGTACTTGAGGAGATGCAACAAGGCAAAACAATATATAATAAACAGAAGGATTTTGAGAGCTGTTGATGAACAAAGGAATATTACAGTTTATATCCAGAGATCTTTAAGAATAATAGAGCAGGTGGGGTTGTTTGCTTTAATTGCCAAGATATAGAGTATTAGAGCAGAGTGGTTCTGCTGGAGTTGTGCACAATTCTGGTTACCACAGTCTTAAGTCATGTGTACTGTTCCAGTCACATTGCAGGAAGGATTTGGTTATGATAGAGAAGCTGTGCAGGACTGGGAAATTATAGCAATGAGCAAATGAAGTACAATGTAATGCTGTTTTCTTCAGAGGATGCTAAGGATGTACTGCGTATTAAGCTGTGAGGAGCCTATATAGAGTTAATATAGAGAATCTGTTTTCCTTAGTCAGGATCAAAAACACGGACTATATATTTAAATTATCTGGAATTAGAAAATAGATGAGGAAAACAATTTTAATCTTGAGAGTGGTGAGGGTCTGAAACACACTCCCTGAGAGAGTGATGGGGTTAGAAACACTCATCTCTTTTTGCAGAGTACTTGAATGCATGCATCCAGAACTACTATATACAGAACGTTTGTGGGGCAGCTAGTATTGGATAGCCTTATTTTGACTGACACAGATTAATAGACTGACTGGACTGTGTCAAAAATTTTCCACAATTCTTTAAGGTATCATTGCTCAGGAGTCTTCTACCAGGAAGGCACTACATAAGTGGCTGTTACCCAGGACAAAGCACCCAGGACATGCCCTTTTCTCACTGTTACCATCAGGTAGGAGATACAGAAGCCTGAAGGCACACACTCAGCAATTCAGGAACAGCTTCTTCCCCTCTGCCATCCGATTCCTAAATGGACATTGAACACTTGGACACCACCTCACTTTTTTTTTAATGTATAGTATTTCTGTTTTTTGCACTATTTTTAATCTATTCAATATACGTATACTGTATAAAGTATACTGAATAAGATTTATTTATTTATTTATTTTAATTTTTTTTTTTCTTCTATTGCATTGAACTGCGACTGCTAAGTTAACAAATTTCACGTCACATGCCAGTGATAATAAACCTGATTCTGATTCTGTTCTCGTGTGGCATGTGGCCAAGTGGTTGAGGCATTGGACTAGCGAACTGAAGGTCGTGAGTGCGAGCCCCAGCTCAGGCAGCATGTTGTGTCCTTGAGCAAGACACTTAACCACACACTGCTCCTGTCTACCCAGCTGGAAATGGGTACTGGCAAAATGCTGGGGGTTAACCTCGCGATCGTTATAGGATACGACGGATAAGCAGGGATAGGGTATTAGGATGGCCAAAGATGGGAAGATAAAGTGTAGGTTAGGGTATGTGTGTGTGTGTGTGATTGGGTGAAGGGATTTAGAATGTAAGTCTATTGCACACTCTAGAGCAGAAGGTGGTGGTAATGCACCATTAAGCTGGGTGCCAACCGCCGTAAAACAAGATGGAGAAGGAGAAGAAGAAGAAGAAGAAGAACCTCGCGAAAGACTGGCGTTCTATCCGGAGGGTAGTCTCGTACTCTCAGTCACTTCACGCCACAGAAACCAGCATAAGCACCAGCCTGATGAACCTATAAGGCTTGAGACAGACTTTAACTTTTTAACTCATTCTGTTCTCTCTTTTCATTTAAAATACCACAGAACAACTTCGGGCAGATAGGTCTCTGAAGGCTTCTAGGAAAGATAGCTCATTATTTCTTTTAATTATACTAGTGAGGTTTGATCTAGTTTTCCATGGGGTCTGGTGTGTAAAAAAACAAATATAGTTCATCTATGGAAGCTGATACCACTTTGAACATGTCTGTAACCATAGCAACAAGAAGCACCTGCCTCTCTTATTGGTCAATTGACATTACAAATTTTATCTGGAATTGAAAGGCGTTACAGGCTGCAACCAATCAGAGAAAATTGTGACTGCAATTTACCTGTAATTAGATTAGGTTGAAAACTGGATTTTAGAACAGCATTAAAGAATATTTTTTAAAAATTGCCTGGAATGGAGAATCAAAGTTTAAAGGATTGAGGTAAAGCTTGTTCAGACATAGCCTCTCATAATTGCTGAACATGAACCACTTGGAGCAGCAAATAGATCTTTCCAGTATGCACAGACAATGTCTGTGGGAAAGTATTTACCACAGGTTCATAGAAATTGAACAGAACAAAATGGATATTTTAACTAATATCTGTTCTTGATAAGGAGCTTAAGTTCTATTCCCTCATTTTAGAGTAAGTGATTACTGCACATTGTCTTATACAGTATTTCCTCATTTAATATATAAAAAATAGTTACAATTGTATGAATATTCCATTCCCATAACCTTGTTATTTTAAAAATGTTCAACAAAATATCATTACCCTCCCTCTTAGCTGAGCCCCTCAGACTGAAGGTAACAACTCAATTTGAGAGCACGAAAAGACAGCTCTCTGGAACATGCAGAGATTATTCTTCCAATACTATGATTTAGGGTGTGGATATGAAGTGGCAAATGTCACTCCACTCTTCAAGAAGGGAGAGAGACAAAATAAAGGAAACTAGAAAGTCCAGTTAGTCTCACCTCATTTGTTGGGAAGATGTTGGAGTTGATTATTAAGGATGAGGTCTCAGGGTACTTGGAGGCACATGATAAAATAAGATGGTTCTCTCAAGGGAAAATCTTGCCTGACAAATCAGTTGGAATTCTTTGAAGAAATAACAAGCAGGATAGACAAAGAAGAATTGGTTGATGTTGTGTATTTGATTTTCAGAAGGCCTTTGACAAGGTGCCTCTTTGACTAGATCATCATATTCCAGGAAAGATTCTAGCATGGATAAAGCAGTGAGTGATTGGCAGTGGGAATTAAAGAAGTCTTTTCTGGTGGGCTGCTGGTGACTAGTGGTGTTCCACTGGGTCTGTATGGGGACTGATACCTTTTGAGTTATACTTCAATGACGGATGATGGAATTGATCGCTTTGCTGCAAAGTTTGCAGATGATCTGAAGATAGGTGGAGGGGCAGGTAGTTTTGAGAAAGTAAAGAGTCCTCAAAAGGACAGATTAGGAGAATGGGAGATGAAATATAGTGTTGGGAAGTGCATGGTCATGCACTTTGGTAAAAGAAATGTAAGGGTTGACTATTTTCTAAATGGAGATAAAATACACAAAAAAAAACTGAGGCGCAAAGGGACTTGGGAGTCCTTGTGTAGGATTCCCTAAAGGTTAACTTGCAAGTTGAGCCTGTAGTGAGGAAGGTAAATATGATGTTAGCATTCATTTCAAGAGAACTAGAATATAAAAGCAAGGATGTAATGTCGAGACTTTATAAAGCACTGGAGAGGCTTCACTTAAGAGTATTATGAGCACCTTATCTTAGAAAGGATATGCTGAAACCAGAGAGGGTTCAAAGGGGGTTCATGAAAGTAATTCCAGGATTGAATGGCTTGTCCTATGAAGAGTGTTTGATGGCTAGAATTCAGACGAATGAGAGGTGACCTCATTGAAACCAATTGAATTGCGAAAGGCTTTGATAGAGTGGATGTGGAGAGGATGTTTCCTATGGTGGGAGAGTCTAAGACCAAAGGACTCAGCCTCGGATAGTGAGGGGTCCTTTTAGAATGGAGATGAGGAGGAACTTCTTTAGCCAGGGAGTGGTGAATCTGTAGAATTCTTTACCATAGGTAGAGGCCAACTCTTTATGTATATTTGAGGTCGATAGATTCTTAATTGGTCAGGGAATGAAGGGGTACAGGGAGAAAGCAGGAGATTGGGGCTGAGAGGAAAATTGTATCAGAGATGATATAGAGAGGACTTGATGGGCCAAATGGCCTAATTCTACTCCTATATCTTATGGTCTTATGTTAAAGTATAACTACATACATTATCTCTGCAGAGTTATACTTGAATGTAACAATATTCTGAATCCTATAATAGGAAATCTATACCTGTCGATTATGATTATGTGAATCCAATTAGGTCTTACTTTTATTGCTGAAGATCTCTTAACCCTGTCACCTAAAGCTAAAAGAAATTAAATGATTTGCACATGTTGGAAGTTTGAAATAAAAGCAGGAATTGCTGGAAAATTTAGCAGGCCAGGCAGCATCTGCAGAAGGAGAAGCAGGTAAATGTTCCAGATTGAAACCCCTTTGTGGCAAATTGATTTAAAACTGGTCAGCTCAGCATCAGCTATAACTACAATATGGGACCTTTTTGCTTAATATGGCAGTTCCACTGATTCAGCAGTGAACTTAGGACAGAAATGTATTGCTAGCAGTTCACAGGAAGTGCTACAGAAGCAAAATAAGTTCAATACATTATCTTTTTGAGTTTGCATTTATACTCTTTAACATATATGGAAATTCAGCTATCTCAATGTCTGCTTAAATCCAAAGTGTGTTTAGTCCTTGCCACAAGAAGCACAAGAAGCTGTCATGACAGACAGAGGAATACAAGGAAAAGCTTGTCAAACACACAAAATGGAAAGAGAGAGGATGCAGCTTCCCAAATTGTTCCCAGCTACCCTTCAATTATCTGGTTTCGCTAATCATTTTCCACTCTTGTCATCTGTAGCTCTTTTTTTTTAGCTCCAATTACCATCTCCCAGACCCTGTTGATATCACCATCCTTCCCTCCCCGTCTGGCTCCATCGAACCCCTAATGTCTTCTAAACCTGGATCCAGCTCATGCTTGCCAGTTCCTGCCTCACTCCTCCCCGACACGCATTTCTACTGGGTACTCTCACCTGAAATGTTGACTATCTCTTTGCTTCCACATATGCAACCTGGCTTGCTGAGTTCCTTCAGCAGCTTGGTTTTCACTCCAGTCAAATATTCCTGTTGGTGAACAATTCAGGTTATTGTGCAGAGCAGGAATCACATTGAGAAAAATCTCAAGCAAATATTTATTCCAAATACCACTTCTCTGTCTCCTGGCTTCACAAAGGATTATGGAATTTCTTCACCTCTTGATCTTTCTCTATTCTGCTTTGGTGATTTTGGAGAAATATAGAGAGTGTTTGGTCAAGCCAAACTTAAGAAATTTTGAATAACTGGGAGTAATGATGTTGTTAAACCATGATTTCTATCTTTATACAGTATTTATGGGGTATGGGGGTTGCAGGCAAAAGTCAACATTTGGTGCCTCCCCAAAACAGTCTTTGAACTGAGAAACCTGTTAGCCATTTCAGAGAGCATCTAAGAGTCAACTATGTTGATTTGTCACATATGGAAAGGAATGGTTTTCCTTTCCTAAAGAACAGTATGAAACCCAAATGGACATTTTTGACAACATGTTTGTGTCCTGTTCACTGTTTATGATCTTCTTCCAGGTTTATTTCATTAACTGAGTTTGAATTCCTTATCTCCTGTGATGTGATTTGAAGTACTGACCTCAAAGTTTAAGTAAATTTATTATCAAAATATTTATATATTATCATATACTACCCCTACACCTATCAAAACAGCAATAGGACTTGTGGGTCACGGATCAGCCTCTTCAGTCATCTCAAGGCCCACAAGTGACCAGACCCACCAGGAGAAGAATCATGCTCGAGTCCAAACGATTGCTGATGACGGTGACCCTGAGATTCATTTTCTTGCAGGCATTCACAGTAGGACAATGAAATATAAAAGAATCAATGGGAAGCTACACAAAGAGTGAAAATCAGTGTAAAAAAGAAGACAAACTGTGCAAATACAAAAAAACCCCAAATAATAAATAAACAAACAAACAAACAAACAAATAAATAAATAATGCTGAGGGCGTGAGTTGTAGAGTTCCTGCAAGTGAGGTAATCAGAAACCTGACATTTGAAGGGGTAAGAACTGTTCATGAACTGAGTGGCTTGGGACCTAAGACTCCCACACCTTCTTTCCAATGTCCGCAGCGAGAAGAGAACATGACCTGGATAGTGGGATCCTTGATGATGGATTCTCTTCCTTGTGGCAACGTTCCTTGTAGATGTGCTCACTGATGGGAAGGGCTTTACCTGGATTGGGCTCTATCCATTACTTTTTGTAAGCTTTTCATTTCTTGAGCATTAGCGTTTCCTCACCAGGCCGTGATGCAATCAGTCAGGATATTCCCCACTGTGCATCTATAGAAGTTTGTCAAGGTTTTAGATGACATTGCGAATCTGTGCAACTTTCTAAGAAAGTAGAAGCACTGCTGTGTCTTCTTTTCAATGGCACTTATGTGCTGGTCCCGGGACAGACCCACTGTAATGATAACGCCAAGGAATTTAAATTTACTGACCCTTTCCACCTCTGATCCTCCAATGAGGGCTGGCTCATGGACTTCCAGTTTCTTGCTCCTGTGGTCAATAATCAGCTCCTCAGTTTTGTTGACATTGAGTAAGAGTATGTTGTTGTGGCAGCACTCAGATAGATTTTCAATCTCCCTGCTATATGCTGATTCCTCACCACCTTTGATTTGGCCAACAACGGTGATGTCGTCAGCAAGTTTAAAAATGGCATTTGGAGCTGAGCTTAGCCTCACAGTCATAAGTGTGAAATGAGTAGAGCAGGGGGATAACAGAGCCCTGTGGTGCACCTGCGCTGATGGTGATCATGAAGGAGATTATGTTGCCAATCCGAACTGATGGGTCTGCAAGTGAGGAAATCGAGGACCCAGTTGCTGAAGGAGGTATTGAGGCCTAGGCCTTGGAGTTTATAAACTAGTTCTGAGGGATGATAGTGTTTAATGTTGAGCTGTAGTCAAGGAAATATATTCATCTTCACTGTCCAGATATTTCAGGCTTGAGTGAAGAGGCAATGAAATGGCATCTGCTGTTGACCTGTTGTAACAGTAGGCAAATCTGGAGTGAATCCAAGTCACTCCTCGGGCAGGAGTTGATACTTATTTGTTTATTGAGATACAGTACAGTGTGGAATAAGCATTTTGAGCTGTGCCACCCAATAATCCGCTAATTTAATCCTAGACCAATCATGAGACAACTTACAGTGACCAACTAACCTACCAACTGCTACAGCTTTGGACTGTGGGGGGATACTGGAGCACCTGGAGGAAACCCAGGTAGTCATTGGGAGAACCTACAAATTCCTTACAGGTAGCCACAGGAACTGAACCTGTGTTGCTGGTACTGAACCACCATGTGACATCAGATTATTAGATCAGTCCTTTGGATTGCTTGTTTAGTGATATCATTAAAACCATTGCAATCATTTAAAGTATATCTCTCCTCATCCATCCCTCAGCTAATCCCTTCTTCTGAAGAGCGGGTTAAAATCTGGATTGACATTTGGAAATCAGCAGGTGGGCTACCTCAATCATAGTAACTGCTCATTAACTTACTATGCATGCAATTTTCCACTCAATACCTCAACAAGCCAGTCAGAATACAGAACTGTGAGGGCCTTTGTCGGTCAGAGTTGACCATGGATATTGTGTCCTAGTTGTCCAGATGTGCTAGCCTGGGCAGTATGATACGCGTAGCAAACTGTCGCCCATGTAGCAAGCTTCTCCTCTCCGTGAATCTGATGAACCCAAAGGAACGGCAGAAACCGATACAGTTTGGCACCAGCAGCATCGCAGGAGTTGCCAATCAGCATTGAATTCAATGTAGGACTGCCTTAGAGACTCCAGCTCTGGATTTTTCCCTCGTAATTTACTCCCAAAACTTTCCACATGAGTGGGTATAGATATAAGGCAGTGGTGGTTTGAGATTAGAGTTTCCCTTCTTCTAGATGAGCTACCAACTATGGCTGATGAGCCCCATCTGCCCAAAGCGACTGGTTTTAAGGTGCCAGTAACCCACCTTTTCCCCTTCTCCTGTTTGTAGAAAAGATTCTGCCAGGCTTAGTAGTTAAGCCACATGTGAAGTCCAGGAGTTGGATTTTGTGGTCAGAGGCTACTTGAGGCATACACCATTTGGAAGATTTAATAGGTAGTGGGAGCTTGTCCTCATTTCCATGCTTGGCTATAACAACCTTAAGGAATCAAACAACTAGTTATGAGCTTTACAGGTGATGCTTTAAAAAGCTTCTAACATCTGGTAAACTGCAAGGAGGTTTACTGTTAGTTACATAATCATTTTACCAAGGATGATTAATGTTAATGAAAATAATAATGAGGTTGAAGATCTTGGACCAGAGTCTAGACAGGAACTGTCAACCATCAATGTTCTTGTGGACCAGCAGCCAAGGTTTTCTGCTTCCATGCCTGTCAGCCTGTGATTTTCCATTCAGTTCTGCGAATGGGTGGAAAATTGCAGGATGGAGAGCACAGAAGTGGAAACCCTGGTCGTTAGAACAGCTCATAAAGTGGAGGGTGAAACTGATGAAAATGGCATGTGAATTATATGTTTCAGTGGTATCCAGGAGAGAATAGGAATAAATTAGAAAGGAAAAAATAAGAAAAAGAAGTATTTTTGGTGGAAGAATAAAATTTATTCTGAACGTTACCCAATACATGCTGGCTGTACAGCCACAGTGACGATATTGGTTGGAAAGTATGTTGTGTAAGTTGCTGTATTAAACTCAATCTATAGATTTTTTTTTCCATTTTGTTAAAGGAAGCATGATGTTTACTGCTAACATTGAGAGGTGTTCTGTTTTTAAGTTTCTGTACTCTTCTGTGGAATAGCAGAGAGATGTCTTAAAAGTAGGGTTATAGTACTAGGGGATTTCGTCTTCCAACATACTAACTAGAACTGTCTTAACATAAAAGGCTCAGGAGGGCTGGAACTGTTGGGGTTTGTGTCCTGGTGATGACTTAGACCAATTGAGATGGATTAGAAAGAAAATTAGGAAAGCTAGGAGAAGTCACAAAATATCACTGGCAAACAGAGTTAAGGTGTATTTGAAGTATTTTAGAAATATATTAAAGACAGTAGAATAACCAGTAAAAGAGTTGAGGACCCGTTGGAAACAACAGGGGGCAATTTGAGTGGGGAGACAGAAGGTATTGGCAAATCCTACATCAGTGATTCCCGAAGGTGGTGTTAGGAAAAATAGAAGTCATTAAGGGGTTGTTCAATTTTGGGGGTGGGGGGTAAGCAGCACCCTAAGTTGAGGCACGAGACCTGACTGACTGTTAATATAGTAGGCACTTCCAAAATAAAAGGATGAGGCACCGGAACACAGGAAGAACCACAGCTCTGCAGGCGGTGAGCACTCGTTGTCACGACGCATCGGAAACTCGGCAATCTCATCCAACCTCACCAACCAAACAAATATTATTGGGGATGCATAAATTAGCAACCAGGGTGCCCAACAGTTCCCCTTGACTCGCAGCATGGAACGAGTCCATGCAACTTAACAGTTGATAAGTCAAGTACACCCTCTCAACTTTCTTTACAGATCTATGGAACCAAACGGTGAAATAGAGCCAAGCAGTGAACCTGCTGACCCCGAGGACTCCCCTTGAGGTGTTCAAAACAGCCTCGGCTTCATATGTGTGGTCAAAAATCACCCTTGGGGATTATGAGCCCTTACATGATTGGTCAATCGTGCTAACTAGAATAGAATAAAGGCTGCTCACCGAACATAAGCTCTATCCCAACTAACATTCAGATTCCAGTCTGAATCCTTGCAAAACGTAATTTTCACTATTGTAATCATCCTCATCTTCGCCTCTCTATTCCTTTGCATGCCACTCCCATCTTAATATGCATGCCAACTTGCTGCCATCATCGACATCCGATAAGAGTTACACCCATGTATAACCAATTCTGCTTTCTATTAGTTAACCAATCCTCTATCCATGCTAATATATCACCCCCAACTCTATGCATCCTTATCTTACGGATAAGTCTTTTATACGACGCCTTATCAAACAGGGCTTAAAAAGAGGATTTGCATGGCAGTCATAGAGTCCATTCTCACATATGGATGTGAGACGTGGACACTCACCAAGACGATGTGAAATTCTCTAGATGGTTGCTATACACGAATGCTCCGGATGGCTCTTGATGTGAGTTGGCAACGGCACATGACGAACGTTGAGCTCTGTAACAACCTACCGATGCTCTCCACTAAAATCAAGGCGAGAAGAGTGCAACTAGCGGGGCACTGTCTACACCATCCCAAGCTACCTGCCAGCGTAGTCATCATATGGGAGCCCAAGCATGGGAGGATGAACCCTGGGCGCCCTCCCAAGACTGTGGTCAACACGCTCCTAGAAGACAGCGGCACGGCTAATGTAGATAAACTGAACACACTGATGAGGGAGAGGGAGAAGTGAAGAGTCCGTCATCGTGCCCGACGCCAGCCCCCTAGGCCTGAGTCGATGTAGTAGTAGTAGTTATCGAACACTTTCTGGAAATCCAAGTAAATAATGTTCATCTCTTCCCCTCTATCCACTGCGCTCATTATATTCTCAAAGAACTCTAGCAAGTTTGTCAAACAGGACCTGTCTTTGCTGAATACAAGCTGCGTCTGCCTGATGGATCCATTTCTTTCCAGATGCCTCACTATTTCTTCTTTAATGATAGCTTCAAGCATTTTCCCAACTACAGATGTTAAACTAACTGGCCGATGGTTACCTGCTGTTTGCCTACATGCTTTTTTGAAAAGTGGTGTGACATTCATCTTCCAATGAGCCGGGACCTCCCCAGAGTTGAGAGAATTTTGGTAAATTATAACTGAAGCCTCAACTATAACTTCTGCCATGTCTTTCAGTACCCTGGGATGCATTCCATTAGGACCAGGAGACTTGTCTATCTTCAAGCCCACAAATTTGCTTCGCAATACCTCTTCAGTGATCAATGTCCTCACCTCCTATCACATCCATAACATCTCTCTTTGGCATGTTAGATGTGTCCTCCACCATGAAGATCGACACAAAGTAGTCATTTAAAGCCTCTGCCAGTTCCTCATTACCCAGTATCAATTCCTCCTTCTTGTCCTCCAAGGGACCTACTTTCACTTTAGCCACACTTTTCTGCTTTATATAATTATAAAAAACTTTTACTATCAGTTTTTATTTTTTGTGCTAGTTTATTTTCATAATCTAGCTTCCCTTTCTTTATTGCTCGCTTAGTGATTCTTTGTTGCTTTTTAAAGTTTTCCCAAATTTCCAGTTTCCCACTACTCTTGATGACTTTGTATGCTTCTTATAACATTTCCAAAATGATAGCAAAGTGTGGAAAATTTCATACAAATGGTGAAAAATTAAAAATGACTGTTGTATCAGAAGTGCTAACCACTATTTTCAAAATAGACACCAGTATTTTAAAAACAATTGCTCTGAATTATAACCCTGTAGCTGGCCATAATGACAAAATGAGTGAAGATATTGAGTTTCAACTATTCACAGAGCTACAAAAAACAGAATTTGGCACAGAACTAGATGGCCCAACTGTTCAAGACAGCAAGGCATTGCTAATGGCATATGTACAATTTATCAAAAATGGAAACATTTATTAAGAGATTCTCTTTTGTAAAAAATTAAAAACAAATATCAATGGAGAATCAATATATGATGAGCTCAAAATGTATATTCAGGATAATAGTATTCTGAATAGGAACATGATTTCTTGTGTAACAGATGGAGCATCATATATGACAGGTCATCATGCTGGTTTAGTGGCATTTATGAAACAAGAAGTTCCAAGTCTGTTTGCAATCCATTGTATATTTCATCGTCAACATCTCACAGCCAAAAACCTCAGCCAGTGATTTTTTTCAAGCATGACTCTTGTAGTATCTACTATCAATAAAGTTTCAAGCTCATGCATTAAATAGCAGAATATTTCACCAATTGCCAAGATAACGATGAAGAGTTTGAATGCCTGCTTCTTCACTGAAGTGCGTTGCTGTCAAAAGGCTGCTGCTTAAACTGCTTCTTAGATCTTTTTGACATGGTGGTTGACTTTTTTTGCTCAAAGTCAACAAGAGCTTGTGTAACAAGATTGAACTTCCATGTGGAGATGTGGCATACTGAGCTGATCTGTATAACAAAATGAACATTCTAAATATGAAAATGCAGGGTGAGAATTTCAATTTAATCCAGGCAAAAAGTGTAGTGTCCACTTTTATTGGAAAATTGGAAACATATAAGCAAAACATTGGGAGAAGAATATTCTCATAGTTTCCTTGCATGGACAGTATGGCACTGTCTTTCACAGATGGTGATTTTCAAGAGTACTGTTTACAGCTGCAGTTGCTGAAGAAGGATTTTCAGAATCAATTTAAGGATTTGAATGATTTGGAAATTCCGAACTGGTTAACTAACCCATCTTTGCAAGGTAGAAGAACAGGAAGAGAGCTTGCAAGAAGAAAGTACCAAAATTCAGAATAACGAAGAAGCAAAACTGCTTTTCATAAATGTTGGCTTTTGTGGCATGTGGCTACACTGTTATACAAAGTTTCCTGGTCTTTGGAGAAGAGCCAAACTGCTCTTTGTTGCATTTCCATCCTCCTTCTTGAAAGAGGTTCACAAAAACCAGAAACCACTTGGACATTGTTACACATGGGAACTTAAGGCTTTTGTTGTCACAGCTTGAACCAGATATTTCAAATCTTGCTGAAAACCATTTAGCTCAAGGATCACACTGATATCAAAACTGCTGTACAGCGTACAACTACTGTGTAAGCTAGGTTTAAAGACAAATACAAATTTAAAGTGGAATAATTTTTCTCATGTTAGCATATGGTAGACATGTTTTTACACTATGGGGGTGCTGGAAAGTGTATTGTGCCGAAGAGGGGCGTTGGCAAGAATGAAGGTGCTTTAGGGGGAGAATTGGTAAGTATGAAAATGCTTTGGGGGGGAAGGGGTACATTGGGCTAAAAAGGTTGGGAAACACTGCCCTGCAAAGCAGCTGATTGGGCAGTCAAAGTCAGGTGACCAAACATTTTGAAAAGCTAAAACAGATAAATAGATGGATAGCTCAAGCGAAGTGGCCAGTGAGTGAATGGGCCAGTGAAGGAGTGGAGCTTTGAGGCTTTGACTCGAGAGGCTTCGACGAGAAGAGGCGGAGGACGAGCTTGTTCCCAGTTAGTTTTTACAATGTCTCCTGAGATGGTGATGTGCCTCTCATGTGAGATGTGGCAGTCTTGGGGGAACCACCCTCTCCCGCAGAGTCACTTCTACCAGAAGTGCATACGGCCGGGCGATCTGGAAGACCGTGTAAGGAATCTGGAGCAGCAGCTGGATGACCTTCGACTCATAAGGGAGAATGAGGCAGTCATAGATGAGAGCTACAGGGAGGTAGTCACACCTAGGCTGTCGGAAGCAGGTCGTTGGGTGACAGTCAGAGGGGGAAAGCGAAGGTGAGCAGACAAGTAGTGCAGAGCACCCCTGTAGCCATTCCCCTGAACAATAAGTTTACTGTCCTGGATACTGTTGGCGGGGACGACCGACCAGGTGTGAGCCACGGTGGCAGGGCCTCCGGCACTGAGTCTGACCCGGTGGTGCAGAAGTGTGGGACGGAGAAGAGGAGAGCTGTCGTCATTGGAGACTCTATAGTCAGGGGAGCAGACAGGAGATTTTGTGGATGTGAGAAGGACACCCGCATGGTTTGTTGCCTCCCGGGTGCCAGGGTCCGGGATGTCTCTGACCGGGTGCACGAAATCCTGGTACGAGAGGGAAAGCAACCAGAAGTCGTGATACATGTTGGGACCAACGACATAGGCAGGAAGAAGGATGAGGTCCTGAAGTGTGAGTTTCAGGAACTAGGCAGAAGGCTGAAGAACAGGACCTCAAGGGTGGCGTTCTCAGGATTGCTGCCAGTGCTACGTGACAGTGATGGTAAGAATGGGAGGAGATGGCAGTTGAATGCGTGGCTGAGGAGTTGGTGCAGGGAGCAGGGTTTAGATTTTTAGAGCATTGGGATCTCTTCTGGGGAAGGTGGGACCTGTACAGATTGGATGGGTTGCACCTGAACTCGAGGGGGAGCAATATCTTTGCAGGTAGGTTTGCTAGCATGGTTCGAGAGGGTTTAAACTAATTTGCCGGGGGGATGGGACCCAGAGCGATACAGCAGTGAAAGAAGTGCATGGAGTAAAGCCAGATTTAACATATAGAGAGGCTTTGAGGAAAGAGAAGCAGAATAAATGGTGTAAAGACAGTAAGGTAGAAGGGCTGAAATGTGTGTACCTCAATGTAAGAAGCATTAGGAACAAAGGTGATGAACTGAGAGCTTGGATACATACATGGAATTATGATGAAGTGGCCATTACAGAGACTTGGCTGGCACCAGTGCAGGAATGGATTCTCAATATTCCTGGATTTCAGTGCTTTAAAAGGGATAGGGAGGGCGGAAAAAAGGGAGGAGGGGTGGCATTACTGGTCAGGGATACTATTATAGCTACAGAAAGGGTGGGTAATGCAGCAGGAACCTCTTTTGAGTCAGTGTGGGTGGAAGTCAGGAACAGGAAGGGAGCAGTTACTCTATTGGGGGTATTCTATAGGCCCCCTGGTAGCAGCAGAGATACAGAGGAGCAGATTGGGAGGCAGATTTTGGAAAGGTGCAAAAATAACAGGGTTGTTATCATGGGTGACTTTAACTTCCCTAATATTGATTGGCACCTGATTAGTTCCAAGGGTTTAGATGGGGCAGAGTTTGTTAAGTGTGTCCAGGATGGATTCCTGTCACAGTATGTGGACAGGCCGACCAGGGGGAATGGCATACTAGATCTAGTACTAGGTAATGAACTGGGTCAGGTCATAGATCTTTCAGTGGGTGAGCATCTGGGGGACAGTGACCACCGCTCCCTGGCCTTTAGCATTATCATGGAAAAGAATAGAATCAGAGAGCACAGGAAAATTTTTAATTGGGAAAGGGTAAATTATGAGGCTATAAGGCTAGAACTTGTAGGTGTGAATTGGGATGATGTTTTTGTAGGGAAATGTACTATGGACATGTGGTCGATGTTTAGAGATCTCTTGCAGGATGTTGGGGATTAATTTGTCCCAGTGAGGAAGATAAAGAATGGTAGGGTGAAGGAACCATGGGTGACAAGTGAGGTGGAAAATCTAGTCAGGTGGAAGAAGGCAGCATACATGAGGTTTAGGAAGCAAGGATCAGATGGGTCTATTGAGGAATATAGGGAAGCAAAAAAGGAGCTTAAGAAGGGGCTGAGAAGAGCAAGAAGGGGGCATGAGAAGGCCTTGGCAAGTAGGGTAAAGGAAAACCCCAAGGCGTTCTTCAATTATGTGAACAAAAAAAAGATGACAGGAGTGAAGGTAGGACCGATTAGAGATAAAGGTGGGAAGATGTGCCTGGAGGCTGTGGAAGTGAGCGAGGTCCTCAATGAATACTTCTCTTCGGTATTCACCAATGAGAGGGAACTTGATGATGGTGAGGACAATATGAGTGAGGTTGATGTTCTGGAGCATGTTGATATTAAGGGAGAGGCGGTGTTGGAGTTGTTAACTTACATTAGGACAGATAAGGCCCTGGGGCCTGACGGAATATTCCCCAGGCTGCTCCACGAGGTGAGAGAAGAGATTGCTGAGCCTCTGGCTAGGATCTTTATGTCTTCCACGGGAATGGTACCGGAGGATTGGAGGGAGGTGAATGTTGTCCCCTTGTTCAAAAAAGGTAGTAGGGATAGTCCGGGTAATTATAGACCAATTAATCTTATGTCTGTGGTGGGAAAGCTGTTGGAAAAGATTCTTAGAGATAGGATTTATAGACATTTAGAGAATCATGGTCTGATCAGGGACAGTCAGCATGGCTTTGTGAAGGGCAGATCGTGTCTAACTAGCCTGATAGAGTTCTTTGAGGAGGTGACCAGGCATATAGATGAGGGTAGTGCAGTGGATGTGATCTATATGGATTTTAGTAAAGCATTTGACGAGGTTCCACACGATAGGCTTGTTCAGAAAGTTAGAAGGCATGGGATCCAGGGAAGTTTGGCCAGGTGGATTCAGAATTGGCTTGCCTGCAGAAGGCAGAGGGTGGTGATGGAGGGAGTACATTCAGATTGGAGGATTGTGACTAGTGGTGTCCCACAAGGATCTGTTCTGGGACCTCTACTTTTCGTGATTTTTATTAACGACCTGGATGTTGGGGTAGAAGGGTGGGTTGGCAAGTTTGCAGATGACACAAAGGTTGGTGGTGTTGTAGATAGTGTAGAGGGTTGTCAAAGATTGCAGAGAGACATTGATAGGATGCAGAAGTGGGCTGAGAAGTGACAGATGGAGTTCAACCCGGAGAAGTGTGAGGTGGTACACTATGGAAGGATAAACTCCAAAGCAGAGTACAAAGTAAATGGCAGGATACTTGGTAGTGTGGAGGAGCAGAGAGATCTCGGGGTACATGTCCACAGATCCCTGAAAGTTGCCTCACAGGTGGATAGGGTAGTTAAGAAAGCTTATGGGGTGTTAGCTTTCATAAGTCGAGGGATAGAGTTTAAGAGTCGCGATGTAATGATGCAGCTCTATAAAACTCTGGTTAGGCCACACTTGGAGTACTGTGTCCAGTTCTGGTCACCTCACTATAGGAAGGATGTGGAAGCATTGGAAAGGGTACAGAGGAGATTTACCAGGATGCTGCCTGGTTTAGAAAGTATGCATTATGATTAGAGATTAAGGGAGCTAGGGCTTTACTCTTTGGAGAGAAGGAGGATGAGAGGAGACATGATAGAGGTGTACAAGATAATAAGGGGAATAGATAGAGTGGATAGCCAGCGCCTCTTCCCCGGGGTACCACTGCTCAGTACAAGAGGACATGGCTTTAAGGTAAGAGGTGGGAAGTTCAAGGGGGATATTAGAGGAAGGTTTTTTACTCAGAGAGTGGTTGGTGTGTGGAATGCACTGCCTGAGTCAGTGGTGGAGGCAGATACACTGGTGAAGTTTAAGAGACTACTAGACAGGTATATGGAGGAATTTAAGGTGGAGGCTTATATGGGAGGCAGGGTTTGAGGGTCGGCACAACATTGTGGACTGAAGGGCCTGTACTGTGCTGTACTATTCTATGTTCTATGCATGAATACTTTTCATTGGTATCCAAAAAGAAACAGACTTTGTGCTTGGAAATCTCAGGGAGGGGCATGGTGAAATTCCAATGCAATCCTTTAGAAATAAAGAGGAGGTACTTGTTACCTTGGTGGGCATGAAGGGTATAAAACCCCAGGGCCAGAAGAAGTTAATCCTCGGCTGTTTTTGTAGGGACAGAAGAGGTGGCTGGGGTTCTGGCTGTCAATCTTTACAGCTCTCCCGGCCACAAGTGAGGTACCAGATGACAGGAGGAAGGCAAATGTGGTTCATCATTCCAAGAATGGCAGCAGGGAAAAGCCTGGTAATTATCAAATCAAATCAAGTTTCATTGTCATTCAAACCATACACGGAAACAGCCAAACAAAGTATTGTTCCTCAGGGGCTGAGGTACAAAAACATACATGTACATTCAAAATAGTAAGCAAGGAAAAAAGAACATAATCAAGCAATAAAACATATTTTTTGTCCAAGACCCTCAGCAAATTGATTGTTTCCGGCAGTCTAGGCTGTAATTCCACCAATCCAACACTGTAGGGCAGCACTGATGGGAGAGACCAACCCAACCAAGCAGGGAGACCACACTATACTGCTTCAGGCATCTCCTCACCTGGACTGCAGGAGCAGGCAAGCCCACAGCTTGAGGCCTAGTCATCACTGTAACCAAGGCAATGCCACTGCCTCACTGCCTGTCATACCACCAAGCAAGGGAAACAGGCCTGTGGGAATCAATATCCACCTGGGTCTTGCAATCACAGAAGAAACGTCCAAGACAGTCACTCGCGGTTTCATTGCATGCTGCCTTCATGCCCCAACTTTAGTGCCTTCGAGTAGCAGGCAGCAGCACGGTCTGCACCCAGGTCTGTTCCTCTGAACCCAATCTCACACCTCTTGTGCCCTGATGGCCCAACTCTCCTTCAGCAGCCTAATGGCTGCCCTCCCCTATTTTTTGAACCATCGGCCGGCTCCTACAACATCTCGGCTGGCTACTCCGAAAAACAGGCACCTCTCTGATGCAGTAGTTCTCCTTACCTGTATACAGTAGTTATTGGAGTCCAATATAGTCCTACAATTAAAAAAACACATTTAACAAAGAAAAAAACACCTTTGGTTAGCCCTCAAGAGGCCGCTGTGTCTACATGTGCTGCCATCTTACCAGAAGTTTGCATTGGTAGAGGGAAGTTATTGAAAAACTGCGTGATAGGTTTCATAATTACTTGGAAAGAGAGAGACTAATCAGGTAAAAAACAGTGTGTCTTTGTCAAGGACAGATCTTATCTGACCAAATTGATTTTTCTGAGGTGTAACAAACTTTATTGACACGAAGAGTTTAGTGTATATATTTTACACTGTTTTCGGTAAGGCAATTGACAAGTTCCCATAAAGAAGACTGGTCCTAATGATTAGGGTCCATGGAATCCAGAGCAAGTTGGCAAACTGGGTCCAAAGTCCCTTGGCAATAGGACACAAGGGCGATTGCACAGGATTGCTTTTCTGATTAGACACCTGTGGCTAGTGGTTTTCCACAGGTATCAGTGCTGGGATTATTGTATTTGTGACATGACTGAGTGGTTGGATGAGGATGTGGTTGGTATAATCATTAAGAACGCAGGTCATTTTAAAATTGGTAGAGGTGTCACAGTACGGATGGTAGTCATAAGCTACAGGTTGAGATTGATGCGATAGTTCAATAAGTTGAGGAATGGCAACTGGACGTTAATCTTGACAACTATGATGTGATGCATTTTGGGAGTTATCATATGACTGTAAGCTATAGGAGCAAAATCAAGCCGTTTGACCCATCAAGTCTGCTACACCATTTCATCATGGCTGATCCAATTTTTCTCTCAACCCCAATCTTCTGCCTTCTCCCTGTATCCCTTCATGCCCTGACTAATCAAGAATCTATCAACCTCTGCCTTAAACATACAAAAAGACTTGGCCTCCACAGTTCCCTGTGGCAAAGAATTCCACAGATTCACTGTTCTCTGGCTGAAGAAACTCCTCCTCTTCTCTGTTCTAAAAGGATGTCCTTCTATTCTGAAACTGTGTCCTCTGGTCTTAGACTCTCCCACTACAGGAAACATCCTCTCCACATCCACTCTATCAAGGTGTTTCTCCATTCCATAGGTTTCAATGAGATTACCCCTCATTCTTCTGAATTCTACTGATTACAGGCCCAGAGCCATCAAACACTCTTCATATTACAAGCCATTCAATTCTGGAATCATATTTGTGAATCTCCTTTGAACCCTCTCCAGTTTCAGCACATCCTTTCTAAGATAAGCGACCCAAAACTGCTCAAAACACTCCAAGTGAGGCCTTACCAGCGCGTTATAAAGTCTCAACTTTACATCCTTGCTCTTATATTCTAGTCCTCTTCAAGTAAATGTTAACATCACATTTGCCTTCCTCATCCCAGGTTCAACCTGCAAATTTACTTTTAGGAAATTCTGCACATGGACTCCCAAGTCCCTTTGTACCTCTGTTTTTTAAAAATTTTTCTCCATTTTTAGAAAATAGTCAACCATTTCATTTCTTCTGCATGACCATACACTTCCCGACATTGTAAACCATCTGCCTCTTCTTTGTTCATTCTTATAATTTGCCTGAAGTCCTTCTGTAGCCTCTCTACTTCCTGAAAACTACCTGACCCTCCATCTTCATATTGTCTGCAAATTTTGCAACAAAGCCATCATTCTAATCATTGACATATAATGTAAAAATAATCTGTCCCAACACAGACCACTGTGGAACACCACTAGTCACCAGCAGCCAACCAGAAAAGGCTCCCTTTATTCCTATTGTCAATCTGCGACTGTTTTATCCATGCTGGAATCTTTCCTGTACTACGATGAGCTAGTGGCTTGTTAAGCAGCTTCATTTGTGGCACCTTGTCAAAGGCCTTCTGAAAATCCAATACACATCATCAACTGATTCTCCTTTGTTTATCCTGCTTGTTATTTCTTCAAAGAATTCCTGCTGATTTGTCAGGCAATGATTTCCCTTGTGGAAACCATCTGATTATAGCTTATTTTACCATGTGCCTCCAAGTAACTTGAGACCTTATCCTGAATAATTGACTCCAACATCTTCCCAACCACTGAGGTCAGACTAGCTGGCTTTTCTAGTTTCCTTTCTTCTGCCTCTCTCCCTTCTTGAAGAGTGTAGTGACATTTGCAATTTTCCAGTTTTCTACAACCCTTCCAGGATCTAGTGATTCTTGAAAGATCATTACTAATGCCTCCACAATCTTTTCTGTCACCTCTTTCAGAATCCTAGGGTGTACCCCATCTGGTCCAGGTGATGTATCTACCTTCAGACCTTTCATTTTCCCAAGAATCATGAGGCTAGGATGTATACCTTGCAATATTTAAAAACAGAGGTATAGATTCATGGTGTCATAGAACACTACAGCACAGAAACAGGTGCTTTGGCCCATCTAGACCACGCCAACCTATTAATCTGCCTTGTTCCATCAACCTGCAGCTGGACTGTAGCCCTCCATACATGAACCTATCCAACTTTCTCTTGAATGTTGAAATCGAACCCATATCCACCACTTCCACTGGCAGCTCATTCCGCATTCTCACCACCCTCTGAGTGGAAATGTTTCTCCTCATGTTCTCCTTAAACATTTCATCTTTTATTCTCCACTCATTCTCCCATGCGCTAGGGAAGAAAGTTCTAAATTATTCAACCTTTCCCTAAAACTTCGGTTCTCACATCCTGGCAACATCCTTATAAATTTTCTATGCACTCTTTCTTATTCATATCATTCCTGTGGTACATTTGTGACCAAAACTGCACACGATACTCCAAATTAGGGTTCACCTACATCTTGTACAGCTACAATGTAACATCCCAACTCCTGTACTCAATATTTCATTTTATGACAACCAAAGCCACAACTTTTCTTTATGTCTCAATCTACCTGTGACACCACTTTCAGGGAATTACAGACCTGTATTCCCAGATCCCTCTGTTCTACCGCACTCCTCAGTGTCCTATCGCTCACTGTGCATGTCCTACTCTTGTTTGTCTTCCCAAAGTTTAACACCTCACACTTGTCTGCACTAAATTCCATCTTCTATTTTTCACCCCATTCTTCCAACTGATCGAAATCCCACTGCAAGCTTTAATAGCCTTCCTCTCTATCTACTAAGCCACAAATCTTACTGGCATCCGCAGGATCTTGGTGTACACACCCAAAAATTCTTAAGATGGTAGTGCAGGTAGATAATGTGGTTAAAAGCCATGGGGGATGCTGGTCTATATTAGTTGGGACAATGAATACAAGATCATAGAGGTTATGCTTCAACTTTAAAAAACATTTATCTTACACTAACTGTAGTATTACATGCATTTCTGATTACCATACTATTGGAAAGACATGAAACCACTAGAAAAGGTACTGAGGAAATACAACAAGATTTTTCCTGGGATGGGGCTTTTTAGTTACGAGGAGAGAATGGATGGACTGGATCTATTTTCCTTGGAGTGGATGAGTTAAGAGGGGAGAATACTGAATTATATAAAATTATTTGTGGTATCAATAGTGCAGACTGCATTTACTCTTTTTGTATTTTCAGAGCCAAAAAAGACTAAAGGCCATAGATTTGGGTAAGGCGTTAGAGGTGGAGAAAGGATCTGAAAGGTACCTTTTCTAGTTCATGGGGAGCTCCCTGGAATGTACCATTGGAGAGAACTGAGGAAAATGGAGTTGCTATCAGCACTTAAGAGGTGACTAGACATGCACTTGAATACCTTGGCATTGAAGGACTAGGGTCAGATGTTGGAAGATGAGATTTGCCACAGTAGTGAAGCAGTTAGCAGGGTGCTCTTGCAGCTCAGAGTGCTCCGAAGTTCAGAGGTTGTTAAGTGTGTCCAGGATGGATTCCTGTCACAGTATGTAGACAGGCCGACTAGGGGGAATGCCATACTAGATCTAGTACTAGGTAATGAACCGGGTCAGGTCACAGATCTCTCAGTGGGCGAGCATCTGGGGGACAGTGACCACCGCTCCCTGGCCTTTAGCATTATCATGGAAAAGGATAGAAACAGAGGGGACAGGAAAATTTTTAATTGGGGAAGGGCAAATCATGAGGCTATAAGGCTAGAACTTGCAGATGTGAATTGAGATGATGTTTTTCCAGGGAAATGTACTATGGACATGTGGTCGATGTTTAGAGATCTCTTGCAGGATGTTAGGGATAAATTTGTCCCGATGAGGAAGATAAAGAATGGTAGGGTGAAGGAACCATGGGTGACAAGTGAGGTGGAAAATCTAGTCAGGTGGAAGAAGGCAGCATACATGAGGTTTAGGAAGCAAGGATCAGATGGGTCTATTGAGGAATATAGGGAAGCAAGAAAGGAGCTTAAGAAGAGGCTGAGAAGAGCAAGAAGGGGGCATGAGAAGGCCTTGGTGAGTAAGGTACAGGAAAACCCCAAGGCATTCTTCAATTATGTGAAGAAAAAAAGGATGACAGGAGTGAAGGTAGGACCGATTAGAGATAAAGGTGGGAAGATGTGCCTGGAGGCTGCGGAAGTGAGCGAGGTCCTCAATGAATACTTCTCTTTGGTATTCACCAATGAGAGGGAACTTGATGATGGTGAGGACAATATGAGTGAGGTTGATGTTCTGGAGCATGTTGATATTAAGGGAGAGGAGGTGTTGGAGTTGTTAAAATACATTAAGACGGATAAGTCCCCGGGGTCTGATGGAATATTCCCCAGGCTGCTCCACGAAGTGAGGGAAGAGATTGCTGAGCCTCTGGCTAGGACCTTTATGTCCTCATTGTCCACGGGAATGGTACCGGAGGATTGGAGGGAGGCGAATGTTGGAGGGAGGTGAATGTTGTCCCCCTGTTCAAAAAAGGTAGCAGGGATAGTCCGGATAATTATAGACCAGTGAGCCCTACATCTGTGGTGGGAAAGCTGTTGGAAAAGATTCTTAGAGATAGGATTTATGGGCATTTAGAGAATCATGGTCTGATCAGGGACAGTCAGCATGGCTTTGTGAAGGGCAGATCATATCTAACAAGCCTGATAGAGTTCTTTGCGGAGGTGACCAGGCATATAGATGAGGGTAGTGCAGTGGATGTGATCTATATGGATTTTAGTAAGGCATTTGACAAGGTTCCACACGGTAGGCTTATTCAGAAAGTCAGAAGGCATGGGATCCAGGGAAGTTTGGCCAGGTTGATTCAGAATTGGCTTGCCTGCAGAAGGCAGAGGGTGGTGGTGGAGGTAGTACATTCAGACTGGAGGATTGTGACTAGTGGTGTCCCACAAGGATCTGTCTGGGAACTCTACTTTTCGTGATTTTTATTAACGACCTGGATGTTGGGGTAGAAGGGTGGGTTGGCAAGTTTGCAGATGACACAAAGGTTGGTGGTGTTGTAGATAGTGTAGAGGATTGTCAAAGATTGCAGAGAGACATTGATAGGATGCAGAAGTGGGCTGAGAAGTGGCAGATGGAGTTCAACCTGGAGAAGTGTGAGGTGGTACACTTTGGAAGGACAAACTCCAAGGCAGAGTACAATGTAAACGGCAGGATACTTGGTAGTGTGGAGGAGCAGAGGGATCTCGGAGTACATGTCCACAGATCCCTGAAAGTTGCCTCACAGGTGGATAGGGTAGTTAAGAAAGCTTATGGGGTGTTTGCTTTCATAAGTCGAGGGATAGAGTTTAAGAGTCACGATGTAATGATGCAGCTCTATAAAACTCTGGTTAGGCCACACTTGGAGTACTGTGTCCAGTTCTGGTCACCTCACTATAGGAAGGATGTGGAAGCATTGGAAAGGGTACAGGGGAGATTTACCAGGATGCTGCCTGGTTCAGAGAGTATGCAATATGATCAGAGATTAAGGGAACTAGTGCTTTTTCTTTGGAGAGAAGAAGCATGAGAGGAGACATGATAGAGGTGTACAAGATAATAAGGGGAATAGATAGAGTGGATAGCCAGTGCCTCTTCCCCAGCGTACCACTTCTCAATAGAAGAGGACATGGCTTTAAGATAGGGCATGGGAAGTTCAAGGGCGATATTAGAGGAAGGTTTTTTACTCAGAGAGTGGTTGGTGCATGGAATGCACTGCCTGAGTCAGTGGTGGAGGCAGATACACTAGTGAAGTTTAAGAGACTACTGGACAGGTATATGGAGGAATTTAAGTTGGGCGCTTATATGGGAGGCAGGGTTTGAGGGTTGGCACAACATTGTGGGCCGAAGGGCCTGCACTGTGCTGTACTATTCTATGTTCCATGTTCTATGTTCTATGTTCTATGTAATTCTGGCACTGTTCTGTAAGGAGACTGTACATCCTCCCCATGGAATGTGTACGTTTTCCCCAGGTGCTCCGGTTTCCCCCCACAGTCCAAGGACATATTGGGTCGGTTAATTGGTCACTGCAAGTTGTCCTTTGATTAAATTGGGGTTAATTGGTTTGTCAGGTGTTGCTGGGGCAGCAAGGCTCAAAGGGCCGGAAGGTCGCATTTCACGCTGAATGGCTAAGTAACTAATCTGGAGAGGTGCCCACATGGATACAATGGGCTGGATGTCCTGCTCCTGTGCTGTATGAATCTCCAGCTTCAGCTATGATAGTGAGCCCTGAGCCCTATTAAAGCAAAGTGAAGTGACGGAAGACTCAGGAAAGAAACAGATGGGAAACCAAGAATGGAAACAAAAAGGCACTCTGGATGTGAGAGAAACTTGTGATTAATTTGGAGTCTTGAAGGAATGCTGTTAAAGAGAAGAATAATAAATTATCACAATCACACAGTGCTGATAAACATGTAGAAATGGATAAAACATCCAT
Organism: Mobula hypostoma; assembly: GCF_963921235.1. Taxonomy (NCBI): domain Eukaryota; kingdom Metazoa; phylum Chordata; class Chondrichthyes; order Myliobatiformes; family Myliobatidae; genus Mobula; species Mobula hypostoma. The sequence goes on from NC_086103.1 coordinate 40,846,878, forward strand.
TTCAGAGCTGCAGTCTCAGCTGTCGTCTCTTTCAGCTTTTTCAAATATCCGTCACTGAACAATCAAAATGAAATGAAATGGCATATTTTAGCGTGACCATTATCTACATCAGCAACATTGTTGTCACGATGACGTAATCCATTTCAAACTCACCAAATTAATTGCCTATTTCCGCCTGCCAGATTAAGATGCTTTTCAATTCATTAAACCTGTTAAAACGCCTATGAGATTTTATCCTATGCTATTTTGATTTCTTAATGGCTCCTTAATTGTAGTATAAAGTGGTTCACTGAAGCTGGCAACACACACAATATACCCATTAAAATAACATTTATCAGACCCCACAAGTTCACATTTCATATTGATACTGAAAGAATTTTGTGTTACATTTGAACTTCTGCTTCTATTATGACAGTAATAAAAGAGTAGGTATCACAGTAATCTTCGGATATTGGAATGAGTGTACAAAGCCCTAATGTACACTTTTTTGTTCCAAAGTAAATAGTGGGATATAGGTGGAGGTAGTCATTGAGCTCTCTTTCAACTTGTCAAATTGCCTGTGACTTTCAGTCAAGAACTCTTTGTGTTTTCTTTGAACACGCATTAGTGCATTTTATTACTTAACTTACCAAAAGCGTGTTTTCATTTCTGTCATGAAGGATCATTGTAATTTATACTTGGACAAAAGTGATGGCATTCATCAACAAAACGTATGTAGATTAATCAATGGAAATCAGAATCAGTTTTAATATCACCGGCATATGTTGTGAAATTAGTTGTTTTGCAGCAGCAGTACAATGCAATATATAATAAAAAATATAAATTACAGTAAGTATATATAAAAAATAAATTAAATAAGTACTGCAAAGAAGAGGAAAAAATAGTGAGTATTGTTCATGGATTAATTGTCCATTCAGAAATCTGATGGCGGAGGAGAAGAAACTGTTCCTGAAAGGTTGACTGTGTGTCTTCAGGCTCCTGTACATCCTCCTCGTGAAGAGGGCAGGTCCTGGGTGATGGTGGTCTTTAATATTGGATGCCGCCTTTTTGAGGCATTACCTTTTGATGGTGTCCTCGACGTTGAGGAAGCTAGTGCCCATGAGTTTACAACTTTCTGCAGCTTTTTCCAATCCTGTGTGGTGGCCCCTCCATAGCAGACAGTGATGCAACTAGTTAGAATATTCTTGACTGTACATCTGTAGAAATTTGTGAGTGCTTTTGGTGACACACCATGTCTCCTCAAACTCCTAATGAAATATAGCCACTCCTGTCCAAAGTTCTCTCTAATTTTTAGTAGTCAGTGTGCACAAAAATCTTATGTTGTGCAATTTTTTTTCCTGTGACAAAAGTATGTGCACACTGAATGCACACATGGGACAGTTTATGTAGGTTTACAAAATACTTGACATAAAACTGCACAGAATAACAACAAAACAACATACATATTTAAGTCACACACACAAGAAATGCGGGTGAAAAAAGCAGGCCAGGCAGCATCTATAGGAAGAGGTACAATCGACATTTCAGGCCGAGACTCTTCGTCAGGACTAACTGAAAGAAGAGATAGTAAGAGATCTGAAAGTGGGAAGGGGAGAGGGAGATCTGAAATGATAGGAGAAGACAGGAGGGGGAGGGATGGAGCTAAGAGCTGGGAAGTTGATTGGCAAAAGGGATACGAGGCTGGAGAAGGGAGAGGATCATGTGACGGGAGACCTAGGGAGAAAGAAAGGGGGGGGGAGCCGAGAGGATGGGCAAGAAGTTATAGTGAAAGGGACAGAGGAAGAAAAAAGAGAAAAAAAGGGGAAAGAAAAAAATCATAATAATGATGGAAATAAATAAATAAATAAATAAGGGATGGGGTATGAAGGGGAGGAGGGGCATTAACGGAAGTTAGAAAAGTCAATGTTCATGCCATCAGGTTGGAGATATTTAATTTTTATCATATTTAAGTCACTCAGTTACTTTTTCTCTCTCTTGTCTTTGGCATTTACCCATTCTTTGTAAACTCTGTCTCGAATGATAGAACTTCCATCGCATTCATAGCTTTTGATTCTCATTAACATATCCAAATGACATTCAGCTAAGCTGTTTCTCTGCTTATTTTTGAATTGATTCATTAGGCTAAAACCTCACTCACAGACTGCACTAGACACAAGAAAGGTTCCCCCAATGTCCATCAACTGTGCAAGCTCACAAAACTGTTCATTTTGAAGTACTAATGCCACCATTTGAGAACAGTTTGAAATCGGCTTGGATTTAATTTTTTCTTGCATGGAAAATTTGAAATCATTAAACTGTGTAACTATTACAATATTTTCGGCTAGAAAGTCATGATATTTTAGACATAAGGCATTAACTTGTTCATCGCCAAGTGTGAAGTCACAATCTGCAATTGCGGAGAAATCAAAAGCTGACCATTCTTGTACCTCAACTTTGCTCTCCTCTGATTTCGATCATTTTCGCTCTACCTCATCTGCACTCAACCGTAATATGCGTAGTGCTCCTGTAATGGGTAATGATGGATTCTGTTGCCTGAGCTTTTGTACACCATCCAAATGCGATTTACTTGCCAAATGACACTTCAAAAAGTCAAGTTTCCAAATATCATCCCACTTCTTTCCACTAGCAAATTCTCCAGCAACTTTCGCATCACGACAATACAAACAGATAACTCCATTTTCCAAATCATACATAAATATTTCTCGTAGCTGAACACTCATGACCTCATGAGCTTTCGGTGTAACAGTTTCTACTATTTTGATAAGCCATTCAACTTTAGACAAATTTGCAGTTCTTTTGTGCTTCACACCCTTCACTTCTTTTGAGTTCGACACAGTGAATCATTATTTTTTCCGATAAAAACTTAGTAAGCTATCTACAGGATTTGAAACAGATCTTTGAAAAATTTATGATATGAACACTGTCCGCCAAACATGGCTGCCACCGTGATGCAGCTGCACAAACTGGAACAGGATAGGTGAGGTGACGTAATTTAGTGATGTGCATGGTGGTATTTGAAAAAATGACTAACTAGTTAACTGAACCAGTTAGCTAAAAGATTATTTTCAATAAGTATAATTATTAACTACTACATTATTTTAGATAACTAACCTTTTGTGCGCACATTAATTTCCTTTGTGCGCTGGTTGAAAAACGTGTGTGCACGCTTGGAGGGAACTGTGCTCTCGTGTCTTCTTTATAATTGCATCAATATGTTGGGCCCAGGATAGATCTTCAGAGATGTTGACAACCGGGGACTTGAAACTGCTCACCCTTTCCTCTGCTGATCCTTTGATAAGAACTGTTGTGTTTTCCCTCCACTTCCTCTTCCCGAATTTCACAATCAATTCCTTGGTCTTACTGATGATGGGTGCAGGGTTATTGCTGCAACACCACTCAACCAGCTGATCTGTCTTATTTTTCTATGACAACAGTTGTGTCATTGGCAAACTTATAGATGGCATTTGAGCTCTGCCATGCCACACAGTTGTGGGTGTAGCTAGAGTAGAGGAGAAGGCTAAGCACGCATCCTTGAGGTTTGCCAATGTTGATTGTCAGTGAGGAGGAGGAGATGCTATATCCATTCCGCACAAACTATGATCTCCCAGTGAGGAAGTCAGTGATCCAGTTGCAGGGGGAGGTACAGAGGCCCAGATTTTGGAAGTTGTTGATTAGAAGTGAGGGTATGATTGTGTTAAACATTGAGCTGAACAGAATTCAGAGGAACAGTATGTCACGTGTCACTGCTCATGGTTACAAAATCTATTCTGTCGCACAACTAAGTCATTTTTTGTCTGCACTGAGTATTCAATTATTTTTGCTTATTTTAGTGTGGTAAGTTTCTGAATGGAGCCTAACTTCTCACTTTGGGTGATACTTTTTGCACAAACTTACGTGCTCGGGTATTGCCACTGGTGCTTAAAAAAGGACTATCATTCAGCTTATATTAACAACAAAGAAAAAAATGCAGCTGTTCTATTATTCACAATGAGTTTTAGTTCCAGAGTAATTGGCATTGAGGTCCTGAGGCTAATACAGCAATTGTGCACTGTTGCATATTCCAGGACATGCCTTGCTAAATGAGGGCTATAGCAGATCTTCAAACATGTGTGTTCAAGCACAATATACAGATTGTCACATTGTTATTGTACAGGCTTACCCACTTACCATTAAGTAATTCGAAGTAATTTCAATATATTTTCTTTATTGAATTAATATCTCCATCACCTTGGATCATAACTAGTAATGCCCTGGCATTAATAATAAATAGCAATCTCCTTATTGTGATTCAGAATCTGTAGCTAATTATTTTGGATAGTTTCCATGTTCTTTTGTGTAGTCTTGTTCTTTGGAAACGCAGACCATAGTTCAACATGATGAAATGGAAAAACCCCGCGGGCAGTTGTTAAGATCATTAGTGTTTACTGGGAAAAATTTTCACCTCACACTTAAATCAGGATCAAAGTGGTGGGAGTAATTGTGTCTACTGACTTGTCTGTTGATCTGAGAAGAAAGCACTGACCATATACAGAATTCAGCTTCATTGAAATTTCGTGGGGGAGCTTTCAGTCTGAATTCTGCTGATAATTGAACGACTGTCCATGAGGGGAGGTGGGTGGCAATTTAGGTGAATGGGATTTTGATTGGCCTATGATCTTAGTTCCTGATTGTTTATCTCTTAAAGGTACTCGATTTAGAGCTGAGCTGGGGCCTGTTTTCATCACTGAGATTGCTTTAGCTTGCTCGGATGGAATGATAGCTGCTTGAAGAGATAATTTAACGGATTTTGACACCATGATACTGGAAGCTATTCGACTTCAGGGGATCAAAGGGAATATAATGATAATAGGGGGCAGTGTAGTGTGGAGATTGACTATAAGTAAAGAAGATCAAGAAGAGTCTAGAAGGCTGTGTCGATTCCCAATGCCAGGTTTGGGATTTTAAAAATTTAATTTATTCAGAGCTACAGCACAGTAACATGTCCTTCCACCCAATGAACCTGAGCCGCACAATTACACTCATGCGACCAATTCACCTACTAAGCAGCACGGCTTGTGAATGCGGGAGGAAACCGACCCCAAGCAGGGACGACATACAACCATACAGATAGTGGCGTAATGTAATAGCATTATGCTAATCGCTTTGCTACCGAGCGGGTATTTACTCTGTCCTGAAGTAAGCGCGATAGGGTGAGCAGGCATAAATTCATGAGGCATTAGTACCAGGAATAGGGAAGGTGAGAATTATGCCTTTAAGAAGTTTTGCACGTGGATCATACTGAACCAGAGTACTAGTGAACTGTGTAATAAGTAGAATAGATTTTAAACTAAGTAGTCGGGGTGAGGGTTCTGTTAAGTGGAGGATGGAAACAGGTCGAGAGGGAAAGGGTGTGACAGGAAGTATAAATCTATGGGCACATCAGTACCCATGGGCAGAAGAATAAAATAAATTAACAGAACTCAGGGTTCTTTAAGCTGAATACATGTGCCATTCCAAATAAATCATATGAACTGTGAATGTCAGTGGAAATAAATCTGCATGATCTGATAGTCATTTACAGAGATTCAACTACAGAATGACCTAAACAGGGACCTAAATACGAAGACATTTAGGAAAAGTAAAAAGTGGGGAAGGTTGTAGAGAGCCACAGTGACATAGAGTGATGCAGCACAGAAATAGAACCTTCAGCTTACCAAGTCAACACTGACCATCAAACACACATTTACATTTTTCACTAATCTCACATTCTCAGAAACTCACGCCAGATTCGACAACTTGCCTACACAACAGAGCAAATTTACACTATCAGCTAGCATATCAAAATGTGAGGTGTTGATAAATGTATGAACTGGAGAAATCAAATGGACAAAGGTAGATAAAGTAGGAAGTTCATCAGGCATTTTTAGACTATTTTCATAGGACAGAAATTCTAGAACCAAACAGAGAGCTGGCCACACAGTATTTTGAAATATGGAAAACAGGAATGGAGGAGACTGGCTTTCTGAGCCTGATCCACTATTGATTACAATCATGGCTAATCTTCTGACTCAGTATTATATTTCTGGTCTCTCTCCGTACTCCATGATGCCTTTTGTGTTTAAAATTGGCAGACCTGGCATGATGCAATGAGATAGGATTTACTATTGACCCCATCCGAAAACATCCACAGGAAGTAATGTTTTTAATGCCATTGAATTTTATGTACAGTTTGTAGATTGGATCCAAGGCTAGCATTTTAAACAAATCTGGCCAATAACAAGGGTATGAATACATATCCAGTTAAAGGGATCTGGAAAATTAAATTAAGGGATCAGCGCACCAAGATAAAGTGGTAGATGTTTAAGTTTGTCTTTCAGAATTCGTGGAATAAATACATACCAAAGGGAGCTAAAAATTCCAAGGGGTGGAGTCATTGTCCATGGTTAACTTAACATTAAATGTAGTTTTATTAAAGAAAGAAGCATATAATTGTGCAAAGACATGTGGCAATTTAGAAGGTTGGGCAGAATATAGAAAACACCAATAAATGGCCTAGATTAATAAAGGAGCGGGGAAATAGAGAAGGTAACACTAGCTAAAAATATACAAACAGGTAGTAAGTTTCCATGGAAACTGTATTTAAAATACAAAAGATTTACCAAATTGAGTCTGGTTCATTGGAATCTGAGTATGTGGAAACAGAAAGGAAATGGAAATGAATTAAACAGATATTTTGTATCTTCTCAAAGCAAATCAAAGTCACATCTCTAAAAAAAATGGCTCCAAATGAAGGAAGTATGAAGAGCTGTAAAGACCTGGAAAGCAGAGTATAAACATTGGAAAATGTGAATTTGTTTTTGTTTTGACAGGAGAAAATTTTTTTAAAAACACCTTATTTAAATGGTGAGAAATAGCATTACCGAGATCCAGAAAGATCTGAATGTCCTAGCCTAGAGCATGATTTGCAAAAACAAACAACCTGCACAGCAAGTAGAAAATGTTACCATTTATTCTTAGGGGAATTGAATACAACGATTGGGAAGCTGTGCTTCAGTTGGATAGAACATGGTGAAACCTCATGTGGAGTGCTGCTTGGGAAGGATGCTTACAATTTTTGAGGCAATCCAGAGTGGATTTATTAGTCTAATATCTGGAAAGGGCAAGTTGTTTTTTGAGAAAAGTTTGGAGATGTTAGGCTTACATCCACTGGAGTTATAAGAGTGAAAGTGGACTTGAATGAAATGGAACAGGCTATAAGAGGATGGGTGTAGATAGAATGTTTCCCTTGTGGGAGAATTGAGAATTAGAGGTAATTTTAAAAAACAACCAACCACCTATTTAAGACAAAGATGAAGTGATTATTTTTTTTCTCTCAGAGGATTGCTGATCTTTGGTACTCTGTTTGTTGGTGTAACTGAAGTCAATTATTGGAATATTGTAAAGGAATTTAATTGGGGCACCACAGTGGCATAGTGGTTAGTGTGACTCTGTTATAGCTCGGGCATTCCAGAGTTCAGAGATCAATTCGGGTGCCATCTGTAAAGAGTTTATTCACTTTCCCCATGACTCCCAGTCTCCTCCCACAGTCCAAAGATGTACCAGGTAGTAGGTTAACTGGTCACTGTAAATTGTCTTGTGATTAGGCTGGTGTTCAATTGGTGGGTTGCTGGGCAATGTGGCTCATTGGGCTGGAAAGGCTTGTTCTGTGCTGTATCTCTAAATAAGAAAAAAATTAAAATTAGTAGAGAGATTCTTCATAAAGAGAGAGTGAATGGTCTGCAGGAAAGCAGAGTTAAGATCACAATTAGATCATGTATAACTTCAGTAAATGCCAGGGCTGTTTTGAGGGGAAAAGAGGTCCATTATTGGTTCTCCTTCCCACAACTGTAAAGTTTTCATTGTGAGACTGGAGATGAAATGGGGTGTGTGAGACCCACAAAGAATGATTCACTCCAGGGAGATCCAGAATACCTTTCTTAAATTGACTTCCCTGCCAGGAACCCTCTATGATAATCTTGTTCCATATAAACTTCTGTGATCACTGCCTTACAAAACGCTGCTAGCCGGGTAGTAGTCCAATGATACATTGATGAGCATTTCTAGTTAAAACTACCAAAGCCTCAAACTTAATCCTCTGAATCCAAGTAATATTCTTCATTTGCCTTTTCTGTCTGGAACAATGGTGGATTAAAATTGAACATTTGATTTCAGCTCATTTAATTTGTCATCATACTTGAAAGCTTTTAACCTGTCTCTAATAACAGGTGTGTGTTAAATGATAAATAAATGATAAAAAAAGACTTAGATCTCTTAAGAACAATGTTTATAGAAATGAATTCAAAGTCTAACAAAAGTTGTGCTTGCAAGTTTATCAACAGAAAGTATAATCATGTTGTCACCATGAGCAGTCAAAATACTTTAGTGTGTATAAGAAAGGCATTCAGTTTTGTTTAAAACATTTTTACATCCTGATAATATCTGGCAGGCATTTTTTCCAACAGCTTGGGATATTGTAAACAATTTCTGCAAGCCAGATTTTCCATTGGAAAGTATGGATGATTTTGATGAAATCAGCATTTGAGCAATTGTTTGTTTTGAATAAGTATTCTCATTAAAAAGATGTGTGTGCAAGTGAAAAGAGAAAGAGACATTGTTTTCAACAGTCTGAGACAGCAGAAATCAAATTTCTGAACAAAGAACTGACAAAGAATTAAATGCATATTTTGTGTTTGACTTCATGGGAGAAAATACAGAAAAGCTCTCGAGAAGAGAGGTTTATTCTAAGGCTGGTGTAGATGAAGAGCTCACAGAAATTACCATTAGTGAAAAGCTAATCCTGGTGTTATTGATTGGACTGAAGGCAAATGAAAACCCCAAACCTGACAACCAGCATCCTAGGGTTTTGTAGGATGAGGCATTGTATGTACTGGTTGCCAACTTCTGAAATTGCAAAACTAGGATGATTCCGATAATCTGCAAGGTAACTAAAGCAATCCCCTATTTAAGAAATGAGAGAGAAAACGGGGAACAATAGACCCATGATTTGATAATAGTGGTTTGTTTGTAGTTATTCATTGATTCTGTTGTAATTCTTTGCACGCAAGAAAATTAATCTTAGCGTAACATATTGTGACATATATGTACTTGGTTAATAAACTTATTTTGAACTTTGAACTTTGAAAATGTTGGCGTCTGCATTTAAAAAAATAGTGGCAGTGCACTTAGAAGACAGCAGAAATCACTGTCCGGCAGTTTATAATCCATATTGATGATTTGGAAGAGTGAATCAAGTGTCATGAAACAAAGCTAGGTGTTGGGAAGAGAATGCAGAGAGGTTCAAAGGGGATTTAAACAAGTAAAACAAAGCAGGTGGAACAGTACGAGGAAAAGACTAAGGCCATCCCCCTTGAAATATTGAATGAAGCTGGTATTCAGCAGAGCCTTGCACATCAACTACTAAAATTCAACATACAGGATTAGCAAGAAATTTGAGAGACAAAGAATATCACAATAAGGGATGACATATATTGCTCCAGGTTGTATAGAGTCCTGGTGAGATTATATCTTGATTATTGTACACAGGTTTGGTCTCCTTAACTTAATTAGGACATACTTGTAATTCTGGGAATGTGCTGAAGGTTTCTAGCAAGTTGAATTTGTCATACAAGGAATCTGTTTTGTAGAGTAGGTCTCTCCTCTCAAGTCTAGAAGAACAAGAGGTGATCTCATGAGAATGTTCAAACACACAAAAACAAAGGAGCTGGTTGTGGATTACAAGAGGAATGGAGATGGGCTAACCCCTATTGACCTCAATGGATTTGGGGTTGAGAGGGTAACCAGCTTTAAGTTCCTCAGCATCCATATCACCGAGGATCTCACGTGGTCTGCACACACCAGTTGTGTGGTGAAAAAGGCATAACAGGGCATCTTTCACCTCAGATGGTTGAGGAAGTTTAGTAGGGGCCCCCAAATCCTAAGAAACTTCTACAAGGGCACAATTCAGAGCATCCTGACTGGCTGCATTACTGCCTGGTATGGGAACTGTACCTCCCTTAATTGCAGGACTTTGCAGAGAGTGGTGTGGACAGCCCAGTGTGTCTGTAGTTGTGAACTTCACATGATTCAGGAAATTTACAAGGACAGGTGTGTAAAAAGGGCCCATAGGATCATTGGGGACCCAAGTCACCCCAATCACCATCTATTCCAGCTGCTACCATCTGGGAAACAATACTGCAGCATAAAAGCTAGGACCAACAGGCTCCAGGACAGCTTTTTCCACCAGGCCAGCGGACTGATGAAATCACACTGATTTGAGTGTACTCTATATTACATTGACTGTTCTATTTATTATAAATTATTATAAATTACTATGATTGCACATTGCACATTTTAATGGAGACATATTGTAAAGATCTTTACTCATGTATGTGAAGGATATAAGAAATAAAGCCAATTCATTTCAATTCAATTTAATTAAAGATTTGACAGGCAGCGTTCACCTCTGAGGTGAGTTGAGTTGATAGAATCAGTGATTCAGGGTTATTCACAAAATGTGGGGCAGCTATTCAGGCAGAGGTGAGAAGGATTTTTGTCATTTAACCAGTATTGAATGTATGGAATTCTCTGTCATTGATTGTGGAAGCATGATCACTGAGTACATACAAGAGAGATTAATAGTGTTTTATATATTAAAGGAGTCAGATCAGGAGGGTAGCACTCAGTGAAACGATAAACCCTGATCTTACTGAATGACAGAGGTAGTATGAAGGGCTGAATTTTATATCCCTCCTTCAGTTCCTTAAGTGGTTTGATTATAGCACCATTGTTTATATAATATTAGAAGGAAATTGAACCATGTCAGGAAGTAGCTACTCCAGGCACTCAAATCTGCTATTGGATGTGGTTGGAAAGGATAGGTTGGGAGGAAAGTGTAAAGTGGGAAGGGGAAATCGGAGGTCCCATATAAATGACACCAAGGATCTGTGAGCACCAACCAGGCATCTTGCTGTAACCAATTGGTTTTAAGAGAATAGTAAATGAGGACCTCCCGCATTCATTTTCATGACAAATCTAACCTAAATGAGAATCCAGATAACTGGGGGAGTTTCAGATGGCTTAACTATGATTTAGAATTTTATTATGGACCCGGAGCATACTTGCCTTTATTTATTTGATATGTAGTTGTGCACAGACACAACAAATTGACGACAAGTATGAACCTGAATGTCAGACAACATCACAAGCTGCACCGACAATTACGGGATGAAACAGCGAGAGTTAAATAGCACAAGGCCATCGAAGGATCCGTGAGTAACAGTGAAAGATGCGCTGAATTTAAAGTGAAAATAATGTGGCAAAGGCCTCATTCCGGAAAGTTGATGGTGCTTATGAAGGCTAGGAGTCGTATATTGAGAGTGTTGAACTGTACTGTAACACGAGCAATGTGGAGGAGTGAAAGAAAGCCCTTACACTTCTTTGCTTAATGGGTGCAAGGGCGTACAGTCTCTTACGTAACTTAGTAACCCCTGAAAAGCCAGCAAGCAAGATGTTCGACAAAATTGTTACAATTTTAAGAAATCACTTGAGCCCTAAACCACTGACAATAGCTGAGAGATTTAGACTTTACAGAAGGAACTAATCAAAAGATAAAAGCCTTTCTGAATACATTACAGAACCGTGTAAACTTTCCCAGCACTGTGACTTTAGAGGTGGACTTTCTTATGCATTAAGACAGAAGCCGATATGTGGCATGCATAGTCAAAGCACACAAAAGAGGCTACTGTCCGAAAGAGACCTAACCTTAAAAAGAGACTTAACATGAGATACTGCAGTAAAGGACACAGCAGAACTACAGAAAAGGAGGTTAGGATGTGAAATGCACAAAATGTCCCTGAATGATGCAAAATGCCAAAAATGTTATCCATGTGCAAATCCTTCCATAATGCAACTGACTGTCGGTTCGAAGAAGAAGTGTGCAGAAAGTGTCACAGATAAGGTTACGTAGAGAGAGTGTGCAAGTTAGACAAAAAACACAACTGAGTGAAAAGTTTCAAACTCAAAACTAAACAAATGCATAAAGTTACCGAAGTTAAAACAGATTCAGTCAACATAGACACGAGAAAATCTGTAGATGCTGGAATTTCAAGCAACACATATAAAAGTTGCTGGTGAACACAGCAGGTCAGGCAGCATCTCTAGGAAGAGGTACAGTCGACGTTTCAGGCCAATACCCTTCGTCAGGTCTCGGGTCTCGGCCCGAAACGTCGACTGTACCTCTTCCTAGAGATGCTGCCTGGCCTGCTGCGTTCACCAGCAACTTTTATATGTGTTGCTTGTCAGTCAACATAGTCTGCTGAAGATGAACTGTCATGCCTAGAACTGTATAGTATAACTGAATCAGTTATACTGATCACAAAATCATCTGGATCACAATAGATGTGTCCGGTGTAAAACTGAAAATGGAGCTGGATTCAGTGTTGCTTCAAGATTGAATAGGAAGTTTTAGTGCGTGATTACTGAGATAGCTACAAGAACTTGACCATTGATGTACCCAGTGGATTTTGGAGATCAGACGTGGAGACATCCTGTGGACCAGATACTGGATGCTCAATTGAAGAACACACCTGAGCCAACAGCATCCAACAAGACAGGCACATTACAGTCGCTGGGCTTGCCTCTCAGTAATGGTGTCACTGACAGAAATGTGACACTGGAAACTGAGAATGTTGTCTTAGACAGGACACCTACCAAACCTGATGCCTCCCCACAGGTCCAGACATGCGACGAGAATGTTATCGTGACAAAACATCAGCCAAGCCTGATGTCACTCCACCGGTGCAGAAGCACTAACCTGAAGAAAACAGAGCTCCACCCAAAAGACTCAATCTTAAGAACTATGAAGTTAGCTATGGACTGTTATTAAGTAAGCATGTTCATTTGGAATGTGGGTTTATGAAAGGGGAATTGAATGTTTTGTACATATGCGGTTTTTTATTGGATTGTAATGTGTAATGAATGGATCTATTTCTTTTAGAGTAATGACACCCCCCCAGCACTACATATTGATCTGTTGTCTGCGCATGTGTATTGCTCTCTCTGCAATGTGAATACACTAGTTAAAGCCATCTCTCTTCTTCAAACCTTTATTCAACTGATATGTAGTTGTGCACAGGCACAACATATCAGGTTACTCAATGCCCGCTAAAAAATAGGGGCAGCCTGAATAGGGTCCGTTTAGGCTAGCTGAAAATAGCAATGGGTTTGAGTAGGGTAGGACAACTCTGCTTCTTTATCATCATTTTCTAGGCAGGGAGCAGGCAGATAGCATTTGAAAATGACTTAATTAAAGTTATAATGTTATCTAAGTGATTCCACAAAGATGAATATCTTTCACTGAATGAGAAACTGACTGAAGATTTGACTAACAGGAAAGTCTTTCAAATCATCAAACAATGCTTTAGAACATAGCTGTGAGTTGAGAGTACAGAGAAGATGTGCAGAGCAACCTTTTCTTACACAGAGACTGGTCATCATGATCAACGGGTGCTGTGCCCAGTTTGAGCTTTGACTGCCATGGCCCACACACTCCTGTTTCGGGGCAAGTGGATCAATTCATTGGTATTCATTTCCAGTTCTCTGGCTGCTGTCTCCATCATCATTTGCCTTTGCCTTCCTCTTGCTTTCTTCCCTTCAATCTTTCCCATAATTACCGTCCATTCTAACTTCTCTTTCCAAATCACATGTCCAATGAAGTTACGTTGCCTTTTCATGATCTCGTACATTATTTCTCTTTTTGTGTTTTCTCTGTTCATGACATCCTCGTAAGATATTCATTTCATCCTTGATATTCTTTGCATCCTCCTCAAAAACCACATCTCTGCTGCTTCAATTCATTTCCTCATGTTACTAGATATTGTCCAACGTTCTGAGCCATATAACATAACTGGATAAACGTAACACTTCAGTGTTCTGAGGCGGGTTGTCATGCCTAGTTTAGTATTGGTCAGTATACTCTTCATTCTCGTAAAGGTGTCTTTTGCCATCCCTATTCTTCTTTTGATGTCCATGTCGCACCTGTCATCTGATGTCACCCAGCTTCCTAAGTAGCAAAAGTTCTGTACTTGTTTTAGGTCTTCCCCGTTTATTCTCAGCCTGCAGATAGGATTCTCCTTCTTTTTGGATATCACCATACATTCTGTCTTTTTGCAATTGATAGATAGACCCATTTTTGCACTTTGTTCAACAACTGTATCAATTAAGTTTTGTAGTTTTTCCTCTGTACTTGCAATTAACACAGTGTCATCTGCATGTCTGAAATTATTGATGTTTTCACCGCCAACTTTGATTCCCAAGATGTCTCTTTTTTTTTGTAATATTGTTTCACTGTACACATTAAATAAATCAGGGGAGAAAACACCCTTGTCTAACGCCATGTTATCACATATGGAATAGCACCAAACTCGGCTGTGCCAGTCTCACTAAGTACTGAGTATATTTCTGGAGGATCCCTATAGGGATAGAGAAAAAGAGAGACGGTGGGATTGCTTACCAGAACTGGCCTCACACACATCCTGATAGATTACTCTGCAGTTTTGACAATGTTCTGAATATAGGTTGCTGGCATGCTGTCTTAACCTGTTTTAGAGACATACTAATAGAGACTGGGGGTGGAGGGGGGGCAGAAAACAACCGCAGAATAAATAATAATGTAGAAGGAACAAGAATTAGGTAGATGAACAGCAATAAAGCATGTTGTTGAAATACACATTAATGCATGGAGTGTTACAAATAATACTGCTGAATTATGGATGCAAGCCACAAAGTGAGGTTCTGATGCATGAATTATAACATGACACTCGGTAAAATTTACTCTGGACTGATACATAAAGAAAATGGTATTGAAGGTGGGGTAGTATTGACCAGGTTTAGAAGAACAATGCACAATATATTTCCAAGGTAATATTTTGGTTAGAGTAAAACTGTTAGATTCAGAAAGAGCTGTTACAATGCTAGCTATGTTACAGTAGACTTGAGAAGCGGTGGGGAAAAGAAAGAACAGAATTGGAGGCAAATTAAGGATAAATATAAAAATAATGGAAAGCTGATTGGAAGGACTGCATTTGTTTTAATGCTTAAGGGCAAAACACAATGCAGGGAGCAAGAAGGATAAAAATTTTCTAAAATTCTTAATTTGTATTTGTCCAACACAGTGTGTACAAAACCTAGTTGATGAAATGAACTAGACGAAGTGATGTACATTACAAGTGATATTTGGAAAAATGAAAGGCTATTAAAGACTATTATATAAATTAGGTTTGAAATCATCATTGAAGCAGCAAAAGAAAATTGAAGGAGAAATGGCCAACCAGGCAACTGCCAATTTCAGAGATTTTAGGTGGGAACAAACAACTGGAAGTAAAAGTTGCCTAAAAAGAAGTGTTTTACTCTAAAGGGTGGATTTCGTTTAGGTATAAAACAACCCTATTATTATTGTGGAAAGACGGGATATTTAAATCTGAAACTACTGTAGAAGAAGTTGCTCTATTATGTGGCAATAGAATTATACACTCCAATTATTTCTGGGTCAGGATTATTGCCATAACTGGAAGAACCACATTGCAGACATTATGTAAGTTCAATGACGCAACAGTTGCTGAATGCCAAAATAAAATAAAAGCTACTATAAAACAAACACGAGGTTTATGAAAAAAATGTCAGATATAAACTACAGTTGAAAGATGGACAAAATACAGTGAGTGAAGGGAGTTACTGGAAGGGGATGTTGGAGAACGTTTGCAAATGTTCAGTTGGTCGAACAACCCACGTGAAATTTTTAATGTTAAGAATATTTTTCAGCCAAGTTGCTCTAGAAGAAGGAATTGTTAAATCTGCAAATGACTTTCAATGCTACAACATGTCTCTAAATGCTACAAAGTGTCCCCAGTCAGTTCAGATTGGCAAAAACATCTTCTCTACAATCTCCATCAGCACAGGAGCACCACAGGAATGTGTACTTAGCCCCGTGATCTACTCGCTTTACACCTATGACTGTGTGGCTAAGTACGCCTCCAACACCATATACAAGTCTGCTAATGACACCACTGTTGTGGGCTGTATCAAAGGTGGTGGTGAATCAGCATACAGGAGGGAAGTTGAAAATTTGACTGAGTGGTGTAATAACAACAACCTCTGTCAATAAGACCAATGAACTGATTGTAGACTTCAGGAGAGGGAAACCGGAGGTCCATGAGCCAGTGGTCATCGGAGGATCAGAGGTGGAAAGGATCAGTAACTTTAAATTCCTGGGTGTCACTATCTCAGACGACCTGTCCTGGATCCATCATATAAATATAATTGTGAAGAAAGCACAACAACGCCTCTACTTCCTCGGTAGTCTGCGGACATTTAACATGTCAGCAAAAAGCTTGGCAAACTTCTATAGATGTGTGGTGGAATGTGTGCTGACTGACTGTGCAAAGGCCTGGTATACAATCACAAATGCCTTTGAGTGGAAATTCCTACAAAAGTTATTGGATTCAGCCCAGTAATCACAGGGAAAACCCTCCCAACCATTGAGAACATCTACATGAAATATTGCTGTAGAAAAGCGGCATCCATCATCAGAGATCATCACCACCCAGGCCATGCTCTTTTCTCACTGCTGTCATCGGGTAGAAGGTACAAGAGCCTCAGGACTCACACTGCCGGGTTCAAGAACAGTTACTACCCCTCAACCATCAGGCTCTTGAACAAAAGGGGATAGCTACACTCATTTAAGGAATCTTTTATCTTTGTATTTCATGCTCATTATTTATCTGCATTTGCATGGTTTGTTTACAGTTTATACTTTATACTTTATTGTCGCCAAATAATTGATACTAGAGTGTACAATCATCACAGCGATATTTGATTCTGTGCTTCGTGCTCCCTGGAGTGCAAATCAATAGATAATATAAAAAATTTAAATTATAAATCATAAATAGAAAATAGAAAAGGGAAAGTAAGGTAGTGCAAAAAAAAACCGAGAGGCAGGTCCGGATATTTGGAGGGTACGGCCCAGATCCAGTTCAGGATCCGTTCAGCAGTCTTATCACAGTTGGAAAAAAGCTTTTCCCAAATCTGGCCGTACGAGTCCAAGCTCCCGAGCCTTCTCCCAGAGGGAAGAGGGACAGAAAGCGTGTTGGCTGGGTGGGTCGTGTCCTTGATTATCCTGACAGCACTGCTCCAACATCATGCGGTGTAAAGTGAGTCCACGGATGGAAGATTGGTTTGTGTGATGTGCTGGGCTGTGTTCACAATCTTCTGCAGCTTCTTCCGGTCTTGGACAGGACAACTTCCATACCAGGTTGTGATGCACCCTAGAAGAATGCTTTCTATGATGCATCTATAAAAATTAGTGAGGGTTTCAGGGGACAGGGCAAATTTCTTTAGCTTTCTCAGGAAGTAAAAGCGCTGGTGAGCCTTCTTGGCAGTGAACTCTGCTTGGTTGGGCCAAGTCAGGTCATTTGTGATATTGACCCCGAGGAACTTAAATCTTTTGACCTGTTCCATTTGCCCACCACCGATGTAAATGGGGTTGTGCGGTCTGCTACTCCTTCTGAAGTCAACAACCAATTCCTTCGTCTTGCTGACATTGAGGGATAGATTATTGTCTTCGCACCATGCCACCAGGTTCTTAATTTCCTCTCTGTACTCAAACTCATCATTACCATTTACAATTACTGTTCTATAGATTTACTAAGTATGCCCATGGAGAAAAGAATCTCAGGGTTGTATGCGGCCACATGTATGTTTTTTTTGATAATAAATTTTACTTTGAATTTTAAATATTTATATATAATTAGAAAAGAATTACAATTTAAAAATGTTAAATTATAAACTTAATTAAAAATAAAAATAAAACATTAAATATAATTTATAAAAAAATAAGTAAACTCAAAGGTTTAAAACAAATGTTGGTACCATAATTCTTACTCTTGTTTCTCAAGCTCTTCTTTGCCATTAAAATGAATGAACTTGTTCTTGTATTTTAGGGAAGTTTGGTGGGCAGACTATCCTGAGCAGGGAAGATTACAAGTTTGTGTTGCTCCATTAAATTCCACAATTATTTCAACAATGGAAGGCAGGTGGCAAAACCTCTAAGTGCAGCCAGAAATTCCTTGCTTTTAACTTCGCATGGCAACCCCAACTTTCTCCAGGTAAGTATGGCACTTACTCAGAGAAATGCCAGCATTTCCCAGCAAGTTCCAGACATAATTGGTTTAATTTTTGTCTTAATCACATCTTATTTTTAAAAACTTTATTAATCACTTCCTAAAATTCTGTGCAGAGAAAACATTCGACGTTTCAGGCCGAGACCCTTCATCTTGATGAGACCCTGGTGAAAAGTCTCGGTCCGAAACGAGGTCTGTTTACTTCTTTCCACAGATGTTGCCTGGCCTGCTGAGTTCCTCCAATATTTTGTGTTTGTTAATTTAGATTTCCAGCATTTGCAGATATCCTCGTGTCTGTGCTCCTAAAATTGTATGAAGGTTTAGCAGGTTGATTGCTGGATTGGTGCTATGAGAAAAGATTAATTATACAATACTCTATAGTCTTTTTAGTTCAAAAGAAAGAGGCACTATCCTTATAATGTACATAGAAACATAGAAACATAGAAAATAGGTGCAGGAGTAGGCCATTCGGCCCTTCGAGCCTGCACCGCCATTTATTATGATCATGGCTGATCATCCAACTCAGAACCCAGCCTTCCCTCCATACCCCGTGACCCCTGTAGCCACAAGGGCCATATCTAACTTCCTTTTAAACATAGCTAATGAACTGGCCTCAACAGTTTGCTGTGGCAGAGAATTCCACAGAATATCTCCTTTAGGGCAATATGAAACTGTTGTTTCCACTACCTTTGATCACTGCAACTATAGTCTCAAGTTAAGTGTCAACAACTCAAAAGAGATTGTCCTCATATAGATGGTGATGAATGTTTGGAATTCACTGCCCAAAATGACTGTGAAGGCTAGGTCACTGAGTAAACTTAAGATGGAAATAGATGCTTTTATATATTAAAGGAATCAATTGATATGTAGTTAGTGGAGTAAAATGGCACTGATGTAAAACAACATCCCAGATCTTACTGAGACAGGATCACAATCAGCTTTATTATCAATATCTTATAGGACATGAAATTTTTTACTCTACAGCAGTACAGTGCAAAAAAAAAACACAAAAAAATTGCTATAAATTACGAAGTAAATAAATAGTGCAAACTAAAACGTAATAATAGGTGGCGCTCATGCCCAATCCCATTACTGTTCTCTAAGTGCACTATTACCAATTCATTAATCATTAATTTCAACATTTTCCCTTACACCGATGCTCAGGAACATCTTCCAAAGGTATACCAAAATTATGAGAAGTTGATGGAGTAGCAGGGTTCTTTCCTTATTGATAAGCAGATGTCAACTCTAATGAAGAAGAGATGTTATTTTACAAAGAGATTAGTTATGCTCTGCAATGCAATACCTAAAAGGTTGGTGCAGTTAGATTTAATGAACAAAAAAAAAAAAAATTTAAAGTAAGAATGCATATGTTTGTGACGAGAACCAATCTTCAGAGTGATGTAAAGGAAATGGCTGTGTGAAATTAAATCTGACAGGGTTTTCAATAGTGGTCCTCTTGCAATCTGTGAATTTCTATTCTTCTGACATAATTTAAAAGCAGTTAAGTGGCATAGAAAGTTCCAAAGGACCAATTAGGTAAAAGGTCGTTGATCTAAAAACTTTAGCTCTGCTTCTCTCTCTGCAGATGCTCTCTGAAATACCGACGAGCATTTTCTGTTTTCTATTCAGAATTCAAGTATATTCTTTTATTATTTTGCATTTTAAAATTCAACTTATAGTTCACTTTGACATTTCTATTAATAAGGCTTCGCTCCAAATTGTTTATAAGTTTTCACAACATATTCTAAATTTAAGCCACATTGAAAATAGGCATCTGGCAGTCATTAAAATTCCACTTTATCTGGTTGCCTGACTATGGATATTTAAGCCAGAAGCTTTGGGAGAATTATAGTGTTATAGAAAATTAACCACACTGAAGGCCTTTTTTTCCAATAGCACCAATGATTGATGAGGAAGGACTCTCCAACCCAATTCCACCTCCAGCGCTTGGCTCATAACACTTACTGGTTTCATTGCCTGGGCAGCAATCATTATCAGTGACCATCAACTGATATAGAATGTATAAAAATCACATGGGGGAGAGAGGGATTGGCTGTCATGAATGGGTGAATTCTTCTTCACTTTACAGCCCATTGCCAGGCCTGGAATGAAAAAAATCACTGGGTGGACTATAAATTCACAATATTGCAGCATGGGCTTTGAAACAACAAAAATGACAAAGTCATATTTTGTCTAATATTTTACACATTTGGTTAAGAATTGTACTTTAATTAAAATGAGTTTTATTCCAATGAATGCTACATTTCCGAAAACCTCATCTATCCTGAGCTGCATTGCCCAAGCAACACACATAAAATGCTGGAGGAACTCAGCAGGCCAGGCAGCATCTACAGAAAAAGTACAGCCGACGTTTCGGGCCAAGACCCTTCGGCAGGACCCTGGTCGACTGTATTCTTTTCCATAGATGCTGCCTGGCCTGCTTAGAAAAGAGAAGGTTCAATAAGTGTAGTCCCAAAACAAAATATGCAGATAATGGAAATACCAGACCATATCTGTGCAGGGAAAAACAAGAGTTAATGCTTCAATTTAATGACCTTTTATCTGAGCTGTTGTATTCCATGATGGGAATTGGCTTTTCAATGAGAAATTTATCTGGTTCTGAGTTTCAATGTTTGTCCTATCTATACTCATTGTAAAATCACCCTCGACTCGACTGATGATTTAATTGTTTATTCTTTTCCATAGATGCTGCCTGGCCTGCTGAGTTCCTCCAACCATTTTGTGTCAGTTGCTTTGGATTTCCAGTATCTGCAGATCTTCTCTTGTCTGTGACTGCATTACTCAAGGATTCTTTGGAGTAAAACAGTGATAATTCACTACTAATATTTCCTGTCTCTTCAAGACCATAACTGAGGCTTTCCATTTGAGAAAATTATTCAAATGAGAGCTATTGTTTGAAAGGAGTTTTCCTTTCTCACTGGCCCCTTACTCTGGTTTGGAGCACCTAGACAATGGCAAAACATACCCCAGGCTGCTGTTGATCAATTACAGCTGTGTTCAACACAATCATCCCTTTAATATTAACCACCAAGCTTCAAGACCTAAGCCTCCGTACCTTCGTCTGCAACTGGATCCTTGACTTCCTTATTGGGAGAACACAGTCAGTGTGGAGTGGTAGTAACATCTCCTCCTCACCGATAATCAGCACATGCTCGCCTCAAGGATGCATTGCTCTACTCTCTCTCTATGTGCATGACTATGTGGCTAATCACAGCTCAAATGCCATCCATAAATTTACAAATGACACCACTGTTGTCAGTAAAATCTCAGATGGCAGCAAGATGGTGACAGGGGTGAGTAAAACAGCTGAATGAGTGGGGGTGCAACAACAACCTGGCACTCAACATTGGCAAGACAAAGGAATTGATTGTGAGCTTCAGGGAAGGAAAGTCAGGGGAACGTGTATGAAGTCCTTATTGAGGGGTCAGCGGTGGAAAAGGTGAGAGTTTCAAGTTCCTGGACAACATCATCTCAGAGGGTTTATCCTCATTGATGCAATGTAGAAGAAGGCATGCTAGCAGCTTTACTTTGTCGGGAGTTTGAGGAGGTTTTGTATGTCACCAAAGACTCTGCAAATTCCTATAGAGATATGGTGGAGAGCATTCTGACTCGTTGCCGCAATCTGGTTTAAAGCTCCAATGCTCAGGATCACAAGAGGCAGCAGAGAGGTGTAGACTCAGCTGGATTTATCATCGGCATAACCTTCCCTTCTATCAAGGACATGTCCAAGAGGTACACACTCAATGAATTAGGAACAGCTCCTTCCCTTCTGCCACCAAGTTACTGAACAGTCCTTGAACCTATGTACACTGCCAACAGCTTCTCCTCCCCGTCATCAGATTACTGAACAGCCCATGAACCCATGAACTCTACATCAGTATGGCCTTTGTTTTGCACTATATTTGTTACTTATTGAAATATTTATATTGTTGCACTGCACTACACCTGTAAAACAACACATTTCACACCACAAAATTCAATCATACTAAACCTGATTCTGATTCTTTGGCTCCACTCACAAGCTCACCACCTGCTCATGTTAATTGGTGGCCGAACACTCATTATATAGAATTCTAACAGATATCAACCGAGCAAATCTTGAATGCTAATAGAATGGAAGGACTATTGAATTGAATGGGTCTTAGGAATGTATGGACTATCTGAGACAACATAGTCACAAATCATTTCAGAACAACCCTACAGAAATAAGGTACTAGGGGTAGAAAGTTAGGTTTTGGGGGGACGTCCTATCAATTTTGAAATGTGCTTCTGCAATTTCAATCCAGTGATATAAAGAGACTCGAATTTAAGAAGCAAAGCAGATCCATGCTATATAGTGGGTTGAGAGTATGGTTCAAGGATGAGCATCTGTCACCTGAGCTTCATTTCAGTTGATATCATTTGGATTTATATAAACAACTGAGCATTGATCACTAATTAATCAATAGTATCTGAATACTCTGCTATTTTTGCAAAGGAAGAAGCTTAGTATTGTATGTGATAGATGTCAGAAATGGAGCAGCATTTGAATCCCAACATTTTTTAGGGTTGTGTACAAAGGAATAAACTGGAAAGGAAAATTGATTTCAACAACCAGATACATAAACATCTTCAATTTAAGTAAAGTGAAATCTATTTGATTTATGAGATATATTGACTTTGCAATTTTCTGTTTCTAACCTCTCCAGATCAGATCGACTGGCTAGAATGTCATTGTTTCCAACTGTTCCAGAATCACCAGGACTGGAAAATTGCAAATGTCACTCCACTCCTTAAGAATGGAGGGAGAAAGGAAATTATAAGCCAGTTAGCCTGACTTCAGTGGTTGCGAAGATGTTAGAGTCCATTTTGAGAATGATGTTTTGGAATATTTAGAGGAACATGATAAAATAAGCCGAAGTCAGCATGGTTTCTTAAGGGAAATTCTTGCCTAATGAATTTGTTGGAATTCTTTGAGGAAATAACAGGCAAGCTAAAAAAGAAAAAAGAGTTGGCTGCAGATTACTCGTGGTGTTCCACCAGGGTCGTTGTTGGGACCACTTCTTTTCATGTTATATGCCAATGATTTGGATGATGGAATTGATGACTTTCTGAGCATGTTGCAGACAATATGAATATAGGTGAAGGGGCAGGTAGTGTTGGGGAACCAAGGAGTCAGTAGAAGGACTTAGATTAGGGAAATGGATAATGAATTGCAGATGGAATATAGCATTGGGAAGTGTATGTTCATGCACCTTTTGATAAGGAATATAGGTGTAGAATATTTTATATACGGGGAGAAAATTCAAAAATTAGAGGTCCAAAGAGATCAGAAGGCTTGGGAGTCCTCATGCAGGATTCCTTAAAGGTTAACATGCAGGTTGAGCTGGTGGTAAGGAAAGCAAATACAATGTTAACATTCATTTCAAGAGGATTAGAATTAGAATATAAAAGCAAGAATGTAATGCTAAGGCTTCAAAAAGCTTTGTTCAGACCGCACTTGGAATATTGGGTGCAGTTTTGGGTCCCTTATCTAAGAAAAGATGAGCCAGCATTGGAGAGGATCCAGAGAATGTTCACAAGAATGATTCTAGGAATGAAAGTGTTAATGTATGTGGAGTGTTTGATGGCTCTGGGCTTGTTCTCACTGAGGTTTCAAAGAATGAGGAGGGATCTCATTGAAACCTATCGAATATTGAAAGGCCAAGATAGAGTGGATGTAAAGATGATATTTCCTACAGTGGGGGAGTCTAAGACCAGAGGACACAGCCTTAGGATAGAAGGGCGTCCATTTAGAACGGAGGTGAGGAGGAATTTCTTTAGCCAGAGGGTGGTGAATCTATGCATTCATTGCCACAGACAGCTGTCGAGCTCAAGTTATTGGGTATATTGAAAGTGGAGGGTGATATGTTCTTGATTAGAAAGAGCATAAAAGATTACAGGGAGAATGCAGAAATATGGGGTTGAGAGGGATAATATATTGGTCATGGTGAAATGGTGAAGCAGACTCGGTGGGATAAATGACCTAATTCTGCTCCTATGTCTTATTGTGTCTTTTCAGCAGAGTTCTTTGTCAGCTGCATTACTTCTGTGACCTTTGTGATACAAGGGAAAAATGAACAGAAAAAAAATCCTTTTTATTTCATAAAACCAGAAGTGTTTCAAATAATTACAAAAATTATTGAAGATATTCAATTGGTCAGGCAGCATCTGTGGAGAGAGAAACAGGGATAACGTTTCAGGTCAAAGACACTGCACTGGAAATATATGAAGTTCTGTAAGCCTCAGAACATAAGTTTGCCAATTTGAAAGTTATAATACTCTTCTGGCAGAAATATTTTATAATCAATATTATTGAAACCATATTTATATTTGCCCAGAGCATGAAATGAAGTATATATATTTCTTGTGGAGAAGACTACGTGCAAATCTCGACGATATGATTGAGAAGAACAGGAATACAGCGAGACTGAAATTTTCCATTTGTGTTCTATCACATGAAACTCCAAAATGTGACCCCCAAGATTTGCTGGCAACTCCAGTTACTCTACACCCTTTGTGCAAATAAACAGATATGGAAAACAAGCCCTTTAATGTTCAGAATGTATCCTCATTTTTTATATTAATATTTACAAAACTGGTCAGCATTTTCCAAAATTCAGAACAAAAATTAGACTAGTTTATGCATCTTTCCTAACTATTATTCCTCTCTTCCAATGAAAACTCAATTCCAATTCTAACATCGTAAAATCCAGAATACGAGAACTGCTGGATTGAAGATAATCAGATCAACACACAAAGGAGAATTGTGGAGGGTGGTTCTCATGAATAACTGTGTATGAATAAATTGGTCTATTTCAGGTTAGCAGGCAGTTAAAAATGGACTGAAACAAGGACTAGTTCCAAGTCTTTATTCTATAAGCTATTTCATTGAAAGACAGATTGACAGATCCTAAGTGGGGAGCAAATTCAGAAATCAGAGTGCAAGGAGACTTGGGAGTCCTTGTGCAGGACTCCCTTGAGGTTAACTTACAGTTTGAGTCAGTGGTAAGGAAGGCAAATGCAATGTTAGCATTCAATGTTAGCAGGCGGTGAAAAAGGTGAATGGTATGCTGGCATTCATAGCAAGAGGATTCAAGTACAGGAGCAGGGAGGTACTACTGCAGTTGTACAAGGCCTTGGTGAGACCACACCTGGAGTATTGTGTGCAGTTTTGGTCCCCTAATCTGAGGAAAGACATCCTTGCCATAGAGGGAGTACAAAGAAGGTTCACCAGATTGATTCCTGGGATGGCAGGACTTTCATATGACGAAAGACTGGATTGACTAGGCTTATACTCGTTGGAATTTAGAAGATTGAGGGAAGATCTTATTGAAACGTATAAAATCCTAAAGGGATTGGACAGGCTAGATGTAGGAAGATTGTTCCCGATGTTGGGGAAGTCCAGAACGAGGGGTCACAGTTTGAGGATAAAGGGGAAGCCTTTTAGGGCTGAGATTAGGAAAAACTTCTTCGCACAGAGAGTGGTGAATCTGTGGAATTCTCTGCCACAGGAAACAGTTGAGGCCAGTTCATTGGCTATATTTAAGAGGAAGTTAGATATGGCCCTTGTGGCTAAAGGGATCAGGGGGTATGGAGGGAAGGCTGGTAAAGGGTTCTGAGTTGGATGATCAGCCATGATCATACTGAATGGTGGTGCAGGCTCGAAGGGCCGAATGGCCTACTCCTGCACCTATTTTCTATGTTTCTATGTTTCTATATTTCAGGAGGACCAGAATATAAAAGCAAGGATGTAATGTGAAGGATTTATATTGCATTAATCAGACTGCACTTGGAGTATTGTGAGCAGTTTTGGGCCCCCTAAGGATGTGCTGGCAGTGGAGAGGGTCAGTGGAGGCCTTTCCCATGATGATGGTCCTCTTCAGATTATGACACGCTCTATGCTCAAGATCTGGAAAACATTAAGTCTTGGCCTGAGAAGTGGCGTGTATCATTAGTACCACATAAGTTCCATGGAATAATCAATTCCAGCAAAAAGGCTTAACCACACACATTTAATATCTAATGCTATTAACATTGCCAAATACTTTCCACCAATATACATGAATTACTGAAACACTGTGGTTATAAATGCAGGGCAGAGGCTGCATATTATGTGCAGCGTGACATTCTTCTTTAGTCCTGAAAGCTATCCCATCATTGTTAAAGTGCTTGTTGAAGCATGAAGGAGTATTTAGGGTAGAAGGGTGGGTTGGCAAGTTTGCAGACGACACAAAGGTTGGTGGTGTTGTAGATAGTGTAGAGGACTGTCAAAGATTTCAGAGAGACATTGATAGGATGCAGAAGTGGGCTGAGAAGTGGCAGATGGAGTTCAACCCAGAGAAGTGTGAGGTGACATACATCAAAGTTGCTGGTGAACGCAGCAGGCCAAGCAGCATCTATAGGAAGAGGTGCAGTCGATGTTTCAGGCCGAGACCCTTCGTCAGGACTGCAGTCGACATTTCAGGCCGAGACCCTTCGTCAGGAAGTGTGAGGTGGTACACTTTGGAAGGACAAACTCCAAGGCAGAGTACAAAGTAAATGGCAGGATACTTGGTAGTGTGGAGGAGCAGAGGGATCTCGGGGTACATGTCCACAGATCCCTGAAAGTTGCCTCACAGGTGGATAGGGTAGTTAAGAAAGCTTATGGGGTGTTAGCTTTCATAAGTCGAGGGATAGAGTTTAAGAGTTGCAATGTAATGATGCAGCTCTATAAAACTCTGTTTAGGCCACACTTGGAGTACTGTGTCCAGTTCTGGTCACCTCACTATAGGAAGGATGTAGAAGCATTGGAAAGGGTACAGAGGAGATTTACCAGGATGCTGCCTGGTTTAGAGAGTATGCATTATGATCAGAGATTAAGGGAGCTAGGGCTTTACTCTTTAGAGAGAAGGAGGATGAGAGGAGATATGATAGAGGTGTACAAGATAATAAGAGGAATAGATAGAGTGGATAGCCAGCGCCTCTTCCCCAGGGCACCACTGCTCAATACAAGAGGACATGGTTTTAAGGTAAGGGGTGGGAACTTCAAGGGGAATATTAGAGGAAGGTTTTTTACTCAGAGAGTGGTTGGTGCATGGAATATACTGCCTGGGTCAGTGGTGGAGGCAGGTACACTACTGAAGTTTAAGAGACTACTGGACAGGTATATGGAGGAATTTAAGGTGGGGGCTTATATGGGAGTCAGGGTTTGAGGGTCGGCACAACATTGTGGGCCAATGGGCCTGTACTGTGCTGTACTATTCTATGTTCTATTCTCAATCTGCCTCAAATGAAGGGAGTTCCACCAGCACTCATAAACTTGATGTAGTAGAAGTAGTTCAAGTGCAAGTTTAATTATCATTCAACCATACATGAATAAAGCTGAACCAAACAGTTTTCCTCCGGGGCCAAGATGCAAAACACACACAGTACATTCAAGACAGCAAGCAAACATACAGTCACATTAAAAAAAGCACGAAACGCTCTGCTCTCCACTCCCTCCGCACTAATCCTAACCTTACTATAAAACCTGCCGATAAGGGGGTGCTGTTGTAGTCTGGCGTACTGACCTCTACCTTGCTGAGGCACAGCGACAACTCGCGGATACCTCCTCTCATTTCCCCCTCGATTGTGACCCCACTAAGGAGAACCAGGCCATTGTCTCCCACACCATCACCGA
The DNA here is from genome assembly GCF_963921235.1 of Mobula hypostoma. Lineage (NCBI taxonomy): Eukaryota > Metazoa > Chordata > Chondrichthyes > Myliobatiformes > Myliobatidae > Mobula > Mobula hypostoma. The sequence continues at coordinate 40,874,772 of NC_086103.1, forward strand.
CTTTATCCGCTCAGGGGATCTCCCATCCACTGCTACCAACCTTATAGTTCCCACACCCCGCACTTCCTGTTTCTACCTCCTACCCAAGATCCACAAACCTGCCTGTCCAGGTAGACCCATTGTCTCAGCTTGCTCCTGCCCCACTGAACTCGTTTCTGCATACCTCGACACTGTTTTATCATCCCTTGTTCAATCCCTTCCTACCTACTTCTCACGCTCTGAATTTTTTCAATGATTTTAAGTTCCCTGGCCCCCACTGCTTTATTTTCACCATGGATGTCCAGTCCTTATATACTTCCATCCCCCATCAGGAAGGTCTCAAAGCTCTACGCTTCTTTTCGGATTCCAGACCTAATCAGTTCCCCTCTACCACCACTCTGCTCCGTCTAGCGGAATTAGTCCTTACTCTTAATAATTTCTCCTTTGGCTCCTCCCACTTCCTCCAAACTAAAGGTATAGCCATGGGCACCTGTATGGGTCCCAGCTATGCCTGCCTTTCTGTTGGTTTTGTGGAACAATCTATGTTCCATGCCTATTCTGGTATCTGTCCCCCACTTTTCCTTCGCTACATCGACGACTGCATTGGTGCTGCTTCCTGCACGCATGCAGAACTCGTTGACTTCATTAACTTTGCCTCCAACCTTCACCCTGCCCTTAAGTTTACCTGGTCTATTTCCAACACCTCCCTCCCCTTTCTAGATCTTTCTGTCTCTATCTCTGGAGACAGCTTATCTACTGATGTCTGCTATAAGCCTACTGACTCTCACAGCTACCTGCACTATTCCTCTTCCCACCCTGTCTCTTGCAAAAGTGCCATCCCCTTCTCGCAATTCCTCCGGCTCTGCCGCATCTGCTCTCAGGATGAAGCTTTTCATTCCAGGATGAACGAGATGTCTTCCTTTTTTAAAGAAAGGGGCTTCCCTTCCTCCACTATCAACTCTGCTCTCAAACGCATCTCTCCCATTTCACGCACATTTGCTCTCACCCCATCCTCCCGCCACCCCTCTAGGAATAGTGTTCCCCTTGTCCTCACCTACCACCCCACCAGCTTCTGGGTCCAACATAAAATTCTCGGTAACTTCCGCCACCTCCAACGGGATCCCACCACCAAGCATATCTTTCCCTCTCCTCACCTTTCTGCTTTCCACAGGGATCTCTCCCTACGTGACTTCCTCATCCATTCGTCCCCCCCCCATCCCTCTCCACTGATCTCCCTCCTGGCACTTATCCTTGTAAGCGGAACAAGTGCTACACATGCCCTTACACTTCCTCCCTCACCACCATTCAGGGCCCCAGACAGTCCTTCCAGGTGAGGCGACACTTCACCTGTGAGTCGGCTGGGGTGATATACTGCGTCCGGTGCTCCCGATCCAGCCTTCTATATATTGGCGAGACCTGACGCAGGCTGGGAGACTAGTTCGCTGAACACCTACGCTCTGTCTGCCAGAGAAAGTAGGATCTCCCACTGGCCACACATTTTAATCCACGTCCCATTCCCATTCTGTTATGTCTATTCATGTCATCTATTGTCAAGATGAAGCCACACTCAGGTTGGAGGAACAACACCTTATATTCCGACTGGGTAGCCTCCAAACTGATGGCATGAACATTGACTTCTCTAACTTCCGTTAATGCCCCTTCTCCCCTTCTTACCCCATCCTTTAACTAATTAATTAATTAATTAATTAATTAATTTTTATTTTTTCCCTTTTTTTCTATCTCTCTTTGTCCCTCTCACTATAATTCCTTGCCTGCTCTCCATCTTCCTCTGATGCTCCCCTCCTCGTTTTTTTCTCCCTAGGCCTCCTGTCCCATGATCCTCTTCCTTCTCGAGCCTTGTATCCCTTTTTGCCAATCAACTTTCCAGCTCTTAGCTCCATCCCTCCCCCTCCTGTCTTCTCCTATCATCTTGGATCTCCCCCTCCACCTCCCACTTTCAAATCTCTAATTATCTCTTTTTTCAGTTAGTTCTGATGAAGGGTCTTGGCCCTAAACGTCGACTGTACCTCTTCCTATAGATGCTGCCTGGCCTGCTGCGTTCCACCAGCATTTTGTGCGTGTTGCATGAATTTCCAGCATCTGCAGATTTCCTCATGTTTACTGATTCCTGAGTGATGGTGCAGTTCCCAGCGGTCTGCGCACAATTCAGCATGTCATTTCACCAATCAAACACCAGAGGGCAGCACTGACATGAGATGCCAGCCCCCAACCAAAGATGGATGCTGTACTACACGGCCTCCGGACTGCAGCGGCAGGCAAGCCTGCGGCTTGAGACCTCATTAAAACTGAGGCCATGCAGCTGCCCCACAGTCTGTTGCACCAACAGAAGAGGGAAATGGTCTTGCAGCATCTTGCATTATCAGTGACTAATAGGGATTTGCGATTGCAAAAGAAATGCCCAGGACAATCACCCGCCATTACTTGGCATGCCACCTTTGCGCACTGTTACGAGAATACACATAAAATTAAGATGTTTGCTGGCTTGGGCTAGCATCAGTGGCATCAGCAGTTGGTCTGCCACCTGCCCTCAGGGGAAGGAGAGATAAGGAACAATGGAGCAGCGTCTGGAGATGTGTAATGAAGGAACGGGGGAGAGAGAGCTGTCTGGAGCGGCTCCCCCCTTTGAACCCTGAACTGTTTGAAGTGATGGACAGGCGATACCCCAGCAGGGGGATAAAAAGGGACAGGTTCGCTAAGACGGGGACACACGCCACCCGAGGTAACGAGACCCTGGAAGCGGTGCGCCTCTCACGAGTGGGTGAGAAGTACCAGACAACGACAAGGGTGGAAAGGTACAATCAGCGGGAACCCGGTGTGTGTCCGCCCTTGCCTGGGTGCCGGGTTCACTGCAGAGGATCGACCGCATCTGGAGGAGGGGTCACAGTCGGTGACCTCAGGTGACATCACCAAGGACCCGCCCAAAAGCTGTTTGTGAGCCATCTCGCTGGTCTGTGAGCCATCTCGCTGGTCTGTGAGTGAAGCAGTGTTCTGAATGATCAGTTGTTCCTGTTCTCTCTGTCTCTTCCCCCACGTTGTCCATCGCCATGGCAACGATTACTGCGAACTGAACTTTGAGTCATTTTGAAATTTGGTCATTTACCCCTAGACAACGATAGAGCTTGATTGATGCTGTTATCTTAATTCTGTGCACATGTGTGTTTATCATCACTGAACTGTTGCATTTATTATCCTTTCGATTACTGTGTTGCTTGTTTCTTTAATAAAACTTTCTTAGTTCTAGTACTCCAGACTCCAACTGAGTGATCCATTTCTGCTGGTTTGGCAACCAAGTTACGGGGTACGTAACAGCACCAACTCCGATGCTTTCAAAGCCTTCCTGTAGCAGGCAACAACATGGTCTGCACCAAATCCAGCTCATCCTCCAATGTGCAGCTCACTTAAAGGAGACAAAAACACCTTTAACTGGCCCTCTAGAGTCTGCTGTGTCAAGCGTGCTACTATCTTACTGGAAGTCTACCAGAAATTAATCTAATCCACTACATTAATCATCCATGCCCTGCAGCACGTTAAAGCAATATTGTGGCAACTGACAAAGGTACCCTTGGCAGCATCTCCCATACCTGTGACTTCCAGCAACAGGCACATGAGAAAACTTTCATTTTCTGGTTCACTCCAAGTCATCTTCTGTTCTGGCTTGAAAATATGTCACTGTTCCTTCATTTCCACCAGGTCAAATTCCAGATCTTCCTTCCTATGGGGCCCTATCATCTGCGATTCTGGTGTTGGAGGCTTACTGTTCAATGATCAGCAGGTCTTTGGGGTCAATGCTGAGGATCGAGGTCCGAGGGTCAAATCGGAAGTCCAGAAGTTGAGGCCTATTGCCAGGATCCCCCGAGTCTGGAGACCTCTGCTGGCGAAGTCGAAGCCCAACACGTGCAAGCCCGGGTCCGAGCCCGTTGGATGCTGGAGGCCGAAGAAGACAGCCTGTCCTGGAGTTTGGAAACTGTTACTGTGTGTGGGCAGGAAGAGGGAATGGGGCTTGTTTGGCTGTTGTTGTTTTGTTTCTTTTTGTGTTCTGTGTGGTTCTGCTGAGCATTGTGGGAGTGCCACACTGGTGCTGGAATGTATAGTGACACTTACAGGCTGCCCCAGTGCATCACCGGCTGTGTTGGCTGTTACTGCAAATGACACACTTCACTGTGTGATTTGAAGTACATGTACAGTAATAAATAAACTACAACCTTGTATCCTAACACTGTAGAATGAGTATCTTCAGCACACAACTGATCGTGATTCTATACTCACCACTACGTTCTTAAGGGCAATTAGGAACAGGCAATAATTGCTTGCTTTGCCATTAATGTCCACCTTTCGTGATTAATATGTTCTTATTTTCTCAGGCTATTGACTGACTCAATGTTTAAACTGGAAGCAAATTGCACCATTTGCCATGTTTAGTTAATGTTTGTTTATAAAAGATCAGTTTCTAAGGACTTGGATCACAAACTGTAATTTGAATCTGACCCTTCAATGGCAATAAATCAAATCCAGTGGATTCTAAAGGTAATAACTGTCCCTGAACCTGCCAGTGTGGGACCTGAGGCTCCTGTACATCCATCCTGATGGGAATCCTGAGAAGAGAGCATGGCCTTGAAAGCGGAGGTCCTCAATGATGGATGCTGTTTTCAATGGCCCTTCAATGGCAATAAATCATTTACAGTGGATTCTAGTTAATTGGGCCATTGGTTAATGGGGGGAGCTGCTTATTAGAGACAATTCTTAAAGAACAAAAACAAATTGAGAAAATAGCCAGGACTCCCTTCCTTTATTTGGAACACTATGCCACTTAATTGGAGCAGGAGAGTGTTGCCAAACAGGCTCTAACTAGCATCAGTCACATGCATATGCATGGCCGTTAGATGTTGCACTGTGCTTAGAGCAAACAGTTTTTAAATAGCATCAGTTGCGTGTATTTGTGTTTAAAAAGCAGTAATTTTGGTCACTGACAGTTGACGAGAAATAAGTAGTAAGACAATTCAGAACTGTTTTGCTTGCTGTGGTTTCAAACATTCAGGCTTGGAGATGCCAGAAAAGTCCGTGAGTGAAAATGAAACAATTTCACTACTTAAACAAGTTAGAAACTATGAAGAATTTGAAAGTATGGACAATCATCTTGAATGCTACAATGAAAATGAAGATTTGGAGGATATATGAAGGCAGTCCATTATTTGCATAAGTGTCTGTGCTGATTTTATTCATTGCATAAAGTGGAAAAGTTCCTCTGTCGGTAACTAGTAGGAAATAATAGTTTTATAGTATATGAAGGACGTAAGTAATAAATTCAATTCAATTCAATTCTGTGGTACAATTGGTAGTGTTCAAATCTGTTCTGTATTTCATTAAAATACATAATTTGTTTGTCACTTTGTGTTTTTTATACCTTTTTAGCTATTTCCGTGCAACTTTGCTAATTGAGGCAGCTGCTTAATTGGACCAAAATTTACTGGTCCTGATGTGCTCCAATTAGAATCCACTGTATAATATAATTTTACAGAGTTTACAATTCTCCTTTGCAAAGATTAGTCAACTTCACAGTAAGTCAGTTTCCCTCTTTTAGATGCAAATCAATACACCATGTAGTTTTAAATATAATGCAGCTGATAATTTTAGATTTAGTGTCATGTCTTCACAGCACAGTAGGAAGTTATTCTGTTCATCAAGTCCGTGCCAGTTCCCTATTGAGAAAACCAGCCAGATTTATCCTCCTGTTTTGTACTAGGTGTCCTTCAATTCCCATGCCCCCTACCATATAAATGCTACATAATATCAATTGTTATAGGAAAAGCAGATGTTTCCAAAATGCACATGTTATTGTGAAGTTGAAACAGAGTCAAACTTTTTTTAAAAATGATTATTACCACATTATGTGCTGTGATATGCTTTAGTGAAGTAAGCAATCCCTCTGCCCAGTATTTTGTGAACCCATATCCCATATTCAAATTTGGTGACTTGTTCATTATAACTTGCAAATGCTTCCTAAGCTCATTTTTCATGCTTTTAAATTTATCTTCCATAAAACTGTGTTTGGAATAATGAATGAAGCTATACAAGAAATTAACTGCTCAAAGGCCTTTGATCTTCCATGCCTCGGATTGAAGGGACTGGAAAGTATTTCCTTCCTCTTATTTATTTGTGCATGGGGAATTCTGATCTCCAAATTAATCAAACAGATTTGATTGTGATGGTGGGGATTTAGAGAGATGTGCATAGGGGGAGGTGAACTGTAGTTTTGGAAGGAAAGCATATTAGTCATGTATTGCTATAAGTACTGTAAAAATAAATTATATATCCCTTGTGTGTATATATTTGTTACATGCTTTATTTGGTTGTATACATTTCATGAAGATTGCATTTGTTATTCTATAAATGAAGACTATTCAGATACAATGAAAGAAACATAATATAAACAGGAAAGCAAAAGAAAAACACACCTCTTTAAAATACTTTTAATTAAAAACATGCTTTCAAATCAGTAATTTTTTTCTGTAGAAGTCTTAATGATTATGTTTGAATTGAAGTGTAAAGATAATTCACTCATCTGAGCAGACACGATACACTAACCCTAATCATAATCAAAGCCTCCAGAAATTCAGTTTTTAACTGATATACATCAGCCTTCTGATCATCTTAATAAGTTTAGGAAGACAAACTGAAAATAAAAGACATTGCCCCTCTACACATACATTTCATTATGTTTTATTGAATTGCATACATTGAGTCCTTTGACATTTAGACATTTAGATCCAGGATAAACACAATAATCTTCTAACTGCCTATTGAACCTCAGAATGCATTGGATTGTAAACCAGTTCCAATTGAAGGAAGAGTGAGTAAGGGATTTAAAAGTTGGAGGAAAGAGTCCCCTCCCCCTCCAAATTTCAAATCCCTTACTCACTCTTCCTTCAGTTAGTCCTGACGAAGGGTCTCGGCCTGAAACGTCGAATACACCTCTTCCTACAGATGCTGCTTGGCCTGCTGCGTTCACCAGCAACTTTGATGTGTGTTGCTTGAATTTCCAGCATCTGCAGAATTCCTGTTGTTTTTATTTTTATATGAACAGGTCATATCCAGTCTCTTTAGCCCATTGCATCCTGATAGCTTTTCTGTCCATATAGCTCCAATTTACCTGCCTGAGGTCCCCATCCCACGCTTGTCTACACCTGAAACTTCTGCAAAGTTCCTCCATATATTCTCCACTGTCATACAAAAGAATATCTGTCAATCTTACAAATTATGTTTATCAGCTTCAGTTATTTTTTTATTGATAACTGTCTTGGTTTGTCTTTAGCAACTAACTAGCTACTACTTTCAACACAGTGTTTGATCAACTTAAAGTGTAACTGTTCATAACTTACTGCCAATTAAATAATAACTAAACTTCTTCCTAAATCTATCTTTCTCTTAGATGTACTAAAAGAACATGGACTGCTCCTAGGCAGACACATGACAATGCAAATGTTGGAATCTGGAGCAATAAACAAGTTGCTGGAGGAAATCAGCAAGTTGAGCAGCAGATAGGGAATTGTTGGCACCTTGATGTAGGGTTTCGACTTAAGACATAGACAATTACGTTTCCCCCTAAACCCCCCTCCCCAACATATGCTACATGGCCTGCTGAGTTCCTCCACAGATCATATGCTGCTCCATTATGTGTTTCTAGGCTGTGGCAAACCACAGAACTTCAGAAGATAACTACAAAGTGCTTCATGTTGTTCTTATATCACATAGTATTTTTGCTTCTTTCAATATGTTGTCACACAACACTTTATAATTCCATCTTTAGAATCACACTGGGAGTAAGCAGACAATCAATAACGCCTGCAGAGGAGAGAGAAAAGCCAAGAGCTTGGATTAGCTTAGTGCTAGTTACACTCTTGTGGAATAGTATGAAAGCATAACTTTCATATCCATTTCTACCACCTAAAACTAACTTTTAACATTTTAGTACTTTTCTGTTAAATTCCTTTAATAAGTTCAGTGAATCTAAAAGTGCCCCTGTGAGAATACTGTATCTAGATTTATTGGTGTGCTTTAGTAGTCAGTTATTTTATTTGTCATTTAGCACCCTTTGCTGGTAGTTTTGTAGAGCAGTCATTTAGGTCATGTGATCTGTGTCTCTAATTGATGACATCATCAGTAGGCGTTGAGACAGTTCTCCATGTAGAGTTCAGGGACAGCTTGTGCCTTTTCATTTGACATTCAGGTCTTTGAAAGCATTGTCGGTATGTAAAAGTAACCATTGGGTTTATGACTTATTGATGTATATGCATATTTCCACAAATTAGAGATAGTTGAACGGTTTGTGTGCAGATAAAATACAGATGGAATATTCATGCGGGCCACATGTTCTGGCTAACCTGTAATGAGAAAATGTGCATAAGATACATTGTACGTAGCAACATCTTGCTTACCAGTAGCCTATCTTTATGATATATTTGGAACTTATTTGTATACAGTATCTTGTGTATTATTTTGTATCATTTGTGATATACTTAATGCTTGCCTTGTACTTAACATAATGGGAATTTGGACATCTTTTGATTGTATGTTTTTCCTTCTGTCAGTTTTACCCTACCGCCATTTGTTACATTAAAGAACGTCAATTTGGAATGTCTTTGTCAGTGTGGTAATTGGGGATGGAGTTCATCTGCCTGTCAATTCATGTAAGGCGTGTGAAGAGGACAGGATAATTGGTTGAAAGTTAGCTTCATCTTATTTCAAATAAACAATCATTTCAGCTTTTTCATATTGTTCAATTTACTCTGCACAATGTTTGTGCATCTCTATCAGAAACAGCTGCTGTTAGAACCAGCGAATTTCAAATTTCCATGAGCCAGATTTTGTATTGTGCTTATATGATGGCAGAAAGCCCAAAATGGACTGTCCATTAATAACTGATGTTGTTATGAAGCTATATCAATGGTGCTACAATAGACAATGTCTATTTCCATGAGCAATAAAAGAATAAAGAGACTGGATATGTGAAATGGTTTACTGTGATGAAAAGACTCGAGTTGCATTTATTTCACTATTTTTGAAGATAACTTTTGTTGTATATTATAACACAAACAACATTTTGTGGATGGAATAGTCAACACGAAAACTATTTTGTGAATGCCAACAATCTTCTGAAATTAAACAATGCATATCAGTTTGCAATTCAAATCAATTCTAAAACTTTGTTGCTTGGAATAAAGTCCAGGCAGTCCTCCAGAGTAGGGCATGCCAGTCCATGGCCTTCTCTCCCTCCACAATGAGGCCATTCTCAGGTTGTAGGAGTATGTTCCGTCTTGATAGCCTCCAACCTGATGGCATGAACATTGGTTTTTCTTTTTTCTTTAGTTTGAAATTGCCTTGCTTTAATTATCATTTTTTACAGTATTGAATCTAGGTCAAAATCAGCAGATAAATGTTTTCGTACTGGAATTGGATGCACTGTCTGTGAACATTGTTTTTTCTAACATCCGGTATTTTCTCCACACTCCTTCTGGCTTCCTCCCGCTTTCCTTCCCCTCCCCTGCCCATCACCTTCCTCTGGTGCCCCTCCTCATTCCCTTTCTCCCGTGGTCAACTCCCTTCTCCTCTCAGATTCTTTCTTCTTCAGCCCTTTACCTTGTTCGCCAATCACCTCCCAGCTGCTCACTTCATATACCATCCTCTCTCCCACCCTCCCAGCCATCCACCTTCCCTTCACCTGGCTTCACCTATCACCTTCACCTCACCCTATCATAATTATTCTGGTTTCTTCCTCCTTCCTTTCCAGTGCTGATGAAGGGTCTCAGCCTGAAACATCGACTATTTCTCTGCATAGATGCTGCCTGACCTGCTGCGTTCCTCCAGCATTTTGCGTGTGTTACCCTTATACATCACGTACTGAAGCAGTGCTTCTTGTTTCCTAAGAGTTTGCTGTGTGACCACCATCAATCGTTGTTATAAAACGCAGTGCCCAATGAGTTGTGCATGCTACAAATGGTTCTGCACATCCATTTGTCTACAAGCAGTGCAATAGGCCTTGACTATCTGATCTCCCACTTGGACAAAGAAAGCAGATAAAGCAAAAGATGGTGGGCGAAGATGGAGAGGGTATGGGATAATCCCTGAGGGTTGAGAGACCATGGATGAAGGGGAAATATCTCCATAATGATTATGGAAGGGTGGGGTACTAGTGAGGTACTGGAGGAGAATAGGGATGTTAGAAAGATTGGAATGGATTGGAGAGCAAGCTGATGGGGATAGGTCAGATGCTCAAGGATAGATGCAGAAGTGGCCAAAGAGGAGTAAGTCTATGTGTGGAGTGGAGGAGATCAAGGAGGTAGTGAAAATATTTAAGGTACAAGAAGAAGAGCGTGGAGAGAATAAAATGAATTGATCAATGTGGCAGAAGCAGGTAAAAGACTAGATACAGTTTTGGGAGTGATCAAAGGAGATAGTAGAATGGTGTTGAAGGAGATGCTTGGTAGGGTGGAAGTTGGACTAGAAGAGTGATTACTGAATGTATTACGAGACAACATTACTTGGCCTAAATAAGAAACAACCCATGTTTGCAGATTCTACTTTGCCAGGCTCCTTGGAAATAGCCCAGATGGAAGTCTTTAAATAATGCTTATATTAATGCCTGCTGTTGGAGTCAACAGTCCAACATTTTCAGTTTAGATACAAAAAAAAATATTACATCCAACATTCTAAATCACAAGACTGCATGTACCCAGTGCCCTTAACCGTGTACACCAAGTCATTGTACCCGGATGCTCCCATAAGATTTCAAAATTCATTTAGCAATAAGTTCTTTGATAACACTCCATCTTTTATTAATTTTAGAACATAAGAAATAGGAGCAGGAGTCGGCCATCCAGCCCATTGAGCCTGCCCCGCCATTCAATAAGATCATGGCTGATCTGTCCGTAAACTCAGCTCCATCTACCTTCCTTTTCCCCATAACCCTTAGTTCCCCTACTACGTAAAAATCTATCGAACTGTATCTTAAATATATTTAGTGAAGAAGCCTCAACTGCTTCCCTGGGCAGAGAATTCCACAGATTCACCACTCTCTGGGAAAAACAGTTTCTCCTCATCTCTGTCCTAAATCTTCTCCCCTGAATCTTGAGGCAATGTCCCCTAGTTCTAGTCTCGCCTACCAATGGAAACAACTTTCCTACTTCTACTTTATCTATCCCTTTCAAAATTTTGTGTGTTTCTATAAGATCTCCTCTCATTCTTCTGAATTCCAGAGAGTATAGTCCCAGGTGACTCAATCTCGCCTCATAGATTAACCCCTTCATCTCTGGAATCAACCTGGTGAACCTCCTCTGCACTGCCTCCAAAGCCAGTATATCCTTCCTCAGGTATGAAGACCAGGAACTGCGCACAATACTCCAGATGCGGCCTTACCAGTACCCTGTATAGTTGCAGCATGACCTCCCTGCTCTTGAATTCAATCCCTCTAGCAATGAAGGCCAACATTCCGTTTGCCTTCTTAATAACCTGTTGTACCTGCAAGCCAACTTTTTGCAATTCATGAACAAGTGCTTCCAAGTCCCTCTGCACAACAGCATGCTGCAATCTTTCACCATTTAAATAATAATCTACTCTTCTATTATTCCTTCCAAAGTGGATGATCTCACATTTACCGACGTTGTATTCCATCTGCCAGACATTGGCTCACTTACTTAACCTATCTATATCTCTCTGCAGACTCTCCACATCCTCTGTACAATTTGCTTTTTCACTCAGTTTAGTGTCATCAGCAAATTTTGCTACACTATACTCAGTCGCCTCTTCCAAATCATCAATGTAAGTGGGAAACATCTGTGGGCCCAGCACTGACCCCTCCGGCACCCCACTCACCACTGACTGTCAACCGGAGAAACATCCATTTATATCAATTCTCTGTCTTTTATTGGTTAACCAATCCACTATCCATACCAATACACTTCCTCCAACTCCATACATCCGTATTTTATTTATAAGTCTCTTGCGTGGCACCTTATCGAACACCTTCTCGAAATCCAAGTATCCGACATCCACCTGTTCCCCTCTATCCACTGCACTCATTATGTCCTCAAAGAACTCCAGTAAGTTTATTAAACAGGACCTGCCCTTTCTGAATCCATGCTGCATCTGTCTAATGGAACCACGCCTTTCTAAATGTTTCACTATTTCTTCCTTAATGACAGCTTCAAGCATTTTCCTGACTACAGGTGTTAAGCTAACTGGCCTATAATTGCCTGTCTTTTGCCTACATCCTTTTTTAAAAAGCGGCATGAAATTTGCTGTCTTCCAATCCGCCAGGACCTGCCCAGAGTCTAGAGAGTTTTGGTAAATGATTACCAACGTGTCTACTATAACCTCTGCCAATTCCCTCAGCACCCTGGGATGCATCCCATCGAGACCAGGGGACTTATCTACTTTCAGGCCCTCTAGTTTGCTCATCACTATCTCTTTAGTGACAGTGATTTTATCGAGGTCCTCACCTCCCAGTTTGTCCATATCATCATTCTTTGGCATATTAGACGTGTCCTCCACCATGAAGACCGACACAAAATGGTCGTTCAATGCCTCAGCCATTTCCTTATCACCCAATATCAATTTCCCCTTCTTATCTTCCAAGGGACCTACGTTGACTTTAGCCACCCTCTTCCGCTTTATATATTTATAAAAACTTTTGCTATCTGTTTTTAGATTTTGTGCTAATTTACTTTTATATTCTATCTTCCCGTTCCTTATTTCTTGTTTAGTTTTTCCTTTTTGATTTTTAAAGTTTTCCCTATCCTCCAGTCTCCCACTACTCATTGCGGCTTTGTACACATGAGCTTTTAATTTGATACTATCTTTTATTTCCTTAGTTATCCAAGGCTGGCTCTCCCCACACTTACTGTCCTTACTTTTGACTGCAATATACTTTTGTTGAGCACTGTGAAAAATCTCTTTGAAAGTATTCCACTGTTCCTCAACTGTCCTACCAAATAGCCTGTGCTCCCAATCCACATTAGCCAACTCCTCCCTCATCCCATTGTAGTCTCCCTTGTTCAAGCATAATACGCTAATTTTAGATCTAACTATTTCATCCTCCATCTGAATGCGAAATTCAATCATACCATGATCACTCTTTCCAAGAGGATCCCTGACTACAAGATTGTTAATCTTACCTGTCTCATTGCACAGGACTAGATCTAAGATAACATTTTCCCTTGTAGGTTCACTAACATGCTGCTCAAGAAAGCCATCACAGATGCATTCTATGAAGTCCTCCTCTAGACTACCTTGACCAACCTGATTAACCCAATCTATGTGGAAGTTAAAATCAACTGCCGTTCTGTTCTTACAAGCCTCAGTTATTTCTTGGTTAATCGCCTCTGCCACTGCAATATTTTTATTAGGTGGCCTGTAGACAACTCCCACCAGTGATTTTATTCTATACAACAGAATTTCTAATCCTCTTTTGCCCTTTAAAAGGTTTATAAGCTATGATGCTCTCAAGCAAAATGCAAATGCAATTTCCCTCTGCATTACATTTGTGTGCTGAGGTTCGAGTGGTGATGAGAAGGAGCAGGGAATAACTGAAGATTAAGTGCAGTTTTTGATTTATACTGAGTTCAAGGATAAAGGACAATCAAGGCAAAGCTTAGCACACATTTTAATTAATGTTGCCTCTGTTTTTATGTAAAGCTTCACTTTTTTCCAGTTAATTATCACCATTTGGAAAAGAATGACAAACACAGCAAAAGAATAAACTGTCAGAGGAATAAGTTGAGCAGCATCCGTGGAGGCAAAGCAGAATCACTGTTTCAGATCAAGACCTTGCATCTGGACCTTCTAAGTTCTTTCAATAATTAGTTATTTTGCTTTAGATTCAGGCATCTGCAGTGTATTTCCAAACAGAGAAATAGTTTTGCTTGGAGCTAATGAGTTTCTCTGTACTATAAGATGAAGAGCTGGCAGGTAAAGAAACTGACATGTCATGGTGCCATCTCTGTATATGAAGCACAACCTGAAAGAAACAGGTGTACAGAGACTTTGTTCATTACAAGGGGGGATACTGGTTAAAACATTTAATCTTTTCCCCGTAAACTTCAATTTAGCAATGAAAATTAGTTTGTTTTGAAACCAGAACTTCTCAGGGAGAAGGAGGATCATCTAGCCAGCTTTTCTGGTTGATTGTAAATGGATTACTCATCTAATAACTAAATTAGTACTCCATCATACACTCAAAAGTGCTTTAGGAGCATTTTTCTAACTATTTACAATACAAACATTCTATAGAAATAGTGTCATTGACAAAGTATATGAATTAGCATTGAAACTTCTCTGCTGAAAGCAAACCCTAGAATTTACTCCTTGAAGTCTGGCTCCTGCAGCTGAACCATAGGCAGAACAGTTCATGAGTGGTACCTGGACTTAAAGCATTAGATTCAGAAGCCACCACCCTGACTGCTCTAAATATTATTGATCAAATTAATAAATTTACTCAAAAAGCAACCTAATGCACAAGAAATTCATTAAAAGCAAAAAAGAATAAAGTGAAAATCAAAGCACCTACCTGCACATTTCCAGTGAAGGCTGGCAAACAGAGATGCACTACACACACAGGTCATCCTTGGATGCAATGTGCATCTGTGCTCTTGAACTTTCTGTTTTTAGAATCACAGCTGAGTTCTGTGCCAGAGAAGGAGGTCAGATGCACCGGCATTTAATCTTCGACTTACTTTCCACTTCTGCTTACTGTGGTCAGGCCTGAGACCCGTGACCCATGAAAAAAAATGTTGCTGCCAGTTTTCAAGAAACCGCTGGCAAAAGTAATATTCACAAAAAAAAAATCTTCAAGGATCAATTCATGTAGAGATCCTTCCTTGATTGTGAACATCGGACTTGTGGGTCAACCTGTAGAGCACATACATTTAGGAGACCAGTGGAATGTGCCAACTCTTCAGCAGCTGCAGGCATCTTCTGCAGTGTAGCAACCTGTTTTGCAATAACATCATTACAGTGTAGCAACCTGTTTTGCAATAACATCATTACAGTTTGCAAAGAAATTTGAATGGTTGAGTTAAGTGCCTGGCTTTGCTGCATGTTTTCCTTGGAAGGCTTATGCTTTTACTTAAGTATATCGCCAAGCGGCCACATTTACAACTTGTGAACTGTTAAGGGTTTTGAAGAGTTCTCAGGAATAAAACAACAGTTCGCAGGAGGACCTGTACACTAATTTAAATTTGGAGCAACACATTACTTAATTTCTCTTCACAAAAAAGGTTCTGCTTAAAAATGAAATCTCAAGGACTGCATTGTGCTGTCAGGCCTCTCACCCTCAAAGCTATGATTGAACTCCCAAGAATATCTCACAGCTTGGCTTTCTCTAGCCTCCGGGAAGCAGTTCGGTTTTGCCAGCAGGAAGGAAGGCAGAATGAACACAAGGTTTTTTTAAAAATAGATTTCAGGGTCCTATGCTGAGTAATTGTTTCGTGAGATTCAAATTTCCTCGTTATTAAAAAGACATACTGGTACAAACAAAAGTGTAGCAACCTATGTATTTCAGTGTGTTTGAAAGTGCTGGTACTGTACTGGAAGGAAATTGGAAATTTACACTGCATGCAACAATGACAAGTTTAGATTCACACTTGAGAATCTAAATTCACCATGATAAGAAATCATAAATTAGAAGAAAAGGACCCTGTGAAGAGGAAAGTCAAACTGTATAAAATAAGAACAAATTGTCTTGAAATGTCCTTCATAAAGGAACTCTCTCAGCTTTGGTCAGTCAGATATATATTCGACTCTAGTCCTGCACCAGTGTTTGATTCTTAACTACCTGCAGAAGTCCCTCAGCTGAATCAAGCCTTTGCAACCATAAGCAATGATTACTTAAAAAGGAGGCAGCCAACAATCTCCAGCTTCTCAGGTGACACACATGTCCTGAGAAGAAAAGGACCAAATACATCTAACTTATAAGGAAATACTGCAGGTGAGTTTGCTTGAAGAGCTAACGGAGACATCCGTGAAGTATGCAAACTCTTGACAGTCTAAATGTAGAGATACAGTGTGCTCTTGCCTTCGGGAAGTCCCTACAGGTTGGATGGTGTTATATTGTAACCATGTGCTCTTTCAGGTGCATGGCTTTCAAGCAACATGTCCTCAGGTAGTGAAATGCTAAGACCCTGTCCCCAGGACACACTGACAACCATTTTCAAAGCCTTAGTTTAAATGATGGTCAGAGAGTTAAAAAACACAGTTAAATTAGATACAAAGATTACTTAAAAAAACCCTAAGATCTGAAAATTTTTAAAAATGCATTAAAAGAAAACAATAGACACTTACTTCCAGGTCTTTTTCTCAGGGTTAGTGTGAAAAACCAGCCAAACCTGATGTAAAGCAGATGGGACAGGAGGAGTAATTAGGTGTACCAGTATCACCTCCGACTTCTATGTTGATTAATCACGTACTGAAATAGAGACAAACTGAGCCGAGAGGGGTCGATGGTGATGGTTCTTCATGTTGCCGATGGCAGCTAGCCCAGCTTGATTCCATTTCAATGTGATGCAAAATTCGGAAGTTTGGGGAAATATTAAATTTATTAATTCTTAATATCTTTGAGTATTATTGGACTAGAATATGCAGGAAGATAATGGAGTTTGATAAAACCAGCCTTTATAAAAGGAAGTTAAATTGGCATTTGTTAAGAGGTCATAAGGAAAATTTCAGTTCAGAATTTGGAGGCCAGTTATGTAGAGGCTGATGGGCATTTTTCCATCTTATGTTTCAAACTCTGCTTAAAAGATGTAAAAATGAGCACTAACCTACAATTCTCCTTTATAGTCTCAATTAAGAATCTACATCAAAAGCATTGAAGTTCCAATTCAAGATACTTATAAATAAGTACATAAAAATAAAACTCCGCTTTGGCAATTGACCCAAACTGTTAGTTGCAATGACTTAAGTACCTCTTTCTGGATGAATGGGCAGACTGTCTGACCATATCTTTATCTTTCCTGTGTTCGCAAAATAAAAAGCCTTTGTGATATTTAGGAATATGAATGCTAAGTGAAAATAAATATTTAAAACATTTGGTTAATGACTGCCCCACTCAGGAAGGTATTGCAAATATTAAAGTTTAAAAAAGTCTCACTATCTGTAACAGAGAAGTGAAAAATAATAGCAACATACATCGAAGTTGCTAGTGAATGCAGCAGGCCAGGCAGCATCGCTAGGAAGAGGTACAGTTCACGTTTCGGGCCGAGACCTTTCGTCAGGACTAACTGAAGGAAGAGCTAGTAAGAGATTTGAAAGTTGGAGGGGGAGGGGGAGATCCGAAATGATAGGAGGAGGGGGAGGGATGGAGCCAAGAGTTGGACAGGTGATTGGCAAAAGGGATATGAGAGGATCATGGGACAGGAGGCCCAGGGAGAAGGAAAAGGGGGAGGAGAGGAAAAACCCAGAAGATGGGCAAGGGGTATAGTCAGAGGGACAGAGGGAGAAAAAGGAGAGACAGTGAAAGAATGTGTGTATATAAATAAATAACGGATGGGGTACGAGGGGGAGGTGGGGCATTAGCGGAAGTTAGAGAAGTCAATGTTCATGCCATCAGGTTGGAGGCTACCCAGACAGAATATAAGGTGTTGTTCCTCCAACCTGAGTGTGGCTTCATATTTACAGTAGAGGAGGCCGTGGATAGACATGTCAGAATGGGAATGGGATGTGGAATTAAAATGTGTGGCCACTGGGAGGTCCTGTTTTCTCGGGCGGACAGAGCATAGATGTTCAGCAAAATAATTTCCCAGTCTGCGTCGTGTCTCGCGAATATATAGAAGGCCACATCAGGAGCACCAGACGCAGTATATCACCCCAGCCGACTCACAGGTGAAGTGTCGTCTCACCTGGAAGGACTGTCTGGGGCCCTGAATGGTGGTAAGTGAGGAAGTGTAAGGGCATGTGTAGCATTTGTTCCGCTTACAAGGAAAAGTGCCAGGAGGGAGATCAGTGGGGAGGGATGGGGGGGGACGAATGGACAAGGGAGTTGCGTAGGGAGCGATTCCTGCGGAAAGCAGGGGGAGAGGGAAAGATGTGCTTAGTGGTGGGATCCCGTTGGAGGTGGCGGAAGTTACGGAGAATAATATGTTGGACCCGGAGGTGGTGGGGTGGCAGGTGAGGACCAGGGGAACCCTATTCCTAGTGGGGTGGTGGGAGGATGGAGTGAGAGCAGATGTGCGTGAAATGGGGGAGATGTGTTTGAGAGCAGAGTTGATGGTGGAGGAAGGGAAGCCCCTTTCTTTAAAAAAAGAGGACATCTCCCTCATCCTGGAATGAAAAGCCTCATCCTGAGAGCAGATGCGGCGGAGACGGAGGAATTGCGAGAAGGGGATGGTATTTTTGCAAGAGACAGGGTGAGAAGAGGAATAGTCCAGATAGCTGTGAGAGTCAGAGGAATAGTCCAGATAGCTGTGAGAGTCAGTAGGCTTATAGTAGACATCAGTAGATAAGCTGTCTCCAGAGACAGAGACAGAAAGATCTAGAAAGGGGAGGGAGGTGTCGGAAATGGACCAGGTAAACTTGAGGGCAGGGTGAAAGTTGGAGGCAAAGTTAATGAAGTCAACGAGCTCAGCATGCGTGCAGGAAGCAGCGCCAAAGCAGTCGTCGATGTAGTGAACGAAAAGTGGGGGACAGATACTAGAATAGGGTTGGAACATAGATTGTTCCACGAAGCCAACAAAAAGGCAGGCATAGCTAGGACCCATACGGGTGCCCATAGCTTCACCTTTAGTTTGGAGGAAGTGGGAGGAGACGAAGGAGAAATTATTAAGAGTAAGGACTAATTCTGCTAGATGGAGCAGAGTGGTGGTAG
This sequence comes from Mobula hypostoma, assembly GCF_963921235.1. Lineage (NCBI taxonomy): Eukaryota > Metazoa > Chordata > Chondrichthyes > Myliobatiformes > Myliobatidae > Mobula > Mobula hypostoma. The sequence continues at coordinate 40,893,622 of NC_086103.1, forward strand.
AGGGGAACTGATTCGGTCTGGAATCCAAACAAGAAGCAGAAAGCTTTGAGACCTTCCTGATGGGGGATGGACGTATATAGGGACTGGACATCCATGGTGAAAATAAAGCGGTGGGGCCAGGGAACTTAAAATCATCGAAAAGTTTAAGAGCGTGGGAAGTGTCACGAACATAGGTAGGATGGGATTGAACAAGGGGGGGATAAAACCGTGTCAAGGTATGCAGAAACGAGTTCGGTGGGGCAGGAGCAAGCTGAGACAATAGGTCGGCCAGGACAGGCAGGTTTGTGGATCTTGGGTAGGAGGTAGAAACGGGAAGTGCAAGATGTGGGAATTATAAGGTTGGTAACAGTGGATGGGAGATCCCCTGAGCAGAGAAAGTCGGTGATGGTGTGGGAGTCAATGGCCTGGTGCTCCTTAGTGGGGTCACGATCGAGGGGTAAATAAGAGGAGGTATCCGCGAGTTGTCGCTGTGCCTCGGCAAGGTAGAAGTCAGTACGCCAGACAACAACAGCAGCCCCCTTATCGGCGGGTTTAATAGTAAGGTTAGAATTAGTGCGGAGGGAGTGGAGAGCAGAGCGTTCGGAAGGAGTAAGGTTGGAATGGGGACAAGGTGCGGTGAAGTCGAGACGGTTGATGTCCCATCGGCAGTTAGCAATAAAGAGATCCAGAGCAGGCAGAGAACCAGAGCGGGGTGTCCATGAAGAGGAGGAGGGTTGAAGACGGGAGAAGGGGTCATCAGTTGGGGTGGAAAAGTCCTTGCCGACAAAGTAGGCTCGGAGACGGAGATGGCGGAAGAAAAATTCCGCGCCATGGCGAACACGGAACTCGCTGAGGTCCTCTCATATCCCTTTTGCCAATCAACTGTCCAGCTCTTGGCTCCATCCCTCCCCCTCTTGTCTTCTCCTATCATTTTGGATCTCCCCCTCCCCCTCCCACTTTCAAATCTCTTACTCACTCTTCCTTCAGTTAGTCCTGACGAAGGGTCTCGGCCTGAAACGTCGACTGCACCTCTTCCTACAGATGCTGCTTGGCCTGCTGTGTTCACCAGCAACGTTGATGTGTGTTGCTTGAATTTCCAGCATCTGCAGAATTCCTCATGTTTGAGTTAAAAATATTAATTGGGAGTGTTTCTATTGTTTAATTGGCTTGAGAATCAAATATTATCAGGAGACCTGAATGGAGGAAGCTGCTGTGCTTAACAGTGTGAAGAAGCTGGAATAATGTCCAATGCTCAGATTAAATGATCATTTCTTCAGCATCCAGGGCTAATCATGATGTTTACTTACTCATTTCAGCTGCCTCTCATTGTTGGAGTTCAATGGCTCTTCCCTGCAAGTCTGCTGTGTTAATAATCATCCCTTGGGCTGGTGTTAACTTAGCTTCCTCAGTTTGACAGACTTGCTAACCACCATCCTGTGTTAATCACTGTATCTTGAATGATTTTTAGTCTGGATTTGCACACTGTTCAGCTCAATAACCTCTTTCAGGCAGCGACCTGCACAAGTGATTATACCATTTGATGTAAAATCAGCTTTTTCATACTGCTGGGAGGCAGTAAGTCTGACAAGCCATTTCCCCAGTGATTCCCATTTGCATTTGCTATTTATACAAAACATTCTAAAATCAGAAGAAGTAAACAAGTGGAAGGAAAGAACTGATTTGTCTATGTAATTAAAAGTTGCATGTTTGCTCTCGGTGACTGTAAGGCAATCTACCAATTACCAGAGGAAGGTTTCTAACAGGTCAAACTGACTCGAAGGAAGGCAGTTTTCTGAAAATTTCAGGCAGAATAAATGGCATTGATCTCTCTCATCAATGCAAAAGATATCGTTCATTATTACATAGTGAATAATTGCTTTCAGGTCTATGCTAATAAAAGATTCTAAAAGGCTATGGGTCTGAAAATGGAAGCAATTTTCCTGTTTTGCTCAAATGTTTACCATCGAGAACAAAAGGAAATTGTTGATGGCTTTAAAAATGTCTCAAAATCTAATAGTTTCACACATTTCACTATATAGACCTACACCTGTTAGCACCATAGATTCAAAAAGTAACAACTGGAAAAGCATTCCCTCCAACTCAAGAATAATAGTATTTGTACCTAATAACTTGTTCCCTACAACAAATTTAGTTGCAAGATTCACTTAGTAACTTACAGATATTTTGCTCCTGTGTTCAAAGGGATCAATTAGTTATTTTTGATGCAAGTATTACTACTTCATTCAATTCGTTCCTCGCATATCTTGTGAATAATATCTAAAATCTTCATCAATAATTTTACTTGACTTCTGAGGAAAACCTTCCACTCAGCAAGTAAGTCACTGGTACATCTTTTCAATCTTTTAATTAATATCAAAATGTTAAACATAACATAGTATTAATACAAAGCTATTGGGGTTACATTGTTAGTAATTAACGTATATAAATATAAACTCAGTTGGCACACAAATGTTAAACCTCCCAAAATCATACAAAATACGAACATAATATACATGAAAAACAAATAGCATGAAAAAAAGAAAAATAAAATACCTCCCAAAAAAACTAATCTAAACAACGCTAAACAACTAAACTAAGGGAAAGAAAAAGTCATGGGCTGTTGTGTAATGTCAAAAAGAACCGTTAGTGTCGTTGACTCCGCTCCTCTCTCCATATATTTAAAAGTAATAGAGTCGGTTTGGAAAAGGTCAAATTACATCATATGGAAGTGTTGAATAGATGGCCTCCAACATTTAATAGAAGGATCATAAACGACACTTCTAATTTTTTCTAAATTTAAACACAACATAGTTTGAGAGAACCACTGAAATGTGGTGGGAGGATTGATCTCTTAGTTAATTCATCCTCTATATGTGCTAAACATGCGTTGATACAGTTTAAAGTGGTACATAGGCCCATATGTCTAAGGATAAATTAGCTCGTTATTACTCCCATGTAAATCCTGTATGTGATAGATGTCATTCTGAGATAGCTTCTTTAACTCGTATGTTCTGGTCACGTCCTTTTTTGAAAAAATAGTGGAAAAATATCTTTGATATTATTTCAACTGTTCTGAGTAATGATTTACAACCTCACCCTATTACCACAATTTTTGGTTTACCAGTGATAGAACCCAATCATTTAAACTCTTCAGCTCGTCGGATGATTGCATTTCTTACATTAATGGCTAGATTAAGATCCATTTTGCTGAATTGGTCCATCTTTATGTATGCTACAAATATTTTTCCAATTTTATTGTGCTAATGGTCACACATTTAAGATAGAAACAGAAAAACAAGATGAAGATGGTACAATAAAATGATGTTGTATCTATTATTTTGTTATGGTTATGCTTCTTGCATTATTAAATGAGGAATGGTCAGGAAAAAATTTGCAATGTGCAAGTGGTTGCCTGTGTGTGTATATTTGTAATTAGCCAGACTAAAAATCAAATATAATCGTATTTAAATTTAAAGAATACCTTGTAAAGAACTGTGGACAAAATTTGTCAAATGAACCTAGTTGTAAATGTACTCCTCCAAAGTAATTGCTGGAGTGAGTTAAAGCCATGAGCTGTTGATGTGGTTAAAGCTGTGGTTAATGTTCAGAATACTGAGGCCATATTAGTGTGTATTGCCCTGTATGACATATAATCTGTGGTAATTTCATGTAATATCTTTTAATATTTGAAGTGCTTTCATCTCTGCTGTTTAGTTAATGGCATTTGCCCAATTTTAAGAGTTCTGGGTTGCGAAACTCATTCAGTAGGTGAAGAAAGAAGTCTCATTGCAGTAACTGGAGATCAGTCTCCGTGCTCAGTGACGCAGGGAAAACCAAGACTAGAATCTTACTCAGTCACATTGCAACGGAGAACAAAGTTCTCTTGCAGAATTAACATGAGAGTTAAACCCACCAGGAGTTGAAATGGACATGAATTAACTTTGGAACAAATCTAAGAAAACCTAAGGAGCAGAATGAACTATTGTAGCTGATGTTTGACCTCACAACAGTTTTTGACTCTGTCATTTGAGACAGTGATGTAGAGAGTTTAAAAGTTTGGGCAACATTTTACAAATGGAGTATAATGTGTGGAAATGTGAGAATTTTTGAAATGTGGAATTTTAAACACTTGTGCGGAAAAATTTAAATGGCATCATATTTTTTAAATAGTGTGAGGTTGAAAGATATTCGTATTCGGAGGGAAATGTGTGTCATTTCACATGAAAGGATAATATTGCAATAAACAACAAAGGTAAATCAGACTGAGTTCTGGGATGGGGTGATTAAGTTCACACTCAGGTTTAGCAGAATGAGAGGAGATCCTTTTCTTCATGCTCTCCTTGGTACAATAGATCCCTTTTTGAAGCAGGTGGGAGCTTCAGTTCCCAAAAATGGGAGGTTGAAAATACTCTCTCTAGTTGGTCAACACATATCTTTAGTATTTAGCCATATATGGCATCTGCACCAGACACCTTTTGTATGTTCACCCTTGTGGAGGATGTCCAGATGTTGTCCTTAGAGGCTGAAATTACAGGATCCTCGGGAGATGTGGGGAACCTTGTTGGTGTGTCATAGTACGTCCTGTCTAAGCATGCATAACAGGAGCTTATCTGGGAGTAGTGGGTGGTTGCCACTTATGCTACCTGATCTCAGCTTGTAGGAAGTTATATTGTGCAAACACTGCCTTGAACCAACCCTGATTGGCCATGAACTCATCTCCACCTTCCTGCCTTTCCCCCATAACCCTTAATTCCCCTACTATGCAAAAATCTATCCAACCTTGTCTTAAATATATTTACTGAGGTAGCCTCCATTGCTTCATTGGGCAGAGAATTTCACAGATCCACCTTTCTCTGGGAAAAGCAGTTCCTCCTCATCTCTGTCCTATATCCACACTCATGAATCTTGAGGCTATGTTTCCTAGTTCTAGTCTCACCTACCAATAGAAACTACTTTTCCGCCTCTATGTTATCTATCCCTTTTATAATCTTATATGCTTCTATAAGATCTCCTCTCATTCTTCTGAATTCCATCGAGTACAGTCCCAGGCAACTCAATCTCTCGTCATAGTCTAACCCCCTCATCTCCGGAATCAATCTGGTGAATCTCCTCTGCACTGCCTCTAATGCCAGTATATCCTCCTTCAAGTAAGGAGACCAGAACTGCACACAGTACTCCAGGTGTGGCCTCACCAGTGCCCTGTATAGTTGCAGCATAACCTCCCTGCTCTTAAATTCAATCCCTCTAGCAATGACCAACATTCCATTTGCCTTCTTGATAGTCTACTGCACCTGCAAAGCAACCTTTTGTGATTCATGCACAAGGACTCCCAAGTCCCTCTGCCCAGCAGCATGCTGCATTTTTACCATTTAAATACTTTATACTTTATAATTTATTGTCGCCAAACAATTGATACTAGAACGTACAATCATCACAGCGATATTTGATTCTGCATTTCCCGCTCCCTGGAGTACAAATCAATAGTAAATATTAAAAATTTAAATTATAAATCATAAATAGAAAATAGAAAAGGGAAAGTAAGGTGGTGCAAAAAAACCGAGAGGCAGATCCGGGTATTTGGAGGGTACGGCCCAGATCCGTTCAGCAGTCTTATCACAGCTGGAAAGAAGCTGTTCCCAAATCTGGCTCATTAATAATCTGCTCTTTCATTTTTCCTTCCGAAGTGGATGACCTCGCATTTACCAACATTGTGCTCCATCTGCCAGACCCTTGCCCACTCACTTAACCTTTCTATATCTCTGCAGACTCTCTGTATCTTCTGCACAATATGCTTTTCCACTCAATTCAGTATCATCAACAAACTCAGCTACACTACACTCGGCCCCTCTTCCAGATCGGTAATGTATATCATGAACAGTTGCGGGCACAGCACCGACCCCAGTGGCACGCCGCTCACCACTTATTGCCAATCAGAGTAACGCACATGTAACCCAACTCTCTGCTTTCTATTAGTTTACCAATCCTCTATCCATCCTAATACATCACCCCCAACTCTATGCATCCTTATCTTTTATGCGGCACCTTGTAGAACGCCTTCTGGAAATCCAAGTAATTAACATCCACCTGTTCCCCTCTATCCATTTTGTCAAACAGGACCTGCCTTTGTTGAATCCGTGCAACATACATCAAAGTTGCTGGTGAACGCAGCAGGCCAGGCAGCATCTATAGGAAGAGGCGCAGTCGACGTTTCAGGCCGAGACCCTTCGTCAGGACTTTGTTGAATCCGTGCTGGTTCTGCCTGATGGATCCATTTCTTTCCAGATTTCTTGCTACTACTTCTTTAATGTTTACTTCAAGCATTTTCCCAACTACAGATGTTAAACCAACTGACCTACAGTTACTTGCCTTTTACCTACATCCTTTTTGAACAGTGGCTTGACATTCACATTCTTCCCATCTGCTGGGACCTGCCCAGAGTCCAGAGAATTTTGGTAAATCATCACTGAAACCTCTACTATAACTTCTACCATTTCTTTTAGTATTCTGGGATGCATTCCATTAGGACCAGGGAACTGATCTATCTTCAGGCCCACGTGTTTGCTCAGCACTATCTCCTTAGTGGAAGCTATTGTATTAAGGTCCTCACCTCCCATCGCATTCATAACATTTCTCTTTTGCATGTTAGATGCTTCCTCCACCATGAAGACCGACACAAAATAGTCATTCAAAGCCATGGATATTTCCTCATTACCCAATATCAATTCCCCCTTCTCGTCCTCCAAGGGACCTACATTCACTTTGGCTACCTTTATCCACTTTATATCATTATAAAAGCTTTTACTATTGATTTATATTTTGTGCTCGTTTACTTTCATAATCTAGCCCCCTTTTTTTATTGCTCGCTTTGTTGCTTTTTAAAGTTATCCAAATCTTCCAGTTTCCCATTACTCTTGGCGACTTCGTATGCACAAGCATTTAATTTGATGCCTCCTTTTATTTCCTTAGTTATCCAAGTCTGGCTTTCCCCACCCTTACTGTCCTTGCTTTTAACTGGAATATACTTTTGTTGAGCACGTGAAAATCTCTTTGAAAGTCTTCCACTGTTCTTCAACCGTCCCACTATATAGCCTGTGTTCCTAGTCTACACTAGCCAAATCCTCCCTTATCCCATTGTCTCCATTGTTTATGCATAATACACTAGATTTAGACTGAACTATTGCTACCTCCATTTCATAGGCTAGAAATAGAAAACCTACAGCACAATACAGGCCCTTCGGCCCACAGAGTTGTGCCGAACATATCCCTACCTTAGAAATTACTAGGCTTACCCATAGCCCTCTATTTTTCTAAGCTCCATGTACCTATCCAAAAGTCTTAAAAGACCCTATCATATCTGCCTCCACCACCATTGCCAGCTCATTCCAAGCACTCAGCACTCTCTGTGTATAATAAAAAAAAAACAACTTACCCCTGACATCTCCTCTGTACCTACTCCCCAGCACCTTAAACCTGTGTCCTCTTGTGGCAACCATTTCAGCCCTGGGAAAAAGCCTCTGACTATCCACACGATCAATGCCTCTGATCATCTTATACACCTCTATCAAGTCACCTCTCATCCTCCGTCGCTCCAAGGAGAAAAGGCCGAGTTCACTTAACCTGTTTTCATAAGTCATGCTCCCCAATCCAGGCAACATCCTTGTAAGTCTCCTCTGCACCCTTTCTATGGTTTCCACATCCTTCCTGTAGTGAGGCGACCAGAACTGAGCACAGTACTCCAAGTGTGATCTGACTAGGGTCCTATATAGCTACAACATTACCTCTCGGCTCCTAAATTCAATTCCGTGATTGATGAAGGCCAATACACCATATGCCTTCTTAACCACAGAGTCAACCTGCGCAGCTGCTTTGAGTGTCCTATGGACTCAGACCCTAAGATCCCTCTGATCCTCCACACTACCAAGATTCTTACTATTAATACTATATTCTGCCATCATATTTGACCTACCAAAATGAACCACCTCACACTTATCTGGGTTGAACTTCATCTGCCACTTCTCGGCCCAGTTTTGCATCCTATCAATGTCCCGCTGTAACTGCTGACAGCCCTCTACACTATCCACAACACCCCCAATCATTGTGTCATCAGCAAACTTACTAACCCATCCCACCACTTCCTCATCCAGGTCATTTATAAAAATCACGAAGAGTAAGGGAAGAAATTCAGTCATACCATGATCACTCTTTCCAAGTGGATTCTTAACTACAAGGTCACTAATTTTACCTGTACCATTATACAGGACCTGATCTAAGATAGCATTTTCCCTTTTAGGTTCAGTAACATGCTGTTCAAGAAAGCCATCATGAATGCATTCTATGAAGTCCTCTTCAGGACTGCCTCGACCAACCTGATTCACCCAATCTATGTGCAAGGTCCCCCATGATAACTGCTGTTCCATTCTTAGATGCTTCAAATATTTCTCTGTTTATTGCCTGTGCCACTGTAATTCGGTGGCCAATAGACAACTCCCACCAGTGATTTTTTTTCCTTTAACTATTCCTAATCTCTACCCAAATGGATTCACATTCTGCTCTTTTTCAGAAAAACATGAAGTCGCAAGGAAAAACCAAAATATAGCCCAACTCTCTGAGTGGCATGACTGTAGATTTTCCCTGTCCAGCTTGTTCTAGCACCATGCGAACACCAGAGGGCAGCACTTGTTCTAGCACCGTGCGAACACCAGAGGGCAGCACTTGTTTTAGCACCGTGCAAACACCAGAGGGCAGCACTTGTTCTAGCACTGTGCGAACACCAGAGGGCAGCACTTGTTCTAGCACTGTGCGAACACCAGAGGGCAGCACTTGTTCTAGCACCGTGCGAACACCAGAGGGCAGCACTGATGGGAGAGGCCGACCCCAACTAACCAACCACAGATTCGATTGCCCCCTCAGAGGCTGTAGCTGCCTCCTTCCCTGCCTCGGCATCTCCTCCCCTAGGCAGCCGCAACAGGAGACACGGGTCCTAGGCCAAGTCCTCGCCACTACTGAGGCAATGCAGCTTCCCCACTGTCGGTCTCACCACTGACCCAGTGAGCCTGACTTGCAGGATTCTATGTTACCAATGTCCAACGGGGTATAGTAATCACAATAAAAGCACCCAAGATAATCACTCGCTCTGTTTATCGTATCACGCACCCTCTCAGCACAATGGTACGCAACAAGCCTGGGCGATAACACAACAAAGGTACGCTATTGAGCGACTCGCAGATGGAATAGACCTGGGGTACCTGATGCTTTTAATGTCCAGCAGTGATTTGCCATTGTAAAAGAGACGTACAAGATAAATAAATACACCTTTGATTGGACCAGGAGAGGCCACTGTGTCAGAGTGCACACCATCTTCCTGGAAAAGTCAGAATGATGGTGAGAAAATGTGGAAGGTAGAACAGTTAGCACATCACCGGCAGGAGTTCTTGGATGGGGGAGTAGGAATGGGGTAGACTGCCACATCCATGCACCATGACAAGCTTTATCCCAAAGCAGACAACGCTGCCTTTCCACTTTCTAGACACAGACATCCGGGTGCAGCTACGATCTATACAAAGTCATCAAGGCAGCGAAATGTCAAAACAGGGACAAGATCGAGACACAACTCTGCACCAACAACACACACAGCTTATAGCAAGGTCTGCACACCATCGCAGACTTTGAAGCTAAACGCAGTGGTGCTGCCAACATTGCTGCCTGTCTCCCAGATGAGCTAAATCTTTTCTCTGCTTGGTTCCATATCGCTGAAACTGAGCCCTCAAAGTGACCTGTAGCTTGGTCATCTCTGAGGCCGAAGTACGCAGGTGTTTCCAACAAGCGGACAGTCACAAGGCTGCGGGACTGGACGGCATCCCAGAGCAGGTACTCAGGATGTGCACAGCACAACTGGCAGGTGTGCTTACAAACGTTTTTAATCTCTCCCTCTCCCAGTGTAGAGTGGAGATAGGCTAACCTCTATCTGCAGCATGTTACCACCCACACTGGACCCCTTACAATTCACCTACTGACGTAACCGATCGACAGATGGTACAGTAGCCACAGCTCTACACACCGTCCTTACACACCTGGAGAAGAAGGGCGTTTATGTGAGAATGCTGCTTTTGGACGACAGTTCAGCATTCAACACCATAATTCCCTCCAGGCTCGACAAGAAGCTCAGAGTCCTCAGCCTTCACCCTGCCTTGTGCAGCTGGATCCTGGACTTCCTGTCAGATCACTGGCAGGTGGTAAGAGTGGGCTCCCTCACCTCCACCCCTCTGATCCTCAACACAGGAGCCTCTCAGGGCCGTGTCACCACCACAGCTCCAATCTGCTAATTAAATTTGCTGACAATACTACTTGTATATTGATTGGCCTTATAGTCATAGTCATACTTTATTGATCCCGAGGGAAATTGGTTTTCATTACAGTTGCACCATAAATAATTAATAGTGATAACCATAAATAATTAAATAGTAATATGTAAATTATGCCAGGAAATGTCCAGGAATCTCACATAATAAAGAGGCAGCCTACAAGAGAAGAAGTCATCATCCTGACACAGTGGTGTCAAGAGAACAACCTCTCCCTCAATGTTGCAAAAATAAAGGAGCTGGTTGTGGACTACAGGAGGAATGCGGACAGGCTAACCCCTATTGATATCAATGGATCTGTGGTTGAGAGGGTGAACAGCTTTAAGTTCCTCGGCATACACATCACTGAGGATTTCATGTGGTCTGTACATACCAGCTGTGTGGTGAAAAAAGCACAACAATGCCTCTTTCACCTCAGACAGTTGAAGAAGTTTGGTGTGAGTCCCCAAATCCTAAGGACTTTCTACAGGGGCACAATTGAGAGCATCCTGACCGGCTGCATCACTGTCTGACATGGGAACTGTATTTCCCACAATCGCAGGACTCTGCAGAGAGTGAACTTCCCACTATTCAGGATGTTTACAGGTGTGTAAAAAGGGCCCAAAGGATCATTGGGGACCTGAGTCGCCCCAACCACAAACTGTTCCGGCTGCTACCATCCAGAAAACGTTACCGCAGCATAAAAACCAGGACCAACAGGCTCCAGGACAGCTTCTTCCACCAGGCCATCAGACTGATTAATTCATGCTGTTACAATTGTATTTCTATGTTATATTGACTGTTCAGTTGTACGTACTATTTATTACAAATTATTATAAATTGCACATTGCACACTTAGACGGAGACGTAACGTAAAGATTTTTACTCCTCATATATGTGAAAGATGTAAGAAATAAAGTCAATTCAATTCAGTCCATGAAGTGGGTCGTAGAAATCTTGGACAGGAGTGCAATACCCAGAGAGTATGAATGAGACATGTCCCTGTGAAACAGAGTTATCAAGTCATAGAACACTACAGCACAGAAACAGGCCAATTGGCCCCCCCTAGTCCATGCTAAACTGTTATTACACATAGTCCCATTGACCCACACAGGGCCCTAGCTCTCCTTGCCCCTCCGGTCCATGTACTTATCCAAACTTCTCTTAGATTTTGCAATCAAACCCACATCCACCACTTCTGCCAGCAGCTCATTCCACACTCTTGCCACACTCTTGCCACCCTCTAAGTGAAGAAGTTCCCCTTCAGATTCTCCTTAAATATTTCACCTTTCACTCTTAACATATGACCTCCAGTAGTAGTCTCAGCCAACCTCGGGGGAAAAGCCTACTTGAGTTTACCCTATCTATACCTTTTATAATTTTATCTACCCCTATCAAATACCCGTCATTATGCTACGCTTCAGGGAGTAAAGTCCTAACTTATTTAACCTTTCCCTATGACTCATGTCTTCAAGTCCCAGCAATATCCTTGTCAATTTTCTCTGCACTCCTTCAACCTTATTGATCTTTCCTGTAGGGTGGAGAAAAGAGGTACAGTCGATGTTTCGGGCCGAGACCCTTCGTCAGGACTAACTGAAAGAAGAGCTAGTGAGTCAGTTAGTCCTGACGAAGGGTCTCGGCCCGAAACGTCGACTGTACCTCTTCCTATAGATGCTGCCTGGCCTGCTGCGTTCACCAGCAACTTTGATGTGTGTTGCTTGAATTTCCAGCATCTGCAGATTTCCTCGTGTTTGGGTGGAGAAAAGAGTTGCATACAATACTCCAAATTTGATTTCACCAATGTCCTACACAACTTTAACATAACATCCAAACTCTGATACTCAGTACTCTGATTTATGAAGTTCAATGTTCCAAAAGCTCTTTTTTATGACCCTACTATGTGATGCCACATAAATGGAATTCTGGATTTGCATTCCCAGATCCCTTTGTTCTACGACACTTCTCAATGTCCTATCATTCACTGTGTAAATCTTACCCTGGTTTGTCTGCCCAAAGTGCAAAACTTCGTACTTGTCTGCAGTAAATTTCATCTGGCCCAGATCTTGCTGCAAGTTTTGTTTCTTTTTAAATCTTTTTATTGAATAAGTATACAAAAAGGTAAGCCATATAAACATTAATACAGTGTTAAAGTATAATAAAATTCCAGAAGGTATCAATACCAAAAAAAATACTACAAACAATGTAATTTAAACATAAGAAACCAAGATAACATAATAGTATACTAAATTTTATATATATCAATGGAAAAAAAGAAAAAAAAACCCCCAAAAAAAACCCACCGTGCAACTAACTAAAAGCAAAGCAAAGCAATGGGCTAACTTGAAACCAAACAGAGTTAAACTTAAAATCACGTCCTCAATCCCGACCTCCATTAAAAACAGTGAAAAAAAACAAGAAGGGTATATATTACATTAAATGAAAATATCGAATAAAAGGTCCCCAAATCTGTTCAAATTTAAATGAAGAATCATAAAGGTTACTTCTAATTTTCTCCAGATTCAAACATAAAATCGTCTGAGAGAACCAAAAAAAGGTAGTTGGAGCATTAAGCTCTTTCCAATGTTGTAAAATACATCTTTTCGCCATTAAAGTAAGAAATGCAATCATTCTACGGGCTGAAGGGGAAAGATTACTAGAAATTTTAGGTAGTCCAAAGATAGCAAGTTTTGATAGCCTTCCTTGTTGTCCACTACGCTCCCAGTCATAGTGCCATCCACAAATTTGCTGATCCAGTTTACCACATTATCATCCAGATTGTAGGTATAGATGACAAATAACTGCACTAGTTGCAGGCTTCCAGTCAAAGAGGCAAGCATCTTCTACCACTCTCTGGCCTTTCCCATTAAACCAATATTGAATCCAACTTACCACTTCATCCTGAATGCCAAGTGACAGAATGTTCTCGACCAGCTTCCCATCTGGGACTTTGTCAAAGACCTTGTGAAGGTCCATGTAGACAACATCCACTGTTCTTCCTTCAATAACTTTCCTGGGAACCTCCTTGGAAAAACTCTGTAGGATTGTTTAGACACGACCTACCATGTACAGAGCCATGTTGACCATCCCTAATCAGGTCCTATTTATCCATATATCTGTATATCATATTCCTTAGAACAGGGGTCCCCAACCTTTTTTGCACTGCGGACCGGTTTAATATTGACAATATTCTTGCGGACTGGCCGACCCAGGGGCGGGGGGGGTTGCCAATGGACAAGAGTAGCAGTCAAATATGTTGTGTTTACCCAGAGAAAACTACAATGACCATGAAGTGATTTTGTTCGGGGGGGAGGGGTTAATCACGACTGGAATATAGGTGATAAGTGGCTAATACACTCAATTTCATTTCTAAAATGATTTATCTATCGAATTTAATATTAAACACACAGCGCATATTTTCCTCGCATGAATATAGCAATAAGTCAATTATCAGGAGAGGACAGGGGAGCTTGAAGTAAGTGTTGAACGAACTTCCAGTAGAAGTGGTAGAGGCAGGTTCGATATTATCATTTAAAGAAAAATTGGACAAGTATATGGACAGGAAAGGAATGGAGGGTTGTGGGCTGAGTGCAGGTTGGTGGGACTAGGTAAGAGTAGCGTTCGGCACGGACTAGAAGGTGCGAGATCTCCTGTTTCCGTGTTGTAATTGTTATATGGTTATATAAGTCAATAGCATCATAGCATTTTAAGTAACGTTTGGATATTAAACATACAGTGCATATTTTCCCCATAAGTTCCTATCAGAGCGTTGCTTTAAGAATCAAAGGATTCAAGTTTTAAAGTTTGAGTTAAAAAAAAATTGAAAATAAGCCCTCCCCAAATAAGGTTTGTGAAGAAAATTGATAATTATTTGCAGACCAATGGGGAAAGAGTTAGGGAATAAAAGTGATAGGGTTGCTTCAGTAGAGTTTGAAAAGTTTGGTAGACTGAATTTTCATATATGGCTTAATGATTCAATAATTCAATCATTCTCAACTATTACCTTATCATACTTATTATTATTACCTAAGGGTAATATTGATAAAAAAGATTCCAGTGTTCAAGTTTGGAAATAAAACTGAATAAGAATATAGATTTTTTAAAGAGTTCATTTAAACTGTTAACTTCCTAATTTTTAAAACTCTTCTTCTCTGCCACAATTCAGAAATGGGTGGAGTTATTCTTTCAGAATCCTTGAATACCACCAGTGTCTATATCTGAAACCCATCCAACTATTCACTGGCTGGAAATCAAAGTTCCATGGGAATGAAAGAAGAGCTTCAGCAAGAAGGAAGGAGGAACAACTTAAACATATGCAAATGACATGTGAGAGAACTGGTACCCTCTGAATGAGTTTGAAGTTTTAACATTATGCAGATAGTCCCAATGTACAACAAAACAGGAGTTGTGTTCCCCAGGATCAAAACACAAGTTTTGTTTCTCTCTACCATTACTTGTCAGTCCCTTGGGAGGCAGACATTTTCTCATATGCATGCAATCAAAGGAAACAGCAAATGCTCTGCTGGGGATTACTCATGCTAATCTGCACCAGTTGCTTTGCTACAATATTAGAATAAAAGGAGCACTGAACTCTGTGTGGACAATGCAGCAGGCAGATCGAATAAATCTATAATTGCTTGCAGAGTCCTGGGTGTTTTGGCATTCTATATCCTTTTCAACATGCTGACAGAATAAATGTTCTCCAAGAAGTATTGTGAGTAGCATGATACAGCTGTGCACTGCTGTTTACAAAATTTTAAGAAGTTGATTTTTTTAAAAAATTGAACAGCTAAGCTTCTCTTTTGGAGAATAGATCTATATGTTTCATAAAGCAATATTTTGCTCACATAATATGTCCTTGAGAATGCCTTCTTGCTCAAAACATCAAACTTCTATACTGAGCTCTCAGTAAACAAGTATTGTCATGTTGAAAATTGACCCATTGAAAACAGAACTGTAATTAGTAAAAACATAAAAAGCGCAAACGCGAGGAATCCTGCAGATGCTGGAAATTCAAGCAACGCACATCAAAGTTGCTGGTGAACGCAAAAGGCCAGGCAGCATCTCTAAAAAGAGGTACAGTCGACGTTTCAGGCCGAGACCCTTCGTCAGGACTAACTGAAGGAAGAGCTAGTAAGAGATTTGAAAGTGGGAGGGGGAAGGGGAGATCTGAAATAATAGGAGAAGACAGGAGGGGGAGGGATGGAGCCAAGAGCTGGACAGGTGATTGGCAAAAGGGATATGAGAGGATCATGGGACAGGAGGCCCAGGGAGAAGGAAAAGGGGAAGGGGGGTAAAAACCCAGAAGATGGGTAGGGAGTGTAGTGAGAGGGACAGAGGGAGAAAAAGGAGAGCGAGTAAAAGAATGTGTGTATATAAATAAATAAAGGATGGGGTATGAGGGGGAGGTGGGGCATTAGCGGAAGTTTGTTCATGCCATCACATTGGAGGCTACCCAACCTGATGGCATGAACATTGACTTCTCAAACTTCCGCTAATGCCCCACCTCCCCCTCATACCCCATCCGTTATTTATTTATATACACACATTCTTTTTCTCGCTCTCTTTTTTTCTCCCTCTGTCCCTCTCACAACACCCCTTGCCCATCCTCTGGGTTTTCCCCCCCTTCCCCTTTTCCTTCTCCCTGGGCCTCCTGTCCCATGATCCTCTCATATCCCTTTTGCCAATCACCTGTGCAACCCTTGGTTCCATCCCTCCCCCTCCTCCTATCATTTCGGATCTCCCCCTCCCCCTCCCACTTTCAAATCTCTTACTAGCTCTTCTTTCAGTTAGTCCTGACGAGGGTCTCGGCCCAAAACGTCGACTGTACCTCTTCCTAGAGATGCTGCCTGGCCTGCTGCGTTCACCAGCAACTTTGATGTGTGTTGCAAAAACATAAATAATGTAGTTTTGAAAACTAAGAGAAACCATTAACGTACTGTACATTTAACATTACCAATACTACACAGGGGTTGGAGGTAGAAGATTGTCTTGATTACAATGGGACATTGATAGGATGCAAAGCTGGGCTGAGAAGTGACGGATGGAGTTCAATCCAACAAAAAAGGGAAGTGATGCAGTCTGTAAGGTAGAAATGGAAGGCAGGGTACAAGGCTAATAGCAGGATTCTCAACAGTGTGGAGAGCCAGAGTTATTTTGGAATTCATGTCTGTAGATCCCTCAAAGTTGCCACACAAGTTGATTGCAAAGTTATAAAGGCGTGTGGTGTGTTCTAAACACAAGAGATTCTGCAGATGCTGGAAATCTGGAGTAACGTACACAAAATGTTGGAGGAACCCAGCAGGTCAGGTAGCATCTATGGAGACGAATAAAGAGTCAATGTTTTGGGCCAAGGCACTTGATCAGTACTGGCCTACAGATGCTGACTGACCCACTGAGTCCCTCCAACATTTTGTGTGTGGTGTGTTGGTTTTCATTAGTTGGGGGGTTGAGTTCAAGAACTGCGAGATAATGTTGCAGTTCTATGAAACTCTGGTTCAACTGCATTTGGAGTATTGTGTTCATTTCTGGTCCCTCATTTTAGGAAGAATTTGGAAGCTTTGGAGAAAATGCAGAGGAGAATTACCAGGATGTTGCCTTAATTACAGATTATATCTTATGAGGAAAGTTTGAGGAAGCTAAGGTACATTGGCCCAACATGTTCAACCCATTGTCACAAAATGACCTCTTCATTCCAGGAATCAAACCAGTGAATCTGTCCTGAAGCTACTCCAGTACAAGGATACTAAACAAGATACTGTCTTGTTGTTCTTCATGTTGCAATTAACATGAAGGATGCAACAATGAAACATCCGTGATACTTCTCGTGCTCTCAACCTTCTCCACAACTTTAATTCCCTGGCCCTGACTGCCTCACCTTCACCATGAATGTTTAATCCCTATACACTTCTACACCCCCCCCCCAACCCCCCAACAGGAAGTCTGAAAAGCTCTCTGTTTCTTTCTTGGCAGAAGAACCAACCAATCCCTCTCCACCACCACACTCGGAACTGGTGCTCACCCTCACCCGGAACAATTTTCCCATTGGTTCCTCCCACTTTGTCCAAACCAGAGGCATACCCATGGGCACTCACAACTCTTCATTGGCTATGTAGAACAGTCTATGTTCAAAGCCTTTCTTGGTTATAATCCCAAATTCTTCCTCTGCTACATTGATGACTGCATTGGTACTGCTTCATGCACCCATGCTGAGCTTATCAATTTAATCAATTTTGCCTCTTATTTCCACCCTGCCCTTCAATTCACTTGGCCCATCTCTGACACCTCCCTCCCCTTCCTTGATCTCTCTGTCTCTATCTCTGGAAACAAACTGGCAAATGACATCTTTTATAAACCAACTGATTCCCATGCTTGTCTCAGCTATAACGCTTCCCACCATGTCTCCTGTAAAAATGTTATTTCCTACTTTTAGTTTTTTTGCCTCTGTCGTCTCTATTCTCAGGATGTGGCTTTCTATCCCAGGACATCAGAGATGTCCTCCTTCTCTAAAGAATGGGTTTTCCCTCCCTCTACTATTGAAGCTGTCCTCACTCGCATCTCCTCCATATCCCATACATCTGACCTCACCCCATCTTCCTGCTGTCATAATAGTGATAAAGTCCCTCTTGTCCTTACCTACCAACCCATCAGCCTCCACATCCAACACATTATCCTCTGCAACTTCCACCATCTACAAAGGGACTCTACCACTAAACATATCTTTACCGCCCCCTCTCCGCTTTTCACAGAGGTCACTCCTTCCTTGATTGCCTTGTCCGTTTAACCGTCCCCACTGATCTCCCACCAGGTATTTATCTCTACAGCCAGCCGAAGTGCTGAACCTGCACATACACCTCCTCCCTCACCTCTGTTCAGGGCCCCAAACTGTCCTTCCAGGTGAGGCAACACTTCGCCTGCGAATCTGCTGGGGTTCTCTATAGTGTCTGGTGCTCCCAATGTGGCCTCCTCTACAATGATGAGACCCGTTGTAAATTTGGGGACCACTTCGTCGAGAACCTCCGCACCATCTGCCACAAGTGGGACTTCCTGGTGGCCAAACATTTTATTCCAATTTCTGTTCCCCTTCTGACACATCCATAAGACCATAAGACATAGGAGCAGAATTAGGCCATTCAACCCATTGAGTCTACTCCGCCATTCCATCATGGCTGATCCCTGATCTCACTGAACCCCATATACCTGCCTTCTCGCCATATCCTTTGATGCCCTGACTGATCAGGAAACAATCAACTTTCATCTTAAATATACCCACGGACTTGGTCCCCACCACGGTCTGTGGCAGAATATTCCACAGGTTCGCTATTCTCTGGCTAAACAAAATTCCTCCTTTCCTCCATTCTAAAGGGTTGTTCCTCAATTTTGAGGCTGTGCCCTCTAGTTTTGGATACGGCCATCATAGGAAACATCCTCTCCACATCACCCAAATTATCCTTTCAACATTCGGTAGGTTTCAATGAGATCTCTCCGTGTCGATCCACCACCCTCAAGGTGGAGGAGCAACACCTTGTATTCCATCTGGGTATCCACCAACCTGTTGGTATGAATATCGATTTCTCCTTCTCTCCTCTCCTATAAAATTCTTTCTTCTCCAGCCTTTGACCTTTCCAACCCACCTGGCTTCACCCATCATCTTCCAGCTGCAGCCACCCAGGTGACCACATCTGCAGTAGATGCACTGAGCTGCAGCTCCTCAGAGAACATATTAAGGACTGAAGCTGCAACTCGATGATGTTCAGCTCATACAGGAGACTGAGGAATTTATAGATAGGAGCTGCAGGGAGGCAGTCACCCCTCGATTGCAGGAGGCAGGTAACTGGGTGAATGGTCAGGGGAAGAAAGGGAAATAGGCACCCAGTAGAGAGCACCCTTTTGGCTGTTCCCCTGTATAATAAGTGCACGATTTTTGATACTGATGCGGGGTACACTTACTGGGGGGTGGGGGGGGGGGGCTGCAGCGACCAGGGCTCTGGAATTGAGTCGAGCGCTGTGGTCAGAAGACAGGAGAGGAGAAGAGGACTGCAGTACTGATTGGAGATTCCATAGTTAGAGGAATAGGAATGAGATTCAGTGGGTGCAATACAGACATGTAGATAGTACGTTTCCTCCCAGGTGCCAGGGTCAGGAATGTCTCAGATCAGGTCCACAGCATTGTAAAAGGGGATTGTGAGCAGCCAGAAGTCTTGGTACATGAAGGCACGAATGACATAGGTAGGAAAGTCAAGGAGGTCCTGAAGAGAGATTTTGGGGAGCTAGGTGGAAAGCTGAAAAACAGTCCTGAAGGAGGATCTCGGCCCAAAACATTGACTGTTTATTCATTTCCATAGATGCTGCCTGACCTGCTGAGTTCTTCCAGCATTTTGAGTGTGTCGTTTTGGATCCACAGCACGTGCAGACTTTCTCATGTTTATGTTAAGCTGATAAACAAGACTGCCAGGGTAGTAATCTCTGGATTGCTGCCTGTGCCATGCACCGCTGAGGGTAAGAATAGGAACGTTTGGCAGGTAAATCCATGGCTGAGGAACTGGTGTAGGGGGCAGGGGTTCAAATTTCTCGATCATTTGAATCTCCTCTGGGAAAGTAACGGCCTGTACAAAAGGGTTGGGTTACACCTGAACCCGAGGGGGGCCAATATCCTTGCGGGCAGGTTTGCTAGAGCTGTTCGAGAGGGTTTAAAGCAATTGGCAGGAGCATGGGAACTGAGTGCTGGGGCTGAGGAACAGAAGCAGTGTGTAGTGAGATGACTAGTGATGGGAGGCTGATGATGGGGCAAAATTGCAGTCAAAATTGATGCTGGGATGCTTTGCAATGCAAAAGGGAGACAAAAATTGTAAAGGGCGATAAATACAGGACTGAAAGACCACAAGACCGTGAGATATAGGAGCAGAATTAGGCTGTTTTGGCCCATCAAGTCTGCTCCACCATTTCATCATAGCTGATCTAATTTTCCTCTCAGCTCCAATCACCTGCCTTTTCCCAGTATCCCTTCATGCCCTGACCAGTTATCAACCTCTGCCTTAAATATACATGAAGGCTTGGCCTCCACAGATGCCTATGGCAAAGAATTCCACAGAATCACTATTTGCTGGCAAAAAAAAAAAATCCTCCTCATGTCCGTTCTAAAAGGATCTCCCTCTATTCTGAGGCTGTGTCCTCTGGTCTTAGACTCACCCATCATAGAAAACATCCTCTCCACATCCACTCTATCAAGGACTTTCACTATTCCATAGGCTTCAACGAGTTCAGCCCTCATTCTTCTGAATTTTAGTTAATACATGCCAAGAGCCAACAAACACTCCTCATATGACAAGCCATTCAATCCTGGAATCAGTTTCGTGAACCTCCTTTGAACCCTCTCCAGTTTATCCTTTCTAAGATAAGGGGCTCAAAACTGCTTACAATACTCCAAGTGAGGCCTCACCAGTGCTTTATAAAGTCCTTGCTTTTATATTCTAGTCCTCTGGAAATGATATCTAACATTGCATTTGCTTTCTTCACCAACAAAATCTGCAAAATAACCTTTAGGGAATCCTGCAAAGGATGCACAAGTGCCCTTGCACTTCAGTTTTTTGTATTTTCTCTCCATTTAGAAAACTATCAACCCTTTCATTTCTTCTAACAAAGTGCATGACAATACATTTCCCCAAACTGTGTTCATCTGGCATTTCTTGGTACATTCTCCTAATCTGTCTATGTCCTTCTGTAACCTCTCTACTTTCTCAAAACTACCTGCCCCTCCACCTGTCTTCATATCATCTGCAATCTTTGCAACAAAGCCATCAATTCCATCATCCAAATCATCGACATATGACCTAAAACAAATTGGTCCCAACACAGACCACTGTGGAACACCACTAGTCACTGGCAGCCAGCCAGAAAAGGTTCCCTTTATTCCTACTCTTTGCCTCCTGCCAATCAGTCACTGCTTTATCCATGCTTCAATCTTTCTTGTAGTATCAGGGGCTCGTAGCTTGTTAAGCAGCCTCATGTGTGGCACCTTGTCAGAGGCTTTCTGAAAATCCAAGTACACAATATCCACCAATTCACCTTTGTCTCTCCTACTTGTTATTTCTTCAAGGAATTCCAACACTTCTGTCAGGCAAGAATTTCCCTTGAGGTAACCATGCTGACTACAGCCTATTTTAACATATGCGTCCAAGTACTCTGAGACCTCATCCTTAATAATCAACTCCAACATCTTCCCAACCACTGAGGCCTGATTAACTGGCCTAGAGTTTCCTTTTTACTGCCTGTCTCCCTGCTTGAAGAGTGGAGTGACGTTTGCAATTTTTCAGTCTTCCAGAACCATTCCAGAACCTAGTGATTCTTGCAAGATCACTAATAATGCCTCCATGATCTCTTCAGCCACTTCTTTCAGAACTCTGGGGTGCACACCATCTGGTCCAGGTGACATCTACCTTCAGACCTTTCAGTTTTCCAAAAATCTTCTCTCTAGTAATGGTAACTTCACACACTTCATAACCCCTGACACCTATAACTTACAGTACACCGCTGGTGTCTTCCACAGTGAAAACTGATGCAAAATACTTACACAGTTTGTCTGCCATTTCATTGTAATCTGGTTGCTACCTCACCAGTATTGTTTTGCAGTGGTCTGATATCCACTCTTGCCTCTCCTTTACATCTTATGTATCTGAAGAATCTGGCCAATTCCTCTATCTTCCCTCTACAATTCCCTTTACTTCACTGTAATACAGATACATCTGACTTTAGCTTCTCCTTCTCAAATTTCAGGGTGAATTCAATCATATTATGACCACTTGCCCCTCGGGGTTCTTTTACTTTAAGCCTTCCTATCAATTTTGGTTCCTTGCACAACACCAATCCAGAATCACTTATCCTCTAGTAGGCTCAACCATGAGCTGCTTTAAGAAGCTATTTTGTAGGCATTCTAGAAATTCCCCCTCCTGGAATACAGCACAAACCTGGGTTTTCCAACCTACCTGCATATTGAAGTCCCTCATGACTATTGTAACATTGCCGTTTTAGATTAGATTATGAGGATACTCAGTCCTCGTTTATTGTCATTTAGAAATTAAATGCATTAAAAAAAATGACATAACATCCCTCCAGAAAGATATCACAGAAACACAGGACAAACCAAGACTAACTGACAAAACCACATAACTATAACATACAGTTACAACAGTGCAAAACAGTACTGTAATTTGATAAAGAGCAGACCATGGGCACGGTAAAAAAAGGTCTCAAAGTCCCGATAACCTCATCATCTCACGCAGACGGTAGAAGGGAGAAAATCTCCCTGCCATGAGCCTCCAGCGCCGCTAATTTGCCGATGCAGCACCCTGGAAGCACCTGACCGCAGCCGACTCTGAGTCCATCAGAAAACTTCGAGCCTCCGAGCACCATCTCTGCCGAGCACTTCGACCCCGCCCCAGCCACTAAGCAACAAGCAAAGCCGAGGATTCGGGGCCTTCCCCTCCGGAAATTCTGGATCACACAGTAGCAGCGGCAGCGAAACAGGCATTTCAGAAGTTTTACCAGATGTTCCTCCGTGCTCTCACATCTGCCTCCATCAAATCAAAATTGTGCACGACACCCTACTTGACAAATAACAGATATCATTCACCGGAGAGACCACTGCGCGCTGCGTCACGCTGCCATCTTCTCCTCCCTATTGGTATGCATTTTCTATTTCCCATTGTAATTTGTAGCACGTTCTATACTTGAATGCATGCAATATACACAATGAGGTATAGTAGTTGAACTTGTAGCACAGTTAAAAAATTGGCAGGTATGACATTGTGGGTATCACTGAATCGTGGCTGAAAGAAGATTATTGATGAGCGCTTAACAGCCAAGGATACAGCTTGTATTGAAAGGACAGGCAGGTAGGCAGAGGGGGTGGTTTGGCTCTGTTGGTAAAAAATAAAATCGAATCCTTCGAGAGTGATTACAATGGATCGGAAGGTGTAGAATCATTTTGGGTAGATCTAAGAAGCTGCAAGGGTAAAAAGACCTTGATGGGAGCTATATGCAGGCCTCCGAACAGTAGCAAATATGTGGGCTACACGTTACAATTTGAAGAGGCAGATAGAATAGTGGTGGGAAGTGTATGGTTGTGCACTTTGGTAGATAGAAAATACATGACAAAAGGGCAATGTTGCGATTATTATGGGGGATGTCAATGTGCAGGTAGACTGGGAAAATTTGGTTGCTGCTGGATCCCAAGTGTAAACATTTGTAGAATGCCTACAAGATGACCTTTTAGAGGAGCTTGTGGTTGATCTCACTAGGGGATCAGCATTCTGGTTTGGATGTCCCCTTGAGGTCAGTGATCATAATGTAATAGAATTTGCCCTACAATTTGAGAGGGAGAACTAACGTCAGATTTATCAGTATTACAGTGGAGTATAGGGAATTACAGAAGTATGAGAGAGGAGCTGGCCAAAGTTTTTTAGAAGGGTAAGCTACTGAATATGACTGCAGAGCAGCAATGGATGGAATTTCTGTGAGCAATTCGAAAGGTGCAAGACCAATACGTCCCAAGGAAGTATTCTAAAGGCAGAATGATGCAACCGTGGCTGTCAAGGGAAGAAAACGTCAAAGAGAGGGCATATAATAGAGCAAAAAAGTTAGAGGATTTGGAAGTTTTAAAAACCAACAGAAGGCAACTAGGGAAGTCATAAAGAGGGAAAAGATGGAATATGAAGGTAAGCTAGCCAATAACATTAAAAAGGATAAAGAGTAAAAGAGAGGTGAGAGTAGCTATCAGACCACTGGAAAATGATACTGGAGAGGTAGTAATAGGGGACAAGGAAATAGCAGGCCAACTGAATGAATATTTTGCATCAGTCTTCACTGTGAAAGACTCTAGCAATATACCAGAAGTTCAAGAGTCAGGGGGAAGAACTGAGTGAAGTTTCCGTTACTAGGGAGAAGGTGCTTGGGAAACTGAAAGATCAGAAGGTAGATAAATCACCTGGACCAGATAGTCTACACCCCAGGGTCTAAAAGAACGAGGTGACTGAAGGGACTGTGGAGGCATTAGTAATGATCTTTCAAGAAACAATAGATTTTGCCATGGTACTGGTAAATTACAAATGTCACTGCACTCTTCAAGAGGGGAGAGAAGCAAGAGAAAGGAAATTATAGGCTAGTTAGCCTGAGCTCAGTGGATGGGAAGGTGTTGGAATCCATTGTTACAGATGTGGTTTCAAGGTAGTTGGAGGCACATGATAAAATAGGTCGAAGTCAGCATTGTTTCCTTAAAAGAAAATCTTGCTTGGCAGATCAGTTGGAATTCTTTGAAGAAATAACAAGCAGGATAGACAAAGGAGAATCAGTGGATGTTGTGTACTTGGATTTTCAGAAGGCCTTTGACAAGGTGCCGCACATGAGGCTGTTTAATAAGTTAAGAGCCCATGGTATTAAAGGAAAGATGCACTGATAGAGCATTGGTTGATTGGCAGGAGAGCAAAGAGTGGGAATAAAGAGAGCATTTTCTGGTTGGTTGCTGATAATTAAAGGTGTTCCACAGGGGTCTGTGTTGGGACCACTTCTTTTTATGTTACATGTCAATGATTTGGATACTGGAGTTGATGACTTTATGGCCTGGTTTGCAGACAATATGACGATAAGTGGAACGGCAGGTAGTGTTGAGGAAGTAGAGACTTAAGAAGGACTTAGACCAATTATGAGTATAGGCAAAGAAGTGGCAGATGGAATAGTGTTGGGATGTGTATGGTTGTGCACTTTGGTAGAAGAAATAAAAACATAGACTATCTTCTAAATGAAGAAACACTTCAAAAATCTGAGGTGCAGAGGGACTTGGGAGTCCTTGTGCAGGATTGCCTAGAGGTTTATTTTCAGGTTGTGTTGCTGGTGAGGAAGGCAAATGCAATGTTAGCAATGACTTCAACAGGACTAGAATATGAAAGCAACATTGTAATGCTCAGGCTTTATAAGGCTGTGGTGAGGCCTCATGGAATATTGTGAGTAGTTTTGGACCCTAATTAAGAAAGGATGTGCTGCAATGGAAAGGGTTCAAAGAAAGTTCACAAAAATGATTCTAAAACTTGATATATGAAAAGTGCTTGTTGGCTCTGGACCTGTACTCATTGGAACTGAGAATGAAGGGAATCTCATTGAAGTCTATCAAATGTTGAAAATTCTCAATAGGTTGGATGTGGGTGGATGGTTCCTATGGTGGGGGAATCTATGACCAGAGAGCAGAGCCTCAGAATAGAGGGATCTCCATTTAGAATGGAGGTAAGAAGGAATTTCTTTTAGTCAGAGAGTGATGAATCTGTGAAATTAATTGCCTCATGAGGCTGTGGAGGCCAAGTCATTGGGTATATTTAAGGCAGAGGTTGATAGATTTTTGATTAGTCAGGGTATGAAGGCTAGAGATAGGGACTGAGTGGGAAATGGATCAGCCATGGTAATTATTCTTGTCCTTTGTCTTGTTATTTCAGCCGGGCCACTACTGCACCGCCCTAGAGAGGCATTAGTGAAAATGATATGGCTCCCCCAGTTTAGATCCCCTTTCTTTAGATTGATCTGGGAACAGATGCAGAGTAATGTCAAAGGAACAATATTAATTACTCAATGAAGATCATGGTAAGACACGCAAAATGCTGTAAGAAATCAGCAGATCAGGCAGTATCCATGGAGACTAATAAATTGTTGTTGGCTTGGGCCAAGACCCTTCATCAATACTGGAAGTGAAGGGAAGGAAGCTGGAATAAGAAGGTGGGGGTAGGAAAATGAGGAAAAACTGGCAGCTGTGATGTGAAGCAAGGTGAGGGGAAGGTGGGTGGTTGTGGGTGGGGGGCGGACGAAGTGAGAAACTGGGAGGTCTAGGTGGAAAGGGTAAAGGGGTGAAGAAGAAAGAATTTGATAGGAAAGGAGAGTGGAGCATGGGAGGAAGGGAAACAGGAGGGGCACCAGAGGGGGTAATAAGCAGGAGAAGAGAATAGAAGGGGTAAGAGGAGAGCTAGAATAGGTAGTGGAAAAGGAGAGATGGAGGATGGGGGGAAATTGCTGTAAGTTTGAGGTATCGTTGTTCAGGTTGGATGCTTCACTGACAAAATATGAGATGTTGCTCCTCTAATTTCTTCTCCTTTCTTCTTTCTTTTCAGTCCTGATGAAGGGTTTTGGTCCGAAACTGACTGCTTATTCCTCTCCATAGGTACTGCTCGATCTGCTAAGTTCCTCCAGCATTTTGTTTGTTATTCCGGATTTGCAGCATCTGTAGAATCTCTTGTGTTAAAATCAGAGTAAACTTTGGACACAGTATCACACTGAAGATGGAGGGACTGAAAGAGTTACAGAATCAATTCACTAGAATTGATTACTGGGGTTTAAAGGGTTAAATTATAAACTGAGGTGCATGAATCATTGTTTTCAAGTTTTAAAAAATTGAGGGATGAGTTAATTAGGGCATTTAAAATGCCAAATAAATACAAAAGGAAATATTTTCCCAATCCTGCTTTTGTAATCTAGAATAAAGAAGGTTTAATGTCTTGAACTTCAAATGCTGCTTTCTACAGATGGTCAGTTCTGTGCTAGCGCACTGAAAGTGGTGGTGAATTCCACTGTGAAATGGGAAGTGATGTACATTTTCCAGTACCTCATGGTGGGTCTTTAATATTGAAGATCAAAATGGTGTTGTGATAGCATATAGAGGATATTCATTTTCCAGATGTTAAGTGTACAGATAAGTCAACAAATTGTCACTGTCTATAACTGGTTTAAATAGATGAAACCCACAAAAGTACACATACAATACACTGGAATCTATATTTCAAAGGGTCAAGATTTTCATGTTACCTGAAAAGGCTCTAGAGCTGTCCGTATGAAGGCGGATTTATAAGATCAGACATGGGTAGGTGAAGCTGTCATACCGCTCTTGGCAAAAATGCTTCAATTTTTTTGTGCTTTCCTGGTGTGGACTTCTGGAGGAATTTACTGCTGTCCAAGCAATTACTGAACAGTGACAAATGATAACAGTTGACTTGATGGTCCCTTGTGTGACTAAAGCTATCCTGCCCACAGCTATTAATGTTACAGCTGCACTGAGTATTTCTGGCACGAGCTGATTCCAATTACCATGTGGTGATTCAATTAACTTCAGCATTGTACTATGTCCACTTGCCAGATGTACATCTATTTTCAGAATGGTGAATTGTTTGAAAGACAGAAACATTCATAAAACATGGATTAATATATTTGAAGTTCTGGTGCCATTGAGTGTCCGTCGATGGGGAATAGATGTGTCTACGATTAACACCATACCTTGCATGAATTCTAATGGCTTCAAACTAACCTGTCGCTGGTCCATATTGCAAACAAAAATATATATTTTTTAAAATTTATTTGTTCCAATCACCATTAATCATTGACCAATTGTTTAATACTGAAAATTTTTGTTTATGAAAATAGTGTGTTCTTGGAAATACAAATGGTGAGCTCTTGTAGATTTAGAATCATAGTCATAGAAAGGTACAGTGCAGAAACTGGTCATTTGGCCCATCTAGTCTGTGCCAAATCCCACTTAAACTGCCTACTCCGATTGACCTGCACCTGGACCATAGCCCTTCGTATTCCTACCATCCATGTACCTGTTCAGACATATAGCAGTTCCACAGATGTAGGGTGGGGAGCATTCTGACTAGTTGCATAACAGCCTGTCATGGAGTTTCCAGTGCACAAGATTGCAAGAGTCTTCAGAGGGTTATAGACTCGGGCAGCTTCATCATGGGCATAACCCAGCCCACCATTGAGGACATCTTCAAGGGGTGATGCCTCAAGAAGGCAGCCCTGATCACTATGGATCTTCACCATCCAGGACATGCCCACTTCTCATTACTACCATCAGGGAGGAGGTACAGGAGCCTAAGCACCACATTCAATAATTCAGAAACAGCTTTTGCATCTTCACCATTAGATTTCTGAACAATCCATGAACATGACCTCATTATTTCTATTTTTTACATTACTTAATTTGTATTAATTTTGATTTTATGTCTTTGCACTGTACTACGACAAAGAACAACAGATTTCATGCCACATCAGTCAGTCAGTGGGTGCCGTCCCGAATCCAGGGTTGGCAGCTATGCACCTCCATCTTCTTCGATCTTGCAACAGCACCGAGTACAGCCTCTCCTCCAGTTTGTTCTTGCGGCCGCTTCTTCGAGCTCGGCCCTTCCTTAGGCGGAGGCCTTGGGCAGGTCCAGGCACACGGTGCAGTGCCCAAGTTCATCATGTCTCTTCTAACTAAGTGCATAGCATACGATTCGTGGATACGTGGTGAGGCTTTAATCTCTTCCATGGAAGATGGCCGTTGGCTCACAAGGAGCTCATCCGCCCTTTGTCAGGTCTTGTTTTTTCAGTCCTGCTGGGTATCCTCACACCCTCCTCGCCAGACTAAGTCCGGTGGGGGAGCCGGCCCAAGTCGCCGACCACTCGATCACGGTCCCCGGCCAAGCGCCAGGCACCCGCCCCCACCGAATCTCTCTGAGCGCCCGGCACCCGACAGAAAACCATGATGGTTATGCCATATAAGACAGTGATAATAAATCTGATTCTGGTATAACATAACCTACATATAAAGTTCAAAGTACATTTATTGTTATAGTGTGTATACTTTATACAACCTTGAGATTCGTCTCCTTACAGGCAGTTTCAAAACAAGATAATCCAATAGAGGTGATTAAAACAAAGGAACACCGTTAAACACCAAATGTGCAGAGAGAGAGACAAAACAAATTATGCAAACAATAAGAGTGAGCAAATAGCATTCAGAACTGAAGTTCACAAAAGTGAGGCAACAGCCAGGCATCACTGCAGCTGGTTTAGAAGCCTGCCTGTTGCAGGCCACAGCCTCAGTTCAGTGCAGAGATGACTTAATCCCCCGGAGCAGCCAGCTGAACTGGCCTGTCCTCACCTCTGGTCTGACACCCTGACGTTTTCAAACTAGCCTGATGCTTAAATCAGCCAAACTTCAGGTCGTTGCTTGTTCACAAACCCTGTCCCTGCTGCTTTGATATGCTCTCGGGCCCGCGCCCTGCTGCCTTGATTTGGTCCATACCCGAGCTTTCCAAATCGGCTCAGTGCTTAAATTGAGCAAATCTTGGGTCTTTCCTTGCTCTCAGATCCAGGCTCTGCCTTGACTCTGCCTTGGTTCTGCTGCATCAAATTCTGCTGCCTCCAAGTCCACTCCAGCAATGGCCGTACATTGGCTCATATGCCGGTCTCTGGCCTGAGTCCGCTGCATCGATTTGACCCATTGCACTGTGCCACAACCATCCCTCATCTTTGAGACTTCAGTTCCCATCACAGAAATGCCAGGTCATACAGGCGGTTCGAAAGCTCCACTCCGAAAGGGAAGTTACAGGCTACTGATTGTGGTGATCGTTTAGCAGAGAAAGTGTGATAAAGTATTTAGTTGTTTTCTTTGTTTTATTTGCCACCAGAAAGTAGTGGCTGAACTTCACCAGCTCCACCTTAGACTGAACATGGTAATATCTTAGCTACTCAATATTCTTTCTGAAATAAGAAATTTTGTGAGAGAGGGGAGTGAATGATTAGAATATTAGTGTGATAAAAAAGTAGATTAGGTTCTTAAATGTGAGTAAGGCCTCCGTCAGTCAGGTCGACCATGGATATAGCTGTCCAGATATGCAAGCCTAGGTGGACGATATGGAGAGCAGGCTGTTGCCTGTGTACATGGTGCCTTTCACAAACCTAAGGCATCCCAAGATGCATTGCAACCAAGAAATTACCTTCGAAGGAGGTTCACCATTTTAACATCAAGGAATAATTTATTGTCACGGTTTTTCCCATACAGGAGTGAATGATTCATATCCCAGACTAGAATAAATGAATAGGTTTCTAAATCCCCAACAACCACTTGTATCAGATTAAAAATGTGAAAGCATTCTGCGTGTTAACATCTCAATATGAATTTAGAGTAGGTAAAATATGTTTTTTGCATTGAATGAATCCTTTGTAATAAAGATTTCTGAGAACCTCTGCTTTCATTGAACTGTCAAGCCGTAGCATTCTCAGAAACTTATCTGATGTCATGCAAAATATCCGGTAATTAGCATTTCCATCTGAGTGCAATTAATCATCTACTCCTGACATCATCAAGTTCCACACCATTTATATCTTGAGCATCATCTTTGGATCAGATACATAAATACCACAAATGCAAAATGAGGTCAGAAGTAGGTCAATAACTCATCTCCTGACATCTCAGGGCTTTCCTACCCACAATGAGTGAGATGGAAACCTCTCCACTTGCCTGGATGAAAGCAGAGCCAACAACTCTCAAGAAGCTTGATACCATCCAGGAGAAGCTGCCTGCTTGATTGGCACTGCAGCAACCACCCAAAGCAATCATCCCCCCCCAGTAAAGTACATTATGATGATAGTGTACTGTACATTGTCTACACTGCAGTTATCTGCCTGTTCTACTCAGAGAACACCTCGCACCTCTGCAACTTCTATCACCAAGAAGAATAAAAGCAGCAGACACATTGGAAAATCTCCAGTTGTAGGTTCCCCTCCATTACACTCCATCCTAACTTGGAAACCATTCAAGAAGAATGGGAGAGCCTACAAAAAGTGGTGGGTATAGTCCACACTATTGAGCACATCTACAAAGGGTGCTGCCACAAGAAAGAAGTGCCCATCATCAAGGACCCCCATGCTCTCTGTTCTCACTGCTGCTATTGGAAAAGGGATACAGGAGCCTTAGGACCCACACCACCAGATTCAGGAATATTTATTATCTTGCAACCATCAGGCTCCTGAACCAGTGTTGATAACTTCACTCATCTCAACACTGAACTGATTCCACAACCGACAGATTCACTTTCAAGGCCCCTACAACTCATGTTCTCAGTATTATTTATTTATTTACTTATTTGTTATTATTATTATTATTTCTTCTATTGAATTTCCACAGTTTGTCTTCTATTGCACATTGGTTGCTTGTTGGTCTTCTTGTGTATTGTATTTCCTTGTTTTAATGTGAATGCTGACAAGAAAATGAAATGAACTTGTTGAACTTTGAGACCTGGGACTCAAAGTTTGGGATAAACAACAAATGCTGTTGTTGGTGACCCCGATCCCAAAAATGAATATTTAGTAAAAATCTAAAAAAGAAGCAAATTGAAACAGTCACCTGAAACAGTCAGTGTTTGAGAAGCATTTGCTTTCCAGTTTAAATAAATTATTAGAGATAAATTGATGATAATCTTTGTTCCTACATTGATCTGTATTAATGCATAAGCAAAGGTTATCTACATTTTCATATTTCACCTTTAGAAATGCCACTAGTTTGGTGACTTTTTCAGATGTGAAACCCAGACTTACTTTTTGCCTAAACATTAAAATTTCTTGGCCATGGAAACCCCTTTTAGGAAGAATGAAGAGTTCAATTAGAAAAAAAATACTTTTTTTTATTCTGGAATCTTCCCCCTTCCTTTTCATTCCTGAAGAAGGGTCTTGGCCCAAAACGTCGACTGCTTATTCATTTCCTTAGACACAGCATGACCTACTGAGTTCCTCCAGTAATTTTTGTGTGTTGCTTTGGATTTCTAGCATCTGCAGACTTTCTCTTGATTACTCTTTTTAATTGTTGTGAATGATTTTTAGGGCAATATTATGTAACAAGTGAAGATACCTTAATCTAGATTTCTGTTTAAGCAGACAGAGAGAAACCAGATACAGTAGTTGATTAATGTTCTCATATCACTGAATCAGTGAAGCTTCCTGCTTGGTAAAAAGAAAGTTGCAACTATCATGTTACATTTACATACGTTTTCTTTCAACAGAGGAGACTTAAATGAGGTTTAATGCAGCTGAATACAGTTGTAAAGGTGGATAGAAAAAATTGTAAAATGTACAGTATTGTGAAGTGCCATACCTGCAGCTCACCAAACCAAGGATTTGGAAGTGGTGTTGTGCAAGATATTTCTTCAGCTGGCAGAGAAACCAAATAGCTTCATATGTGTTGTGAACTTTTGATTCTAATGGCAGGTCAAGCTGAACAACCTTGATAAGCTTAAAGAAAGGAAAACCACTAGAACCATGGCAACCAGAGAAGTGAAGTGAATGTCATTCCAAATGCAAATACTGGTGATGTCAGCTTTGTCTCATAACGAATCTTTTTTATGAGATTTTACATGGCCTGAACATATTCTGGGTAGGGATAACCTTTTGTGAGGTGAGTCTTTCACATTTAATATATAATTTTTCTTTCCTCTAATCTGTTCAATTGGTAAGTGTGGGTAGGGTGCTAAAAATGGTCTAAGAATAAAGTAGAATTTATTAGCACTGTGAATGTTGCTCTCTGTCCAGCCTGATAACAAATGCTGACAGGTTTCAGCCATATAGTATATTTATTGCTTTTAATATTTTGGGAACGGACTCTGAAGTCCACAGGCAAATTAATAAAATGAAGTTGGACAATGTTATTGCTCTGAGGGGAATCTTTAAACTGTATGTAGATACTTGTTGGTTACACCCAACGTACCAACACTTCATTTACCTTTGAAATGGATGCAGCAATGAAATATGTAGACAAGCTATCTGAAATTGTGAGAGAAGGTACAAATTAAATTGGATCAAAAGTATGGTTTATATATTTCCTTACGCACATCACTTTGTTTTTGGCTGTTGAGACATATTGTGCATTAATTAGGCAAACTGGGCAAATGCAAAAATATTTTTAAAGTCTTGAAGAAAGAAGAATATAATAAAGTGGACTGAGAGCTTAATAAAGACAATGTGCATAATAAGGAACAGCATATCTGTGAAATACTTTTATAGTATGTCTAATAAATAAAATTGTTACACATCTTTCTCCAAAATGATGTGACATTAGTTCATTGAACATAGAATATAGAACGTTGAACATTACGACACAGGAACAGACCCCTCAGCCCACAATATCTGGTGAACCATCTAAAAAGCAAATCAAAAACACCCAAACACAAATCCCTCCTACCTACACAAGGTCCATATTCCTCCATCCTCCTCACAAGCACGTACTTATCCAAACATATCTTAAAAGCCTCGAAGTTTTTGCCTCCACCAACATACCAGGCAGTTCATTCCAGGCATCCACCACTCTC
Organism: Mobula hypostoma; assembly: GCF_963921235.1. NCBI lineage: Eukaryota > Metazoa > Chordata > Chondrichthyes > Myliobatiformes > Myliobatidae > Mobula > Mobula hypostoma. The sequence continues at coordinate 40,927,085 of NC_086103.1, forward strand.
TGAGAAAAAAAATTTACCTCTCACTTCCCCTTTGAACCAACCCCCTCTCGCCTTCACTACATGACCTCTGCTATTAGACATTTCTACTCTAAGAAACAGATACTCAAGGCCTACTCTCTGCCGCTCATAATCTTATGTAATGGCCTGGTTAAGATCTTTACTGCTATGCTGTAGGTATTTCATTTTAGCAGTTCTGTAAGAGCAGTCTGTTCTGCTCTCAGCCTGTTTGGGTTTGAGCTGAGATAAGAGGCTTTGCTGTTCAACTTAGGAATGTGGTGTCAGCCAATCAGGATGGTGGAACTGGGAGAAGGTTCTGGAGAATGCTGGGCGGAGAAGCTTTATGAGGGACACTGGTGTGGGTCAAGGTTATTTTTGGCGGAAGGTGGGAGAAGACAGGAGGGAAGGTGGCTGAGGATGCCGTTCCTGTTTCACAAGGTGCTTTGTGCAAGTGAACGGCTTCAAGAAGAAAGGACCAATGCTCCCATGGGAGACCCGTTTGTTCAAGGTAGATTTTGAATGACATTTGGAAGGTGGTGTGTGTTTTCAAGCAGACTGGGGGTGAGATACTGACAATTTCATGATGAGCTGCAACTTAAGTGCATACTTAAGTAACTGTTTAAGAATGATGAGGCCTTTTTGTTTTTTTTTCTTTCTTTCCTTTAATAACTGTTTGCTTAAGTTAACATTCTTAAATATACTTCTTTATAATTGTATGCAATGTACGATTTGTTATTTCATGCTGACGGGTGATTGCTGGGGGAAGCAAATCACACAGCATTCACACAAACCAGGGTTTGGGTGGACAAGACATCCCAACCTCACGGATTTAGTGGAAACAAAGTCGTATACACCCTAGATGTACAAAGCCTGGAAAGGGTGGGTTCCTCGCCGTGGAGTCTAGTGGCTGTGAGGAAGGGCTAACAAGCCGCATTTCCAGGGATGGCCAATAAGAAGGGGGTTTCACTTATAAAAATCGATTGGATCTCCCTTCAGCATCCCCCACTTCAGAGCAAATAGCATGTTTATACAGCCTCACATGATAGCTCATGCCCTCTAAACCTGGCAGCATCCTGGTAAACTTTTTCTGCAGCCTTTCCAAAGCCTTGGTGTCATTCCTATAATGGGGCGATCAGAACTGTAAGCAGTTCCCCAGATGTGGCGTAACCAGAGTTTTATAAAGTTGCAGCATAACCTCTTGTTTTTTGAACTCAGTGCCTCAATTAATAAAAGCAAACATTCCGTAAGCCTTCTTAACCACCTTATCAACCCGTGTAACCACTTTCAAGGAGTTATGAATTTAGATCCCAAGATTTCTCTGCTCAGCAACACTGTTAAGGATCTTGTCCTTAACAGTGTATTGTCTCCTTGCATTTGCCCTATCACAGTGCAACACCTCACATTTATCTGGGTTAAACGCCATCTGCCATTTCTCTGCCCATATCTGTAATTGATCTATATCGCACTGTTGTCTTTGCCAGTCATCTACACTATCTACAACAAACCAATCTTGGTATCATCTGTAAAGTTACCAACCCACCCATCTACATTTTCATCCAGGTCATTTACATACATCACAAACAGCAGAGCTCCCAGCACAGATCCCTGCAGAACTCCAGCTCAAGTAAGTCCCTTCAATCAGTACCCTCTGTTTTCTATGCACAGGGTAGTTCTGAATCCAAATAGCCAATTTGCTGCAGGCTCCATGCATCTTAATCTTCTAGATTGGCTTCCCATAAGGGACTTTGCCAAACGCCTTGCTAAAATCCATGTAGACAACATCCACTGCCCTATCCTCATCAATCTCTCTCACCACCTTGTCAAAATGCTCAATCAAGTTGGTAAGACACGACCTGCCCCGAACAAAGCCATTCTGACTCTCCCTAATTAGGCCATGGGTTTCCAAATGCTTATATATCCTATCCCTAAGAGTTTTCTCCAGCAATTTCCCTACAGCTGACATGACAGTCACTGGTCTATAGTCCCCAGGATTTTCCCTTGTTCCCTTCTTACACAGAGATACAATAGCCACTTGCCATTCCTCCAGGACCTCACCTGTCTCTAGAGAGGACATGAAGATACTGGTGAAGGCCCCAGAAATCTTGTCTTTTGCCTCCTTCAATAACCTTGGGTAAATCTCATCAGGCCCTGGGGACCTATTTACCTTAATACTCATTAGGAGGCCCAACACTTCCTCCTCCTCTAAACACCCTAACATATTTATAAATCAATTGAACGCAAAAGAGTCTGAAGTAATACACTTTGGAAGGTCAAATTTGAGACAGAATACAAGGTTAATGACAGGATTCTTGGTAGTGGGGTTCATGTCCATAGGTCCCTCAAAATTGCTGTGCAAGGTGATGAGGGAGGGGAAAAAGATGATCAGTCATGATTGAATGGGGGAATAGACTCGATGGGCCAAGTGGCTTAATTCTGCTCCTATGCCTCATGCTCTTATGGTTGTTAAGAAGGCGTATAGTGTGTTGGCCATCATTAGTTGAGGGACCTAGGACAAGAGATGCAAGGTAATATTGCAGTTCTATAAAATCCTCGTGAGACCACATTCAGAATATTAAGTTCACCTTGTTATAAGAAAGATATGAAAGCTTTCGAGAGTTTGCAGAAGAAATGTACCAAGATGCTGCCTGGATTTTGAGAGCATGTCTTATGAGGATAGATGGTGTAGGTTGGAGAAAAGGAGAAAGGGATGTGACTTGATAGAGGTGTGTAAGATGATAAGTGGCATAGATCAAGTGAATAGCAGGAGACCTTTTGCCAGGGTGGAAGTGACTAAGAGGGCATAATTTTAAGGTGATTGGAGGAAAGTGTAGGGGAGATGTCTGAGGTAAGTTATGTACACAGAGAGTGTAGGGTGCATGAAACACCCTGTCAGGGTTGGTGGTAGAGGTAGATATATTAGGGGTATTTAAGAAATTCTTACATAGGCACATGAAAGTTGGAAAAATGGACAGCTGTGTAGGAGGGAAGGGATAGATTGATCGTGGAGTAGGTTAAAATGTTGCTACAACATTCTGGGCCTAAGGGCCTGTACTGTGCTGTAATGGCCCATGTTCTATCAATGCATCAGTGTTACTCATGTTTCCTCAAACATTGCACTTGTGAGGTGAGTGTGAGGTCCTGTGGTGGACGGACTTCAGCCCGCAGTTTTCATCCACAGAGCTTTATGTTGTTTGCACTTATTCCTCGACACACGATCTGCACTTTAGAATGTGCCAGAAGTCAGCATTTGCTTGTGGACATCTCCTTGTGCTGAAAATCCAACAGGTTGGAGGCTACCCAGATGGAATATAAGGTGTTGTTCCTCCAACCTGAGTGTGGATTCATCTTTACAGTAGAGGAGGCCGTGGACAGACATATCAGAATGGGAATGGGGCGTGGAATTAAAATGTGTGGCCACTGGGAGATCCTGCTTTCTCTGGCGGACAGAGCGTCTGGGTAGCCTCCAACCTGATGGCATGAACATTGACTTCTCTAACTTCCGCTAATGCCCCACCTCCCCCTCATACCCCATCCGTTATTTATTTATATACACACATTCTTTTTCTCTCTCTCCTTTTTCTCCCTCTGTCCCTCTCACAATACCCCTTGCCCATCCTCTGGGTTTTCCCCCCCTTCCCCTTTCTTTCTTCCTAGGCCTCCTGTCCCATGATCCTCTCATATCCCTTTTGCTAATCAACTGTCCAGCTCTTGGGTCCATCCCTCCCCCTCCTGTCTTCTCCTATCATTTTGGATCTCCCCCCTCCCCCACCCACTTTCAAATCTCTTACTAGCTCTTCCTTCAGTTAGTCCTGATGAAGGGTCTTGGCCCGAGACGTCAACTGTACCTCTTCCTAGAGGTGCTGCCTGGCCTGCTACGTTCACCAGCAACTTTGATGTGTGTTACTTGGAGTACTGTGTCCAGTTCTGGTCGCCTCACTATAGGAAGGATGTGGGAGCATTGAAAAGGGTAGAGGGGAGATTTACCAGGATGCTGCCTGGTTTAGAGAGTATGCATTATGATCAGAGATTAAGGGAGCTAGGGCTTTACTCTTTGGAGAGAAGGAGGATGATAGGAGACATGATAGAGGTGTACAAGATAATTAGAGGAATAAATAGAGTGGATAGCCAGCGCCTCTTCCCCAGGGCACCACTGCTCAATACAAGAGGACATGGCTTTAAGGTAAGGGGTGGGAAGGAGGATATTAGAGGAAGGTTTTTTACTCAGAGAGTGGTTGGTGCGTGGAATGCACTGCCTGAGTCAGTGGTGGAGGCAGATACACTCGTGAAGTTTAAGAGACTACTAGACAGGTATATGGAGGAATTTAAGGTGGGGGGGTTATATGGGAAGCAAGGTTTGAGGGTCAGCACGACGTTGTGGGCCGAAGGGCCTGTAATGTGCTGTACTATTTTATGTTCTATGTTCTATGTTCTAGGGTAGTACATCATGGCGTATACATACATCATCGTTAGTCTCATGAGAACATGGATTTGCGCCTTGGAAGATTTCCAGGGCGCAGGCTTGGGCAAGGTTGTATGGAAGACCGGCAGTTGTCCATGCTGCAAGTCTCCCCTCTCTACACCACCGATGTTGTCCAAGAGAAGGGCACTAGGACCCATACAGCTGGGCACCGGTGTCATCGTAGAGCAATGTGTGGTTAAGTGCCTTGCTCAAGGACACAACACACTGCCTCAGCCAAGGCTTGAACTAGCGACCTACAAATCACTAGAAGAACGCCTTAACCACTCGGCCACGTGCCAATATACATACAGTACTTTGATAATAAATTTACTGAGAAATTTGTATTTTGGTTTCTTCATGAGAGTATTAGAAAAAAATGTGAAAGTATAGAAAATTTGAGAGTCCAGGCATCCCAAAACTCATTAATTTCAGGAATTATGCTTAAAAATTGGAAACTAAATCTAAAATGGAGAATGAGAGAAACTCAGAAGAGAATTTCTTTCTCTCCCAAGGTCATTGGCAATAAACATAAAATACAACGGCAGATGTATTCACTCCAGAACCTCGGTAAACAGGCAACCACTACTTTAATAGGAATTTAGCACAGGCAATTGAGGGTAAATTGTTGGTAATTACAGACTTGGCAATTTAAAATCATTTGTGGTAGGGCTGCTGGAAAACATTACAATGACAGAGTGACTGGATGCTTCTACAAGTTTAAACTAGTCAAAATGAGTCACCGCAAATCTGTGAAGAGTAAATCATGCTCGGCTAATCCATCTGAATCTCCTGTAGGCTCTACTGGTTTGTTAGATGTAGAGTTCATAACAACATTCTGAAGTCACTTGTTAAGCTTCATTCCTTTAGCAAAAATGAAATCTTAGTGAATTGGAAGTAACCTTGTGGTATGCATTGGGAAGTTGAAGGCAGAAGGTCAGGTTGAAAGAATTATTTTGAATTAGACAAAATTAACATGCCTTACTTTTAGGAATCTGTTTGTCCAGATCTAAGCTGAAAATCTCACTTTCCATTATATACATGTGGTGGGATAAAAGAGTAGAAAGTCGCACATCCACGTTTATACATGATGTGAAGTTAGCAGAACTATGCAAATCTTATTTTAGGATCCATGTTCTTTTTTTCTGTAGTTTAGTTGGTCTATCTTCTTAGATTAGTTTTTTTTGGGGGGTATATATTTTTTTCTTTTTTCTTTTTTCATGTTTATTTGTCTATATATACTATTTGTATCCTGTAAGATTGGGAGGTTTAATATCCATGTACTAATTGGGTTTATATTGGCTTTTGACAAGGTCCCACACAGGAGATTAGTGTGCAAACTTAAAGCACACGGTATTGGGGGTAAGGTACTGATGTGGATAGAGAATTGGTTAGCAGACAGGAAGCAAAGAGTGGGAATAAACGGGACCTTTTCAGAATGGCAGGCAGTGACTAGTGGGGTACCGCAAGGCTCAGTGCTGGGACCCCAGTTGTTTACAATATATATTAATGACTTGGATGAGGGAATTAAATGCAGCATCTCCAAGTTTGCGGATGACACGAAGCTGGGCGGCAATGTTAGCTGTGAGGAGGATGCTAAGAGGATGCAGGGTGACTTGGATAGGTTAGGTGAGTGGGCAAATTCATGGCAGATGCAATTTAATGTGGATAAATGTGAAGTTATCCACTTTGGTGGCAAAAATAGGAAAACAGATTATTATCTGAATGGTGGCCGATTAGGAAAAGGGGAGGTGCAACGAGACCTGGGTGTCATTATACACCAGTCATTAAAAGTGGGCATGCAGGTACAGCAGGCAGTGAAGAAGGCGAATGGTATGCTGGCATTTATAGCGAGAGGATTCGAGTACAGGAGCAGGGAGGTACTACTGCAGTTGTACAAGGCCTTGGTGAGACCACACCTGGAGTATTGTGTGCAGTTTTGGTCCCCTAATCTGAAGAAAGACATCCTTGCCATAGAGGGAATACAAAGAAGGTTCACCAGATTGATTCCTGGGATGGCAGGACTTTCATATGAAGAAAGACTGGATGAATTGGGCTTGTACTCGTTGGAATTTAGAAGATTGAGGGGGGATCTGATTGAAACGTATAAAATCCTAAAGGGATTGGACAGGCTAGCTGCAGGAAGATTGTTCCCGATGTTGGGGAAGTCCAGAACGAGGGGTCACAGTTTGAGGATAAAGGGGAAGCCTTTTAGGACTGAGATTAGGAAAAACTTCTTCACACAGAGAGTAGTGAATCTGTGGAATTCTCTGCCACAGGAAATAGTTGAGGCTAGTTCATTGGCTATGTTTAAGAGGGAGTTAGATTTGGCCCTTGTGGCTATGGGGATCAGGGGGTATGGAGGGAAAGCTGGTGCAAGGTTCTGAGTTGGATGATCAGCCGTGATCATAATAAATGGCGGTGCGGGCTCGAAGGGCCGAATGGCCTACTCCTGCACCTATTTTCTATGTTTCTATGTCTATATTTATATATGACAATTACAACAATGTAATCCCAATAACTTTGTATGATTTCTATGTTATGTTAATCTTTATCATTACGATACTAATAAAAAGATTGAAAAAGAAAGAACGAAAAAAGGACCCTTGTGTTAAATTTTTGTGAAAATACCAGCAGCCAAATGGAATAATTTCCTACTTAAGACACAAATTAAGTCAAAGGATGGTCATGTTGGATTGCCCCAATACTCTCACGATGTTTGGAGCTGATGACAGATAGTTTAAATGAATAGGCAAGTCTGTGGTAGATAGACTTCCTCGTGGGGGAGTCACTGGAGGGATTAAGAAAACCTAAAAAATATTAATTCCATGCTAAAGTGACAAGAAAAGCATGGTAAATATCAGGAAGATATTAGTGTTGGGTCTTTGGAATTCCTGCCATCAAGTTCTTGTCTGATTTGTGCTTGATTATAATGTTTGGATCACAATAGTACTTGATGTTTACAAGAATAATTCCAGGAATTGAAGTAGTAATGCATGAGGATTGTTTGATAGCTGTGGGCCTGTACTCAGTTCATGTTCGAGTTCAAGTTTAATTGTCATTCAACCACACATGAACACCCATTTTACAGCCAAGTGAAACTGCGTTACTCTGGGGTCAAAGTGCAAAACACAGTATCAACAGTCATAGACAGCACAAGGCAGACATACCACATATAAAACAGCAGTAAAATACAGTCATACACAAAAATATAGTCCAAGTTCCTGAGTCTATGAATGTCAGCAATCGAACACAATACATCCTGTCTTCTGCTGTGCGAACACTGGAGGGCAGCACTGGCTCCAGCCTCTATGCTGCACCACATTGCCTCCAGTGGAGCGCACTGACTCCAATACCTCTCTCCTAGGTGGCTGCAAACAGGCGACACTGTGGCTTGAGGCCTAATCCTCGTTACGACTGAGGCCATGCACATACCCCAGCGTCCTCCCCTGCCGATTATCAATGAACCAGTTAATCGGACTTGCAGCATTCCATCTCAACAATGTCCACTAGGTTCTTGTCATCACTAATAAAAGCAACTAAGATGATTACTTGCTGTTAGCCTGCACAACTGCCTCGCACACTCACTCCGTGCATCTCTGATGCAGCAGTGTGATCCTCACCAAGTCCAGCTCCTTCAATTCCTCCACCAACAAACCACTGATGGGGTAAACCTGCAAACTATAACTTCTTAATGTCCAGCAGGGTCTTGCGATCATAAAAAAATGTTTAAAAAAGACCATACCACCTTTGGTTGGCCCCGTAGAAGCCGCTACATGCGAGCGCAACTCTTTCTCATTTTTAGAAGGATGAGGGGAATTTAATGAAAGACTTGGATAGAATGGACATAGAAATGATGGATCCATTAGTAGGAGAGTCTAGGATCTGAGAGCACAGCCTCAGATTAAAGGAAAATCCCTATGAAACGGAAATAATTCTTTAAACCCATAATTGATGCAGAGTAATTTACACAAACCCCATTGTTTTAATGCTTGACTGATACATATGCAGTCTCAGTCTGTGGGACAGTCTGTGCTTTGAACTTCAATTTACTGCTTGCAATTTACAATAAGAACTGAAGACTGGTTCTTGCTTGAATTAATGTCTGCTATGTTCACATAACTCCGGAGTTCTCCTTAGCAGAAGACTGGGATTCATTCCATTCACTGTGTGCAAGGAGATTGCGTGTTCTCCCTGTGATCACGTGGGCTTTCCCTGGGTGCTCCAGTGTCCTTCCACATCCCAAAGGATGGTCGTGTTCAGGTTAACATGTTGTGTGCACGCTATGTCAGCACCAAAAAGTTCTGAGAAGGATACTACTGAGAAAGAGACTAATAAACTTCTGAATCAGAGGGGAAATCGAGGGATAGGGGATTCACACAGGAAAGCAATGCTCAGCAACTTTGATGTGTGTTGCTCGGGTAAAAGAACTGCTATGGTCTCAGTGGGTGGCAGAAAAGGCCGCAGAGAATGACTTCATTTTATATGCTGTACCGTTATGCTTTGGAAAGACAGGTTAATTGTAATATTGTAAAACAATACAGGGCAAAATTGATGGAGAAAACACCATGCCAAGTCAAAGCTTTATTCAGACCAAGTACCCTGCTTGGCACCACCCTGCAGAGTGCTGACCTGTTATAGAAGTCTCAGTTTGGAGTGTGGATACTTACTGATAGATACTTTGCAGTATTTTAGAGGGGTATAAAGCACCTGCTCAGAATGTGTGCTGTTCAATGCTGTGATGAGAACCTGGTCCGAATCCATGCTCTCCCATTAATAGTTCGCCCATGGTGGTCAGTGCAGAGGGGCCGCCAGCGAGGAGGATTTGAGTGAAGGGTGCAGCTGTCCAGTGCTGTGATATGTGGCCCAGGGCTGCGAGCTCTCCTTCTCAGTTGCACTTGTTAACCAAAGAAGAATTTCCTGTGTGTGGAGAATTTTAATCCGAATACAAAGTGAAAAGGAGTCAGCAACAAACAACAGATTGAACAGGTGGCGATGAGAGAGAGAGAGAGAGAGAGAGAGAGAGAGAAGGGGAAGCAGTGAACGGGCGTCAGTCACCACCAATGCTCTGCATTCACCATGCCGTGCCCATATCCCAGCGCGGCACTGCTCATCTGCACTCACCGTCACCAATCCTCCACACCAGCTCGTGAGTGATTTGTCGCAGCAAGAGTGGCAATGGAGGGGAGGGGTTTGCGGCAAGTTCCCAGCACTCAAGTTCCTGGCACAGTGGTGCGGCAGTGGGGATTGCAGGGGTTTGTGTCAGATTCCTTCAGTGAACTATCTCTCATATTACAGTGACTCTTTTAGAGATGATCGCATTGGTATTCTCGTTCCTGTGATGCTTCCCGAGGTAGCTATGTGAGGTGCAATGTAGTGAGCTATGAAATAACTTGAGTCATAGAGGCATAATATGCAGAAAGATGCCCTTTGACCCTCCACATCCATGCCAACCCTTTTGCCCATTTACGCTAATCCACTATGCTGGATTTATCCTTCTAAACCTTGTTATTGAAGTGTCCCTCTAAATGCCCTCTTACGCGTAGTAAATGTGTCTGATTCCACCACCTTCTCTGGCAGCACAATCCAGATATCAAATGCTCTCTGTGCAACAAAAACCATTTGAAATTCCATTCCCTAAAATGCCATTTGAAATTCCTTACCCTAATCTTCAACTGATGCCTTCTTATCTTTCCCTTGCCATGAGAAAAAAAGATCTTCACCGTACCCTAACTATGTCTCCAATAATTTTAAATTCCGTGGATTCCAGTTTACTTGAACACATTGGGACCAGTACATTTTGTCCCAATTAATTGGCTGCCCCGTTAGCTGAAGTTTCATGGAAATAATTAAAAGGTATAAAAAGTGAAACTACCATTTAACTGAGTAACAATTTAGGTGTTTAAATGAAATAAAGAACAGATTAAAGCACTACCAATACCTCTACAGTACTATAAAACTATCTACCCTATCTATGTCTTTGATCATCTTCTTCCATCCCGGGCTGAGTACTCAGGAAGTGTGCACACCAGCTCACTGACATCTTCACAGACATCTCCAGCATATGGCTCGTCCAGGCTGTTGTCCCCTCATGCTTCAAATCAGCCACCATCATCCCTGTACCAAAGAACTCTAAATGACTACCACCTGGTGGCACTGATGCCAGTCATCATGAAGTGCTTTGAACAGCTGGTAATGGCATACATCAAAACCTCTATTCCTGCCACATTGGATACTCACCAATATGCTTACCGATAGAACCACTCTCCGACAGATACCGTAGAATCTGTCATGCACCTGGTCCTGACACACAAAGAAAACAAGGACACTTATGTCAGAGTGCTGTTTCTAGATTTCAGTTCGTCATTCAACACCGTTGTAAAACAGACCTTGGTGAAGAAACTCCTACTCCTTGGTCTAAATACACCTCTGTGCAATTGGGTGTTTAGCATCCTAACCAACAGACCTCAGAGAGTCAGGATGCAAAACCACTCCTCCCTCCCCTTCATCCTCAAAACAGGTGCCCTCCCCCCCCCACCCCCCCCCACCCCGGGCTGTGTGCTGAGCTTTTTACTGTACACTCTGCTCACACAGAACTGCACAACCAAACACCCAGGTAATCATATCATTAAGTTCACCGTAAACACAATAATGCTGAACTGCACTGGTAATGATGAGATAGCATACAGAGAAGAGGTGGAACAAATTGAGGCCTAATGCAGGCAAATAACCTCTTCCTCAATGTCAGCAAGACAGAAGAGATGGTTATCGACTTCTGCGGAACCTGCACCTCTCACACCCCTCTTTACATTGGTGGCACAGCAGTGCAAATTGTGAGCAGCTTCAAACTCCTGGGAGTGCACATCTCGCACAAACTCTCATGGTCCCAGAGCACTTCACAATCAGGAAAGCTTACCAATGCCTCACCTTGCCAAGAAGGCTGAAGAGAACTGGACCATGTGTGTCTCTATCCCTGTCATTCTACGGATGCGCAGTAGAAAGCATCCTAAGAAGATGCATCGCTACATGGTATGGAAACTGTGCTGTGGCAAACAGCAAGGCTCTATAATGGGTAGGCAAAGTACCCAGTGCATTATTGATACCAGATTAACAGCCATCAAAGACATATATACAGAAGGGTGCTGGAAAAAGACTAGTAACATCACGAAGGATCTCACCCACCCTGATCTTGGACTATTTGATAATATGTTTACCAGGACCATCAAACTCAACAACAGTTATTTTCCCAAAGCAGTAAGGCTGATCAACACTTCCACCCAGTAACCCACCCCACCACACTTCCACTGCCGGTCAGTCACCTTATGTACAGATACTCCTGTGCCTAGTGTCACTTTATGGACATACAATTAATCTACAGTATGTATATAAGTTATCCTATGTATTTATATTTAGTGTGTTTGTTTTATTATTATGGTGATCTTTTTCTTATTGTGTTTTTTGTGCTGCATCAGATCTGGAGTAACAATTATTTGGTTCTCCTTTACACTTGTGTACTGGAAATGACATTAAACAATTCTGAATCTTGAATCTTGAATCTTGAACCAGGTCACTCCATAGCCTTCTTCACTCCAGGAAAGCCAAGCATAGCATATCCAATCATTCCCCATAACTAAGTCCAAAGTAATCCAATATAACTTTGTGAATACCATTAATAAAACTAGGTTTTAAATCCAGATTTATTAATTACTTGAACTTAAATTCTCCAACTGCCACAGTGTAGTTCAAGTGTATTGATCTGTGTGGGGTTGCAGTCTAAATTCCCACTTGGTCTTATTTTCTATACATAGCATGTCTAATGTACTGGAGGCTATTCAACTGCAGAAAGATTTTCAGGCAAACAGTGCTCCTTCATCAACCTTGCTGGAATGGTTTGCAAGATTGTACAGCTAATCCTTGCATCTTTATGCTGTCTAACTGAGCAATGATACATAAAATTGTTCAGGGTCAGAGACGTTCTTAAGTTGTAATTATATCTTAGTGCACTGTCACAAGCTAAGGTGCAACAGATTTATCAAGGCAGAATTAATTAGCTCAACACAATTCGCTACCAGTAGCTGGATTGTGAATGATATTTGGTTGTGCACTTTGACCTGCCTTATGATGATTGTGAGAATTGCCCGAATAAAAAAGTAAGCACCAAGCTTGCATCAGTAATGTCAATCATCTGCACTAAACCACAACATCATGGATATTATCAACAGGGAACCCTGTTGGAGAAGTTGTTAAGGCTTCAAAATATAGTTAGCATCTCTGACATCCTCTGTTCAAAACAAACCAACATGGTTTATAACATCATAAATTAATTTGCTGCCTTACAGAACCTACCTAAAATTGAAATGGTTTTAAAGTTTCATACACAGGCCCAGAATTTTCAATTAGATTAATGGTGAGGCTGTCACCACTGGTTATTGTGAAGGAGAAAATGTGACATCAACATGATCCCTCTAATGCTAAGCCATTGCAGGTTTACCCTCCATCAGCTGAAATCAATAAATAGACATGTACTTCAATTGCTCAGAAACAAAACTCACTATAAAATGTTACACTCTGTTGAAAGAGCTATAACCAAGGTTTAATCATGCATTAAGGCATAATTGCTGCTTAACAATCACTCTGGCCCTGAAAGAAATTGTATGCATGAATTGTCTTTCATATAATTGAATACTTCATCTTTTAAAATTATACAAAATAATTCTAATTTTATTTCTCAACATTTTAAGATATGTAAGCTCATATCTTAATGGCATTTTTATGCTCACATTTTGTTCTTGAAAACTTTAAAAGCTAATTGAAAATCAGAACCTGATTTGCTGGTACAGTAGTAAGAATTCTGCATTCTGATTGGACATCAACTTATTGCTTAAATGTTACTGATCGCTGGAAGTCTGCTAAAATTGAGCAGCTGATAGCAACTGATGTTAGGACATGCAAATCATCGCCACAGAAAGAACTGGACCTTTGTTAGTGGCACTCTTCTCATTGTTGGCACGTCCATTCACTGTGCACAACATCTGAACTGCTGTGTATATTTTTTACATAAAGAAATTCCTTTTACATTTCTGTACATACAAAATGTTGATTACCAAACAATAAATAGCAAAGAGCCTCCGTCTTCCTGCATAAAGAATTACTATTGTAATGCATTCATGCTTAGATCCATGAATAAGAGTAAGGTCACAGCTTACAACCCTCCCTTGTTTGCATAGTTATTTCTTGAAATTAATGAAAAATGTTGAAAGAGAACTCTTGATCTTTTGGTGGAAAAGTCAAACCTGGCATGGCTGAAGGCTGCAGTAAAAAGGAATTTATTGAATACATTAATTTCTGCAATTGTTATTTAATCTAAATTATGTACACATTAGACTAAATGAAACAACACTACTACAGTGGTCATGAGACTTGAACTTGGAGTGTTAGAAACATGCAAGAAACAGGTCCTTTGGCCCGTCAAGGCTATACTGATCATCAGTCACACATTTACACAGGTCCTACATTAATGTCATGTTTAATTCTCCCCACATTCTCATCAGCTCTCCTCAATGCATATGCTCGCTTACACATTCGATATGTGGTTTATAGTGGCCATTTAACCCACCAGTCCACACATCTTTGGGATGTGGGAGGAAGCAGGAAACTTACATGGTCATGGAGAAAACGTCTAAACTCTGCACAGACAGAACACAAAGTCAGGACCGAGCCTGGATCAACACCAGCAGGGGACTGTGTCTCTTGGACTTTTCTTGGGGTTTCTTTTTGGCAATTTTAAATAGTACGAGGCTTAAAACTCTTGATGAATAACCACAAAGATCATATTAGTCAAACTATGCACAGGTAAATGCAATAAGTTAATACAGTATTCCACCACACCTGGACACTGTTACTGAACTGCAAAGTGCTCACAGTAGTGAGACTTTACTAACATGTTCTTAAAGAAAAGAATCTGATTTTAGTCTTTGCTTTACTCATCCAAGCTGAAAGGAGATACAGTGAATTGTAAACTCAGCCAGCTCCATCATGGGCACATATCTCCCCATCACCAAGGATATCATCAAATCGTGGTGCCACATCCATTATTAACAACTCTCACCGTCTGGTACCTGCCTCTATCAAGGTACAGGAGTTTGCAGACACACATTCAGCATTTTCATAACAGCTTTTCCCTTCCACCATCAGATTTCCAACTGGCCCAAGAAAACTACCTTGCTATTCCTCTATTTCCCTTTTTATTGTATCTTACTGTAATATTTTATGTACTGCTGTCGTAAAAAACAAAGTTCATGCCATAGTTCGGTAATAACAAACCTAATTCTGATTCTGACTCTGAAATGAAACCCTGAGTCTAACCGATGAGCACTAATTAGACTCTGCATTAGTCCCATTGAGACTTACGTGGTGCTCAGGGTAGTCAGATTTGGTTAAGAGACTTTTAAATGGGAGTTGCGATCCTCATTAGCATATACAGCTAGCTTAATACCTTTTTAAGTATTACTGATCCTGGAAATCAAAAATAAAACAAGATGTGCTAGAACCGCTCAGACAGCATTTGTGGAGAGAAATAAACTGAGATACCATTTACCTTTTCTGTGGGATGCCTGAAGAGAATTCCCGCTTAGCATGGATAGTGGATATATTTCAGGTGACCTTTAAGTACATTATACAGCCAATGTAATCAGTTATTTTGTGACTAATTATTGCACCCAGACATGAGGAGTGATTTTCTGTAACATTCTGTATAAACACAGTACTGTGCAAAAGTCTTGGGCACGTATAGGTCCTGTTTTAAGACATTTTTCTTTGCTAACGTGTCTCTATAAATATATATGTCTATGCCTATATCATTCACATATGTCATGAAATTTGTTTCTTTTTCCAGTTCCTAGTTCATTAATGACCATCCTGAAATGAGATTGGGGAAGACTGACACTAGCATACTTGATATATGCTTAGCTTCAGATGCCAGTTCAATGGCAGAATATGGTGCATAGCATCTTTTCCCAAGACCACAGAATGAAGGAGTAAATTGGATTCAGTGTTGACCTAGCAGGAGATGTCAGAAAGTGAGGGAAGATGGTTGTCTCTCTGTGAATATTGGCATGCCACATGAATCAGTGCTGGGTCCATCATTGTTTATCGATTATATTAAAACGAGTGAAAACGGCAGGCGTACACACTAACCGTTTTTCCAAATATCTCTGTCCACACTAACACGGATATCTGAGTGAATCTCCTCTACTGGGCACGTGCAGGACACACAGAAAACAAGCGAAGAGGAAACGGTATACTTAGTGCGCGTTTAGTTATGGAGTAGAAAAAATTAAAAGGAATTGCTCTTGGCTCTCGCGCAGGAGGACTTAAAACTAAAAAAAAAACAGATACTGGAGCATATGGAGGCAACCGACAGGCAGTTCATGGACAGTATGACCTGGCTGACGACAAACATTGAAAAACTGACTAACTCTGTTGCATTAATAAAGCACCTTGTTAAATGTATAAAATATGTCTGCATCAGTGTTATCTTGTATTTCCATACAATGTTACATTAGGCT
Organism: Mobula hypostoma; assembly: GCF_963921235.1. Taxonomy (NCBI): domain Eukaryota; kingdom Metazoa; phylum Chordata; class Chondrichthyes; order Myliobatiformes; family Myliobatidae; genus Mobula; species Mobula hypostoma. The sequence goes on from NC_086103.1 coordinate 40,943,105, forward strand.
GTTACACATCTAGTGTCAGAGGAGTACTTGCATAAATAGGTAAACCATCTTCATACAAGCAAGGACAGAAAACGGCAAAGTGAGTATACTTATTTATTTAGTAAGCTATGGGTCAAACTATTTGGTGAGTACGTTTCTAACTCTTCTGGCTTCAGCCTTGTTGCCGTCTGTTCTGAAATTGTTAGGTTCTGCGAAGCGCAGAATCAAATATCGCTGTGATGATTGTACACGCTAGTATCAATTGTTTGGTGACAATGAAGTAGTAGTAATAATAATAATAAGAAGAAGAAGAAGAAAATAATGAAATGCCGGGCTGCCGCCATCTGTTCTGGCATGTCATGACAGCTGTTTTAAAAAGCTCCGGTTACCCCGTACACACTGCAACGGATATTAGACATTTTCAGATTTATTCACTCTGGAGACCCTTTCTGAAAATCTCCATTTTCGGGGGATGAAAGAAGGGACAGAGGGTCAAAATGAAGAGAAAAAGAGAAAGAAAAAGAGAAAAAGCTTCGTTTTCAAAATTATCCAGCGTAGTGTGGATGTAGCCTCAGTGCTGCTGACGATTGGATTCATCCATAACTGATTACAGCTCTCTTCACACATCTTGACTGCACTGTATTGAACTAACATGAGCAAGTTCAGGTGTAATGTAACATTACAGCAGAAGCCCTGTCAATAGCAAAACTTCCCAAAGACTCTTGCAGTCCCATTCACCACAACAACATAATAACTGCAAATGATCTGGTGGAGCTGCATGTTCTTTCTGGGGTTATGTAGGTTTGCTCTGAGTGTTCTGGTTACCAACCACAACCCAAAGGTTGGTTGTTAATAGGCCACTGTAAATTATCCTTACTGTTTATGTTTATGATAGAATCTGGGGCAGTCTACGAGAATGTGGGTGGGAGTTGGGTGAATAGATGCCCCATTAATTAAAGCATGCCAAACTGCCTCTTCTCTGTTGGTTGGTAATTACCTTTGCAATTATATTATCCCCACATGTTGGCGCATGGCCAAGTGGTTAAGGCGTTCGTCTAGTGATTCAAAGGTCGCTAGTTCGAGCCTTGGCTGAGGCAGCGTGTGTATCCTTGAGCAAGTCACTTTACCACACATTGCGCTGTGACGGCACCGGTGCCGAGCTGTATGGGTCCTAATGCCCTTCCATTGGACAACATCGGTGGCGTGGAGAGGGGAGATGTGCAGCATGGGCAACTGCTGGTCTTCCATACAACCTTGCCCAGGCCTGCACCCTGGAAACCCTCCAAGGCGCAAATCCATGGTCTCATGAGACTAACAGATGCCTATATTATCCCCAATGCCATGTGGCAGTAATCTTTTGTGTGGAATCTTATCAAAATCCAAGTACACTTCATCTATTGGTTTCCTTTAACCACCCCGCCCCCCACCACAGCTGGTAAAAGAACTTAACATTCTTTTAAAGTATCTAAGAAAATTTGTCATTTTATTATTTACCTCTCATTGAACAATATTGACTCTGGTTGATGTTGTAATGATTTTCCACATGAGCTCCTGTTGCCTCCTTAGTAATGGATTCTACTATTTTAGCAAAAATAGTTGTCAGGGTAGTTGGCCAAGAATACATATAGAACAACCTCGACTTCAGCATTAAGTCTGTTTCTTTTTCTCCAGAGATATCATTTGATTCACTGAGTGTTTTGAGCATTTTCTGTTTCATTTCAGACTAGTATCTCCTGCAGTTTTGGACTTTTGACCTTTACACAGCAACTCCTCCTTGGATAAATAAGGCCGTTGATTTTACAGTTTTCCGGTTCACTGAGGGCTTTTTGGAATTTAGGAAATGTCATCGGTTTATAATTAGTGTATCCACTATCTCTGCTTCCCTTTCTTTTAAGACTCTGGGTGTAGGCCATCAGGTCCATGGAATCAATTAGCCTTTTGTTCCAGTACCTTTGCTTGAGCATTAGTGATTGTTTTATGCTTATTGAAAACATAAAACAGTATCGCACAGGACCAGTCCATTCACCTCACCATGTCTGTGCTGACCATGACAATTGTAACTCATACAATTTGCCTGTACATGGCCTATATATTCTACATTCCCTGCCCGTACATGTGCCTGTCTGAATTCCTCTTAAGTAGATAAATCGATAGATGAATATATACTTTATCGATCCCAAAGGAAATTACAGGTTCGCAGTAGCATTACAAGTGCATAGATATAAATATTAGAACAGAAGTAGAAAGAATAACAGGAGGGGTCATCACTCCCCCGGCTATATGTTGACTCATTACAGAGCCTAATGGCCGAGGGTAAGATTGACCTCATATAGTGCTCTTTGGAGCAGTGCAATGCTACTAATGTAACTGCATGCACTACATTCTCAGGCATTGTGTTCCACACACCTGCCATTTTCTGTGGGGGAGAAGAATCCTGCCTCATAAATCTCCTTTAAACATTTACCCCTCCTGCTTTAAAAGAGGCCCTTCTTTGGACTTTCCTCCTCAGCTTCGGAGAAAACAATATGATTTTGTTCAGCCCCTCCTTATAATTAATACTCTCTAATCCAGGCAACATCCCGGTGAACCTCATCTGCATTCTTCCCAAATCCTCCATATACTTCCTGTAATGTGACGAAGAGGACTGCACACAATGCTCCAAATGTGACTAAATCAACATTTAATATGCCTGCAACATGATCTCCCAACATTTATACTTAGCACCCTAACTAACGAAGGCAAGTATATAATATAACTTCATTACCACTATTTGTATCACCACTCTTAGGGAGTTATAGACTTGCACTCCAAGATCCCTCTATACATCAATGCTTCTAAGAGTCCCGCTGTTTATTGAATACTTTATTTTCTAGATTTGACCTCCTAAAGTGCAACATCTCACACTTGTCTAGATTAAACTCCTTTTGCCATTTCTCCTCCTGTATCTATAAGTGATCTATATCTTGCTGTATTCTTTGACAATTTTCCTCGCTAATCACAGCTCCATCAGTTTTTATGTCATCTGCAACTTCCAAATCAGACCATCAACATTGTTGTCCAGATTGTATATATATATTACAAATATCAGATGTTCCAGTATTGATCCTTGCAGAACACCACTAATCACAGACCTCCAGTCAAAATACTGCCTCTCCAGCACTACGCTATGTCTTCTGTGACAAAATATGAGCATTTTTTTTTCTGTTCTCACTGTCTTTCATGTCCTTCTCTGTGGTGAATACCAATATGCAGTCCTCTTTTTTTTGTACATTATTCATTTTCTTTGGCTTCAGGTTCCTTTGGCACTTTGATCTGTCCTAGAGTTGTCTTACCCTCTGTTTTTTAAAGTCTTTATAAACTGCTCTGGGATTCTCTTTAATCCTACTAGCCAAAGATATTTCATGGCCCTTTTTACCACTCTTATTTCCCCATTTATGTTCTCTCTCTGACTTCAGCTTCATAAATCTTAGATATGCTTACTATATCTTTTTGACTAAAGACTACAGAGAGAAAGCAGAAACAATTTTTTTCCTGCAACATCTTACCCTGGTTTGCTTGTTGGACTCGTTCAATACATTGCTCCATAGATTTGTTCTTGCTGATCTCCACAGATGCTTCATGATGGACACTGTCTGCCCAAGGAGGGTTCTGCTATTGCAATTCATTGTCTGCTTTACTTGGTACGAAGCTGTGAAGTAAACATGTGCACAGATCCTACTGGAAAGCACTCATCTGCAAATCCATGACTTTCATGAAGTGCTCAGGTATCTTTTTAAACCTGAGGGGTATTTCATTAATATTAATAAGTACTACAACCTCGCTTCTGGTAAAAAAATTTCCAGTTCTGCAGTCTGACCTCATCATAACTTCTGGCTCAGTATCATTTGATGTTTTTTAAAAATCTCTTCACTTGGAAACTAGTGGAGGGGGTGGAGTGTCTCTGTTGGTAAAAGAATTGAAATAGAAAGAAGACGCATAGGTGTGGAAGGAGCAGAACTGTTGTGGGTAGAGCTACAAAACTACAAGGGTAAAAAGACCCTGATGGGAATTATATACAGACCTCCAAACAGTAGGAAAGATGCGGTCTATAAATTACAATTGAGTTAGAAAATACATGCCAAAAAGTCAATGTTCCAATAGTCATGGGGGATTTCAATATGCAGCTAGATTGGGAAAATCAGGTTGGTGCTGGTTCCCAAGAGGGATAATTTGTTGAATGCCTACGAGATGGCTTTTTAGAGCAGCTCGTGGTTGAGCCCTCTAAAGTTATCAGCTATTCTGGATTGGGTGTTGTGCAATGAACCGGAATTGATTAGAGAACTTAAAGTAGAGGCCAGTGATCACAATATGATAGAACTCACTTTGTAATTTGAGAAGGAGACTCTAAAAGTCAGATGTATCAGTATTACAGTGAAGTAAAAGGAATTACAAAGGCATGAGAGAGGAGATAACCAAAATTGACTGGAAGGGAACTCTAGGAAGGGTGATGGCAAAGCAGCGATGGCTGGGAGCAAATTTGAAGACCCAGGATAGATACATCCCATAGAAGAAGAAGTATTCTAATGGCAGGATGATGCAATCATGGCTGACAAGAGAAGAGAAAACCAACATAAAAGCCAAAAAGAGGGCATATCATAGAGCAAAACTTAGTGGGAAGTCAGAGGATTGGGAAGCTTTTAAAAACCAACAGAAGGCAATTACAAAAGTCATAAGGAAGGAAAAGTTTGAATACGAAGGGTTTTTTTGTGTGCCATACTCTACCAGAGCCTCGGCGACCCCTTCTTTCTCAAGTGGTTGTCTTGGAGGAAAGATTCTGTGAGTGGTCCCCCCACGTCCTTCTCACAGTGCAGTTTTTTTTTTACGAGGCCGAGTTGCGAGCTTGACGCTCAACCCGGCATGGATGGAAAGCATGCCCGGGAACAGCCCGACTGGATTCAAACTCAGGAACCTTTGCTCCGGAGTCTGGTGCTGATGTCACTGCACCACCAGCCGGTCTGAATGTGAAGGTAAGCTAGCCAATGATATTAAAGAGGATGCCAAAAGTTTCTTCAGATATATAATATAAAAGAGTGGTGAGAGTAGATATCAACAGCTGGAAAATAATGCTGGAGAGGTAGTAATGTGAGACAAGAAAATGGCAGACAAACTAAATAAGTTTTTGCATCACTCTTCACTTTGGAAGACACTAGCAATATGCCAGAAGTTCGTAAGTGTCAGGGGTCAGAAGTGAATGAATTTGCCATTTCTAGGGAGAAGGTGCTTGGGAAACTGAAAGGTCTGAAGGTAGATAAGTCACCTGGACCAGATGGTCTACACCCCAGAGTTCTGAAAGAACCCTGAAGGAGGTGACTGAAGAGATTGTGGAAGCATTAGTAATGATCTTTCAAGAACCATGAGTTTCTGTAATGGTTCTGGAAGACTAGAAAATTGCAAATGTCACTGCATTCTTCAAGAAGAGTGACAGGCAGAAGAAAGGAAATTATAGGCCAGTTAGTCTGACCTCAGTGGTTGGAAAGATATTGGACTGGATTTTTAAAGATGTGGTTTCAGGAGGTACTTGGAGGCACATGATAAAATAGGCCGATGTCAGCATGGTTTCCTTAAGGGAAAATCTTTCCTTATAAATCTGTTGTAATTCTTTGTTGAAGCAACAAAGCATCTCATTGAAACTTAATTAATGTTGAAAAGCTTCAGCAGGGTGGAAGTGAAGAAGATGTTTCCTATTGTGGTGGAGTCTAAGACCAGGGGGCACAGTCTCTGAATAGAGGGATGTTCATTTAGAACAAAGATGAGGAGGAACTTCTTTAGCCAGAGAGTGGCGAATCTGTGGAATTTATTGCCACAGGTGTCTGTAGAGGCCAGATCATTGGGTATATTTAAGGCAGAGGTTGATAGATTCTCGATTAATCAGGGCCTGAAGGGTTATGGGGAGAAGGCAGGAGATTGGGGCTGGGAAGGAAATGCATCAGCCATGATGATATGGCTGTGCAGACTTGATGGGCCAAATGGCCTAATTCTGCTCCTGTAACTTATGTCTTGGTCTCATGGAAACCTCTGAAAATATTAATCCATCTTCTGGCTGTTCTACTCAAGTTAGAAGTGACAAATGTCCTGCCTTTATGGTGTATACAGCTCCAATCTACAATGCTCTTGTTATTGGATAAAAGCAAACACAGTGCCTTTCACCATGACTATCATTCAGCTTTGGAAAAAGCTGTCAAATCTTGTTAGTGTTATTAAAAGATTTCTAATGTGTCTCTTTGCAAAAACAATCTTCTGATTTCGATGAAATCATAGTCTTTTCATATATTTGCATTGTTGTCTTGTCAATGCTGAATGAGAAATCTAACTTAAAAGAATTAAAAAAGTGACTAGAAATACTCAGCCTTAGCCCAAACTGTTACACATATCTAACTTTTTAGCTTTGATTTCAGATTTCCAGTTTCCATAGTATTTAGATTTTGCTTTAGCACAATCTAATATATGTACTGTATGTGCCCAGTATCGGAAAATCAACAAGAAATGAAAACTTTATATATCAATTCCATTACCATCCAATAGCCTGGATTGAATTATTTCCTAATTTTCAACTGTACATTGAATACAAGATACAGAATCATTTAATGTCATTTCCTGTACTCAAGGGTAAAGGAGAATGAAATAATTGTTACTACAGATTCAATGCAGCACAAAAAAGCACAATAAGATAAAGAACATATTAATAACAAAAACACAATAAATAATAAAACGTCTACACAAAGAATGATTTTTTTATGCAAAATGCAGTGCCAGGCTACCTGTGACTACCTGTGGCAGACCCTTCCCATCCACTTTAGTGCATTTTCTGTACCATGCAATTATGCAGCTTGTTAGGATGCTCTCTACTGTAGATTGACCTGAGTAGAGATGTACATAGGTCATCCCCCTTCAATCTCCTCAGAAAGTAGAGGTTCTGTGATCATGAGAGGCTGAACACAGAACATAGAAATTTACAGCACATTACAGACCCTTCAGCCCACCATGTTGTGGCAACCATGTAACCTACTCTAGAGACTGCCTAGAATTTCCCTTGTACATAGCACTCCATTTTTCTAAGCTTTGTATACCTATCTAAGAGGCTCTTAAAAGACCCTATTGCAGCCGCTTCCACTGCCGCCGCCAGCAGTGCATTCCACGCACCCACCACTCCCTGTGTGAAAAACTCACCCCTGACATCCCCTTAGTACCTATTTCCAAGCGCCTTACAACTATGTCCCCTCATGTTAGCCATTTCAGCCCTGGGATAAAAGTCTCTGGCTATCCACACGATCAATGTCTCTCATCACCTTATGTATCTCTGTCAGGTCACCTCTCATCCTCTGTCGCTCCAAGGAGAAAAGGTCAAGTACACTCAATCTATTCTCATAAGGTACGCCCTCCAATCCAGGCAACATCCTTGTAGATCTCCTCTACACTCTCTATATAGTATCCACATCCTTCCTGCAGTGAGGTGAGCAGAACTGAACACAGTACACCAAGTGAGGTCTGACCAAGGTCTTATATAGCTATAACATCTCCCACATCTTCCACATTGGCAAGAGTTATATTATATTATATCCTGTTTTCAAATTGGACCATTGAAATGAACCACTTCACGCTTAGCTGGGTTGGTCCATCTGCCACTTCTCAGCCCGGTTCTGCATCCTATCGATGTCCTGCTGTAACCTCTGACAACCCTCCAGATTATCCACAACACCCCCAACCTTTATATCATCAGCAAACTTACTAGCCCACCCTTCTACTTCTTCATCAAGGTCATTTATAAAAATCACAAAGAGGACAGATACCTTCAGAACATCATTGGCATCGACCTCCATGCAGAATACGAACCATCTACAACACTTTGCATACTGTGGGCAAGCCATTTTTGGATCCACAAAGCAAGGTCTCCTTGGATCCCATGCCTTCTTACTTTCTGAAGGAGCCTTGCATGGGAAACCTTACCAAATGCCTTACTGAAATCCACATACACTACATCCACTGCTCTAGCTTCATCAATGAATTTTGTTACTTCCTCAAAAAATTCAATCAGTTTCGTAAGGCATGACCTGCCCTTGACAAAGCCATGCTGACTATCCCTAATCAGATTATGTCTCTCCAAATGCTGATAAATCCTGCCTCTCAGGATCTGCTCCAACAACTTGCCCACCACTGAAGTCAGATTCACTGGTCTATAATTTCCTGGGCTATCTCTACTCTCTTTCTTGAACAAGGGAACAATATTTGCAACCCTCCAATCCTCTGGTACTTCTCCTGTCCCTATTGATGATGCAAAGATCATTGCAAGAGGCTCAACAATCTCCTCCCTCGCTTCCTATGGTAGACTGAGGTATGTCTCATCTGGACCTGGCAACTTATCTAACTTAATGCTTTCCAAAAGCTCCAGCACATCCTCTTTTTTAGTGTCTACATGCTCAAACATTGCAGTCCATTGTAAGTCATCCCCACAACTACCAAGGTCTTTTTCCCTGGTGAATACTGAAGCAAAGTATTCATTAGGTACCTCTGCTACCTCCTCTGACAATATGCTGACGGTTCCACTATCACACTGGATTGGTCCTATCCTCACACAGCTCATCCTCTTGCTCTTCACATACTTGTAGAATGCCTTGGGGTTTTCCTTAATCCTGCTCACCAAGGCCTTCTTGTGGCCCCTTCTGGATCTCCTAATTCCATTCTTAAGCTCTTTGCTAGTGACCTTGTCATTTTCTAGATCTCTAACAGTACCTAATTTCTTGAACCTTTCGTAAGCTTTTCTTTTCTTCTTAACCAGATTTTCTACATACTTTGTACACCATAGTTCTTTAACCCTACCATCCTTTCCCTGCCTCTCTGCCTCACTGGAACATACCTATGCAGAACTCCATGCAAATGTTCCCTGAACATTTGCCACATTTCTGCCCTGCATTTCCCTGGGAACATCTGCTCCCAGTTTATGCTCCCAAGTTCCTGCCTAATAGCATCATATTTCCCTCCACTCCACTTAAATGTTTTCCCAGATTGTCTGCTCCTATTCCTCTCCAGCGCTATGGTGAAGGAGATACGAGTTATGGTCACTACCTCCAAAATATTCTCCCACTGACACCTGACCAGGTTCATTTCACATTACCAGATCAAATACGGTCTCTCTTCTAGTTGGCTTATCTACATATTGCGTCAGGAAACCTTCCTGAACACACCTAAAAAACTCCATCCCATCTAAACCCCTTGCACTAAGGAGATGCGAATCCATATTAGAAAAATTAAAATCTCTCATCACAACAACCTTATTATTATTGCCCCGTTCCAGAATCTGCCTCCCTATCTGCTCCTCAATATCCCTGTTACTATTGGGGGATCCATAAAAAACACCCAGTAGAGTTATTGCCCCTTTCCTGTTTCTGACTTCCACCCACACTGACTCAGTAGACTTTCCCTCCATGACTTCCTCCTTTTCTACAGTCATGACACTATCCCTAATTAACAATGCCACACCCCCACCTCTTTCGCCTCCCTCTCTGTTCTTTTCAGAATATCTAAAGACTGGCACACTCAGCAGCCATTTCTGCTCCTGAGACATCCAAGTCTCTGTAATGGCCACAGAGTCACAGTTCCACGTATTGACTCACGCTCTTAGTTCATTTGCCTTGTTTATAATACTCCTTGCATTAAAATAGACACATCTCAAACTATCAGGCTGAGTGCATCTTTGCTCTAACATCTGCCGATCTTTCCTCAGAAACTCCCCACAACCTATCTCTACTTGTGCTCCAACCTCCCCATCCTCTGCCTCTTTACTTCCGTTCCTACCCCCCCCCCAAAAATCTAGTTTAAACCCTTCCCAATTGCATTAGCAAACCTCCCCACCAGGATATTGGCCCCTTTCAGATTCAAGTGAAACCTGTCCTTTTTGTACAGGTCACACCTGCCCCAGAAGAGGTCCCAATGATGTTGGTTGCTGAGGTAATGGTACAATTACTTAGTAAGGAATTCCACCTTAAAATGACAACAGATACCTAAGAGTAAAAAAAAGATGAAAAAAGAGCTTAGGGAAGTCAATAGCAATGTCAGTCTTGCTGGAAACTTCAACACCAACTTCTTATAAAAAGATCCTTCTTTAAGTATTTCCTAACATCAGTGCAATGTAGTCCATTTATCAAGATCTCAGGTGGTAGTCAGCAAAGAGTTAACATTTTGACTTTAATTATTTAATCAACCACAGATGAACTTCGATACAGCTCAAATAAAATACGGCAGGAGAAGAGAGAGCAGCGCGCCGCGCACGCGCAGCCTTCCGGTGAAAATGATATTGTATCCGTTAAATAGGGGTTGTGGACAATTCTGATTTGATGGAGACAGACGTGAAAGCACAGAGGAACATCTGGAGAAATTTCTGAAACGCCAGTTCGCTGCTGTTGTTACTACGCGATCGAGAATCTTCCGGAGGGAAGGCCTCAAAATCCCCGGCTTTGCCTGCTGCTGGCGACCGAGATTGAGGTCGAATCGTTGGGATAGAGATGGCGCTTGGTGCTCTGTGTCGGAGAGCTGATCGGAGGTTCGAAGTTTTCGAACGACTCGGAGTCGGACTGTGGTCGGGCATGGCAGGGAGAGTTTTCTTCCTTCTCCCGTCTGCGTGAGATGTGGGACATTTGAGAGACTTTGAACTTTTTACTGTGCTCATGGACTGTTCTTCATCAAGTTATGGTATTGTTGCACTGTTGTGACTATATGTTATAATTATGTGGTTTTGTTAGTTTTTTCAGTCTTGGTCTGTCCTGTGTTTTGTGATATCACACAGGAGGAAATATTGTATCATTTCTTAATGCATGCATTACTAAATGACAATAAAAGAGGACTGCGTGTCTTCATAATCTAAAAGAAAGCATCTATTAGAAAACTTCCTGACTCATTGAATTCCGAGTCATTTTTCTGTTTAGAAGTGAAGCCAATACGAACTTATTCAATATTCTCAGCTACATCTGACCTTCATGAAATAATCAGAGAGTGGGTTAGTGGCATAACTAACTAATGTTAATTGATGTTCTGCTTATTGAAAAATCAATTAATTAGCCTTAATTATTGAGATTAAACATAAAACTGCACTGTCACATGCAATGAAACAACAAAAAAATGTTATTATTTGGGGAATTGGGTCCTAGTCACAGTTCTTCTTGGCTCTATATAATAAAGTCTCCAGAGTTCTGTAAGCATTTATGATCTTAAGTCAAACAGGATGTAAAAAAAATTACTCCTTGTTGATTGAATGGGTGAATCATCAACACATAAAACAGAAAAAAATTGGTGCTGTCTGCAAAAGTTGATTACAATAATACTCATAGAGAGCAAGTTATTGTGCTCTAATTAAAGTTCAAAGTTCAAAATAAACTCAGCCCGTAGGACCAAAAGACATAGGAGCAGAATTATGCCATTCAGCCCATTGAATCTGTTCCACCACTTCATCACATATGATTTATTAACCCTCTCAGCCCCATTCTCCTGCCTTCTCCCCATAACCTTTGATGCTCTGACTAATCAAGAACCTATCAACCTCTGCATTAAATATACTCAATGACTTGGCCTCCACAGCCATCTGTGGCAATGAATTCCACAGATTCCTCCTTATCTCTGTTCTAAAGGCATATCCCTGTTCTAAAGGCATATCCCTCAGTTTCGAGGCTGTGCTCTCTGGTCCTAGACTCACCCACTAAAGAAAACATCCCCTCCATATCCACTCTATTTATGTCTTTGAATATTTGATAATATAAGGGAAGATGTTTATTAATCGGAAAAAGTTCACTCTTACTAAGATTTAATTTATAACCTGAGAAAAGACCAAATTGTGCTAATAACTCTAAAACAGCAGGAATGGATCTCTCAGGATTAGAAATATATAAAAGTAAATCATCAGCATAGAGTGATAATTTATGGGACTTTAATCCCCGAGTTATCCCAGTAATATTTAAAGATTCTCGAATAGCAATTGCAAGAGGTTCTAATGCAATATCAAATAATAGGGGACTAAGAGGACAGCCTTGTCGAGTACCACGAAAGAGAGGAAAAAAAGGTGAGTTTAAGGAGTTAGTACGAACCGAGGCTACAGGGGAGTAATATAACAGTTTAATCCAGGATATAAATTTCAAGCTAAAATTAAACATTTCAAGCACCTTAAATAAATAAGGCCATTCTACTCTATCAAAAGCTTTCTCGGCATCTAAAGAAATAACACACTCAGGAACATTTTGTGAGGGAGTATAAACGATATTTAACAATGTACGAATATTATAAAAAGAGTAACGACCTTTAATAAAACCCGTTTGGTCTTCCGAAATAATAGAAGGAAGTACTTTTTCTAGTCTATTTGCTAATAACTTAGAAAAAACTTTAGAATCAACATTTAATAAAGATATTGGTCTATAAGATGCACATTGAGCAGGGTCTTTATCCTTCTTTAGTATTAAAGAAATTGATGCTCTATTAAAAGATTCCGGAAGTTTACCAAGTTTCAAAGAAGCCTCAAAAACCTTATAGAGCCAAGGAATCAATAAAGAAGCAAAACATTTATAAAATTCAACGGTAAACCCATCAGGGCCAGGAGCTTTCCCCAGATTCATAGAAAAAATAACATTCTTAATCTCATCCATTGTAATGGAAGTATCTAATAAAGAAGACATATCCTGTGAAATCAGAGGGAAGTCTAACTTATCTAAAAAATCATTCATATATTTAGAATCTCGAGGAGACTCTGATTGGTATAAAGAAGAATAAAAATCACAAAAGGTTTGATTAATCCCCACATGATCCAATATCAATCGATCATTTTGGTTATAAATCTGATTGATTTGAGATTTAACATAATTAGATTTCAATTGATTAGCCAGCAGCTTGCCAATTTTATCACTGTGAACATAAAAATCACTTCTTGTTTTCTTTAATTGGTTTACAATCGAGGACGAGAGTAGTAAACTGTGTTCCATTTGAAGTTCAGTTCTTTGTTTGTATAGCTCCTCAGAAGGAGCCATAACATATTTCTTATCAATTTCTTTAATCTTGTCCACAATTACCATCTCCTCCTGCTTCTGTTTCTTCCTCAAAGCAACGGAATACGAAATAATCTGACCCCGAATATAGGCTTTAAAAGTGTCCCAAAGAGTGTTAACCGAAATATCTTCTGTATGGTTAATTGTAAAAAAAAGCTCAATCTGTTCATTCATAAAATTAACAAAGTCCGAGTCCTGAAGCAACAGCGAATTAAAACGCCATTGTCTATTGTTTGGTATATTGGCCATAATTTTAATAGAAAGCTTAAGTGGAGCATGATCCGAAATGGTTATAGAATCATAATCACATTTAATCACTGAAGAAATGAGACGAGAATCAATGAAAAAATAATCAATTCTTGAATAGGAATGATGAACATGTGAAAAGAAGGAAAAATCTTTTTCCTGAGGATGCAGAAAACGCCAAATGTCCGTCGACCCAGAATCAGAAAGGAAAAAATTAATCAAATTTGCAGATTTATTAGGTAAAGTCCGTAAAGGAGCCGAACGGTCCAAAGCTGGAGATAAACAGGTATTAAGATCTCCGCCCCAAATCAATGAAAACTCGTTCAAATTCGGAAACTGATCAAACAATGATTTATAAAATTCCGGACAATCCATATTAGGAGCATAAACATTAACCAAAACTACTTTTTTATTAAATAATAAACCACTAACCAATAAAAATCTACCATTCGGATCAGAGATAATATCCTGTTGTATAAAAGTAACTGAGGAGTCTATAAAGATAGAGACGCCTCGAATCTTAGCATTGGAGTTCGAATGAAATTGTTGTCCCTTCCAAAATTTGAAAAAACGTAGTCTGTCCCCCCTCCGTACATGGGTCTCTTGTAAAAATAAAATTTGTGCTTTAAGTCTCCGGAACACTTTAAAAACTTTTTTCCTTTTAATAGGATGATTAAGACCATTAGTATTCCAGGAGACAAAATTAATAATAGACTCCATAAATCCTAAAGTCAACCCATAACAAGGAGGATTGACAATAGGCGCGACCCACAGACCCGGAGAGGAAACAGAACATACAAAAGATACCGGGGAAAAGGACGTAACCAATACTTCAATAATGTATATAGCCCAAAGAGAAACAAACTAAAACGTGAAGCCCCTCCCACCGCCCCCCACCCCAGGACCCCAAGGCGAAATCTAAAGCAGACCCGCCAGAAAGAAGCAAGCGCTAAAACTACCCCCATGACTTCCGGTGTACGCTCCCTAAAAAAAAGGTATAAATATGAAAAGGATCAGCTAATTGTAAAACAGTAAAAAATAAGTAAAAAAAAGTTAGCTCAATTAAAATACACACAGAACAGAACAAAAGCCGGAAAGTATATATTAAAAAAAACCACAATAAACCTCAAACTCATGAATAGACACAGCAACAAAAAAAATAGGATTATTAACATAAAATGATTATAAAAAGCAAAACAGAATAAAATTTAAAAAAAACTACAAAATTTAAGGCCGCACAGGAAATACGTAAGATGACAAAAGGGAACTTTTTACCATTAATAGACCATATTACTCAACTTTCATCTAAATGGTTTCCCTTATATTTAACTTTGATTGGTCGTATTAATGCAGTTAAGATGTTTTTTTTGCCAAAATTTTTATATGTGTTTCAGGCATTACCAATTTTCGTTCCTAAATCTTTTTTTGATAAAGTTGACTCTAAAATTTCTTCATTTATTTGGCAGAACAAGAATCCGAGACTGGGTAAAATACATTTACAGAAAGCTAAGAGAGATGGAGGTTTAGCATTACCTAACTTTAGATTTTATTATTGGGCTATTAATATTCGACATATGAAATTTTGGTTACTTGATCGGGACATACTATTTATTCCTAAATGGGTAGCATTGGAATTACAATCTGTTCAGGGTTATACACTTGGTTCTATTTTAGGTTCCTCTCTTCCTTTTGATTCGAAACGTCTTAAGCAGGTCTCTAACCCGATAGTTAAATATGCTTTGCGCATTTGGTTTCAATTCAGAAAATTTTTTGATCTTAATCAATTCGGGTTAGCGATTCCTATTTTAGGTAACATATTTTTTCCTCCCTCTTTTACGGATCGCGCTTTTCAAACTTGGAAGACTAAGGGTATTTTACGGTTTTTGGATTTATTTTTAGATGGTTCCCTTATGTCTTTTGAACAATTATCTAACAAATATAACTTATCAAGAATACATTTTTTTAGATATTTACAAGTTAGAAATTTCCTAAGTACTATACTTACTTCCTTTCCAATGCTTCCTCCTATATATATTTTAGATTCGATAATTAACCTTAATCCATGTCAGAAAGGTGCATCGGCTATGATTTATAATATTATTATGAAACTTAGGAAAGCTCCATTTGATAAGATTAGGGTAGATTGGGAACAGGAATTGGGGCTTACCATTTCTGTGGATGATTGGGGGCAGATTTTACAATTAGTTAATACTTCCTCTATTTGTGCTAAACATTCCCTAATTCAATTTAAAGTGGTTCATAGAGCACATATGTCCAAAGATAAGTTAGCGCGTTTTTACTCGCATATTAATCCTTTCTGTGATAGATGTTCGGGGCAGATAGCCTCTTTAACTCATATGTTTTGGTCTTGCCCTACTTTGGAAACTTTTTGGAGAGATATTTTCAATATTATTTCTAAGGTATTAAATATAGATATCTCTCCTCACCCTATTACTGCTATCTTTGGACTACCTAAAATTTCTAGTAATCTTTCCCCTTCAGCCCGTAGAATGATTGCATTTCTTACTTTAATGGCGAAAAGATGTATTTTACAACATTGGAAAGAGCTTAATGCTCCAACTACCTTTTTTTGGTTTTCTCAGACGATTTTATGTTTGAATCTGGAGAAAATTAGAAGTAACCTTTATGATTCTTCATTTAAATTTGAACAGATTTGGGGACCTTTTATTCGATATTTTCATTTAATGTAATATTTACCCTTCTTGTTTTCTCTTCACTGTTTTAATGGAGGTTGGGATTGAGGACGTGATTTTAAGTTTAACTCTGTTTGGTTTCAAGTTAGCCCATTGCTTTGCTTTGCTTTTAGTTAGTTGCACGGTGGGTTTTTTTTTGGGGTTTTTTTTTTCTTTTTTTCCATTGATATATATAAAATTTAGTATACTATTATGTTATCTTGGTTTCTTATGCTTAAATTACATTGTTTGTAGTATTTTCTTTTTGGTATTGTTATCTTTTGGAATTTTATTATACTTTAACATTGTATTAATGTTTATATGGCTTACCTTTTTTGTATACTTACTCAATAAAAAGATTTAAAAAGAAAGAATATTTGATAGGTTTCAATGAAATTTAAACTCCAGCAAGTACAGGCCCAGAGCCTTCAAAAACTTCTCATGTGTTAGCCCTTTAATTCTCAGAATCATCCTCTGGATCCTCTCCAATGCCAGCACATCTTTTCTTAAATAAGTGGCCCCAAAACAGCTTGCAATACTATTTATAGCAAATATATTATGCAAGTACATATATGTCACCATATACTACCATGAGATTCATTTTATTGCAGGCATTCACAATAGAAAAAGAAATACAATAGAATCAAGGAAAAACTACACACAAAGGACTGGCGAGCTACCAATGTGCAAAAGAAAATAAACTGTAGAAATACAAAAAAAACCAATAATAATAATAAATAAGTATGTAAGTAAATAATACTGAGAACATGATGAGTTCAGTGTTGAGGTGAGTGAAGTTATCAACGCTGGTCCAGGAGACTAATGGCTGAAGGGTAATGCTCGTCCCTGAACCTGGTGGTGTGGGGCCTGAGGCTCCTCTACCTCCTTCCCACTGACAGCAGCGAGAATAGAGATTGGCCTAGACAGCAAGTGTTCCTGATCGTGAATGCTGCTTTCTTGTGGTAGTGCTCCTTATAGATGTGGTTGGTGCCGGGAGATCTTTTCCTATGATTGGCTGGGTTGCGTACACATTTTTTGAAAGCTTTTCCATTCTTTGGGCATTGGTACTTCCATAGCTGGCCATGATGCAACCAGTTAGAATATTCTCCACTGTGCAATAATTAAAGTGTATTGCAAAGGGTAGAATTCAAATGAACTTATGTAGCCTGGGGAAAAGTACACACTCAGGACAACAAATACTTTTTCGGGTTTTAATTCCTTTATCTGTTTCAGATGTTTAAGTGCCAGAAGATGGTTGCTGAACAATACGAACGAATTTACAACCAGTTCTTGCCATTACAATCTCAGTTTAACTTTCGGTTCACACCCTTGTGTATGGACAGAGTTGTGTATGCAGTGTAAAAAATACCAGGACTAATACGGTACTAATACGGTAGTGGCAATTCTGAAGGAACACAATATGAACAACATTAGAATCCCACCCACCCTGCATCTTATACATAACAGTGAAAAATGTAAGCGAATACATCTCATCTAAGACGCACACACTTGCTGAACTTCCGAACCGAGACTAAACATTCACGTTACGCGGTTACATGCACAATCAGTCCCGATACAATAAAGTTAGACAAAAGATACACTTTGGCACAACTTTTACAAGGTATTGCCTGGTAGTTAAATTACAGGAAGACTGACCTACTTGGGTGGTGACGAACTCTGCATAAGCCACGCGATCCAGCGTCGATGTCTTTACTTGTGAAAATCTAAAGCATCCACATGTACAACATGTCAAATTACCGATATTCTTGATTCGCCAACAAACATGAACAAATTCACATGGATATTGTCAATTAATGCTCACCTTTCCTCACCATGCCCAGTCTTGGGGAGGAACTCAATTCCAACGCCCCAACAGCGTCTTCAGCAGAAAACAAAATGGTCTCCCCACTATCCCGCATGTGCATAATGACATCACCGTCTCCCTTAAAGGCACAGACAACTATTCCAGCATTACCTGGATGGATGCCTAAGTACACTACTAATGATACTGAATAAGATTCGACGGTCACCCAGTTATACTTATTAGCCAGCAAGTCTTTTAAAAAGATACATCTACATGAATGTCAAATAAAGACAGGAATAGGCTAGAATACATTGTAGCCCATTGCTTCAGTCAAATAATTGGAATATTATACAATGATAATGATGATGGAAATCTGAAGTAAAAAGTAGAAAGTGCTAGAAACATTCAGCAGATTGGACTGCAACAGTGCTGACAGAAATAGAGTCAATGTTTTAGGTCAAAGTTTTGATGAAAGGCTATTGGACTTAAAATTCAGTTTTGTTTCTCAAACCACAGGTACTGCCTGACCTGGAAGTATCTCCAGCAATATCTGTTTTCTATTTACTGTGGTCTGTTAATTCTTTTCACTGGTAAGAATAAAGTTGGAGAGTTGCCAGTGCTGAGGAGGGCCACATCTCCTGAGGAAACAGTTATAAATTGGTGGAATCATGCCAATGTAGCAAGAAACCATATAGACCACTAAATCTATTTTGTCTAATAGAGAGACTGCTTTACTCCCATTCTTCCACTCAGTACAGGAGAAGAAAAAAGCAACATAATACACATATAAAATTTTTCACACAAGGACTTGTGAAATTAATGAAGAGAGCTGATTTCCTAATATCCTATTATTGTGTTTGCCAGAGACAATGACAAAGATTTTCATGTTATTCTCCAAAGCAATAATGTGACAAAATAAACATCCATACCAGGCCTGTAGCCAAATGCTGCAGATTAGAATCACACACACTGGGCTGAAAAAGTCTGTGTTGCCCTAAATTGAGACAGATGTGAAGCTTTGCTTGAAGCCATTTCTTACCTGATTTCTAACTGGCTGCTTCAAACATCTATTGAACTATCTGATGAACAGCATCTAGTATGTGTAAAATTAATTTTAAACCACTTCTAAGTGACTAAACTGGGGAAAACAGCAAGAGTTCAAATACTATTAGCTATCTCTCATCCAAGGTTATTTTGATTACATTTGAACATAGAAAATAGGAGCAACACTAGGTCAAATGATCCTTTAAGAAACTGTTTCACTCCACTATAATATAAAGGTTCATCTGAGCCAGGATTCTGCTTTATGTTTCAACTTGTTCTCTGTAGCACTGACTCTGTTTATGAAATAAACTTATTTGTCTCGGCTTTGAAAGCTTCAGTAATTCCACCTCCACAGGCTCTGAAGTAGAGAATTCCAAAGCTTAGCGTAATGGTTACCACATCATTTTACAGCTCCAGCGACCCGCCACTGTCTGTAAGGAGCTTGTGTGTTTCCTCCACCTGCTCCGATTTCCTCCAAAGATGTATGGGTTCGGTTAATTAGTCCCATGGGTGAAAGTCAGCGGTGCAGTCTCATTTGGGCAAAATGGCCTGTTACTCTGCTGTATCTCTAAATAAATAAATAAGTAAGTACACAGCTCTCTGAGAGAGTACTTCTTGTCTCCATCTTAATGGATAGCCTTTTCTTCTGAAACAATGGGATCCCCCAAGAGTGAAAGCATCCTGTCAGCATTAACTTTGTCAATGCCTATCAGAACCCAGCATGTTTCCATAAGGCCATAAGACCACTAGACATAGGAGCAGGATTAGGCCATTCAGCTCATCGAGGCTGCCTCACCATTTCATTATGGCTGATCCATTTCCCTATCCAGTTCTCCTGTCTTCTCTCCATAACCTTTCACGCCTTGACTAATCAAGAACCTATCAACCTCCACCTTTAAATACGCCCAATGACCTGGTCTCCACTGCCACCTGTGGCAATGAATTCCACAGATTCACCAACCTCTGGCTAAAGAAATTCCTCCTCATCTCCGTTCTAAATGGATGCTACTCTATTCAGAATCTGTGCCCTCTGGTCCTAGATTTCCCCATCTTAGGAAACATTCTCTCCACACTCACTAGGCCTTTCAACATTTAATAGGTTTCAGTGAGATTCCTCTTCATTTTTGTCATTTCCCTTCCTTCAAACAATATTCTGTTTTTCTAATTTTCTGGCTCTTCCTATGTATTCCCTCATAAAGCTCCACAGAAGTTTCCATATCTTCCAGCCTACTACTTATTTTCATGACACTGTTTGCTTTTTGTTTCAACCTGATATTGTCCTTAACGTACCACAGCCAGATCACAGTTCTCATAGAGTCTTTACTTCTCAGTGGTATATCTACTTGCTGAAAATCGTGAGATTATTAAATGGTTCTCATGTTAATGCACCATTTTGCACTTTAAACTATTTTATCAATCAACTTTAGTCAATCTTACTTTGATTTATTTAAGTTTCTCATAGAATGTCATTTGCAGTAAAGGATTTACAGTAAGATAATTTACTCCTATTCTGAGGGTTCTGAAGTGACTTGTGAAGCCAATGTGGAGATTACAGATGTGCAACAGGTGAGGTAGGAGGTCCTTTATGGAATGGGTGAGTTTGTCGTTTGGGAGTTGGTGTATTCCTTCTACCATTTATATTCAGCTACTTTATGTTCCCAACATCCCATCGGACACAAAGATCTCCAGGCGTTGGGAGAATGGAGAACATCTTTAAATCCTTTCCTTTATCCACATGTAGCTCTCTCACCGGGGTGGAGCTGAGAATAGTGGGTCAGTTTAAAGTCTGACATCGGTCATGTAAATGATGGGGCTGTCAATCAGAACTGGGATAGCTCAGTACGGGGGGGGATATTAGCCTTGAAGAGAATGCTGATGTGAGCTTGCTTATCATCCCAGCGTGTTTGGAAGCCCTTACAGAGCCAGTGCTGAAGGCATTAATCTAATGGCTGCTGCAGGTAGTTTCTGACAATGAGATGGTGGGTGAATTCAGAAGGAAAGTAAATTCAGAATGAGGATGTTTGAGGATGACAAAGTCAAAAGAGGGGATTTAATTGGGGTTTTGTGGAGTTAAACAGAGATACTGGGCAAAGAGCATGTGCCCAAACTTTCCTGTATTTGCATAAGAGTGCATACAAGCTATCATACCTTAACCATGAGTTTACCTATGTGTTTCTGATGTTCCGGATCACACGCCTACTCAAGTCAAAGATTCCAAATTTTACGCATAATGTTCATGTTCAAACTGTGGGCACAATTCTAATAAGCTACAGTCACTTTTTTTCCTAAATGATCATTCATTAATTCTGTCTTATTTCATTGGATACTTACAATAATCTGTGGTGAAAAGTAGAAAGGGTAAAGCTGAGAAGTGACTTGCAATGATTTTCAGTGCTAAAGGTGACGTAGATGCCTTACAAGTCAGTCAATCTAACCTCAATTCTGGATGGGCAGAGAGGAATGACCAACAGGCAAAGACCGTTTGCAGTGCAAAAAGTTAAAGAAGTATATAAGCATCATATTCTACAATTTTTGAATGCTGACAGGTGGAGTGGTCAGATAATAGCTGAACAATAGCTGTAAGCATCTTCTTTTTATTTCTAGTAAGATAATTGCAGAAAGTATGTGTGTGTTATTCAGAGGAATGTTTATGACAGCTGCAAGGTTATGTCCTTTCATTAGACTTACAGCTTCAATCATTATTTCTCTTGTAATTGCATCGGGTAACTGAACTATGAACATTTTCTTCTCAGAATGAACATTTTTCAAAGGGTCCTTTAAAAAAAGAGGATGACACAAAGGTTAATGTATAGTAAGTATACTCACAGACAGGTACAATTAAAACATAAAGAATGAGAAAACAATATGCACAATATGAAAATGACTGCATGCTATTATGAGCTACACAAATTACCGAGCCAAATAAGCACCTAAACTTCACCCTCTGGGATCTTATCATCAGAATCTGTCAAGTCTGTTACAGCCTCATTATACACATCCAATTTTAGATTTGCACTGTATGCAATGCATTATTAAAACTGTACCTTCTACATAATTTATCTCAGCACAAAGACGACTGTTTTGAATGTTGAGCTGCTTAATCAACCGAGAAACAAAAAACAGATGGTGCAGAATATAATGTTGCACAACCTGTGACTAGAAATTGGTTTATTATCATTTCATGATGTGCCATCGAGATTCTGGTTCTTCTGAAATGATCGCAGTTTTGGCCCCTTTGCTGAAACATTCTGGGCACCAGACATTTCTTTAGAACACAAGAAGACAGGAGCTGGAAGAGACCTCTTGGCTTCATACCCCTATAGCTGATCTGCCCACGTCTTCTGGATTATTCTCCTGGATTCCTGAATTCCTCAATCTTTCAAAAATTTCCCTCTCTTGAAATACATCTGATGATCTAACCTCCAGAGTAGAGGATTCTTTACTGATGTTATTCAGTGTGCATCTCCATGGGTACCACTTTGAACTACATTCTGCTGTTGGTAGTTTGGCGTAGAGGAATCAATAGGTGGCTTTAGGCCATAACGGTACACAGAACAAATAGAATGGTGAAGGGGGGTGGGGGAGAGAGAGAGAGAGAGAGACAGGGGGGGGGAGAGAAAGAGAGAAAGATAGGGGAGAGGGAGAGGGAGATTGAAATTGAGATTGAGATTGAGATTTAGAGGTAGAGACTTGGAGGTTCTGATTGATAAAATAATGGCCAGGAGAAAAATCTCCAGAGTGATTAGGAAACATGCAAGGGCAGATTCAGAAATCAAGAGCTTACATAAAGGTGCAGGAGATACTGCAAGCACTGTAAATCTTGAGCAACACATACAAAACGCCGGAGGGACTCAGCAGGCCAGGGCCTTGGCCTGAAAGGACATCTGGTCATTGCCGCTCCATAGATGCTGCCTGACTTGCTGAGTTTCTCCAATATTTTGAATATGTAATTCAAAAGAGCTTGTCAGAAGGTTGCAGAAGTCCTTTCCCCCAGGACTGACATATCAAGAACAATGACAAAAATATAATGATACCCTTCAAGATACAAGGTGAGCACGATAGCACTAGGCAATACTACTCAGTTTCTCTGTCGCTAAATGAAATGCACACAAATCCTGACTCCCATTTATGTACACATACACATACTATCACCACAGAAAACACTGGGGGCTCTCACAGCTGGGTAGCTGCAAGAAGGCAGCAATCACACACCTGAGAATGCACACATTCCAGACAATTAGTGTTTCTTTATGGTTGTATTTATTTCTTTTCCTGTCTTGTCACGTCTTGATCGAAGCACAGCAACAACAACACTCCCTGCTTCCCTTAGTCCTCATTCCTAGAAAGAATATTAGTAAATTCAAAACACACTATTAAAGAAGCAGTATTAATTTAGTTCCAGGTTACTATTTTCGAGCTGCAGTGATGACATTACTTTTTAGTTAGTTTGAGAGCTTTTAGTTAGTGACGCTGTTAGCCTGCATTTATGATTTTCATTAGTTCAGCACAGTTCTTTTTAAAGCCCGGTGAACTGTTCATCCATGTCTGTGTCTCTCTCTCTCAGCTCTTGGGCCACCACTGAACTCCTGTCAGCAAGACTTGAGCATAAAAATGGACCCAGTGGAGAAGGAACAGTTGAAATTGGCCCTGAGTTTTGTTGGTCAGTGGAGACTGCATTGACAGTAATGGCTCCCACAGGGCAGAATTTCTTCTCAGCGAGGCAAACCCAATCCAAGCTGGAAGGACAGGTGCCAGCACTTGATTCAGCAGCTCAGAACAGGCAGCCATTACTGCTTTTGCTCCCGCAATTCAATGGCTGTCTGCTGGGACAGCCCCACTTCCAGCACCAGCACCTGCTCCATCCTCCTCCATTAGCCTGAGCCACTAATGCCTTGATTCCCTTGGCTGCTTCCAGAGCTGAACCAAGCATTCCTCCACCAGGCAGTTCCTCCGGTGACTCCATTAGCTGTAGAAACTTTATTCCCAGTGAGCGCCGACTTTCCAAGCCCAGCCAGGTCAGTTCAATGATGATGCACGTAAACTGGCTTACGTGGTGAATCTCTTAGATGGACCCCACTCAGTCCTATGAAAACAAAGTTCACCTGCAGCTCAGCTTCCACGGCAACTTCTAGTCAAGATCAAGAGAGTGTTTGACCTTTATGTATAGGGTCCGGAGACTACCCACCAACTCCTGCATCAGCGTCAAGGGAGAGACTACAAATTACAGTTCTGCACTCTTGCCATTGCCACAGGGTGGAATGCGGGGGTCTCTCATCATTACTTTCCCGCATGGGCTGAGCACAGAGACCTGGCATTAGATCGCAAAGCGTGATGAATAGGACAGCCTGAATAACCAGATAAATAGACAATCAGGCAGCTGAGCAGTGCAGAGAGAGAATGCCCTGAGCCTCCTACTCATTAGAGCACCACTGGTCCTTAAACCCTCTCTCATCACCCAGTATACAGACAATGGAGGAGCCCATGCAGATGGCAGCCTGCACCTACAGTATCTCAGGAGGAACAAGAACAGTGCTGCCTCCACTGTGGCTCTCCAGGATACTTCCAGGCGTCACATCCCAAGTGCCTGGAAAAAGAGAAAGACCCATGAGTAAGAAAGGAAATTCTGATGGTCAGTGCTCTCTGTAAGCAACTTCCCCTGATCGTGCACAAACAAGAGAAAATCTGCAGATGCTGAAAATTCGAGCAACACACACAAAATGCTGGAGGAACACAGCAGGCCAGGCAGCATCCACGGAAAAAAGTACAGGTCCTGCCGAAGGGTCTCGGCCCGAAACGTCGACTGTACTTATTTCCATAGGTGCTGTCTAGCCTTCTGTGCTCCTCCAGCATTTTGTGTGTGTTTCCCCTAATCGAATAATGCTCCCAGCTTCCTTGTCATGGGGGTCTCAGATCCATGAGCTTGTGCCATTTATTGGTTCTGGGCAGCCAGAAACCTCAAGGATATCTCTCAGGCTCCAAGATGGGGAGTTCCCAGTCAACAATCAAGAGAGAATATTAACATCAAGGCAAACACGAGGAAATCTGCTAATGCTGGAATTTCAAGCAACACACGTAAAAGTTGCTGGTGAAAGCAGCAGGCCAGGCAGCATCTCTAGGAAGAGGTACAGTCGACGTTTCGGGCCAAGACCCTTTGTCAGGACTAACTGAAAGAAGAGCTAGTAAGAGATTTGAAAGTGGGAGGGGGAGGGGAGATCCAAAATGATAGGAGAAGACAGGAGGGGGAGGGATGGAGCCAAGAGCTGGGTAGTTGATTGGCAAAAGGGATATGAGAGGATCATGGGACAGGAGGCCTAGTGAGAAAGAAAAAGGTGAGGGGGGGAAAAAACCCAAAGGATGGGCAAGGGGTATAGTGAGAGGGACAGAGGGAGAAAAAGGAGAGGGAGAGAGAGTGAAAGAATGTGCGTATATAAATAAATAACAGATGGGGTACGAGGGGGAGGTGGGGCATTAGCAGAAGTTTGAGAAGTCAATGTTCATGCCGTCAGGTTGGAGGCTACCCAGACGGAATATAAGGTGTTGTTCCTCCAACCTGAGTGTGGCTTCACCTTTACAGTAGAGGAGGCTGTGGATAGACATGTCAGAATGGGAATGGGACGTGGAATTAAAATGTGTGGCCACTGGGAGACATCAAGGCTTTGGATGGCTGGCATCTTGGCACAGCAAGATCCAACTTTCTAAGTACCTCTCCAACTTGTGCTGGAAGGCAACTATAGGGAAGAGCTCGCAAATCTTGTTGATTCACCTGAACCGCCTCTGGTATTTGGCCTTCTCTAGTTTTCTTGACACAACCCGCGGGGCAATTGGTCCCCTAAGATACTCCAAGAGTGGGTTTGGCATTGCTGTCTCCCTATCTGGGTCCAGCTCAAGCCACTGTTAGCATATCCCCTCCTGAGCCAACTGCAAGTGCGGACCTGTCTGGTGTTCCAGTTGAATAAGCTGACTTTCTTGAGGTCTTCAATAAGAAGAAAGCCACCTCCTTGTCTCCATTATGGCCATACAACTGTGCCATTCACCTCTTACTGATATTAGTCCTTCCCAGAGCTGGCCCTTTTCCCTCTCTCATACTGAAATGGTGGACATGGAGGAATACATCAATGAGGCATTGGCATTAGGATTTATCCATCTGTCAACTTCGCCAATAGGGACAAGCATCTTTTTGTGAGCAAGAAGGATGACAAGCTCCATCCCTGCATTGATAATCAGCTCCTCAACAACATCACGGTGAAGAACCATCACCCTCTTCCCCTGCCTGCCTCTGCACTTGAACATCTCCAGGCAGCAACCATATGATCTAAAATAGACCTGTGCAAAGCTGGTTCACATCCAAGAATGGGATGAAAGGAAGACAGCTGTCAACAACTTTGCTGGCCATTATGAGTCCCTCAAGATGCCATATGGTCTGGCCCTGGTCAGTGATATGCTGCAGAACATGATCAATCAGTTTGTTTTTGTGTATTTAGACAACATTCTTATCTATTCCATCTCTTACCAGTAACATGTCCAGCAGGTTCTCAGATGAATCTTCAAGAAGTGTGTCAAACCAGATAAGTGAGAGTTCCACAAAGAACAAGTATTGTTCTTGGTCTATGTCCTCACCCCTTCCCATGTTGAAATGGACCCATGTGAAATTCAGGCAGTCAAAGAGTGGCCCAAACCATCTACGGTCAAACAGGTGAGGCCGTCATGGGATTTGCTAACCTATAATGCTACTTCATCAGAAACTTCAGTTCCATTGTGGCTCCCATAAATGCTCTCACCAAGAAGCTATCTGCAGGTTCCAATGGACAAGTGAAGCAGGCCAAACCTTCTCAGAACCAAAGCAAAACTTCAGCATCTCCCCAGTGCTGCAACATCATCCAGATACATCTTGTCCATTCATCTTCAATGTGTCAGCACTGGAGCTGTACTCTCCCAGCATTCTCCAGTAGTTAATCAGCTGCACTCTGTGCATTTACTTCTTTTTGCTTTACGCTTGCCCAGTGTAATTATGATGTTGGGAACTGAGATCTTCTGGCTGTCAAGGATACCCTGGAAACATGATGAAATTGGCTGGAGGGAGCCAAGCTGATGGACCGCCCAAAAAAACCTTTCCTACATTTGCGATGCCAAGAGACTCAACACCTGTCAAGCTCGTTGGGCTCTTTTCTTCATCTAGTTTAATTTTTACCCTCACCTACCATCCTGGTAGATGAAGGTGAAGTCTGATGCTCTCTCCTGCCAGTCTGACATCTTTAAGGACAACAACAATCCAGAGATCATCCTGTCCTGCACATGTGTATCTGCTCCAGTGATTTGGGAATAGAAACAGAGGCGAAGGCTGCTTAGCAGTTGGATCCAGGCCCAGGTGGGGGACCTCCTAACCTGATATTTGTCCCTTCCTCTGTGTGCTCCAGAGTGTTGGAGTGGTGTCACTTTCCCCATCTGATTGGCCACCTGAGCATTCCATGGACCCCAGAATTTATTTGGAGATGATTTTGGTGGCCGTATACAGTAGGTCCCAAGGTTTCCATGAGTTCGTTTCTGTCTGTCCAGCTTGTGTCCAGAACAAAACATCATGATCACACCCTGCTGGCCTGCCCTGCCCACAGCCTGTGCCTCACCATCCTTGTTCCCACCTCTCAGATTTCATCACTGGTCTGCCTCCGTCAGATGAGAATAATACCAATCTGGTAGTTGTGGACCCATTGCTCCTTGCTCCAGTCACCCTCGTATGTCACCAACACCGCCCCCCAAATTGGTAGTCTATTCTGTGCATGCATCCAGGCATCTTGCTGGGTGGGTGCAGGGCAGGATCCAGTACCTTTCTGATTAGGAGTGGTGTGGCCCAGAGGAACGTTCTTGGGTTCAGCCTCGACAAACACTAGACAAGTCTCTCATCCAGGGCAGCATGGGAAAGGGGGCCTTGTCACAAACATGGACACTGCTGTGGAGCCTGGGCGCTCTCGTAGGTGGACAGCTGATAGAAGGATGGCAAGGACACACCTGATAATGCACACATTCCAGACAATTAGGGTTTCTAATATTGTATAACTCTCTTCCTTTTGGTTCAGACTTGTTTGCTTCTTGATCGAAGCATGGCGATGACAACATTCCCTGCTTACCTTTGTCCACATTCCTGGAAAGATTAGTGAATTCAATAGACACTGTTAAAGAAGCAGTATTAATTTAGTTCCAGGTTACTGCTTTTGAGCTGCAGTGATGGTGTTAGTTTTCATTTAGTTTGAGAGATTTTCATTAGTGACCCTGTTGGCCGAGAGTTTATTATTTTCCTTATTTTTTATTAAAGCCCAGTGAACTGTTCATTCTGTGTCTGTGCCTCTCCCTCTGCACAGGGACCATCACTGAACGCCTGTCATAAGGCCTTTTAAGGTGATGAAATTGTCATGATTCTGTGCTGTATCTGCTCGGTTTAAGCAAAGGCTTCTAGGAACATGAGGAGAGCTGCCAATACAGGATGAAAGCCCTCGTGCTTGTTGTGTCAGAAGAGAGGGTCCTCTCAGCCCAAATACAGTTCAGAGCAGAGACTGCATGAAATCTAACCAGTAAGCACGCCAAACAAGTTACTCCGTCGTAAATCCTGATCTTAAACACTTAGTCAAGAGCAAAATAATGGCAGGATGATAGAAATGAAATATAGGCAGAATCTGAGTCATTAAAAACAAACTTTAGAAAATGAAAATAAAAGGCAGAGAGCATGAGATCTTCAAATATTTCTCAGAGGAGTGACTATCACTGACTTAAAACTAGAAATTTTCAAAACTATTTCAGAGACGTGAACGTCACATTTAACAATGCATAACACTTTCATATACCCTTCTAGTGCATTGACTATATTTTTGGATTCTTGTATTAAATGCAAACTTGTGCACTCCAGAAGTCACTTTAAACTTTCTCCTTTATTTGGGGAAGCACAAAGCTCTCATCAGTATTTCTCATTTCAAGTTGCGAACACAATTATACATAAGCGAAGCTACCTGTCATCTACCAAGTAGATTCCATAAGACCATAAGACATAGGAGCAAAATTGGGCCATTTTGCTCATTGAGTCTGCTCCGTAATTTCATCAAGGCTGATTTATTATCCCCCTCAACTTTATTCCCCTGCCTTCTGCCCATAACCTTTGATGTCCTTACTAATCAAGAATCTATCAACCTCCATTTTAAAAATACCCAATGACTTGGCCACCACAGCCGTATGTGGCAATGAATTCAACAGATTTACAACACTCCAGTTAAAGAAATTCCTCCTCATCTCCATTGTAAATGGATGTCCCTCTATTCTGAGGCCGTGCCTTCTTGTCCTAGACTCCCCCACTATAGGAAACATCCTCTCCACAACTATTCTACCCAGCCCTTTCAATATTTGATAGGTTTTAATTAGATTTTCTCTCACTTTTCTAAACTCCAGTGAGTACAGGCTCAGAGCCATCAAATATTCCTCATAAATTTACCCTTTCATTCCTGGAATTATTCTTCTCCAATGCTAGCACATCTTTTCATACGTAGAGGTCCAAAACTCCTCACAGTACAGCAAATACAGTCTGACCAATGCCCCTCTGAGTTTTGAATTTTCTCCCCAATTGGAAAATAGCTTGCACCTTTATTCCTTCTACCAATGTACATGACCATACACTTCCCAACACTGTATTCCATTTCCCGTGTCTTTGCCCATTCTCTTAAGCTGTCTACGTCTGTCCTCAGACTCCCAATTTCCTCAACCCTACCTGTCCCACCGCCTATCTTTGTATCATCCTTAAACTTGGTCAGAAAGCCATCAATTCATCATCCAAATCATTAACATATATTGCGAAAAAAAAACCACAACACAAACCCTGTGGAATACCCTTAGTCAGCTAACCAGAAAAGGCCCACTTTATTCCAAATCTTTGCCTCCTACCATTCTGCTAATCTTCTATCCATGCTAGTATCTTTCCTGTAATTCCATGGGCCCTTAGGTTGTTGAGCAGCCTCATGTGTGGCACTTTGTCAAAGGCCTTCTGAAAATCTGTACACAATAAATACTGACTCTCTTTTGTCTATCTTGCCTTTTATTTCCTCAACGAATTCCAACAGATTTCTCAGCCAAGATTTCCTCTCAGGGAAACCATGCTAACTTTGGCTTATTTTCTCATGTGCCTCCAAGTACCCAGAAACTTCATCCTTAATAATGGACTCAATCATCTTTCTTACCACTGAAGTCAGGCTATCCAGTCTATAATTTCTTTTTTTCTGCCTCTCCCCTCCCTTTCTTAAAGAATGGAGTGACACTTGCAATTTTCCAGTCCTCTAGAACCATGCCAGAATCCAGTGATTCTTGAAAGATCATTACTAATGCCTCCACAATCTCTGCAGCTACCTCTTTCAGAACCCTGGGGCATAGTCCATCTGGTCCATCTGGTCCAGGTGATTTACCTACCCTCAGATCTTTCAGCTTCCCAGGTACCTTCTCCTTAGTAATAGGTATTACAGCTTGGGGGTTGGGGTTCAGAGTTCAATTCCAGCATCCTCTATAAGCAAGTTTGCACCTTCCTTCTGGTGTACGAGTGGATTTCCTCTGGTTTCCTCCCACAGCCCAAAGACATTCTGGTTAGTAGTTTAATAAGCCATTGTAAATCATCCTGTGATTAGGCTTGTGTTAAATTTGTGGGTTGCTGGGCAGCTTGGCTTGAAAGGCCAGAAGGGCCTATTCCAAGCTGCATCTCCAAATAAAATAAATATTCCATTACACTCACTTCTGCCTCTGACACTCTTGAATATCTGCAATTCTGCTAGTGTCTTCCACATTGAAGATTGACACAAAATACTTATTAAGTTCATCCAGCATTTTTGTCCCCAATTATTATCTTTCCAGCATCATTTTCCAGCTGTCCAATATCTAATTGCATCTTTTTTGCTGAAAAGTATGTTTTTGTATCCTCTTCTATATTATTGGTTAGCTTATCTTCAGAATTCATCTTTTTTCTCCTTATGGCTGTTTTAATTACCCTTTGTTGGTTTCTAAAAGCTTCCTAGTCCTCTAACATACCCGTTAATGCTAATTTTTTGGTATATTATAAATGCCCTCCCTTTTGCTTTTATGCTGTCTTTGACTTCCCTTGTCAGCCACAGTTGCATCATCCTCCCTTTAGAATACTTCTTCTTTGAAATATATATATCCTACAGAATCCAAATTGCTCCCAGAATCTCCAGCCATTGCTTTTCTGTCATCATCCCTGCTAGTGTTTCCTTCCAATCAACTTTGGCCCGCAACACTCTCATGCCTCTATAATTCAATTTACTCCGTTATAATAGTGATACACCTGATTTTGGATTCTGTCTCTAAAACTGAATGGTGAATTCTGTCATACTGCTTCCTAAGGCTTCCTTTACCTTAAGCTACCTAATCAAATCTGGCTCATTACATACAACCCAATCCTGAATTGCCTTTTCCCTAGTGGACTCAACCACAAGCTGGTCTAAAAGCCATCTGATAGACATCCTGCAAATTCCCTCTCTTGGGATCCAGCACCAACATGATTTTCCCAATCTACCTGCAAATTGAAATCTCCCATGACTATCGTAACATTGCCTTATATGCATGCCTTTTGTATTTCCCACTGTAATTTGTATCTGATATCCTGGCCACTACTCAGAAGCCTGTATGTAACTCCCATCAGGGTCTCTTTACCCTTGCAGTTTCATAATTGTACCCATTACAATTCTACTAGGTTAAAGTGAAGTTGTATGGATGGCAAAAGCTTTTCAGTACAGTGAGAAGTGAATTTGAAAACTAATGACAGGTTATCAACTGAAAGATGAATCCCAAGTGATTGTCCTTCAGTTAATTACCTTCAGACTTCATCTTTTCTCACCTTATGGCTGTTTTAGTCAAACATCAAACAGTGAAATATTAGCTGAACAGCATTTCAACAAGAAGAAGTACTTGATTGCAGGGTGAGTTGGCTTCCTTTCTCAACTTCTTCTCAGAATAATTTTGCAGGAGAACCTATTCCACAATAAAGTTTTTCCATTTGCACTAATTTGAAAAGTTACTTTTAACATTAATGCAAAAATACATTCTCCATAAGAACAATATTCAAAATTATATGAAATACGAACAAAAGCACATAGCAGTTGCCATTATCTCTCTGATAGCTTTCTGATACACTATGAAATGTCTATTGTCTTCACTAGCAGTTAAGATATCATCTGCAATATGAGCAACATTTAATCTTTTCTATCATTGATTACACAATGCATCTTAGAATATTTCAATAGAATGAAATTCTTTTTTTATGTTGATCCACTACATCATCCAGAAAGCGTCATAATTCATTGTGACCTTTTTCAGTTTTAACAATTAGGATATGCTGATTTTAATCTTCACGTAATGTAAATCAACCTTGCTGTTCGCTGGATGCAAGATTAGAATAATTACTGTACGTAATGAACTTCTTCTGGTAAAAGCCACGCATAAAATTCTAATACAATTTGCCAGCAGAGTGAAACCATTCAGTGTTCTCTCTGGGAACCATTTAAAACCTTAAAGGCCAGTAAGATTATCTCTGCCCACTGCCACTACTGTTGCATCCGACCAGTAGCCTGAATGAGTGGAAAGCAGTGTAAAATAGACGTCAGCGAGGCACATGCAATCTGTCTGCTGCCAGTAATGTCTTCATTAAAATGTGGACATTGATGTGAAGAAACAATGCCTGCAGCGGGCTCCTAACACAGTGTCATTGTCATTACTGGACTCACAATGAGATTCTGTAAAATGGGTACAGACTGATAAATAGAATGTGATTACTTGTTTATTAAAACATGGATGACGACAAAGCACAACGCAAAATCTGCTGCTGTCACGTTTGTCCATTTATTACTAAATTTCAGAGCTTTCCATACATTTTGAATATAACTACATTTATATTTGAACTTTAACAAAATCTGTAGATGCATGATAGAGAGCAGTATCCTATCTGGTTGTATCACAACCTGTTATGGAAACAACAATGGCCAGGAATGGAGAATGCTACAGAAAGTGGTGCATCACAGGCAGTGCCCTTCCCACCATGGAATACATCTACATGGAGCGCTTCCAACAAGAAGGCACTATCCATCATCAAAGACCCCTACCATCCAGGCCATGCCATCTTCTTCTACTGCCATCGAAAAGGAGGTACAGAAGCCTTAGATTGCAGACCACTAGTTTCAGGAACAGTTATTAGGCAACAACCATCAGGTTCCTGAACTGGCATGGGTAACTTCAATCACCACTACTCTGAACTGATTCTATGACCTACAGACTCACTTTCCAGGACTCATAACAAACAAATATTCTCACTCAGGATTATTATCTTATTTGCACAGTTTGTCTTCTTTTGCACATGGGTTGCTTGTCAATATTTGTTTGTGTATAGTTTTGTCATAAATGCTTTTGTATTTTTTTCCTGTAAATGCAAGAAAATGAATCTCAAGGCAGTAAATGGTAACAAATATGAATTTTAATAAAATATTTACTTTGAATTTTGAACCTTGTATGTATGCTATCCATTGTTTAAAGCACACCATTGAAAGGCTAAGGATTTCATTTTATATAAAATTTGAAATGTAACATAAATTTAAAAGTATTTTTTGAAAATAAACTTCAAATTATGTTTTCTGTCTACAAACTACAAGCAACAATAATTAAATCTTAACAAAATCGTCCTAACTACAAGGTTCCTGACTTTTTCAGGTCTAATAGAAAGAAGATCTATCTCTATGCTCCTGCCAATGCTAAAAGCTTCTCATTCTTGGTTTAATGTTCATCAATGTTTTTTGTATCACTCCATTGTTTTGCCTCATTACTGAAAGGAAAGAGAAGTATAAATCATCAGAAACAGGTAAGACCCTTCACCACATGGCGCACTTTATCTGCAGCCTGCACAAAATAGACAATGTGCTCCGTGGCCACTTTATTAGGTACACCTGTACACATGCTCATCGATGTAAATATCTAATCGACCAATGATGCGGCAGCAACTCGATGTACAAAAGCAAGCACACCTGGTCAAGTCATTCAGTTGTTGTTCAGACCAAACATCAAAATGGGGTGTAAATGTGATTTAAGTGGTTTTGAATGTGCAGTGATTGTTGGTGCCAGATGGAGTGGTTTGAGTATCTCAGAAACTGCTGATCTCCTGGGATTTTCCCATATAACAGTCTCTAGAGTTTACAGAGAATGGTGTGAAAAATGAAAAAAAAACATCCAGCGGGCATAAACACTTTGTTAATGAGAGAGGTCAGAGGAGAATGGCCAGACTGGTTCAAGCTGACAGGAAGCCAACAGAAATTCAAATAACTAGTTGTTACAACAGTGGTGTGTAGCAGAGTATCACTGATTGCACAACACATTGAACCTTGAAGTGGATGGGCTACAGAGCAGAAGATCACACCAGGTTCCACTTCTGTACCCAATAAATGTTCACCTTTGATTTGATTCATTTTAAAGGACGTGAGATGTTCCTAGCAAGGCCAATGATGAATAAAGGGCAATATATTTCCAAATCAGGGTGATGTATGACTTAAAGAGAAGCTTGTAGATGATGGCATTACACATATCACTTGACGAAACATTAATGGGTTCTTATAGTGCATCTAGTAGGTGGTTCACATTGCAGCCATGGTTTTGTGGGCATGAATGCTGAGTTTTTATCTCAGTAGATGGGATACCAGATAAAAGGATTGCCTTATGTTCGACAGCACTGACCTTCATAGCAACAAGCACAGTGTGCTGGAGGAACTCAGCAGGTCCCTCAGCAACTATGGAAGGATCATCAGGACTGATCAGTTGTAGGAACGGTTGTAGGAGCTGCTCTTATTCAAGCAAACATGATTTGAGATTTCTATGCAATGGAAGGACTCCGTAATTGAGGAGGTAAGTTTCACTGCAAAATACTCTAACCTGCTCCTGTAACCATGATATTTATATAAGTGGTCTAATTAAATTTGTCATCAGTGGCTAACCCTAGGGTGTTGCATTGGAGCATTTGGTAATGGTAATCTTGTTGATAGTGAAAGGGAGATAACTGGATTCTACCTTTTCTGTAATGGTCATCCCACTTACCAGCACAGTTCTGACTATTTCTTAGGTCTTAATGCATGTGAACATACTGTAGATCAGTACAGTATCTGAGGAGTTGCAAGTGGAATTAAACACAACGTCACACCTAATGCCACACCTAAGCTCATGTTTAGCCAGTAGATCAAAATTTGTCATTCACAGTCCTTCTTTTAGGTCCAAGTTCATTTCCAAAAAGCATCAAGCTCAAATCACAAACAAGAGAAAATCTGCAGATGCCCGAAACATCGACTGTACCTTTTTCCATAGATGCTGCTGGGCTTACCGAGTTCCTTCAGTATTTTGTGTGTGTAGCATCAAGGTCAACAAATCCTTCTGCACATCAGTTTCTGCTTTATTTGTTGAGGAAAGTAACTCTTCAGAATAGTGCAAAAGCAAAAACTAATGTTTGCTCGTTTTCATCAAATTTCCAGTTTTGCCAATTCATTCACTTTAATGTTATTGAGGTCACTTTTACCGTCCTCTGAGGAACTCACATACCTTTTGTAAAATGTTTCCCACTTTCGGCATGTTAATTTTAGTGAGTTGCAAATCAAATGGATTCAATAATGCTTGGCTGATCAACACTGACAGCCTACTGGTTAATCAGTGAATGTGAATTTACCTGCTTATAATTTAACTCTAAGGATAAACATAATATTGTTACCCACAACTTATCAATGGTCCTTTGGAAATACAGACATAAAGTACTTTCAAAATAAAATCAAAGAGAAAATTGCTCACACTTAATTAACTGGATGCCACAGCAACTTCTGACGAGACAGAAGGAGAGCAGAGATTCTTGCAAATAGCATCTTGCTGTTTGACACCTTATTCAAATACTTCAAGTGGAATGAAATTCCTCTACTTCCACGATAGTCACAAAGTAAACTTGGCAGGAGAAGTGTCCTTTTAAAGATATTTAATTGTTTCTACTGCCAATCAGTTACTCTGGCACCAAAGTTAATTAATTTCGATCTTGGATCTCACTCTTAAAGGTTTTATTTTTTGTTGATGATCTACTGTTCAGTCTTAGTGAACTTACTTTACTTTTCTTTACCTGTTGACTTTCTGTTTCTGAAGTTAACCATCAGCACCCCCTTCATGCTTACCTAATTCATCATGGAATTAATTATTCTGAAAGACTCCATTTTGATCTATTCCATTAAATACTTAAATCTGATTGGATAACGAGTAACTCGGGGGTGTGCTGTTCACTGAAAAGCACAGCACCCTGAAGAGGCGCTGAACCTGTTTGCATTTCCAGTGCAAATCCTAACACTCTGCCACCGCCTGCTTCCACATAATCAATGGCCTATGAATGATCTGAAGAACAAAATATTGTAAACTTTAAAAATATTAAGTAAAATGGATGCTGTTTGTTGGTGTGCAATACTTTCTAGAGAAATTAACTGTGCTTTCTTTCATTTGACAAGAGTACTTACTTTATCGAATATTATACTGTACATAATTTCCATGTTAGAATAACCTATCCATAACTGATCAATTATGCCAATTATACTTCTGAGCCTTCATTTCATCATTGGCAACTATACATTTTGGAGCTTACTAATAATTAAATAATTGCATCTATTTCAACAACTGATTCCACAACCTGGGGACTCACCTTCAAAGACTCTACAACTCATGTTCTCAGTGCTATTTATGTTTTTATTTATATATCTATCCATCTATCTATCTATCTATTTATTTATTTATTTATTTATTATTTGTTTCTTTTTTATATTTACACAATTTTTTCTTCTTATATTTCATTATTGTAATGGATTAATGATACAATTACATTATTTTTCTATTCTTTTAAAGCGCTTTGTAATCTTCTTCTTCATGTGCCTTGCGTGTTACATACACGCTTGGGCGATCATGGCTTTCCACATCGAACGATCCCATGCAGCGTCAATGATATCTCGCACACCTAGATCTGTTAGTTCTTTCACAGTGTCCATATATTTTCTTCTTTGCCTTCCTCTTCCGCATTTCTCAGGCATACAGCCTTGTAATGTAAGGAATTCTATTTCTCCCTTTCTGATGACATGGCCCAGGAATTTAAGTTTCCTCTCATTTAATGTTCTCATTAAAGATCTTTTTGTATGGGCATGTTGGAGTACTGTCTCATTAGTTACCCTATCTCTATATGATATTTTCAGCAATCTTCTAAGAAACCACAATTCTGTTGCTTCTAAGTTTCTTTGGAGTTCTGGGGTTATAGTCCATGTTTCAGAAACATACAGCAAGATTGACCAGATGTAACATTTTAGTATCCTAAATCTGTTGGGAAAAACGGGTTTCATTTTTTGGAAGTTGGTTTTGGCAATGGCAATTCTTCTTTTTATTTCTACTTTACTTCTAGCATCTTGTGATATAAAGCTACCAAGGTAACCAAAGCTGGTCTTTTGTTCTATCTCTTGGTTACCGATGTACAATTGGCAGTTGGGAGTATCCTGTTGTTTTGATATTACCATCCATTTGTTTTTTTCACAGTTGACGGTTAGACCAAAATCTGCACTTGTTTGTACTACTTTGTCTAAGAGGATTTGTAGGTCTTCTGCAGCACTTGCTATTAGGGTGATATCATCTGCATATTTTATATTGTTGATGTTAACACCTTCAATTTTTATCCCACTTAGGTCTTCTATTTCTCTGAGAATCATTTCACTATGGATATTAAACAATTCCGGTGAGGCAACCCATCCCTGTCTAACTCCTCTTTGAATTTTAGTCCAACTGCTTACATTATCATCAATTTTTACCGCCATAGTTTGTAATAGGGAGTGTTCAATTTCTTCCATGGTCTTCGACTCTCTTCTCTCAGATTCCCCCTTCTCCAGCCTTCATCGCTTTCACCAATCAACTTCCCTGCTCTTTACTTCACCACTGTCCCTCTCCCGGTTTCACCTATCACCTACCTCCTTGTACTTCTTCCTCCTCTCCACCAAATTCTTACACTTACTTCTCATCTTTTTTTTACAGGCCTGAAATGTCAAATGTTTATCCTTTCAGTAGATGCTGCCTGGCCTGCTGAGTTCCACCAGCATTTTGTGTGTGTTGCTTGGATTTCCAGCAACTGTAGATTTTCTCATATTTGTGGTTCATAAATCTGTTAGCACTTATTCCTCCAATGCATTACCAATTTCTGTTTTAATCATGTTAATTTTATTCAGAGTACTTTTTGAGATTACTTTTTGTATGTGTATATCAAACTTGCCACTATCTGTTCCAATTCTTATTTCCTTTCATCCTTTTTCTCTGATGTATTATTCATTTCTTTGCCATTTTATGCATTTTTGTTGTTCCTGCTCCACCATTTCCATCATTGCTCTTGTGTGCCACTCTGGGTCCCGTGCATGCTGTTCTGCTTTATATCAGCAGTTGTTTTATGTGATGTAGTATAAAGATTAGCAGGCTGATTGTCTGCAACCACATATCTTTTTAGTCTAGGACACAGCGAAATTTCTGACGCTGATCACAAACTGGCTTCACAAGTTCCAAGTCAGTAGGGAAGTTTTCCCTATACTGTAGATTCTAAGTATGAGAGGTGTTGGTCATTCTTCAAGTTCTGGCTGTACTTCATCTCTACTTTCCTGATCTTTAAGGATTTGGTGCACAGACAATGAGTTGTTTTAGGTACTTTCTTGTCAATTTTCTCCTAGGCTTGGCCAAGGTGGCCATTTCAGGTCCAGGATGACATGAACTCCTCTGAGATGACTGTCCACCCAACTTCCGAGGATATGTTTGTGTCTAAGCTTCACAGGAGAGGAAGCATATAGTTTCCCCTGGTCCTCTGGAGGCCATTCAATATCATGGGATGCCACAATGGCTGGAATGCATCCAACATAAGGACTGTCCTATTTTGTTTTGAGAACTATGTAAATAATCTAATGATAATAATATAAAACAGGCACAGCCAAGCACACTTATTTCTCAATTGCTATGAATTTTTGGACTATTCCAGTGCTGTTTAGTATTGTGGCTTTCTGGAGATGTACATAAATATTGCTGTGTCAGCCTAATTGTTTAATGCTATTGTGTAGTGACTATGGGATGATATCAGTTGTACATATTACTATTGAAACATAATACCCTGTTTATGTTCCATAGACTTTCAATTTCCCATTTTAATTCAGCATACTTCTGGTGTTTTTCACTTATTGATTTGTGTATGTTATGTGTGTATTGAATGGCTACTGTATATCCATTAAGGAAGTTTTTCTTGCTTGTTTATCTTGTAATATTATATCTAGACAATTATTATGGATTGCCTTTTCTGTATTGATAATGGATCAGCTGTAATATCATTTGTAGGACTTTGACTCTAAAACTGAATCGGACTTGTATTTATAGTGTCTTTTGTGAGTTTATATTTTAAAGCGAGATTTTGGTGAATGATGTTTGCCCCTTGATTCTGTCTGTGTAAGTAATCAGTTTGTATTAAATGGCTGCAGGATCCTGTAATATGTTGGATTGTTTCTGGTTTCCCTTGGGATTTTTTGCATTTATCATCTTGAATTATTTGGTCTTTTATAAGCTATTTTTGATATTTTTTGTATTAACCATCTGATTCTATGTTGCCACAAGGAACTCCTCTGTTTCTGGGGAGAGGTCTCCAACTCTGAGCCAGGTATTCAATGCTTCTTTGTCAACATCTAACCTGCTCCGATTTTAAGGATGTCTGCATGGAGGGCCATACTTTGGTTAACTTTTTCTCCTGTAGTGATAATTTCTTCATTTTTTTGGGTCTTTCATTTCAGTCAAGACGTTTCACGTCATATGCTGGTGATAATAAACCTGATTCTGATTCTGATTCTGAAGTTCAGTGGGGTGTACTTCCTATCAGAATTGCATATACTGGCATGGATTGCTGAGTTCTGGTTTCATTAATTAAAATATATCCTTGGAAGTTTATCTCTTCCTCCTTCTGTCCTTGGTAATGTTAATTTAAGTGTGTTCGAGTGTACATAGTGTTCTCTAAAATTTGTCATTTCAGTTCTTATTATTCTTTGTAAATTTTCCAGATCAGTTTTGGGCCAAGATATTATACCAAAAAAATACATTAATATTGGTGGAACAGAAGTGTTTATTGCCTTTGTTATATTTTTACTATTGAGCTCTGTTTGGCAGATTTTCTTTAGCCTTGAAGTAAATTTTGTTGAAAGTTTTCCCTTATCGCACTATTTTCTTTGCTTGCTGATATCCCAGATATCATATGTATAATATTTATCCATCAGTTGTATTGTATCCTGCTGCTCTGTTTTGTATTCTACTCACACTATTGCACCTTTCTTTATGTTTAATGTTCTGCACTTATCTAATCCAGTTCATGTTTATACCTTTTGAAAATAGTTCTACAATTTGAATGAATTGCTTTTGTATTCTGATGAAGGAGCATGTAATTTTAAATCATCCGTTTATAGAAGGTGTATCAAGGTATAATTCGCTTCTTCATTTCATTATTGGTATTATACCATAGAAAAAAAATAAAGCATTTATATTAAGTGAATTCAGCAAATGCAGAGCCTTTGCTTAAAATAAAGACAGGGTTAAATATAAATCCTCATGATACACAGAACCTTTTCCTGAAGGCAAACCATTTGCTATGCCAAAGATAGAGAAACGTTTCTTTTTTTCATGAATACACTAAATTTCAACTTTTCTTTGAAAGCCTCAGGAAATAATCTTCTTTAAATTATTTCAGCCAGCACTTATCATAGGAGAACAGAAGTCGAAATGAAACAGGCAACTTAAAGTGATGTGCATACCAATATAACAGTAAGTGCTATGTAACCTTAACAAATGCCAAAGTCCTAATCCATGACTGAAAAGATCTGCCTGCTGCATCCCTCTATGTTACAGAAAGTGGTGACACCTAAGGGAGCCGAGACCTACTAAACATCTACTTATTACTGGTTCAATTCATTAGTTATATGCTTGACTAGTGGGATCATCTGTTTAATAACATTTCACCAACTCATTTCTAAATTTATCTTTTTGCCACTCAATGTTTAGATTTGTGAATATTTTTGACAATGAGGAATTAATGCCTTATAGAGCAAGGGCCTTACTTTGGTCACCAAACTCCAGTGCTGAGCTAATTATAACACGTAGACTGTGGTTTTTGGCTTCACTGGGTTAACCATTCGAGAACCAGTTGAAAACTTTACATGTATTTTCAGAATTACAGGCTTATTTTTCAACCATAAGAAAATAACTATTGAGATGACGCATGAGCACGGGGGATAAGGATGTACTGAGTTTCTTCTCACTGTCAAGATTCAGGCAGAATAGCTAACTATTTGCATATTTTTACATATTGCCTTTCTCTGTATAATCCCGGGACAAAACCTGATTAAAATCCTGGTTATATTTACCTCTGAGGCTCGTGCATAGACAGTAAGAAAAAGATGAAAACCATCTATACGCGCTATCTGAGAAAACAAGCTGAGAAAGAAATGTTACTTGATTAAAAGCCTATTAAACCTGAAGATTTAAAAGTTTTAAGATAGACTCGAAAATGAATTTATGCCTAAATTACTGTTCTGTGCATCCTCCATAAACTTGGATCAATTTTTATTACGGGAACTTGCAGAACATATCTTGGTGTTTGAAGATCGCATTTCACCCCTTGGTCTGTCTTTCTTTTGCTGTGCCAGTCTCAGCAGAAATTACAACAATCAGTGTAATATTCCCAAAGAAAAGGCAGCTGTAAAGCAAATACTTATATTGAAATAGTTGGCACTGACAAAGATCTATTGCTGTTACTGATGTTCTGTACTTGATGGTAAAAAAATAAATTGTCATAAACCGGTTAAATATTTTAAACATTTAAATGTTATAATTGCTGACATTTCTGACTAGTT
Organism: Mobula hypostoma; assembly: GCF_963921235.1. Classification (NCBI taxonomy): domain Eukaryota; kingdom Metazoa; phylum Chordata; class Chondrichthyes; order Myliobatiformes; family Myliobatidae; genus Mobula; species Mobula hypostoma. Next base: position 40,984,899 of record NC_086103.1, read on the forward strand.
ACTTATTTTGCATTGGAAAGAAAATACTGCAAATTGAGTGTAATTGCTGGTGTGTGTGGGCACTGTGGGTGAGGATGCGTTCAGGTTGTCACTCACTGTCAAGTCTCAGAAATGGATGAACAGCCAGTTATATAGCTTTACTTACCCTATTCTCTGTGTAATCATTTTCCTCATGAGCATTTGTGCTAATAAGGGTGGCATTGATTATAGCACTAGTACACAATGGCTTTACTGAATATTTATTCTACAGTCTTGATTAAGTTTGCTCAGTCCACACCCACGCTAGGTGGATTGGAAAATGGCAAACAGACTGTGAATAATTTTTTGATTAATGTTCACAAAGGGCCACATGCCTGCCTTTAACAGAGCTTAAAGCATTTAGACTTCGAGCGTAACAGTAGCCTAATTCTGGACATTTAAGTACTGCAAAAGCGAAGAAGGAAGGCAATGGCAAATGACTTCACCTCAAAGACATATCACTTGATTTACACAGCATCAGGTTGTCACCTGTGTGAATGCACTGTGAATACTGGACGTTCCTGCATTCTGCCAAGACAAAGTCCATTTCTGCACAAAAATTATTTGACATGGCTGTGGAAAAGAGATCAGAACTTCATGGTCTCATTTCAATAGTGCCTGACTTAAACAACATTTGTGATCAATTCCAGATGAAATTGTGCAAATATTGAAACTGGACCAGAGACTTCAGTCACAGTTCCCTGGTGCCTGCATTCATCCAGTGATATTATTATTCACACTATGAAATTTCCACCTAATGTGACATAAATTGGAGCTCAAAGATCTAAACTGCAATTGTCTTCAAACAATTTCATTTGAACCTGGTACAGGTTCTTTGCTATTTGTCAGAAAATTTTATTGACATCAGGGAACCAGCTGAGCATAGCTTCAAAATGTCATACCTTGGTTTGCTGACAGCACCACTGTTGTTTGCCGACTCAAAGGTAGTGATGAATCAGAATATCAGAGGGAGATTGAAAATCTGGCTGAGAGGTGCCATAACAACAACCTCTTACTCAGTGTCAGGAAGACCAAGGAGCTGATTATTGACTTCAGGAGGAGGAAACCAGAGATCCAAGAGCCAGTTCTCATTAGAGGATCAGAGTAGGAGAGGGTCAGCAACTTTAAATTCCTCTGAGTTAACATTTTAGAGGACCTGTCCTGGGCCCAATATACAAGTACAATTATGAAGAAAGCACAGCAGTGCCTCTATTTCCTTAGGAGTTTATAAGATTCAGCATGACATTTAAAACTCTGAAGAACATCTATAGATGTATAGTGAAGAGTATATTGACTGGTTACTTCACAGCTTAGAATGGAAACACCAATGCCCTTGAACAGAAAGTCATATAAAAGTAGCGGATACTGCTGAATCCATCACGGGTAAAGCCCTCCCTACCATTGAGCACATCTTGCCGCAGGAAAGCCGCAATCATCACCAGTGTCCCCCACCACCCAGGTTATGTTCTCTTATCGCTGCTGCCATCAGGAAGAAGGTACAGGAATCTCAGGACTCAGGACTCACAGCACCAGGTTCAGGAACAGTTATTACCTGTCAATCATAAGTTCTTGAACAAAAGGGGATAAGTTTACTTAACTTCACTTGCCCCATCACTGAAATTTCTCACAACCTATTGCCTCGCTTACAAGGACTTTTCATCTCATATTCTCAATATTTATTATTTATTTATTTATTATTATTATTTGTTTAATTGTGTATTTGCTCAGTTTGTTATCTTTTGCACATTGGTTGAATGCCCAATTGCTGTTGTCTTTCATCGATTCTATTATGGTAATTATTCTATAATGGATTTATTGTGTATGCCCACAAGAAAAAGAATCTTGGGATTGTACATGGTGACATATATGTACTTCGATAATATATTTACTCTGAACTCATTGTCCCAGTCCACAGAGAGTGTTAGCTTCAGAATATGGCTGTGATCAGTGTAAACTTGCATTGAGATGCTGGGAGACTCACTGCTCAGTGGTGACAGCAATGCCAATACTATCCAATGGGAGGGGTTGTCATTTATATGCCTGGCCTGTCAGGTGGATCAGGGACATTGGAGCAGAAGAAAAGATATGGTCCTCTGTGAAGAAAGTAATCTTCAGAGACACAATATCTGACCTGGACTCCAGTGATCAGAAATCAAACTCAGGTTTTTCAAGGCCATCATCCCTATGATGCACAACATTCTGCAGGAGTATCGCCTGTCATGCTCTTATATGTAGACCACTGGCCTTCGGGATGTCAAGCTTATGTTGACTCTCAGTTGCCTTGGCACAGGATTATTCCAAAGAAAATCAATCGCTCTCATATCTCTCAATACTGTGTCAGAGAGGTCACGAGGTCATTGCACTCATGAAGAAAATACTACGACTTCATAGCAGAAGAAAGGGGGGCATCCTGAGCACTCAGATTTGTCATCTTTGTTGGGCTCCCACAAAGGCAAGCAATCATTGACTACACTCTTATTGTCACATATATATCCTGGTCTTTTGATCAACGGGAACAATTACCCGTCCATCAATATTTTTGTGGATCATGAGAAGAAGTTCCCAGAAAAGTTTTCCAAGTTTCTGGGAAGAATGTATGACTGAACTACTCCAAGAGAGAACAGATAGGCCAACACTGGAGAATAGATCATGGGAATCAAGGGCTACCCTCTGCTTCCATGGCTACTCACAGAAATGCCTTCTCTGCTGCAGGTGAACGTACATCGAAGGGTCACCAACATACCAGAATCAGAGTGGAAAATCTCCTTCCAAGAGACACTTGAGGAGTCCTTTTCATACATGACACATAGATATAGAAATTCATTCCCTGCCACATGTTGTACAACCTATTCAATATCTAGCAGAAGAGCAGCATAGTGATCTGGTCACTTCTGCCTACGAGGCTGAGGTTGAACAACAATGAGAGCCAAAGGAGCAGGAGGTCACTGTGGGATATCTCTATTCAGCATTCACATAATTACTTCCTGGCAGAGGTGAAGAGACGGGCGTTGTCTGTAAGAGTGACCCTTCATTTTGGGAGAGTCCTCATTTAGGGGTCAGCAGTGGAAAGGGTGAGCAGTTTCTTGGGTGTTACCGTGTCTGAAGATCAATCCTAGGCCCAATATGTTGATGCAACCATGAAGAAGGCTCGCCAGCGGCTATATTTCATTAGGAGATTTGGACTCTAGCAAATGTTGATGGAGTGCATTCTTACTGGTTGCATCACCGTCTAGTATGGAGAGGCCACTGCACAGGATCAGAAAAACTGTGAAAAACTAAATCAGTCAGGTTTATCATGGGCACTAGCCTCCCTGGTATCAAGGACATCTTTAAAAAAATGATGCCTCAAAAAGGTGGCATCCGTTATTAAGGACCCTCATCACCCCCTGATGCTGCTTTGCAGTCCCATATGATCAATGAATCCCTGTATAAATCACTGAAGTGACATACTGCAATGGTTTTTTGTAATATTGCTATATGATGAGGTGACCATCATGGTAAGCAAACTTGCCCAGTAATGGTTGTATATAATCCAGTGGCTCTGGTAAAGCTCAGTGATGACTTATTGCTGGCAAAAAAAATAAAGAATTTAACTAAATACTTTATTAATATCACTTCTTGTAAAATTTATGGTAAATGATCACTGCAAGCAATGAAGAGGTGGGCGAGGGCGACAAGAGTCGCGGGTCGAAGCAAGCGGAGGCGAGGCAAAGGTGAGGTGAATTTGAGGCAAGGTCGAGGCATATTCAAGGTGAGCAGAGGTGAGGCAAGTTGGGGCAATAAAGGGCCATCCACCAAGACAGAGAACAAGGAAGATTCAAAGTCCATCCACCAACACTGAGGGCAAAGAAAGACCTGGGGTTTGATCGATCTAAGCACCAGGCCGATTTGGAAAGTTTGGTAATGAACTGAAATGTGGTGGTGGGCTCCAAGCCCAGATTGTATCAGAGCGACGGGGCCTGTGTCCCAGAGCGAGGAATGACCCAATGTCTGGACGATTTATACGCTGAGCCAGATTGAAAATGCAGGGTGCTGGGACAGTTCTGCTCACTGCTCCATGACATTTACTCGACTCTGCGCTGAACTGAGACTGAGGCTGTGGCCTGCTCTGGGCTTTGTGTCACTTTAGTTCTGATTGCTATTCTCTTGCTTTTACTGTTTGCATAATGTATTTTTTTCTCTGCACACTGGGTGCTTGATGGTCTTTCTTTGATGGGTTGTTTTGGGTTCTTTTGTTTGGTGGCTGCCTGTAAGAAGACAAATCACAAGGTTGTATAATTTACACATACTTTGACAATAAATGTACTTTGAACTTTGAATTTTGAAATTTTAGTTCTCCTTGGTCTTAAATTCTGTGCTTTGGCTAATAAAGAAAAACAATGTGAAAACTTTTTAATTACCATGTCTATGAGTGCTGCCGCCTTTGAGGATTCACCCTACTGTCTATCATTTAATGTTTGTTCCCTTGCCTTATCGCATTTCCACCAAGCTTTTCTACCAAGCCTTCCAGACCATACATAAAGTTGGACATTTTCCCTTCCTGTCAACTATTGACTAATTTTTGTACCTTCAGAAAACTTTTTATCATATACTCTACATTTTGTCCTAAATTATTCATATGCAACATGAAAGCAAGAGACTGAGTGATGAGCTTTGTGGCACCACAGTGAAACAGTCTTCCAGTTTCAAAATCACCCATGGACCTTTATCATTTCCTCCTGACAAAGATTCAATTCAAAAAAACTTTATTGTCATCTTAACCGTACATCAGCTCTGCAGGGTAGAATGAGACAGTGTTTCTCAGGAGCAGTGCAATCATAACATAACAAACGCAACACTAAATAATAAACATAACAATAAATAGTAAAACACAGCAGCCTTCTTTAATTCTCTTACTAACATGGCTAGCTCGCTACGTGGAATCTTGTCAAAAGCTTTGTAAAATTCATGAGGCCTTGTTACAGTAATCAAGCACACTTCTTCGAAAGATCAATCAAGTTGTTCAAGTTGGTTTTAACCAATCTATGCTGACCATTGTTATAAAATGATTCCAATAATTTGTCAAACCACTGAAGTGAAACTAACAGGTCTATAATTATTAGGTTATTCCTTTCACCCCTTTATTCCTTTTTCCACTGCATTAGGAGATTAGTAGCTCTCCAATCCTGTAGTTAGCAATAATGAAAAATAATGGTCAGAGCCTCTGAAATTTGCTCTCATTTTTTCTTTTTAACAAGCTAGGATCTATTTCATTTGGGTCTCATGACTTATCCACGTTCTAAGAAACTAAACCCTAATTATCGTGACCAATCTGGACATCAGAAGTTTTGAGAGGAGAGGATTTCATTCAGTACCACTGCCCCAGTACAAAAAGCAGCAGCAGGTCGCTACAGCAGAAAAGAGCTTTGACTGGCGGACAATCGCCATTTGGGATTGATTAGCAGGAGCAAATTAAAGGAAGGCGGGACAAGTGCAGTGGCCACCATCTGAGTGGTGGTCTTGAGGCTTTAGCTCTTCGAGACTTCAGCCAGAGAAAGCAAAAGAAAAGAAAAGCTCAATTTTTTTATTTCCTTTATAAGCTAGGACAGTAGAGATGCTGGGCAGGATGGTTGAATGTTCCTCTTGTGGGATGTGGGAAGGCAGGGAGACATCCAGTGTCCCTGATGACTACAACTGAGAGAAGTGCATCCAGCTGCAGCTTCTAACAATCCTCGTCAAGGAGATGGAGCCCATGCAGAGTACCTCTGTAGCCATCTTCCTCTACAAACAGGTATATCACTTTGGACACTGTCAAGGGTGGGGGGAGGGTGTTGAAATGATCTTACAGGATACAGTGGTTAGGTCTCTGGCACTGAGTCTGCCTCTTGACTCAGAAGGGAAGCAGGGAGAGGAGGCATGGGTGGTAGGGGATTAATTAGTTAGGGGAACGGACAGATAGTTCTGTGAGCTATTACTATTCACTTTGATATTGTTTGCTAGCTTGCTTTCATAATGATTCTTTTAGCTGCTTTAGGTTTTTTTAATTTTCCCAATCCTCTATCTTCCCGCTAATTTTTGTTTTATTGTATGCCCTGTCTTTTGTTTTTACATCAGCTTTGACTTCTCTTGTCAGCCATGGTTGTACTATTTTGCCATCTGAGAATTTCATCTTTTTTGGAATACATCTGTCCTGCACCCTTCCTCATTTTCCCCCAGAAACTCACGCCATTGCTGCTCTGCTGTCATCCCTGCCAGCAGTTCCTTCCAATTTACTTTGGCCAACTCCTCTCTCATACAACTGTAATTTCCTTTACTCCACTGAAATACTGCTACATCAGACTTTATTTTCTCCCCATCAAATTTCAAGTTGAACTCAATCATATTGTGATCACTGGCTCCTAAAGGCTCTTTTACCTTAAGCTCCCTAATCACCTCCGGTTCATCATAACACCCAATCCAGTATAGCTGATCCCCTAGTAGGCTCAATGACAAGCTGTTCTAAAAACCCATCTAATAGGCATTCAACAGATTCACTCTCTTGAGATCCATTACCAGCCTGATTTTCCCAATCAGCCTGCATGTTACAATCTCCCATGACTATTAACATACCTTTTCTATTTCGTGTTGTAATCTGTGGTCCACATCCCAGCTGCTGTTGGGAGGCCTGTATATAACTGCCATCATGGTCTTTTAACCCTTGCAGATACTTAACTCAACCCACAAGGATTCAACATCTTCTGATCCTATGTCACATCTTTCCACCGATTTGATGCTATCCTTTTCCATCAGAGCCACGCCACCCCCTCTGCCTACTTTCCTATCCCTCCAATACAATGTGTAACCTTGGAAATTCAGCTTCCAACTACAACCATCCTTCAGCCATGATACAGTGATGGCCATAAGATCATACCTGATGATCTGTGTGATGTTACCATTACCAGAGAGAAGCTTCTTGGGAATCAGAAAGCTCAGAAGGTAGTTAAGTCTACCAGATGGACCAGATAATGTACGCCCCAGTGTTCTGAAAGAGAAGGCTGAAGAGATTGTGACGGCATTAATAATAATCTTTCAAGAATCACTAGATTCACGAAAACTGGAAAATTGAAAATATCTGTCCAGTCTTTGAGAAGGTTGAAAAGCAGAAGAAAGGAAACTATAGACCAATTAGTTTGACTTCAGTGGTTGAGAAGATGTTGGAGTTGATTGTTAAGGATGAGGTCTCACGGTACTTGGGGACACATGATAAAACAGGCCATTGTCAGCATGGTTTCCTCAAGGGAAAGTCTTGCCTGACATGTCTGTTGGAATTCTTTGAAGAAATAACAAACAGGATAGACAAAGAAGAATTGATTGATGTTGTGTACTTGGATTTTCAGAAGATCTTTGACAAGGTGCCACACATGAGGCTGCTTAACAAGCTAGGAGCCCGTCATATTACAGGAAAGGTTCTAGCATGGATAAAGCAGTGGCTGATTAGCAGGAGGCAAAGAGTGGTAATAAAGGGAGCCTTTTCTGGTTGGCTGCCGGTGACGAGTGGTATTCCGCAGGCGTCTGAGTTGGGACCGATTCTTTTTACGTTATATGTCAATGATGTTTTGATGGAATTGATGGCTTTGTTACAAAGTTTGCAGATGATATGAAGGTAGGTGGAGGGGCAAGTAGTTTTGTGGAAGTAGAGAGGTTACAGAAGGACTTACACAGATTAGGAGAATGGGCAATGAAATGGCAGATGGAATACAGTGTCAGGAAGTGTACAGTCAGGGACTTTGATAGAAGAAATGAAAGGGCTGACTATTTTCTAAATGGAAAGAAAGTGCAGAAATCTGAGGCGCAAAGTGAATTGGGAGTCCCTGTGCAGGATTTACTAAAGGTTAATTTGAGTCTGTGGTAAGGAAGGCAAATGCAATGTTGGCTTTCATTTCAAATGGACTAGAATATAAAAGCAAGGATGTAATGTTGAAACTTTATAAAGCACTGGTGGGGCCTCACAGAACATGTGTGTGGTTTTGGGACACTTATCATAGAAAGGATGTGCTGAAACTGGAGAGGGTTCTAAGGAGGTTCACGAAAATGATTCCGTAATTGAATGGCTTGTCATATGAAGAATGTTTGATGGCTGTAGGCCTGTAGTCACTGGAATTCAGATGAATGAGGGGTGACCTCATTGAAATCTATTTAATGCTGAAAGAGTGGATGTGGGGAGGATGTTTTCTATAGTGGGAGAGTCTAAAACTAGAGGAAACAGCCTCAGAACAGAGGGGTATCCTTTTAGAACAGAGATGGTGGGGAATTTCTTTGGCCAGAGAGTGGTGTATCTATCGAATTCTTTCCCACAGGCAGCTGTGGAGGCCAACTCCTTATGTACATTTAAGGCAGAGATTGATAGATTCTTGATTGGTCAGGGCATGAAGGGACATGGGGAGAAGACAGGAGATTGGGGCTGAGAGGAAAATTGGACCAGCCATGATGAAATGGCGGAGCAGACTCAATGGACCAAATAGGCTAATTCAGCTCTTATATCTTATGGTCTTATGGTCTAAATACTTCCTTGTTTACTATACTTACTTCATGGCCTCAACTTCAATCAAAGTATGTTGTAGTTTAAAGTTCATACCTATCCAAACATAACCATAAGAAACATAAATTCTAACAAATATATTGTGTTACAAGAAAGAGATAATATTCTAAATGACAAAGTTTGGTCAACGTAATTGAATAAAATCTGCTAAACTGAACTTCAACTTCCTTGAAATTTGGAGATCAAGGCAATTTGCAGCTTAAGTGTTTAATTAAATGTGCAAATTCAACAAGTGATGCAAATATGATTGACAATATTTCATTTCCAATTAGTGCTTATAATCTTCAGCTAGCCTTATGGTTACATTATCAGGTCTGACTGAGACGTCCTTTAATCAGCAAAGAAAAACTCCGTTCCTACAGATTAATTCAAACAGTTTCAGCGGCAGTATTGCTTTAGCTGACTTATTTTAATATGAATATTCTTAGCCCTACAGTTTAACTCTGAGGATTAAACACACAATGCAACCTGAAATATATTTTTATTAATAAGAGCCATTTCGGTACAGCCACTGTTTTAATTCAGTTGTCTCCTTGCTGGTATTCTGTATTTTTATTATTTTGTATCAATGGTGCTGTTTGGCCCAACACTGACGACCCAGCCCCAATTCTGCTCACCTGGGCACCGCACTCTGCTGAACCAATGGCGAGGGGGCAGCTGAGGGTCCAGAAAATTAACCACTGTGTTTGGGCACCTTGTGTGAAACAAAAAGGAGAGGTAAGTGTGACTACTGGTGGTATCCACCTCAGAGGTGTTGAGCTGATGAGTGGTAAGGAATACTGTACCACTTATTGTGATAGAGCTGAAGGGATTACGGGGGGGGGGGACTGGGAGGTGGCACTACCATTCAGGGAAAATGCTGCGACAGTCCTCAGGCAGGACAGACTGGAGAGCTTCTCCAGTGAGGCTGTACGGGTGCAGCAGAGGATTCTTTCAAGAAACATAAAATTATGAGAGTAGGAATTTTACTTTCCCTCACACTGATTGGGATGCCCATAATGGATAAAGAGATATTTAACACATTCTTTGCCATGGGAGAGGTGCCAGAGGATAGGGGGACAGCTAATGTTTCATTGTTTAAGATAGCATCTATGAATAAGCTAGGAAATTATAAATTGGTGGTGTGTAAGATATTGAAAGGTATTCTAAGGGACCGGTTATGTAGACAGGCACTGATTAGGAACAGTCATCATAGTTTTGTACATGGTAGGACGATACTCGGAAAGCTGATAAAGGCAAGTCAGTAGATGGACTTTAGCAAGGCATTTGATAAGGTTCTACATTGGTAGTTGGTCAAGAAGATTCATTCACTTGGCATTCAAGATGAAGTAGTAAATTTGATTAGACATTGGCTTCACAAGAGAAGCCATAGAGTGCTATCAGATGATTACCTCTCTGATTCGAGGCCCCTGACCATTGGTGTGCCACAGGCATTGGTGCTGGGTCTGTTGTTGTTTGTGATCTATGTCACAATCTGGATGATAACGTGGTAAACAGGATCAGCAAATTTGTAGATGACACTAAGGATGAGGGTGTAGTGAACAGTAAGGAAGACTATCAAAGCTTGCAACAGGATCTGAACAAGCTGAAAAAATGGGTGGAAAAACGGCAGATGGAATTAAATGCAGACAAGTATGAGGTGTTGTGCTTTTGGAGGACGAACCAGGATGGGACTTACACAACAAGTTGTAGGACACTGAGGAGTGTGACAGAACAAAGGAATCTGGGAATACAGGTCCATAATTCTTGAAAGTGGCATCATAGATAGAAAGGGTCGTAAAGAAAGCTTCTTGCACATTGGCACACTACATAAATCAATGTAGTGAGTGCAGGATTGAGATATTATGCTGAAGTTGTATAAGACGTTGGTAAGGCCTAAATTGGACTATTAAGTGCAGTTTTAGTCACCTGCCTATAGGAAAGATGTCAATAAGATTGAAAGAGTACAGAGAAAAATTACAAGGATGTTGCCAGATCTTGAAGAACGGAGTTTTAGGGAAAGGTTGAATAGGTTAGGTCATTTTTTTCAAAGAGCATAGAAGAATGAAGGGAGATTTGATAAAGGTATACAAAATTATGCATCAAAATCAGAATCAGGTTTATTATCACCAGCATGTGACATGAGAGGTATAGATAGGGTAAATGCAAACAGGCTTTTTCCATTGAGGTTGGGTGAAACTAGAACTAGAGGTCAAAGGTTAAGGATGATAGGTGGAATTTTTAAGGGGAGGGTGAACTACCTCACTCAGAGGATGGTGAGGCTGTGGAACAAGCTGCCAGTGGAAGTAGTGGATGCGTGTTTAAATTCAATATTTAAGAGAAATTTGGATAGGTAGATGGATGGGAGGGGTATGGAGGACTGTGGTCCGAGTGCAGATCGATAGGGCCAGGCAGATTATTAATTCAGCATGGACTAGATGCGACAAGGGGCCTGCTTCTGTGCTGTGGTGTTTTTGACTCTCTCACTCTAATGGGCAAATACCTGTTGCCATTGGTAACATCACTTGTAGTCACTACCTAATGTCATCCTGATCCTATCCTCACTGCTCTGCAGGTTGATAGCCTAACTTGTTGGCTTCTTAGGTCTGGATGGTCACAAAATGGTATGGGCCGTATGCTAGCATGACGGTAATCATAACACTATTCCAGCACCAGTGACATGGGTTCAATCCCTGCATTGTCTGTAAGGAGTTTGTACGTTCTCCCTCTGATTCCATGGGTTTACTCTGGGTTCTTCGGTTTCCTCCCACATTCCAAAGGCATATTGGTCACATGGGTGTAACTGGGTCAGAAAGATCGTTACTGTGTTGTACCTCTAAATAAGAAATAGCCAAATAAGACTTTAAATGGAAACAAACCCCATCTGCAGAAAGCTTTGAATGTGTCTGACATTCAGGAAAAATTAAAATCTACTAAAAATAAAGTAAATTATCAAAAAGAGGTAGAGTCCTATAGAGTCCTAGTGTCACAGGTAACAGAAACAGGCCTTTCTGCTCACCATGTCTAGCCCAATCATCAGATCCTCAATTTATCAGCACTTGTCCCAGCTATTC